>NC_066860.1:5429125-6629125 GCF_025177605.1 Cucumis melo
AAACAAATATGGAGATTGAACAAACATTCGCTTAATAAGACTAACTTTCCACCAACTAACCAAATAAAGAAAATAAATTCCTATATAACATTAGGTTTCTTCAAGCCCCCACCACAAATTTCTCCCCAACGAAACAAATAAAGAAAATAAGGTTTCACTACTACAAAAAATGACTCTTTTCATACAAATGTGTCGGATTTCAACTCTAACTTTATTTCAGGCATTTCATCAAACAGTTTAAGAGCATATAGAGAACATCAACATTAACAACAACCTACAATGTTTTGCTTATCACAAAGAATATGACATTCTTCCTTAGGCCAAGAGATGAATTTAAATTGAAAAATTGATATCACAATCCATCAGAAAACATCAATATTGTACTGCTGCCAGAATTCTCTAACCATCACCAACCACAGAAAGCAGAACCCAACACTCAATTTTGTCATGTTCATTATGCTTCATATTAACACAACCAATGAATATCGAAGTTAAGGCCAAAGTACCATTTATTGCCTTCCCTCCACCCTTTCATCAAAATTCTTGACGGTTTTCCTATTAAATCACCCCTTTCTTGATGGTTTTTCCAAAAACCGTCAAGAAAAGAAAAAATCAACCGTCAAGAAAGGGTCTTTTTCTAGTAGTGGTATAATTTATCGAGATCTCATTGTTATCTTCATTTACTTGAGTGTCTTCAATATTTTTACCATTAGTCATGTCCAGGACTTTTTTTTGAATGTTTCTATTGTCAATTAAGTCATTTCAACTATTGATCACTTTTCTTTTTCGAGGATTTTTATCCTTTGAACCTATTGGTCTACCACACTTTTGGAGCAGCGCTAATTCATTAATTGTATCAACTTGCTGAGTTGGGATATCAATTGTAGTTGGAATATATGACTTGGTCACTTTCTTAGTATTTGTAAATGCATTTGACATTTGGTTTGCTACACTTTGTAAATGAATTATCTTTTGAACTTCTAGTTCACATTGCTTTGTACGAGGATCTAAATTAACGATACATTCTAGAAATTTTCATTTTTTAACTTCTTAATTCCTCCACCTAAAGTTGGACAAGTTATCTTATTAAAATGATAATCAGTAAATCGTGCAGTAAAGACATTCTCCGTCGGGGGTTTAAGATATCTGATAATTGATGGAGATTCAAATCCGACATATATTCCTAACCCTCTTTGAGATCCCATTTTAGTACGTTGTGGTAGGAAAATTGGAACATATACTACACAACCAAAGTTTCTAAAATGAGAAACATTTGGCTCTTGGCCATAAGCTAAGAGCCAAATAAAAGAAGCCACAACCAAAATCTCGATGTCATGAAAAACATAGAGATAAAAGAAGTCGGTCCCAATGCTTATCAAATGACATCGGAAATATGAACACAGTTTCCAACGGGATAAACTTGAACATTTATTATGTGTAATAGCTAGATCCCCGACGCTTCATGCATGGTGTCAGAAATAGGAATATAGTTCCTGTGGATTACACTAGACGTCAGGATGAACTTCAACATTAATTATGTGTCAAAGTAAGATCCTCAATGCCATGCATGGCACATCGGGAATGATTCACCTACTCTCGATGACATTAGTGATTCATCGGAACTTGATCTAACTATTCCCAACGAATAGATAACGGCGTCGGAAGTTCCCTTATATATTTCGAGACAGAACTGAGATTTCAAAAATCTGATCCTGTCTTCCGTTCTTCTATCCTTTTCGATCTTCCATCCTTTCGTTCTTCCATCCTCACAAGTTTCATCATCTCTGTCGCACACAACCGTCATCGGAGATCTACGTCTTGATCGGTCTTCAACGCATGTCGTTCATCTGTCACCCGTCGTGCATCTCCCTTGTCGTCGTTCTTTCATTTTCGGTAAAGTTCAAATTATTCCAATTAATTTCTTTAGATGTTGGAACTGTTGATTTTCTTATTCCTTTCAAGAATATAAAATTGATCTCTTCTCTTATATCATTATGTTCATATCAGATTAATAAACATATATATTGGCATTGCCCCATCATTCTTTACTTCTTTAGCATGCTTTTAAGGATATTTAAAATCTGAACATTGAGGACATTGTTGTTGTATGTATGGACATTTCAAATCTGAACATTGAGTTTGTTGATGTTGAATGTATATTGATGCACATTGCTTTTGAATGTATATTGATGTTGCACATTGTTGTTGTTAAATGTAAACTTCTGTACATTGTTGTTGATGGTTGTTCATTTATTTCCTACAAATGTAGGTTCATTTCCAATAAATATCTTATCCGATTTCATTTATTTCAATAAGAATTTAAGGTATATTGTATGTATAGTGTCTATTTTTTATATCGAACTTGTTGTGTATTCCAGCATTGTGTGCAATGGAGGAACTCAAACAGAGGAAGGGAAAGTTGAACATTATTATAGCTAGTTTGATCATAAAGACATGACAACATGTGTAAAGAGGATAATTGGACATTATTATAAGCCGTGTTCGGAGAAATACAAGTTTGCTTGAAATAGAAAGAATCCTAACTCTGGTGGTTCAGAAAATTGATTCAGAAAAGAGGAGTAGAAAATGGCAAGATCGAGAGCCGAACAGGTAAGTCATAGAAAATCCTTTACTTGCATATTAGGTAATATACAAGTGAGAAACTTTCTATGACTTACCTTGTTTATTCTCAATCTTGTCATTTTCTACTCCTCTCTTCCAAATCAATTTTCTGGAATCACCAAGTAAGGGGTTTTTTTTGTTTGAACCAACCTCGTGTTTCTCTCAATGCAACTCGTAATAATGTTCGATTTCCCTCTTTGCACATTCTGCTCATGTCCTTATGATCATACTAGCTACATTGATGTTGAGGCAATGTGCAGAAGTTGAGAAACTGACGTCGGTGCTTTAAATAATGTTTAAGTTTTAATTTTTACTTTGTATTATTGATGTAATTTATATTTGAAATACTTAGAACGTGTACTTTTTTAATATTTCAATTAATAATAAATTCGACTTGGTATTTTTGTAACTTTTTTCAATTTTATGTTAATTCTAATTCAATTTAGAATTTTAATATTTTTTATTAAGTTTACATTAGTTAATAAAAGTTAGAAATAAATTAATTTTTTAATTAATTTTAGGTTAATTAAAAAAATTAAATCTAATTGCACTATTGATGCCTCATACTAAATAACGCCGATGCATACGTCGACGTTGGCAGTGAGGTATTTGTGACGCTTTTAACACGCGTCCGTAGTTCTGCACTCCCAACGTATTGATCATGTCAACGAAGAGTGCATCAGTAGTAATGTTTATCGACGTCATCCCGTTTTCACGTCGAGAGAAGCGACGTTGATGCATTTCTCATGACGTCCTTGCTAGCTTCAATTTCAACATCGGCGTAGCTTCTATTGACGCATTTTAGGATTATGTCGACACAGAGGTACGTCGACATACCCCCTTCTTCTTCTAGTGACAACATGCTTAAGTATATTGATAAAAGCATTTAGATCATAAAAACAATTACAAAACTTATACTAATAGAAAGTAGACAATTAAATTATAGACCCAAATCATAAAGAACCCATAAACTATATATAGATCTTAAAATAATTGAAATAAGAATTAAACATAAACAATCACATAAATCATAAAGAAATTAAGATGAACCAAATCATAATCTTATTATGAACTAACAATATTTTTTAACAAACAATAATCTTGTAAACATAATATATGTAAAATTACAACATGCAATAGGTCTAAAAGATTCTACATTCTCAAACTATGCATAATGTATACATGCAATGCTTACAAATACAAAGCAAAAAAAAAAACAAACTAATATTGTAGCCTACCTTTTGCGAATGACAAAATTGTAGAGACTCGTACTGATTGTGTTATAAATTAAACAACAAGGAAGCTAAATAAAAACAATGAAACAACCAAAGAGAAGAATAGAGAAGAAATGAAGAAGAGAACAATTGAACTCAATTATGGTGTGATTTTACAAAGGCACCACACACCTCTTTTTATAGGATATATCATGGTATATGTTACATTGTGGAATTCAATGGGATGAATGCTATAACATGGAATGAAAGAAGAGTTATATGAAAATTGGCAACTTATGTATAGGTTATGAATATCTATAATTATATTTACAATATATTATGATTATCATCATCATCATCATTATATTATTGTTATTGTTATTGTTATTATTATTCTTTTTGTTTGCAATCCAATAAACATATATTTGATTTCCTTTGCATTTTGTTTAACTATATGATAAATTTGAAGAAGTTGCAACAATAAGGAAAAAAAAAAGAGAAAATGAATAGAAAATGATTTTGTCTAATCACTACTACATATTTGGCCTTCTTCGATGTGCAAAGCACGTAAAAAATTATCTACCTTGATGGTCTTTGCCCATCATGTAGGCAGACATCAAGAAAGCTCGACCATCAAGAAAACTAGTTTTCTTGATGGTTGAGACATGTCATCAAAAGTTCTTTCTTGATGATATTGGCCATCAAGAAAGGGAACTTCGATGTTTTTTGTCTATCAAGGAAATTGAAAAGCCTATCAAGAAAATCATTTCTTGATGGCCAAAACATGCCATAAAAAACTATTTCTTGATGGTATTGACCATAAAGAAAGTAGTCTTTGATGTTTTCTGCCCATCAAGGAAACTAAAAGTCCATCAAGAAATTCGTTTTCTTGATGGCCAAAACATGCCATAGAAAACCCTTTCTTGATGGTATTGGCCATCAAGAAAGAAGACTTTGATGTGTTGTGCCCATTAAGGAAACTAAAAAGGCCATCAAGAAACCAGTTTACTTGATGGTCAAAATATGTCATCAAAAACCTATTCTTGATGGAATTGGCCATTAAGAAAGGTGACGTTGACGTCTTTTGCCCATCAAGAAAGTGGATGAGTCCATCAAGATAGCCCTTCTATTGACGGATTTTACTCGTCAACAAAACTTTATTATTGACGTTTTTAGCCCGTCAACTATAACAACTTTAGAAAAATAAAAAAAAAAAAAGGGTCATTACGACCCACCTTATATGTGACCTGATCGACCTCAAACAATATAAAAAATTGAAAACACCAAAAACTGAAAATATGCAAAATTCATTACATACAACTACAAACTAATTCAAACAACTCCTGCAAATTCGTGTAAACTACATAACCCTCCACCACAACTCCAAAACTACATAACCCACACAACTCCAGAACTTCAACAACTTGAAACTTCTAATTTCACAACTTATGTAAAATCTATTACATACAACTACAAACCTAATTCAAACAACTCCTTCAAATTTGTGTGTCAACTACATAACCTGCAGAACTCAAAACTCACACAACTCCAAAACTTCAAAAATTCGAAACTTCTAACTTTCCAACTTCAAACAATTAATGAAAAATATTAACAATCACAAATATGAAATTCATACCATCATACCATATAATTGAAACACACAAGTAACATATATTTCATAAAATTACTAAACATCCATCAAATGAACTAATTAATTTTCATTAATCAACTGTAAACCAATGTTGTTCTACAAAAAACAATATCTAACAAATATGATCAAGACATAACCCTACAGAAATTGACATCGTATCAAGATATACCTAAATTATAAATATAAAAACTACCCGTTCATTGCAATAGAAACATGTATCATATGTAGCATCTTAGAAAGTCACAGTATTCCACTCTCACCATATCCAATTCAGATTGAGTATAAGGCGCTTGTCTCGTCAGCTGTAAATGAAATAAATATAATTTAATTACTAGATTGTACTAAGCGTAAGAATAATAGCTATAAGAGATATTGTGCAATAAAATGCATACCACATCTGTAATTGTAATGCTCTTTTGCCTTACTATGTCTTGCATGAACTTCATCACGTAATACCCACATTCTGTACTGCCCGGCTGTTGAGCACACTATATGCACACATATATTCAAAACACATGTTAAAATAAAAATAAATATTTAAACTGAACGCCGATTATCATTTATTTATAATTTAAGTACTCATACCTTAACAGAAACCCAAGTAAGAGGCCGAGCTCTTGTGTTTGTTTCAGCATAAAACATTCTTAAGCCTATGAATTAAAAAGAATAAAAAAAATATAACAAACTACAATTTACATAATAAATATACACATAATGTGAAATTACGGTTAAATACTTACGTGTTGACCATAGATTTCAATTCGTCTCGAACACTACCATGTTTTAACGAATCGAGTGCATACATCGTATTTTCTCGTAATGAGATAATAAATAATATCCAATGATATCTATATAATAAACATATGTTTCAATTTAGTAAAAAATATTTATAATTAAAAACCATATGAAAAATAATGATACTTTGATTCTAACTTACCCGCAATTAAATGGACATATCAATAATTTATTCTTGATTGATACCAATCTATTACACAAGTGTCGATCTCTATTCTTGTCTGTACCCAAACCTTTTGAAATTTGTCGAGGATTCATGAATGCATATTCCTCTAGAATGACCGAGATAGTGAGACTGCATGAAGTACCTGTATCTATCGTTTCTGACAGAGATGCTCGTTTCACATCGAAGTTCTGGAAAGGACTTCAGCTTGCATTGGGCACGAGGTTAGACTTTAGTAAAGCTTTTCATCCCCAGACTGATGGTCAAACAGAGAGGTTGAACCAGATCTTAGAGGACATGCTGCGAGCTTGTGTGCTAGAGTTTTTAGGGAGTTGGGACTCCCATTTACATTTGATGGAGTTCGCCTATAATAACAGTTACCAGGCCACCATTGGTATGGCGCCGTTTGAAGCTCTTTATGGTAGGTGTTGTAGATCCCCTGTTTGTTGGGGGGAGATAGGTGAACAGAGACTGCTAGGCCTTGAGTTAGTGCAGACCACCAATGCAGCCATAGCGAAGATCAGAGCTCGTATGTTGACAGGACAAAGCAGACAGAAGAGTTATGCTGATGTACGGCGTAAGGATCTCGAGTTTGATGTGGGAGACATGGTTTTTCTGAAGGTAGCACTTATGAAGGGTGTTTTGAGGTTCGAGAAGAAGGGAAAGCTAAGTCCACGTTTTGTAGAGCCATTTAAGATACTAGAGCGGATTGGTCATGTAGCTTACCGTTTGACGTTGGCCCCCATCATTTTCGGCAGTACATGAAGTATTCCATGTCTCCATGCTGAGAAAGTATATCGTAGAACCGACGCATGTAGTTGACTGCGAACCATTGCAAATTAATGAGAACTCGAGCTACGAGGAGCAACCTATTGAGATCTTGGCAAGGGAGGTCAAGAGGCTCCGTAATCGAGGAATTGCACTGGTTAAGGTTCTTTGGCAAAACCACGGAGTTGAAGAGGCCACATGGGAGAGAGAAGAGGACATGAGAGCTCAGTACCCCAAGCTGTTCGAGGATTAGAACTTTCGAAGGCGAAAGTTTTTCAAAGGAGGGAAGATTGTAACGCCCCAATTTGGATGTTTAATATTATTTGACTTGTGATTATGTGATTTTGTTAGACATTACCTAATGGTGGTGGTGCTTGGGAGTTGTGTAATTAATTAAGTTTTGAGGAATATAATTATTTTATTTGGATAATAAAATTAGTAAAGATATTTGTTGACGATAAAGAAAATTGGGGTTGAGGAGAGAGAAAATTGAATTAATTGGTTAAGGATAATGGTGATGCTTTTATTGGAAAGAAAAATGATAAAGGGATTGTTGTGATTGGTTGGTTTTGATATTTAAAAGGGAAATTTGGTGGGATTAGTTAGGAGATAGATGATTTGGTTGTTTTTTTTATTATTATTTGTTTTATTTATTTCAATAAGGAAGAGGAAAGGGGAAATAATATTGGTTTACATTTGTTTTGTATAAATAAACTTTGGGACCTGTGCAAAGAAAACCCAAAAAACAAAGAAAATCTTAAAAAAATCCCTTCTTGTTAAAACCCTAGGCTGTCGCCGTTGTCGACCATCGTAACCTATCCGAGCCTCCACAAGCAGCCGCCACTCGCCGCGTCTCCGTCCGCCACTCGACACTCTCCGTCACACAGTCGCCCGCGACCCGAGCAAAGCGCCGGTCGACCCACGCCTCTCCAGCCACCATTAGCCGCAAATCGAAAACCCGACCCACCCTACCGACCGCTCCCAAGCGAAACGCCTGTCGGACCCACGTCTCCTCCGCCTGCAAGCCGTCGTCGAGTGGCCGCATTCCGTTCCCACCGTCGTCCGAACCCGGAAGCTCAACCCGTGCATCCACGACTCCAATACCGTGTGAAGTTGACCCGACCCGCATCTCCTTTCCGCGACCCGAGCCACACCCATACGGTCGAGTCGCACGCGTGCTGCGCCTAGACCGCTAGCCGAGCCGCACGCCAGCGTAAGCCACGCGTGCCCCTGTTGAGCCACGCCCTTTGTCGCAAGTTGCACCGCGTCTCAACCCAACCGTTTCACCTCCAATCGAGCCGCCAGTCGATTTTTGCCTCTCCAGCCAAGCGAGCTGAGCCGCCAAGCTCCCATTTAGCCCTATTTTGACCCATATTTTCGGTAAGCCTCGGTAGGTTTGATTTTGATTTTAATCTATCCAACTAAGGTTATTTTGACCCCAACTAACTTGACTGTTGGATTAAATTGACTATAGTAGTTGGGAGCCGAGCTGGAAATTTGTCCAACTAAGTCCAAACCGAGTTCGGCCTTGATCTTGGGTAAGTCACTTCAAGTGGACTTTTGGACCTAAATTCTTTGAGGGTTAAAATTATTAATTTGTGGTTTCTTAACCATTTAGGACTTCCGCTGCTTGGGGAGCATGTTTTTTTTTCTCTGCTAGAACTTGCTGAGCAACCTCCAAGTAAGAGATTCTATTACTAGCCCTACAAGTAGAATTAAGAGATCGCATACATTCTTAGTTATGCACATTGATGACTGGACTGCATAACGGCATGGCAATTAATGATGATATAATTTGACATGATGATATGATTTGACATGATGATGTGATGTGACATGATGACGTGATGTGACATGATGACGTAATGATGCTATGTTACGTGTATGTTATGGTTAGGATGCATGTTAGCTTATCCTATTAGAGTCGTACCTGCATGGATGTCCTTCGAGATCACCACCTATTTAGGACTACGTAGTCCAACGGAACCGCCAGTCTGGCATTGATATAGACATGATTCGAGTGATTCGACGGGATCCTCGCAGCCCAATTGTCTTAGTGTTTCCTCCGGATACGCTGCAGACCAGTTTATCCTTGGTGTTCCTTTGGGTCATCGAAGACCAGATTTTTTTCCTACGGGATTACATGTTGCACGTGTTCGGGAATGTGCCAGTTCTTGGGTACCATTTTCAGGACTCTAATAGGAAGTTAACAGACACCTAGCGGGACCGGACTAGTAGTGGGTCCCTTACTGAGTATTTTATACTCACTCTTTCCATTTCATTTTTCAGGCAAGGGTAGAGGTAAGGGCAAGGGCAAGCTGGCGAGCGACCAGAAGTGACCGTGGCGAGCTATAGGGATCTCTTGCTTCTGTTTTATATCCAAGTTCAGACCTTAAATGTTTGCATTTTAGTTATTCCTTATTTGTTATTTTATTTCCTTAACATTAGATAGGGCCTGAGTTAGAATGTTATTTTTATACATATCTCAAATTACTTTTGATTAGACTTTTAAATAAAAATTTTGAGGTTTTGCTTCATTTTATCCAAACTTTACAAATTTTATTTGTCTTTTAAAATTAGTAATGGCTTCGACTTAGTATAAGGAGTTGGGTCGTTACAAAATGTCTCGTACCCAGCAGGATCGTTTGACCTAACATCCGTAAAACTCTCGGCCCGGCCTCCCTTGCACGATCTTTGCCAAACACATACGACAGTTTGTCATAGTGGAGAAACGACTTATTAAGGAGGCCCTTGGCCGCCGAATGACTCTGTATAAGTGCAATAATAAATTGTTAGTCCATTTTTTGAAATATACTACAGTAATCACACAAATGACTAGTAACGCACCTTGACCCAATCGTCGAAGACTTCTTTCTCTGCGACGATGCATTTTTGTTCATCATTCCACCCAAAACCACTGCATGTTGAGCTACACATCTCCGGAATTGCATGAAACATTCTCTTCAACAATTTTATTCGGTTATCGATCATTGAAGCATGGACGTTAGAACTTGGGATCTTAAAGGCCATCATGCTCGCCAGCTGATTTAGGTACCCTGGCCGAAACGTCCCATTGTCGAACCTCCACCCACCAGCATTGACTAACTCCACGAGGCACTCGACGAGGCCAGCCTCTTCCTCTTTAGTCCAATTGTGCTTAGGTAGTCTCAATGAACTTCCCATGCTAAAAATGAAACACAAACATATTAGTTTCATTAATTTCCTACGATTACATACATAGTACATTCAAGTCGTACTGAATAACAATTTGCCATTAAAAAGTTCCGTAATCAATACATTGAAGACATATATATTTTGAAAACTATGACAAAATAAGACCCAGTGCAAGCACTACTTAAGTATGAAAATCAGTGTATTTAATTGTTCTACTGGTTACGCAACTCCCATTCACTAAACATTTCTTCAGCAAGGTCCTCCCTCCACCGAGTCTACTCATTGGACGTCTCTATGTAATGTATGTCATCGGCAGCACTAGTCGCGTGGGTGGAATCAACCTCATCTATATCGTCCACTATATCAAAGGTTGTCATCTCTCTATTGATAAGGTTGTGGAGGAGACAACATGCGAGTATTGTGCGATATTGGACTTCTATAGGGTAGTATGACTTTCCCCCACAGTATCGCCCATCGACCCTTCAAGACACCGCATGCTCTTTTGATTACATTACAAGTAGAAGAATGCTTCATATTGAAGAACTCTTTCGATGCTTAAGGTGCATTTTCAGCACCACGCCATTCCTGCAAGTGGTAGCGTTGGCCTCTGTATGGTGCGAGGAAACCCACTGCATTTGGGTACCCGACATCAACCAGGTAGTAATAGCCTGTCATCACATTGCACGACTAAAATATTGCAGCTGTTAATTGCAAAATTGCATTTATAGGTACAATGCAGTTGGTAGTTACCCTTGGACACCTTCAGGCCACAGGTCTTGAAATGGCATCACGGAGGATGCATGAGTTCGCAACTGATCCTTCCCAACCGGTAAGTACGTAAACGAAATCTCCTTTCGTGTCACACATGCCAAGTACATTCGTGGCGACCTTCCCCTTGCGTGTTCTGTACCTAGCCCAGTCACTTTCTGGAATGTTGACTTCTATGTACGTTCCATCTAATGCACCTAGCCAATTTTGCAACACATATCTAATGATTATTGACAAGATCAAACGTCATTGGGGCGGAAGTACGAAGCTGTAGAGAAATGTGTACCTCAAACCACCTCTATCTTTGATCAGTGCAATCGTTAGCCACTGGTTGTGGTTTTTTCCAAAGCTCGTCATGAAGTCAAATAATGGCCAACAAAACCATGTTAAAATGATGGAAAATTGTCTCACTCGACCGCATGAACTCTCGTTGAATGACATGGTTTTTCACGTCATGCGCAAGAATGTGGAGGAACATTGCTACCATCTCCTCAACATCGACGACTTCGGTCGACGTTAGTCCACCAATGGTCCTCAGTAGGTGGTAGAGAATGGCAAAACATCTTCGATCCATTCTCGTACTCTGGCGACACACTAGGTCTGATGCATGAATCATGCGAAAATAGGCTAACTGTCCAATCCTATGCCTAGTGTCATGAGGGATGTCTGTTATCCTCTTCGTGTTGTTATTTAACAGATTTGACATTAGTAGTAACTGACGTTGGGATGTTATAAAAGCATTTAGAAGCGACGCAAATTCGTGTTCGTCCATTACAAATACTAGATTTACAACCTGTTGAAAAAGAATCCTAAGAACGCGTTACATTCAAATGCTATTAGCCTAATGACATACTTGAAATTAAATTTAAAAATTCTGGTAATATGTTGAATTTTAATATTTGTTTATAAATTAACCAGTGCATTTTCTAAATTAACTAGTGCATTTTCTAAATTAACCAGTGCATGTTGTAAAATATGTTTATAAGATCAATTTTTTAAAGTAACGAGGGGAGTTTGTAAAAAATATTTTTAAATATAAATTTGTTTGTAAATTAATTTGGGTACTTTGTAAAATATTTATAAATGGAATTTGTGTTTAAAGTAAATGGGGGAGTTTGTAAAATATGTTTTTAAATATTATTTGTTTGTAAATTAATTGGGGGAGTTTGTAAAATTATGTTTATAAATATACATTTTAACAAATTAATTGTGGAAGTTTGTAAAATATGTTTATTAAATACAAATATTTTATAAATTAATTGAGAGAGTTTGTAAAATTGGTTTATAAATGGAATTTGTTTCTAAAATATTTGGAGGAGTTTGTAAAATATGTTTTCAAAATTTATTTAATTTCAAAGTAGTTGGGAGAGTTTGTAAAATTATGTTTATAAATATACATTTTTTGTACATTAATTGTGGGAGTTTGTAAAATATGTTTATAAATACAAATATTTTAATAAATTAATTGAGAGAGTTTGTAAAATTGATTTATAAATGGAATTTGTTTCTAAAATATTTGGAGGAGTTTGTAAAATATATTTGCCATTAATTTTTTCTAAAGTAATTGAAGGAGTTTCTAAAGTAATTTTTCTAAAGTAAAATGTTTGTAAATTAACTACGGGAGTTAGTAATTTTCTAACCCACTACATATTACATAAAATAAAGTTAGTTGAAAAAATTAATTTCAATTTTATTATCATTTAACATTACTTAATACTACCCAAATTATTTGTAAAAAAAATAAAATAATATATTTTAACATTTAATTGAAAATGTCAAAGTTGTTACGTAAATCAATGTCTCAATAATGTTGCCTAAATAATAATGTCAATTTTCTTATCTATAACTCACTATGTTATTATTATTCCTATGTATATACAATCAACTTGTCTTTAATAAAAGTGTTAATTAAGTTTGATGTATGATAAAATTTGTTACGTTATTACGTTTTTAGTCCTGATAGGTACATGTGATACTAGTTACTTTCAAAACAGTAGATAAGTAATGAATATGCTATTCATACATACGGGCAGTGGCAAATATAGTATGGAAAGGAATGAATAAAGAATAGTATCACTTAGCATAGTAAGAAAAATACGATTTATAAGCTATAATTCCAAGCGTTTGATACAAGAAACATAAATCAATTATAATAACGAAAGAACAGAATTCATTACAAAAATAATTAAGTAGACCACATATATATCAACTTCATAAATGAATGAGGTTTAAAGTCGTAGTACCTCATTTACGAATCCTTTAAGTACGACAACCTGAAGATTCAAACAAGAAATGACCTTGTCATTACATATGCGTGCCCGTAAAGATTATGTATTGTAAAAAAGAAACGAAAAAACGCAAATGAAACATACCTTAACCACAAACGAAACCTTACAAATCCATGGAACCGTACAAAAAATAAATGTGTTAGTACATAATATATGGAAAAGGAAGTTGCCTCAGAGTTAAGAAATTCCCTCAAAGACATTCAAGAAGAACGCATTTGCGGTAGAATTTAGTGCGGTGGACTCGATAACATCATATGTAAAACATAAGCAACCAAAGAGAGACATAAAATAGAGATCAACATGTTCATAAAATAGTCATCGGTGTGACAACACAGTGCACAAAGAAACATAGACCATTGAAAACAGCACTTATTTGTTGTGACAATGCACGAGGAAAAAAAGCCATAGGGAGAAAACATAAAGCCATAAGGAGAAAACAAAGTACAACAACCAGAATTATTTTGTAAAAAACAAATAAGTAGGAAAAATTTGAAGAACATAGCAAAGATTCATCAAACAAAGAGTAATGGAGCATTCAGAATAGCAAGAAAATAAATGTACTTTCTCAGTGTATTGTAAATAATTACAAACAGTGGCAAAGAAGGCAAAACAAAAGGGTTGAAATAACTGTATCTTTCAGCATAGAAGATATATATGAAGTGTGGTTTTAAAAGTTAGATTAAAAAATGATTGAATTGTAAAGTATTAAAAACAGTGGCTAAAGTGGCAAACGTAATGGAATGCAAGTAGACCAAACAAATTTTATGAACATACTAAAAGGGACTGGAATTATACCAAAAGGGAAAAACAATCGGGCATGGAATGCATGGAGGGAGGTCCAAATATATAGTAAAGGGAGTATCATAATAAATAGGGCAACGACCATTAATTAAGTTCAACAAGAATCTATAAAATAGGAGATTTCAGAAATGCAGTCAAACCCTATAAAAAGTAGCCGGACATTTTTTTCAACACAAGTACACAGTAGGCATCACATTGTTCTACATAGGCTACAAGAATAGATATAATTCTCAGACAGAAGAAGGGTCTAACAATAATTCAATGCAACAATTGAAATTGAACAACTTGTAAAAGAAATCCATGTTCAGAAGACAAAGTTGCAACATAAATGATCACAGAGGAAGCAAAAACAAAATTGATCACATATGGATGTCAAGAACAGAGAGTGGTGATGGTTAAACAAGTTCACAAACTAAGCATTAAAAAAAATGTGAACAGAATCATGCATAACATTAAACTCATCACTACCAATGGAAAAAGATATGCATAATTGACCCAAAATTGATCACATATGGACGTCAAGAACAGAGAGTGATGATGGTTAAAGAAGTTCAGAAACGAAGATTTCAAAAAAAAAATTTAATAGAATCATGAATATATAATTCAACTCATCACTGGCAATAGAAAAAGAAATGCATAATTGACCCAAAATAAGAACAAACATGAAAAAAAAATCAGGCACACCACCACAATACTCATCATAGGCTGACCATACCTTTGGTGCACACCAAGAACCCCTACGATGCTTCCATGCCCCTACTCGACTTCCTTTGACCGATTTAGTGTAGCATGTATGACAACATACCTGTTCGGTACAAAAAAATAGTGGAGTACACTAGTTAAGGACTGGCAAGAGTGGGAAGCGGCAAGGGTTGTACGGTAGACAAAGGGTATGAAAATATGGAGAGAGGATAAGAAGCGTTTCGGAGGTCACGCACGTTCGTGGCAATCAATCAACGAAACGCAAAATAGAGAGGATGAGAAGCATTTCGGAGGTCACGCACATTCGTGGCAATCGATCAACGAAACAAAAAATAGAGAGGATGGAAGGCGTTTCGGGGAGAGTAAGGCAAAAAATGGAACACGGACAAATTGTTCAAAAAGGGGATGAATGAAATGTAAATCAACTTTAAGAGGAAGGGAGAAGAAATAGGTAAAATCGAGATAATCACACAAAAATGAGAAGATAATGCGAGAAAAATGGAACGAAAAACACAGGGAAAACGAAGGATTTCGGCCGGAATTTGGTAGGGTTAAAAGAGGCGGACGGTGGGTTATGTGTAGGAGAATATAGGTGATATAGGGATTAGGGTTTTCCTAATCCCCTTTTAACATAATACTTGGGCCAAACATTTTCTTTTTCTTTTCCCCTTATACCCAAGGCCCAAACACACCCTAAGGGTTTGTACACTTTGTGTCCTAAGTATGATTATTTGTAAATCATTCCCTAAACCCTAAATTATAGAAAAAATTATCAAATCACTATAAATATTGTTATTAAATAGATTGAGGAGAAAAACATACTAATAAAATAAAATAAAAAATTGTCCAATGGATTACAAAAATACGGAGGTGCATAATAAAATATTAGGAATAATAAATTATTACAAAAATCATAAAAAAATCATTAAGTAAAAAATAATTAAGCATATAATCATTAATATATAATTAAGTAAATATGAATTTGTGAAAAATTAAAAAAAATCATTAAGTATATAATGATTAAGAAATCATTAAAATTAAAAAAATAATAATAAATGCACAAAGGAGAGAGAAAATTTCATTTTGTAAAATAATAAAAAATTTAAAAAATGTTTTCACTAAATTGAAAAAGAAAAACAACCCCTTTTACCTAATTTCTTTTAAACCCACCCCTTTTTTCAATTTTAATTTTAAAGTCACCCCCTTTTTTTCAAAAGACCTCTTTTTTGTTTCAAAATTAATAAAGTTATATATTTTAAAAACTGATTATCGAAGGTAATGACTTCGAAAAATGTAATTGAATAGGTTTTTAGTCCTAATCTTGTAATGGATCCACAAGGCATTGCTAGAATACTAACCGTATTCACAACCTCCCAACGTCAGTTACTAATGACGTTGGAGTTATTAATGAACTACCATAAGAGGCTAGAGCATATACTCTTCGACACTATTCATCAAATTAGGCAATTGGCATACTTTCGCCTAATCCATGTGTTCGACCTAGTTTGTTGTCAAGGTACTAGAATGGATAGAAGATGTTTCACCATTCTATGTCATCTACTTAAGACGAATGGTGGATTAGCGTCAACAGAAGTCATAGATGTCGAGGAGATGGTTTCCATGTTCCTCCGCATACTAGCACACGACGTGAAGAATCGAATGATTCAAAGGGAGTTCATGTGGTTTAGTGAGACAATTTCTAGGCATTTCAACATAGTCTTGTTGGTAGTTTTACGCTTGCATGACGAGTTATTGAAAAGATTGCAACCAGTACCAAACTCATGCACAGATCCCCGATGGAAGTGGTTTTAGGTATGCTATTTTATCTATGGTTGTTAGTTGGACGTGTCCCATTTATGGTTTGCAAATTTACAATTTTCCTACATTACATAATTGCACATCCTTAGAGATGCTATTTCAAGATCTAGTGGACTAAAGGTTCCAAGGGTCACTAGCTACACATTGTTTCTTGAAATATTTGTTTTATTTCTGTAATTAGACCTTTGAAAAGGTCGATCTTTCAACAGAGTATTACTATCTATACGATGTTGGTTACACAAACGTTGAGAGTTTCTTGGCTCCATATAAAGGAGAAAAATACCACCTTTAAGAGTGGCGTGACAAGGGTAATGCACCTATAACAGCACGAGAGTTCTTCAACATGAAACATTTCTTTACGTGAAATGTGATTGAAAGAGCATTTGGGTTGTTAAAGGATCACTGGACAGTCCTAAGAGAAGAGTCACACTACCTAGTCCAAGTCCAATCACAATAATAGCTTGTTGTCTCTTACATAACCTCATAAACAGAGAGATGACTACACTGAAATGGCTGAGGATTACAATAAGTTATGCCACGATCGCAGGTGACAACATTCACTATATTGAGACCTCCAACAAATTGAGTCAATGAAGGGATGATTTGACTGAAGAAATATTCAGTGAAGGGGAGTTCCGTAATCATTAGTACCCTACGGGTATTTACCTTTTGTAAATCCGTAGCCTATTTTTTCATTCGTTCTCAAATAGTAGATAATGATGTACCACTTTGCTTGTGTTTTTCATTGGTTTTGATTTATTTGTTCTTGTATATGCATGTTATGATGATCAAGTATTGATAAATCGAAATTTACGCACTTTAGTATGTTACATATTGTCTACCTTATGTTACTCATTTCATTAACATGTATATGTATATTTACTAGTATGATAAGTTCTTCACGAGCACCTAAACATATTTAGACCAAAGAGGAAGAAGCAAAACTGATCGATTTGGCCTCCATTAGTGGCTAGAGATCTGATAACGGTACCTTCAGATCTGGGTATCTCGCATAGCTACAATGGATGGTGGTAGAGGAGCTGTCGGGATGTAACATCCAAGGATTGCCAGCAATAGGCTGTTGGATAAAATCCGTTATGAGAAGTACCAGGCCATCACAGAAAATGTGAGCCCTAACTTGCATTGGATTCGATTGGAACGACAAATACTAGTGGATCATCGTCGAACGCGATATATTTGATAATTCGGCAAAGGTATGTATCTTTTGTCCAACATTTTACATTTATAATCATAATCAACAACTAATATATTGAAATTTTTGCACAGAGTCATCCTATAGCTGTCAAGGGCCTCCTGAACAAATCGTTTCCTTATTATGATGACCTGTTGTACGATTTGGAAAATATCAGGCTACAAGAGCACAAGCAGAGACCTTCACTAATGTAGGGTTCTAATGTGCCAGATAGGTTCGATGGTTTTTCCATTGGCGATGTTAATGATCTGGATCCCGATGATGTATAGTCAAGGATTGGACATGTCGCTTAATGAGCTCATGGGCACGAGACTACGTCGATCTAGTGAGGGAAGAAACAATCTGAGCAGAAGCAAGAGGAAACATGGATGAAATGGTCAATCTCATTCACAATGCAACAGAATTTGCGAGTGACCAGTTGAAGGTTATTGAGGATTGGCCAAAAGAGCAATGTCAAGTGGAGGACGAAATGATGTAGAAGTCGTGAAACATTTGCAGGATATCCCTAAATTGAGTAGCCACGATAAGGTGCGACTTGTGTGAATCATAATGCATAATGTCCAAGACATGAAAGCATTCCTGAGGATACCCACAAAGCTTAAATTGGAGTACTGCACCATGTTGTTGGAAGAAATACTTGACCAATAGTTGATTTTTTTTTTCCTTTATTCTGTCGACTGGTTGTAGTGTTTTTATGAACATTTATTTATTTCTTAGTGTATTGTAAACTCTTTCTTTAGAAAGCTTATCTATGTTAGGGGATGTTTGCCTCGATTAGAGAGGAGTGGAGTGGGCCATGTTTTGGCCTTAGTATTATAATAATAATAGAATTAGGATTTTCCTAATGCTAGTATGATATCCTAATTCTATTATTATCATAATACTAGTTTTCACTCCCCTTTCTCTTCTTCCTCGTACTCCCCTCTCACTGAGCATCAAATATTTACCAAATAAAAGTAGAAGGTCAAGTCAATACGAAAATTCCAGTAGCAGCTACCACAAAAGGAAGTAACGTCGACAAAAGCTGAGATAATAGTCTGCACCCAAAACCCAAACTATTATAATCCCCAGACTATTATAAGTCACTCATTGCCTCAAACGCCCATTAATGAATTCATGTTTGGGTAAATACGTATTGCAAATGTCTTGTCTTGTTTTTTTCACCTAAGTAACTATGTAGAAAAATCATAGCGATGTATGCTTAAACTAATATCGAACATAATAACCTAAAGCAATGAGGAAATGGCTTTGTGGAGATTAATCTAAAATTAATCAAATGAGGATCCTAATTAAGAGTTTGTTTGGATTGACTTAAGAAAAAAATATTTTTAAAGAAACTCATTTTTATGAAAATTGTTTAAAATACACATAAAAAACTATTTTAAGTGACTTCCAAACACTCTAATTTTTTTACTTCAAAATAATTTTTTTTTTTTGTATTAAACACTTGAAAATGTAATGCGAACACTCCATAAGAAGATTTAATAATATCAATTTAGGAATTATGTGTTTTTCATTATATATGTAGGGTAAAAAAGAGTAGTGAAAACGTAGATTAAAGGTAAGTTTATTAAATGAAGATTAAAGTTAACAAGATTTATTGAAATAAAATTTAGAAAAATTGTGTATTTTTAGGTACCATATATATGCATGAAAAAAAAAACGAGTAGTAAAAAAGCAAGATTGAAGTTAAATTTATGAAATGAACATCCTAATTAACATGATTAAATAAAATTATTTGAATAAAATTTTTTATTTTATGTATCATGTATATGCATGCAAAAAAAAAGTAGTGAAGAAACAAGATTGAAGCTAAATTTATGAAATGAACATCATAATTAACGAGATTAAATAAAATCATTTGAAGAAATTTTTTTATTTGATGTACTATATATATATATGCATGCAAAAAGAGTACCGAAAAATCAAGATTGAGGTAAATTTATTAAATGAATATTGATCACACGAGATTTCAGGAGAAATTTAATTCGTGGAATCGAACTTTGTATTGATTTATGTATTGTGGATACAATCTCTAATATTTACTCCTTTGATTCTTTCTCTCGGATACAAAAAGAAAAATTTAGAACTTCGTGGTCTTCGATTTTCAAGAAGTTGTAACTACAAGTCAATTCGAGCTTCAATCTTCTAGAATTCAAGGAAAGTTTGATCTTCCAAGTCTTCGATCTTTCAGAAGGATGATTTCGAGGTTGATGATAACTTGCACGTCTTGAGAGTCTTCAGAAGTTTTTGTCTTCAATTCTTCAGAGCTTCGATTCTTCTCTTCAATCCAAAGGTCCCCCAAATTAATGGTAGATGTCTCTATTTATAGAGAAATTTTATGGGCTTTAGGTGGGCTTGGGCCCGTTTGCTTGTTGGGGTTGGGCTTGGGCTTGGACTTATCTGTCTGTTGGACTTAGGCTTGGCCCATTTGCTTGCTGGGCTTGGGCTTGAGCTTATCTGTCTGTTGGGCTTAGGCTTGGCCCATTTGCTTATTGGGTTTGGGCTTAAGCCCACCTGACACTCTAGGCTTGAGCCCATTTGCTTGTTAGGTTCGTGCCCGAGCCCACTTGTTTGACGGGCTTGGTCCATTATTTCTTGTCCTAATTTATATTTAGGGCTTAATTAGATCGGGTACAAGAAAACTTAATTATCCAAACCCAATTGAATTATGATTATCACAATGTTTATTGTGATGACGTGGCGGAATTTAATTGGCCAAAATTTATTGCTCAACAAATGCCCCCTTTTCGAGATTCGTACACCTGCATGAGTGGATGAATTTCGAAAACAATAATCTGAGATAAAAAATACAAGCGATTTGTTCTTGATTTTGCCTCCCATTAAAAACTGTCAAATTAATCACTATGCATTCGAATATGAGTGATTAAAACACTATGTGAAATTTAATTAATTAATTAATTATTATTATTTTTTAAATAGTAATTGGAAGATTGAAGCTTAAAAGTAATGAAATTGGAATATTGCCAATTCATGAATGTAAGCCGTTGTTTATTATTATTATTATTGACTCTATATGTTAATTTTTTTTTTAAGTGTAAAAGAGAAATGGGAGAAGGTAAAATTAGTACTTATTTATTGAATTCCGCCATAATTTAACATTTGAGGTAAAAAAAGAAAGATAAAAATGTGTATATGAATGACGATCATTCATTTTTAATTTTTTTTTAATATATATATATCTTCCTCTTTTGAATTATTATTATTTATATATAATATATAGATACATATTTAAAAAAAACGGAAGAAAAAAAAAGAAAGATGAAAAAAGATAAATAAATAAATAAAATCTCAAACTTCTCCAAGATTTAAAGAAAAACTTCTTCAAGATTTAGATGAAGATCTCAACAATTTAAATGTTTTAGATGAAGATCTCAACAATTTAAATGTTAAATCTCAACAATTTAAATGTTAAATCTCAACAATCCTAGATATGATTTATTTTTAGTCCCTATAAATACTTGAGGCTATATGCAAAGAGGCACAACATTCACATTATTTATTGTCAAAGAGGGAGGAAGAAGAAAAAGGTTTTTCTTTGTTTCTTTTTTTTTTTATTTCTGATTTTTTTTTCATTCCGCCGGCCACATGCCTCTGTTAGTCCGCGACGAAAGAAAGAAGGAAAAAAAAAAAGAGAGAAAAAGGAAGAAGAATAAGAGGTGCAGAGAGATGTAGAGGAGAAGGAAGAAAAAAGAAAATGGGAAAGGAGAAAGAAAGAAAAAAGAAAAAAGGAAGAAGAAGCAGAGGTGCAGAGAGAAAAGAAAGGGAGAAAAGAAAGAGAGAGAAGATAAGGGGGCGGCGGCTGACTTTAGGGTTTTTGTCTCTTCTATTTATAATTATTTTTTTCTTTTTTTTACGTATTTTTTTTATAATTTCTAAAAGAAAGATTTTTCTCTCTTTTTTTTTTCAACCTTTTTTTTAATCTCTTTTTTTTTATTTATATATGATCTCTATAAAATTTTTTTTTTACTTTTTTCATAAATGTTTATTGCTATTATTATCATTATTGTTTTAAAATTAGTTTCTTCCCTTTTTGTTAACTTTCCACTTTGTTCGCCATTTTTTTTAGTCTATTATTTATTTATTTATAATTCTTTTTCTTTTCTTTTCTTTTCTTTTCTTTTTTTTTTTTTAAATTTTTTTTTTGTTTTCTATATATATATATATATTTTACCTTTTCTAAAAGAAAGACTTTTTTCATTTATTTATTTATTTGTTTGTTTGTTAATCTCTTCTTTTTCTTTTTTTTTTATCCCTAGCGTACCTAAATTTTTTTTTTCAGGTTCGCACCAACCAGAAGCTCTATCAAAGGTTGGTTCCATTTTTTTTGTTTACTATTAACGAATTTTTTTTTCTTCTTCTCTTTTTCTTTTAAAGAAAGAAAAAAAATGGAGATCTCATGCGAGTATATATGAAGTTAGATCTCCTGAATGCCCTGCTTCTATGACTGTCAACTTTTGGGGTTTGTTCATGATAGACGATGCAACTTTATCATGACGCCCTGCTGCTTCCTCGACGCCTGGGGTTTGTTCGGGATAGACAATGCAACTCTATCATGACGCCATACTGATTCCTCGATGCCTGGGGTTTATTCGTGATAGACGATGCAACTCTATCATGACGCCCTGCTGCTTCCCCGACGCCTAGGGTTTGTTCATGATAGACGATGCAACTTTATCATGACGTCCTGCTGCTTCCTCGACGCCTAGGGTTTGTTCGTGATAGACGATGCAACTTTATCATGACGCCCTGTTGCTTCCTCGACGCCTGGGGTTTGTTCGTGATAGACGATGCAACTCTCTCATGACACCCTACTGATTTCTTGACGCCTGGGGTTTGTTCGTGATAGACGATGCAACTCTATCATGACGCCCTGCTGCTTCCTCGACGCCCTGCTGCTTCCTCGACGCCTGGGGTTTGTTCGTGATAGACGATGCAACTCTATCATGACGCTCTACTGATTCCTCGACGCCTAGGGTTTGTTCGTGATAGACGATGCAACTCTATCATGACGCCCTGTTGCTTCCTCGACGTCTGGGTTTGTTCGTGACAGACGATGCAACTCTATCATGACGCCCTACTGCTTCCTTGATGCCTGGGGTTTGTTCGTGATAGACGATGCAACTCTATCATGACGCCCTGTTGCTTTTTCGATGCCTGGGGTTTGTTCGTGATAGACGATGCAACTCTACCATGACGCCCTGTTGCTTCTTCGACGCCTGAGATTTGTTCGTGGTAGACGATGCAACTCTATCATGACGCCCTGTTGTTTGCTTGACGCCTAGGGTTTGTTCGTGATAGACGATGCAACTCTATCATGACGCCCTACTGATTCGTCATCATGACGCCCTACTGATTCGTCGACTTTGTTTTCATATACTTTTTGTTCCAAGACAATGTCATTGACACTAACTTGCTTGTGATGATTTACTTTTACAGAACGATGGTTTACTTCACGGAACGATTCTTGTCTGGAGTTCGACATCTCGTAATACTTTCTGATAGAAATCAACCTAGAGAAGATGGACTTAGTCTCATTGTGGAGAAGCTGTGAGCTGGCGCTTTTGCAGATCATTGGCCACGCTTAGACAACAACTCAGTTCTTCCCAGATTATCCGTGGAGGTATCCTTGTCCGAGGGAAAAAGCGCATGGGTCTTGCAATCTTCTATCCACAATGAGGCTCCTAATTCTGGCAGAGCTCTCACTCTTGGACAACGTTTAATTGAAGGGCAAACACGTTGGGTACTGTGACCAAGGTCCCTGGAGAGTTTTGCTTTATTGACTGTTATTGGGAGTGGTTGGACCTTGTAGTTGGTCGAAATACACGACTTCTTTACAGTACTCGTTTATATGGCGCCGTAACAGCTTCTTTGTACACTTATGATCGCAACAGTGATGTTGTTCGAGCATTTTGTGAAGCATGGTGTCCTTCGACTAATACTCTTCATACTATGGCTGGCGAGTTATCCATTTCTTTGTGGGACTTATGGTCCTTTAGGGGTCTTCCCATTAAGGGAGATTTCTACGAGGAAAGGATCCCTTCTTTTAAAGAATTAACCTCCACATCGCGGGACAAGATGAAGTGTCTTCCGACGACCTGTCAATATCTTTTTCAGGCGTATTACTCAATAGTTTGTACGTAGAGGAATGATCGCTCGACATCTTCTAAGAATGACTCCCAAGTAACTATTGGCTCTTGGATTTCGTTCTGGTATCTTGGATCTAGGAGCTATGATAAGCCAACAACACGAAAGCAAAAGAAGGTGTCGCGCTCCAAATCTACTCAAAACCCTGATGGTTCGAAGATCCAAGCTCGTGAGTGATCTTCTAGGGAGAGCATGTTATTTGCAGAACTTGGGATCAAGGATGATTTGAAGGATGAAACGTATTTAGCTGCCTTCTTATCTTGCTGGTTGTGCCTTTTCGTATCTCCTCAGAAAGGATCGTTTCTTCGTCCTGGAGTATTTAGGGCAGCAAGCCTAATGGCCGCTGGCACTATTTATAGTCTTGCAGTTCCAGTTTTGGCGAACATATACCATGGGCTAGGTTTGATAACCAAAGCCTCCAATCCGATAGGACGCATGGATTTTCACTTTCCCATGCATTACGTCCATGGCTGGTTAGCCCATTATTTTGGCACACATTATCCACTTCCCACGGAAGTTCGAGGTCCCAAGATGACTAACTTTTCAGGCGAAAGCGGGTCTATTTATTTTGGCGAATATAAGGCATGCGAATTGATCCATAATGGTGCGAGAATTCAGTGGCACGCTAACCTCCAGAACAGAAGTAAACATGAACGCATGGTTGATACCCATGATTCATCGTTTCTGCAAATGTCATATTTCATAAGCATGCGTTCTTGCTTAATACCTGGATCATAACATCATACAGTTCATAGCGATTTGGACGACAGTTTGGCTTTTACCAGGACCTCCCTAATGATATAGAGGGTATGCCACCTGCGATCACGCTGGATAATATATTATATCACTGGAGAATATGTACGAGGCGTAACACTTTATTCGAGTTATACTTGCCCGCCCGTTCGTTAGAGCCTTGCAAGCATATGACTCAGCGATTTACAGACTGGTGGACCACGAAGCACGGGACCTATTTTGAGGATAACAGACACCATTTGGTGAGTAGTGCCATTCCTCCCCCTTCACAGCCTAGACTACCGAAGAACCGAGGGAGCAACCTGGGTGGTAAAGAAATTCGATTAGTTGAGGCAATGGCTCCTAATCTTGAGGAGGAGGTAAAGGAGCATGAGAGCGATAGCAGTAAAAGTGATCGTCATTGGAAGAGACCTTTGAAGAAAGCGAAGGTATCAGGCGATCATCCCAACGGAAGGGGTTTAAGTGCTTTGGAAGTTCCTGATGTTCCACCACTGGTTTGCACGTTTTCCCTTCTAAATTTTTTTTTTTGTTTTGTCCATCTTCTTCGTAAGTGACTTATTAGTTGTTTACTTCTGCAGTCACCATTGAACGATCATCTTGAAGGACTTATAGAGCCAGACAGTGATGAATCTTTGACGGGACCTCACGCAGTTGATTCGGCCTTTGAGGAAGTTGGTACCTCGAAAACTCCCGTCAATAAACCGGCTGAACAATCCTTACGCCCATCTGCTCTTCTCGAGGAGATTCGTCGAGGCAAGATGACAGTGGGGGGAAAAGATCTTGAGAGCCCTTCATCCAAAGAAGGTGTCTATCCTAAAGCATCTTTACAAAAAGTTAGCTCAGCACATGCTCCCCTTTCTGAATTACCATTAGGCGCTTTTAATAAACAGACTACGAGAAACCCTGAACCTTCTCAGTGAGTTGGTGAAAAGGTGGTTTCAAACTTCTTCCAGAAAACAGCCTTATGTATGTGGGAGGATATTCAAGATAAGATCATGCGAACTCCTTTTGAATATATCCCAAGACTTAGGCCAGAAATAGCGACGGTTCTCTCGAGGATTGAAAAGATCCATGCGGATGGCCTGACTTCTCTTGAAAAGTATCTAAATAGTTACCTTAAGATGGTAGACAATTTTAACGATGTGCAATCTTCATATTCTGCACAGTTGTTGTCGACGGACAAAGCTCGTCAATTAAATAAGAAGACATCTGCCATCAAGGAAGCTTTGACTTTGGTGAAACAACTACGAGAAGATGCCAAAGTTATTCAGGAAAGAACCGCATAGTTATCTTTAGAAAGGAAAGAACTGGAGAAGAGACTTCAGAGCATAAATGCTGAGTCCGAACAACTGTCGATTTTATCTTGTGAAAAAGCGGAGGCCATAGACCAACAAGAACTAGAAGTTGCCAAGCTCCAGGATGAAGTCAATACCCTTGAAAGCACCCCTGCTATTACTGAGGAAGCGATCGAGGCACTAGCTACGGTTCGTCAGAGCATGGAAGCTGCACGAGAAGAATTTAAGAACTTCAAGCGGAGGCTTTAATTTATGCCCCCTTTGCCTCTTTTTTTTTTTTTTTTTTTTGCTGCTAACCTTGTAGATGTGAAGATTTTTGTTGAATTATAATGCAGAAGGATTTGTTTTTATATATACATTTACATTTATTTTACCATGTTTTCATATGAGCAGACAATGAAACATGACTTTTTTTTTTATACATGTGACTGGACTTAAAGTGAACTTTAAGCTGCCTACGTACCCTTTTTATAATATAGGGATCAAGTCATGACGTAGTTCAAAATTTATTTATTTATTTATTTTTGTTTACATAACTGGATTAGGCATAAAACTTCTTGAGAAATTTGCCGTTGATTAGGCCAATTCGTAATCCATCTTGATCGATGATTTTGTATGCTCCATTCGTGAAAACTTCTTTGACAATGTAGGGTTCGTCCCATTTAGGTGTGAACTTATTTTCCGTATGCCTTGTTGTGATAATAGGTCTTCTTACTGCGAGCACTAAATCACCAACTTGAAATGATCAGGGCCTTACCTGTTTGTCAAAGGCTTTTGACATTCGTGCTTGATAACATTCGAGTGCTTGTTGAGCTTCCAGTCTCTTTTCGTCAAGTGCTTCTAACTCTTGAAGGCGTAATCTAGCATTGTCTTCAGTAGTTAGCCCTTCTTGAATCGCCATTCTCAAGGACGGAATTTCTTTTTCTAGTGGGAGTAATGCTTCAACGCCATAAACTAAGGAATAAGGTGTAACACCCGTAGGAGTACGATAGGTAGTTCTGTAGGCCCACAATGCTTCCCCAATCTTTTCTTGCCAATCTCTTTTTGTTTTGGAGACCACCTTTTTAAGCTGACTGCACAAAGTTTTGTTGAATGCTTCTGCCAATCCATTTGCTGTAGCATTGTACATAGAAGACTTGTACTGTTTGAAGTTAAATTTTTCACATAGCTTGTCCATCAAAGTGTTAGCGAATTGTCTTCCATTATCAATTACGATACGATGAGGAATACCATATCTGTAAATGATGTGTGTCTGAACGAAATTTACAATGTTTTCCTTCTTTGCTTCTCTTAATGGCACGGCTTCAGCCCATTTGGAAAAATAATCAGTTCTTGCAAGGATGTAAGAATGACCAGCCGATGATTTAGGCGTGATAGGTCCAACCAGGTCGAGTCCCCAAGCTTCAAAAGGCCATGAAGCTATTGTTGGATGGAGCGGCCCTAGTGGCTGATGTATAAAATTTGCATGAAATTGACAAGCCTCACAATACTTTCCAAAGTGCATCGAATCGTGGATCATGGTAGGCCAGTAGTAACTCATTCTTTTCAACTGATATTGGAGCTTTGGACCAGACTAGTGGGCCACACAAATACCTGAATGAGCTTCCTCTAAGGCCTTTGTCGATTCCTCTTTTCCTAGGCATCGCAGCAGAAGTCCCTCATATGAGCGTCTGTAAAGTGTGTCTTTGTAATAAATAAATTGCGCAACTCTTCTACGTATTTCAGCTCTATGTCGAGGATCGGTGGGAAGTTTTCCATGCTCCAAATAGTCTATAATGGGTTGGCGCCAATCTTCTTCATCAATTGCATATACAGATATCACACCAGCTTCTTCATATTGACTTTCAATTGAAGGCACAATCCATTTTTGGCAAAGGAAAATGTTTATTGGTATATCTTCCGAGACTGTTAAAGCAGTGGCCAAATTTGCAAGTGCATCAGCTTTCTTATTTTCTGATCTCGGTATATGTTCCAATATTATGTTGTCGAATCTGTCCATCAATCTTCTAGCATAACTAAAGTAAGGCTTCAAGTCTTGATGCTTTACCTCGTACTGATAAGAGAGCTGATTTATGATTAACTTCGAATCACCGAATATTTCTATGCACTTTATCCCAAATTCTGAAGCCATTTGGAGGCCGATAATAAAGGCTTGGTACTCGGCAACGTTATTTGAACACAATTCACCGAGTGTGAAGCTATATGGCAACATATGTTTCTCAGGGGAAATGAAGACAATGCCAACACCAGCTCCACTTCTTCGTGCCGCACCATCAAAGAACATGATCCAAGGCTCCATGCTTTCAACAAACAATACTTCCTCATCAAGTAAGTCGTCACATAACTTCCAATTTGATGGAACTGGATGATCAGCCAGGAAATCTGCCAATGCTTGGCCCTTCACTACTTTTTGGGGGATATATACAATATCATATTGTTGGAGTATAATAGCCCACTTCGCGAGGCGTCCCGAGATGACTGGCCTTAATAAGATATATTTGACAGGATCAGCTTTTGCCACCAAGTGTATAGTGAAGGCTTGCATACAATGTCTTAGTTTATCTATTGCAAAGAAGAGGGCGAGACACATTTTCTCAATTGGAGAATAATTTAATTCAGCTCGTGTCAGAGTTCTACTTAGATAGTAGAGTGCACATTCCTTACCTTTATCATTTTCTTGTGCAAGTAATGCCCCGAGCGAAGTCTCTTGAGCCGCAATATATAATATTAATGGTTTTTCAGCTGCAGGCGCACTTAAGACCGGAGGGTTGAGCAGATACTTCTTTATGCTATCAAATGCATTTTGGCATGACTGGTCCCAATCAAAGACTGCATCCTTCCTCATTAGTCTCTGGAATGGTTGACATCGACCTGCAAGATTAGATATAAACCTTCTAATGTAAGCCAAACGACCTTGCAATCGTCTCAATTCGTGCAGGTTCTTCGGACTTGGCATCTTCTGGATAGCATCAATTTTTTAGTGATCAACTTCGATGTCGCGATGTCTCACTATAAATCCCAAAAATTTCCCTGAAGTTACACCAAATGCACACTTGAGAGGGTTCATTCTTAGTTGATATTTTCTGAGGCGATCAAGTACCAGCTTCAGGTCTTTCAAGTGATCGCATTTCTTCTTGGACTTGACTACGAGATCGTCAACATAACATTCAATGTGTTTATGTAGCATATCATCAAAGATCCTTTGCATAGCGCGCTGGTATGTAGCACCTGCATTTTTCAATCCGAAAGGCATTACCTTATAACAGTATATACCTTTTGGAGTTCGAAATGCTGTTTTCTCCTCGTCATCTAGAGTCATTCTAATCTGATTATATCCTGACGATCCATCCATGAAAGATAAAGCTTCATGCCCTGCATTTGCATCTATCATGATTTCCATGATAGGCAAAGGAAAGTCATCTTTTGGGCATGCGTTATTTAGGTCGCGAAAATCGACACAAACACGTTGTTGGCCATTCTTTTTCCTTACAGGAACAATATTAGCTATCCATGTTGGGTACTTGACTTCACGAATAAATCCAGCCTCAATGAGCTTATTTACCTCTTCCTCGATTTGAGAAATGAGTTCTGGTCGAAATCGTGGTTGGGCTTGCTTGACTGGCCGATGCTCTGGTTTGATCGCTAAGCGATGAACGGCCACCTTTGGATCGAGTCCAGGCATTTCCTTATATGACCATGCAAAGACATCTTTATATGCTTTGAGTAGGTTCACATACTCATTTTCATCATTGTCAGAAAGTTGGGTGCTTATGAAGGTTGGACGAGGTTCTTCTTTCGTACCAAGATTGACTTCTTTTAACTCGTCAATTGTTGATTGACCCCCACCCTCAAGCGATAACGGAGCCGCTTCGGCATCCTCTTCAAATATATCATGCTCAGATGTCTCTTCTATTGTAACATGGCAGCAACCTGCCACATCTACTTCATCTTCTGGTTCATTATCTTCAGGTCGAGTAAAAACAACATCATGTCGCTTTACTTTCAATGAACCCTCTGTATTTACTGAGACGAACATCTTTCTTTTCATTCTCGATGGAAATGCACTGCGAATTTCCTCATCTTCTGTCACTAGGCTAGATTTGTTTGAGACGAATATGAAGGCTTTCTTTTGGCCTCTTGTTACTGACACGCTTAACCTTTTGAAGGCAGATTTTCTTGTGGTCGAAGTTGGACTTATAGATTGTACTTTCTTTGCATTTGTGTTTAGCCTTTGAAAGGCAAAAAGTCGAGTGGAGTTGCAGGTTGAAACTTGATTACTGTCTTTTGTTATCGATGTACTCACCCTCTGGAAGACTGAAGGACGTATAGCAGAAAAAGCAATGCGATCAAAAACTGAACTTCTTTGACTTCTATCTTTTTTGCCCTCTTTAGAATCTTTGCTTTCTTCAACTGTAATGTGGCATGTATTAGCAACTTTTGTTTTTCCTTTACCAGTTATTCGGACTGGTTCAGAAGACTGATATCCAATTCCACCTCTGGAATTAGGTATAGAATATCCTTGTTTCTGAAGCTTCTTTTGAGTAGGGGAAAGCTCAGGCCTTTCGTCAAATATTTTCACGCTTTTAAGCTCAGTACGAGTTGTAAAGTCATAACCCGCCTTTGCCATCAACTTATATACCTTTGGGTCGAATTCCTCCACATATAAAGGTCTACTATGGAGCTTTGACCCAAGTAGCAAATCTTCATCACTGAATGATATCGACATACAACGGGAATCACACGCCTTCGTTGGTGATGTAACAGTAGTCGAGACATCATCATTTTTTAATATCTCGATGATTGTATCCTTAACTTCTCGTGATAGTGTCAACAAATCATTTATGCCTAGAGGAAGCACATCCTCTGGTCTGGGTGTCTCCTTCATTACATTTAAGGGGAAAGCGTCCTCCTCCGTCGTACTGGTAGTATGACACGAGACTATTTCCATTGGAAAGTTTTTAGGGAAGAAGTCCTTTAGAATTATCGGTCGTCGTGGTCGAGAAAGCCCCTCACTTTCTTCAATAATCGGTAGAAACTTTCTCAGGTTCTTTCTTGTGTTTTTTCTCTGAGACTTACCCTTGCTCCTGCATGTTCGGTACGAGCTGAATTCTTTTTGGGAAAAACTTTGCTTGCGCTTCTTTCGACGCGTTACCAACGTCCATCCCTCCTCAACATTATCTACTTGTTTTTCTTCTTCCTTGGGGCCATCAGCCCGGAAGTCATTATTTTGTAAATCCTCCGGTGAAGAATATATAACTACAGGTTCCAACGATCCAAATTGGATTAGACTCCCTATAGCAGACAATCTACTATCTGACTGTATGATTACTGCAGCGTGATTTGTTTGTGCCACATCATCAAGTCTAGCTCGATCTTTTTGTCTAGAGCTAACTTTAGAATCAACTCCTTCAACACAAAACATTTTTCAACGGGATGGCTAATGACCCGATGATATTTGCAATAATTGGGATCGTTTACTCTCCCCATTTCTGCAGGTCATTTACATTCGGGGAGTTGAATGAGTTGTTTTTCCAGTAGTTGGTCTAACATGTCCGGTAAGTCAGAGTCTGGAAAAGGATAAATTTTTTCTTGCCTCTCTTTCAATGTTAGACGTCTTTTTTCGCCTTCGTCTTGGCGTTTTTCCATTTTCTTTTCCTTTGAGACAAGCTTGAAAGGGGTTGTACTGACGACCATAGCCTCTTTGGTAGCACCCTTCAATACCTTCTGGGTGCTCTTCACTTCTTTCTTTTCTTTTCTAACTTCTGGGACTAAAAGATCATTGTTTCCTCTATTAGCAATACTTAGCTCCATATCATGAGCTCTGGTTGCTAACTCTTCAAAAGGTACGGGGTTTTATTCCCTGCGAGATGTACAGGAGTCCCTAATGCATTCCTTGAGTGCACATTTCAACAGCTGATAATTCAATTAATCTATCTTTGCAGTCAAGGCTTAATGCTCTCCAGCGATTAATATAGTCAATGATTGGCTCACCTTTTCGCTGCTTGGTTGCAGTTAACTCTATCATGCGAACAATATGTCGGGTGCTGTAGAAACGGTTGAGAAAGTCCCTTTCAAGCTGCTCCCAACTATCAATGGATTCAGGCTCCAAGTCGGTGTACCAGTCGAAGGCGTTTCCTTTGAGAGTTCGTACGAACTGCTTGACTAACAAATCTCCTCGTGTACTAGCAGTTTCACAAGTTTCGATGAAATGAGCAACATGTTGTTTTGGATTGCCCTTTCCATCGAACTATTGAAACTTGGGTGGTTGGTATCCATGTGGCATTCTCATATTGTCAATCCTTTTCGTATATGACTTGGAATATAAAGAGAACGTTTGAGCAGGTCCACCGTATTGAGTTTTGATGGAGTTTGCAATCATCTCTTGCAGCTGCTGGACAGACAACGATGCGATCGAGGTAGAATTTTGTGGTTGACTTTCTTGCATAATCGCCTTCCCTTTGTTAACATTTTTTATAGTGTGTGTGTGACTTGATTCAGCAGCATCACGACTTTCGATGTGATTTTTTAACAATGCGATCTCAAAATCACTTTCTTCAACCGCCTTCATGAGCATATTAACCTTCTTTTCGAGCTCTGCCATTCTGTCTTCGCTTGTATCCACATCAGTTACCATAACTGACATTATATTTGGCTGTGGCGCCTCCTCATTTGAGCGATCAGACAACGAGTTGTGTTCGTCAATCGCAGGATTCTCTTTGATTACAATTCCACCTTTTGGTGGCTTGGAGATTTGCTCTCAAATATTCTTTGCAACTTCAAAAGGAGGCATATCTTCAGATGACTGAATCTCCCTTGAGCTGCTGCGAGTGTTTGGCCGCTTGCCGATATCACTGAGAGCTTTGGAAGTGTTGCCTTGAGATGTCATGATTTTCTTTGGATGTTCTTTAAAAAGAGAAAGAGATGAAAGGTAGAGATGGTCCCACCGGGCGTGCCAAATTGTTCACACGAGATTTTAGGAGAAATTTAATTTGTGGAATCGAACTTTGTATTGATTTATGTATTGTGGATACAATCTCTAATATTTACTCCTTTGATTCTTTCTCTCGGATACAAAAAGTAAAATTTAGAACTTCGTGGTCTTCGATTTTCAAGAAGTTGTAACTACAAGTCAATTCGAGCTTCAATCTTCTAGAATTCAAGGAAAGTTTGATCTTCCAAGTCTTCGATCTTTCAGAAGGATGATTTCGAGGTTGATGATAACTTGCACGTCTTGAGAGTCTTCAGAAGTTTTTGTCTTCAATTCTTCAGAGCTTCGATTCTTCTCTTCAATCCAAAGGTCCCCAAATGAATGGTAGATGTCTTTACTTATAGAGATATTTTATGGGTTTTAGGTGGGCTTGGGCCCGTTTGCTTGTTGGGCTTGGGCTTGGACTTATCTGTCTGTTGGACTTAGGCTTGGCCCATTTGCTTATTGGGTTTGGGCTTAAGCCCACCTGGCACTCTGGGCTTGGGCCCATTTGCTTGTTAGGTTCGTGCCCGAGCCCACTTGTTTAACGGGCTTGGTCCATTATTTCTTGTCCTAATTTATATTTAGGGCTTAATTAGATCGGGTACAAGAAAACTTAATTATCCAAACCCAATCGAATTATGATTATCACAATGTTTATTGTGATGACGTGACTGAATTTAATTGGCCAAAATTTATTGCTCAACAAATATCATAACTAAAAAGATTTAATAAAACTAATTTAAAAAAAATATATATTTCATATACCGTATATATATAGAAAAAAGGTAGGAAAAAATATAAATTATAATAATTTTTACCCAAATACATCTTAAAATAACATGTTATTATAAACTACCTCTTTAGTTTACATTTCAAAAGTAGACTATAAACAAACTATTGTAATTCTCATACTATACAATCTTCCGATTTAAAGAACGATAAAATGGGACCCGAAAGTTGGGATGTAAATAGAAAATTGGAAGTATTTTCTATTTCTCTTGAAGAAAGAAAAAAAGAGAAAAAGATTTAAGTAGGAAAATTGAAAAACATAAACTCACTACGCTGCCGGCGTACTTCGTAAGTTCCCGGACGTTTCGCTCTCTTGCCTGAGGCAACTTGTTCCACAGTTCTGAAGCTAGCCTTTCCGTTCCGGCTAAACCATTCAACTCCATATTTTGAATTTTATTATTCTATTCCATCAGGAGAACGATGGTTTGAAAAATTTATTGTACTCAACAACAGCTTTTTTTGTTATTCAAAATTCAGGATCTGATATTCCTGCTACTGCAAGTAAACCATCTCAATCTCATCATTTGATGGACTTTTTCCTTCTCTCAATCTAGATATTGATTCTGCTTCGTATATTTGAGCTAGACGAGTAATTCATTGACTTTGATTCCGACGCCAGCATTGGATTTCTGAGCTGAGTATTCGTTGTTTTTTTAAAAAAAATTTTTAAACTTCAGTTGTAAGATTATCAGATCTTTGTATATTTCTTTGATTTTGTATGTTATGCGATTCAATTTAGTTCTGTTTTCTCAATCTTGTTCTATTAGTTCGTATGCTTTATTTTCTCTGCGTTCTGTCTGGGAATCGGATTTCAATCCGCGTAGTAGTTTTGTAACTTCAAGATTTTCCGAGAACTATCGGGTGCCGAATGGCTATAGCTCGGCTAGCTCGCCAAGCAAAGCGTTCGTATGGGTTTTGCGCGAAGTTGACGGCAGTGGTTATTTTAGGCCTTAGCTTTATAGTCGTTTGGTCTGTTTTTGCTTCTCCTTCCACGTCCGTGACTATTCAGAGGGAAAGTTTCGACAATATTGGCGAACCCGTAACAGGAAACACGAAAGTAAGCCATCCTAAAACTCAAAATGATAATAGGAAGAAGATAGATGAGGGCAATTTGAGCAGGAATACGAAAGATAAAGTGAAATCCGATCTAGGTGGAAGTGATACGAAAAAGGTTAACGGTTCGGATTCCAAGTCTCCCAGTAACCATAACCATGCATCTGAAAAAAAGCATGGAGCAGCAAAAGAGAAAAACGAGAAACATAAAGAAAATAAACCAGAGGTTACAAGAAAAGGGAATCAAGGATCAGAGGAATCTGAGGATGAAGATGCAGAAAAGGGAAATGAGGAGGAAGAACAGGAAGTGGTTGATGGTCAAGAAGGAGAGCTAAAGGATGATGAAGCTGAAACAGAAGGTGATCTGGGTGAGTCAGATCAGGAACCCGAGGATAGGATTGAGCCAAAAGATACAGGGAAAAAATTCAAGAGAAAAGGTCCATTGTTTGATCCAAATGCTCGTTATAGTTGGAAACTATGCCGAGCAAGAAGTAAATACAATTACATCCCTTGTATTGACATTGAATCTGGAGTGGGAAGACAACAGGGCTATCGGCATAGGGAAAGGAGTTGCCCAAAAGCACCTCCATTGTGCGTTGTGCCTCTTCCTCCCAGTGGATACAGGCCCCCCGTGCACTGGCCGGAGAGCAATTCAAAGGTATCAAAGAGTACATTTATTAGGTCTTAAATTATCACATTTTGAGGATATGCGAATTGTATATACTTGTTAATTTATAGATTCTCACTTTTGAGGACACGTGAATTATTATCACGTCCTTTCTAATGGCAATAAATTTTGCAGATACTTTACAAGAATGTGGCACATCCAAAACTTGCTGCTTTCATTAAGAAACATGATTGGTTGGTGGCAGCTGGAGAGTTCCTTACATTTCCTCAGAATCATTCTGAGCTCAACGGTGGAGTTATCCACTATCTCGAGTCCATTGAAGAGGTTAGCTTTTGACATCGTGCTTAAAAGCTGGTCCATTATTTTAATTTTCATGACCTATTGGTTTGGAAAACGCAATATAATTCCTTCCCAATTTAGTCCTGCTCTTTCATGTCTTGTTGACACTGTTGATACCACACAATAATTTTCTTTTTAATTTTGATGCTCAAGTTTCTGGTTCAAGCATATTGGTCATGTAATACTGTTAACTGATTTGTGGGTGGATATCAAGTGAAAAACATGCAATCTCTCCATAGCTTAACTGTCTTGTATGATAATGTGATGGAATGTACTTCTGTACTCTCCTTTGCTTAGTCTAATTGCAACAAAATTAGAGAAATAAGAAACAAAATCATGTTGGTATTTTGGAAGCATAAAGCAAAACTTTCCGTTTATTCATTTTCTTTTTCAGATAATCTTGAAAACCTCACGTTGCATCAGTATATTGAAGACCTCACATTTATAACTCTGGAATGAGTGTAGAATTCCTTCGTTGATTTCTTTCACTTTAAAAGTAAAGGTGTGCATTAGATTTGGTTTCTCTACTTCTCCAGGGAATTATGTTTCTATTCATGGACTGAAATTTGAATACATTTGGCAGATGGTACCCGATATTGAATGGGGCAAGAATATTCACGTGGTTCTTGAAATTGGGTGCACATATGCAAGTTTAGGGGCTTCTCTTCTAGAAAAGAATGTTATAACATTGTCATTGGGCTTGAAGGATGACCTTGTGGACTTGGCTCAAGTTGCACTTGAGCGAGGGTTTCCAACTGTGGTTAGCCCTTTTGGGAATAGAAGACTTCCTTTTCCTAGTGGTGTTTTTGATGCCATTCATTGTGGGGGATGCAGTAGAAGTTGGCATTCCAAAGGTTTGAGCACCTTACCTTGTCTTCTTGAAATTTATTCTCAATCGAGTAAAGGCCTTATCTAATAAATGGTCTTATTTTTTTTCTCTTTCTCTAGATGGGAAGCTTCTCCTAGAAATGAATAGAATTTTAAGGCCTGGAGGATACTTCATCTTGTCCAGTAAACATGACAACATTGAAGAAGAAGAAGGTTTGGCATGTTTTTCAAGTTTTTACTTCATTTGCGTTAGAATTTATCCCAATTCATTTGGCCTAATTCTCAAATTAGGAGTTCGTGCACTTCTGTACTAAAATTACAAGATTTACTAATAATTCAAATGTCAATATTTGTGGAGAAAATGGCATACAGTAGATGTTCAATTCTGAGATGTATATTTGTGAAACGTTGCCTTAACGGAATAATGAGACTTCTTGCTTGCTACTCTTCTTTTGTTGAGTATTAGATATGTAACATTGTTCTTCCTTGGCTCTCATATATTGCTTGCTTGTAAATTCTCTTTCAGCAATGAGTTCATTGACGGCTTCAATTTGTTGGAACATTCTGGCGCATAAAACTGATGAAGTCAGTGAAGTGGGTGTTAAGATATATCAGAAACCTGAATCAAACGATATATTTGAGCTGAGGAGAAGGAAAAATCCACCTCTCTGCAAGGAAAACGAAAACCCTGATGCTGCCTGGTAATTCTTTTGCAATGAACATGCTCTAGAAAGATTTGATATTCTTACTAGGTGCTGTAAACTTTTTTGTCCAAAAGTTCGTATTTGGTCTCAAATAATTGAAGAAAACTAGATCAGAAGAGGAATAAATCAAGAGAAGGATCAGGGCCATTGCACTGAGAAACATTTGAAGCAAAGCAACCCACATTGCAATTTCAATATTCTTCAATGATCTTGATTGCTTTTCCAAAATTGCCCAACTCACATTTTGAAATTCGAATCTGCACATGATAATAATCACGAGGAAAGAAATTCTGGAGAAAATTGTAAAAACTATCCCTGAAGTATGGTGGTATATTGGTAGTTGCAATTATTAAAGTGTTAAATTGAGCTCTCGAACTTACGTAGCTGTAGAAATTATAACAACCGTATAAGTTTGAGAGCTTAATTTTTATCATTTGTAATTGTGGGTCCAATTTTTATAACTATGGTAGGTTTGAGGATCCAATTTTAACACTTATAAATTTAAGGGTTCAATTTTTATTCTGAAGTTTAAGGGTGTTACTGCAATTACCACTATACTTGAGGGGTTTTTGCAATTTGTTTAAAATTCTACAACTAATTACCATGTTCAAAACGTAGTCTATACTTATACGAATTTGAAGTTATTTACTCGTACTTGAGTACCATCTTCATTTTCTGCTTTGATACGTGGACCTTTTCATTTTTGCATGATAATTTCTGTTTAAACAGGTACGTGCCTATGACAACCTGCTTACACACCGTTCCAACTTCTATTGAACAGCGTGGAGCAGAATGGCCTGAAGAATGGCCGAAGAGACTTGAATCTTTCCCTGAGTGGTTGAGCAATGACAAAGAGAAGTTAATCGCAGATACCAATCACTGGAAAGCAATTGTTGAGAAGTCATATCTCACTGGAATAGGTATTGACTGGTCGAGTGTTCGAAATGTGATGGACATGAAAGCCATTTATGGGGGGTACGATATCATCAAATTGCTTAATATGATGGACTTACCTTTCAATACTATTTTGCTTGATATAGAACTTATAAGTCAACTGGTAAATCAAGATTTAGCAGCGTCAATTTTATGCTTTGTTTAGGATTTAAGTCTTCTTCCCATTTCTTTCTTTGTACTAAAAACACAGAGAACGAAATTAGAAAAGTATATATTCGTAAATTCTGGCATGCTTTTCCAGGTTTGCTGCTGCTGTCTCGCAGCAGAAGGTTTGGGTAATGAATGTGATCCCGGTCCATGCACCAGATACACTTCCGATAATCTTCGAACGTGGTCTGGTTGGTGTCTACCATGACTGGTGTGAGTCTTTTGGTACTTATCCACGATCATACGACCTTCTGCATGCCGATCATTTGTTCTCAAGGCTGAAGAACAGGTGAGAGAAGGTTCAACATCTTTGTTTTTGTTCCATGCTTTCTAGTAACAACTTTTGTACCTTCAAATAATATAAAACGCTTGTGTTAACACCAAATTGATCGACAATGTAGGTGCAAGGAGCCTGTAGCAATCGTGGTTGAGATGGATCGTATATTACGACCCGGAGGTTGGGCAATTATACGTGAAAAAGTGATAATTATGAATCCATTGGAAGAGATACTCAAGAGTCTACAATGGGAGATTCGGATGAGTTATTCTCATGGAGATGAGGGAATCCTATGTGCACGGAAGACCATATGGCGGCCTTAAAACAAATTTCCAAGTGAAACCTTTTTGTTCTAATAGTTGTCTCAAAAATGAACCAAATTCCAAGCTCATTTATTACAAATTGCAGAAGGTGAAGGCAGAATATTTGCAAGCAAAAGAGATTCTCATTCTGGTTCCTCTTCCTTTCTTCTATTTGAATTTGTATCATTTGCTACTAACTGGGAAATTGATTTTTCCCCCCCTTAAATTGTTGGGATTGAGTTGAATTTGTAAAGGGTTGGAGAAGGGGAAATTTTTTATTTTTTATTTTATTTTATTTTTTCACCTTTCATTCTCTAGAAGAACTAATGTATTGTATATCATTTCATAATCTTGTGTCGTGTTATTATAAACAGATTTATTGATAAACTCATATTAAACAGAAAGAAGGCCAAAAAATCTTCAATTCTCAAGATTATAGTGCACTAAAAAAATGCAAGTCTCTAATATTAGATTTAGTTGTTACGGATAATATTGCGAGGAAAAATTATTAAAAATAGAATATTTGACAACATATGACTTGTTTTTTTATTGGTGGTGTAAATAATTTATTTTATTTATTTTATTTTTGAAAAAAATTCTTTTATTTTTTTGCAAATTATAAATATTTTAAAAAATTTTGATATATAAAATAGGAAATATATATTAAATATAGAGAAAAAGAAAACAAATATTGTAAATTTTCAAATATTTGGACAATCATGTTTAAAAGGTTTAAAGCAAAAGAAATGAAGGAAAATGTTTGGTTGTGTAAAGCTAAGAGTGGGGCAGTGTGCTTGTGGGCGTCCTTTTCAGGGACACCGCCCTCGTGAATGCAAACTCCCAACCTTTGTCAATTAGATAACCTCATCTATGCATCCGCCCCCCTCTTCATAACTACTATTATTTCAAGGATGATGATTTTCTTTTTTTCTCTTCTTTAAATTAATCCTACAAATTCCATTTTCATTAACTGAGTTTTAAGTTTTGTCCCCTACGAGCTTTTAGAACTAAGGCCAATTTGATTTTTAAAACTATTTTAGTTTTTAAAAGTTTGTTATTGTTTTTGAAATTTGGCTCTTGTATTTAAAAATAATGCTTCCCATTGTAGGAGAAAATAAAAGTTTTGAATTTCTAAAGATGACACTTTGATCTTTGAATTTTGGAAAAATTACCCTTTTTAGTCCTTAAATTTTTAAGAATGTATTTAGTCCTTAAAAAAATAATTTAAAGGATGATATGGTCTTTAAAAATTCCTCTTCTTATTTAAAATATCATATAATTATTTATGTTAAAAATATAAAATTATTTTAGAGATCTTTTAAACCTAGTTTTAAAAAGTCCAAGGCTTGAGAAGATATGTCTTGAAAATTTGAAAATCAAATGAGTTTCAGATTGAAAAGGTAAATTTTCCCGAGAAGAAAAATTATTCCATAAAATATACGTGTCACATAATCCTACAATATTTCCGATCTGCCCATTACCAATAACTTTTCTAACTTTTCCTACAAAGACAAATCTCCATCCTTTCTTATTTGAGATTCAAAAAGATCATAACAAGAAGAGGTACCTGTGAATGAATGGCCATTGTTTCCTGAGAACACGAACCCCCTCCTCCTTCAAGCTCTTTATGTTTGCACATTATGAGCCACAAGCTTTGATCCAACGAGCATTTTCAGCCTTGTGCATCGACAGCGATTTGAACAAAAGCCACTGTGTGTAAAAGATTGGATTGTTTGGGGTGTGATAGCAATGGATAGAAGAGTTCAGATTCAGCTTCTGGACGCCAAGTTTCCCAGGTACGTTTGATTTTCGGTAGAATTTTTTTTTACAGACGCCCCTTTCGCGGGCGCGTTCACGTCTATGGGAGGCTGGTTATTAGCCGTTAAGGCGCCATTAAAATGTCATCTGTACAAAAAATTTTGATTTCCTTTTTTTTAACTTGAGATTTATGGCCAGCAGTAGATTTCTCCAGGTCTAACTTTCTTTTATTACTTTAACAGATTTCACTGGTTTTCCAGTTGCAACCAGCATAACTTTTCAGATGATGCATTAATGATCACTTTAATCTAAATCAGTTCTTGAGAGGTAGCTGAACAATCAAGCTCCTCTCCTATGAATCATGGAACATTATTATGAAACTCAAGCAAATGGAGAAGCATCTGGTCATGATTTCCAAAACTGTGGATACTCTTCTTATTCATTATCTAACATTCACATGTCATCACCCTCGTTTGATTTAAGAGTCTTCTACATTAGGTTCAGTAACTTCCAAGTCGATGATTTGACCCCCGAGTTTCTCACTTTGAACCACTTCCCTCTAATGCCGAACACCCATTTGGATGTTAATGGTGTTAGAAGCAGCAATTACTCTGAAGGCTTTTCTTCAGTTCTCAAGAGAGACAGAGTCCACAAGAACTCGGAAGAAGCAACATTTGTGAGCACTCATACCATTAGGTTAAAGAGGGGTTTGAAGTTTGAGGTTTTCAATGGAGATTATCAAATTCTATCTGGGGAATTGTCTCATAAGGGGTGCATTGGAGACTCGAAGAGCAATTCTAAGAAAAGATGGAGCATGAACTGTGAATCTGGTTTTGTTTCCGATGCTGTGTTTTTGAAGGGAAAGCTCATTCCAGGACAGGCATTGATTAGTCCAACAATTGAGGTATACATTGCTGGTAGTTTTTCTGGAAACCCTATCGTCTTAACGAAAACTCTGCAACTCAACTTTTGGAAGAAGCACAGTTATAAACGGATGTTGGATTCAATACCAGAGCATGATACTACTGAATGCGACGAAGATTCATATCCTGTATATGATCCACAAGTAAGCTTCTTGATAGCTTCTGAATCTTTCTTCTTTCTACTCCTAATTCGTCAAGAAAATTCTGCTAGTCCATTGTAGCCTCAAAATATGTTTATCCACATGTGTTTCCTGCACTGCAACCTACTTTTTTTAGATCTAAAAAGTTATTGTTTTGTTGCTTGGACGGATCTGAGAACATAAGATCTTATCCAGGACACATGAATCGATGAAACAAGTATGGGTATAGCAAGGTGCTAAATGCTGGGATGGTTGGTACACATTCCATCACCATTACCTTGGCCTTTAGTTGCGCCCATCCTTTTAAGATTCCTATAATAATAATCAATCAGAACCAGGCCATATGACAAAACATGGCCTCCCCCTCTCCTAAGACATGTTGAGGATGGTTTAAATTGGGGTCCCCTCCACTCTCCCTAGAGTTTCCTGAGAACCGTCCTCTTTTGACTTGTGCATTCGCCTTGCATCCTATCTGCTTGATACTTTCGTGTCATCTCTCAAAATGTAGCATAATTGAACATGATCAATCTTACTATACAAATCAAATCAAGGTCAAACTAAAACTAATAAGGAAACTAGGTTGTTCTTTTCCATTGTCTTCTCAATACGTTGATCTCTGTTCTGCCTAGACTGCTAAAGCCAGCTCTTTATAACATCGTCTACTCTATCTTTATGCAGGTATCAAAGTACAGAAATTACAGAGAAGAAAATGAAGATGACTATGGCAACATGTACTGGAGAACCAACTACATGGAAAGAGAAGATGGCGAACTATCCTGGTTCAACTCAGGTGTGAGAGTTGGAGTAGGAATTGGACTTGGTATTTGCTTGGGAATTGGTGTGGGAGTTGGCTTGCTCGTGCGTACTTACCAGGCAACTAGTCGAACCCTGAGAAGGCAGCTTATGTGACATGATTTCTTCTACAATATTTCAATTGATTCACTTGTCCTTGACCTTGAGATTCAGAAAGTAGGCAAAAATGGTTTGTCAATAATATGCATCTCTAACAGCAGTGAAACCTTGTGAAGATAACATTGTGTCCTAGCATGTTTATTTCAAACCATGTGTATAGAAGCTCGGCTAATATCATTTCTTTATCAAATGACTAGATCACTCTTGGCTTCTTGTGAATAATCTGTTATTGAGATGTAACAGAAATGAAGATTATTTTTTGGATAGTTGGATCTCTATAAGTTGATCAAATTGATCAATCCTTTTACAGAATAATTCAGAGTCTCCTAACCACAGTTACAATTACCAATTAGAACAGAATCTCTCCATCATCTGTAATTACGCAAGATTAGTGAAATTAAGGGCTTACATCAAACCTTTTTGCTGTATATCTTCTGTAGACCATGAAAAGTTCATAAATGAAACACATTTTCAGGGTGTCAGCCGCAAATTCAAGTGGCAATCCCTGTAACTGAAATGTTGCTAAAAAGTACACTCATTCTGGAGCCACCACTGCACTCGAGTAGCCATTGACAGTATGGTGTTGCTTTTCATCCTGTTCCCAGAAGGCAGCACATTTAATATCATCTTGAATCATTAATGTAGAGAACTCCTCGTGAACATATTCCAGTTGGGCTTTTCCTCCAAACTCTGATGGAAGATTCTCCTCATCAAAATATGACTTCATGAGTTCCACACTCTCTTGCTTCTTAGGATAAACAAATCTCACTTTCTGAAATGTCTTCGGATCTAAAAGGTACTTGACTACCTACAAGTAATAGACAAAATAACACCATAATGTCATTGTTTTTATTGGTAGCTATTACCAAAAGGATGGAAGAGATATTGCAAGCATATACCATACCTTCCAGAATGCTTCAAATATCCTTGGGGGGTTATAGAGAAACGCTAGGGCTAATCTCTCTGGATAGTGATTCTGCAAGATGTTGACAGTCTCCCGTGCGGATTTGATTGGCACACTGGTGCTAAGAGACCAACCATTAAAATCAATCAGCCATGACATCTGCTCCTGACCTTCAGGAAGGTTAAGAAGAGCATTCTCCATAAGATAGACCAAATGCCGAATCTGATTCTCTAATGACGTCGTGTTCTGTAAAATAGTAAGAAAAAGTATTGGGCTTCTAACTCCAATTATGGCCGCAATTGCAAAGACCGAGGGTGCAAAACTTACACAAATAAAATACCTGCTTTCCTGGCTTCATTATAAGAACAGTTCTTCCTTCTCGATCGTGAAAACTTGCTCGATAAAGTTTTCCGGTCTCACTTTCAAATGCTATTTCAGGCTAAAATGAAGACAAACTAAATGATTAGTTTTAGAGCCAACATAAAACTCCACCACTACTACTATTCCACTCTTCATGACTTCACCTTGAGTTTCATTAGCATCAAGCTTTATGAAACTACAAGTGCCAACATGAGCCTATTTCAACTAGCATCTATTTTTTCCCATAGACAAGAGGTTTTGAGTTCAAATCTTCCAACACATGTTGTACTTAAAAAGCTCTTTTCAAAAAAGAAAAAGAAAAAAGAAACTACTACAAGCTTACCCAACGAATTTCTTCAGGCTTATAAATAGATCTCCATTTGAATGTCTCTTCCAGCATTTTCTTCGCTTTGTCTACATTCCAATTCCTGGCCACTAGATATCTTTTCAAACACGCATCACTGCAATATATCGCATTGCGCCCAACTAAGGGTCCTAACTTAGCCTTTAGCTCATTGACCTGCAAAAGCGTAAAATCTTATTATCCATGATTTCCAATCATCTTAAAACCTGTTGTAAAACACATGAATCATGATTCCAAAAAATCTTTAAGATGGTTTAGATCCAATCAGACTCATTCAAGTTACAAGTTTATAACTATTTGATCTGGAAACTAACAGAGAAGCCTACATACGTATTTTTTTTTATCATCAACTCAATTGGATTCATACCTTCGATGTGATCTGTTCTGGATTGTTCTCTTCCTCGTGATGAGAAGTAGACCGTCGGCCAAACATTATAGCTGCGCGATCACGAACCTGTTACACTCTAACTAACATAAATTCTTTGCTTCCTCGTAAAAAAGAATAGCCTAAAGTTTGATATGAACTTCTGGAAGATGGAGCCAGAGTCTTCACTAGCAAAAACGTTGGTAATTTGCCGACAGAAGACTTCCAAAGCAGTAGAAAGGAATTACCACCAAAATCGCCAGCAAATTCCAAATAATTAGGCTTAACTGAAAGGTAAGCAAATTTTCAACATCAAAAGTTAAATGCAACAATCAAACAGTGATGAATCTCAGATGTTGATCAATTAGAGAACATGGCACTAGAAGATCAAAATTAAAATTTTAAAACAAATAATCTCAAGCAAGATTCTTATACAAGTCAATGTACAGAATCAAAATCTAGCTCGTCTTCTGTTACACAACACCCCATATTACCCTACATTACCTATGGCGTGGCATGCAATGTTTTAAAAAGCTATTGAGGCTTATGTCTTGAGGTTCGCAAGGCTCCAAGTGTTAGCTTCAAGACTTACTCCTTTCTTGAACCATAAGAGGCTTACGCCTTTGGGAAAACACACTAAGGCTTAAATCTCTATGCCTCACCTAGTGACTAGAAATAATCGTGATTTGTCTAATTCTTCAAAAATATTAAGGTTTGAGCTGTGACAATTTGAACTAGGACTATTTTTACTCTTGTGAACTTAAAAATGTAGAAAGCAAACATATATGGTATAATTCAACCCTGTACTAATAATAGCAGTATTAATGACGATGAAGATGTCCTTTTAGAATTTTTCATTAAGTGAAAATTGTGGGTGTGAACTTTCTTTTTACACTTTTATATGGCTATCATGTTTAGAAATACTGATCATACCAATTTAGGTTTTGAAAAATGTATTTAAGTAATTATTTGAGGCTTAGGCCTCGCCTCTTTGGAGAGGAAAAGCCTCAAAGGCCGCCTTTTGCCTTTTAAAACATTGGTGGCATGTCAATATTAGATTTCAGCTAAACCATGAAACGCATTGTCAATCTCAAACTAGCATATTTTAAAACAAATGGCTTGGGAAACTTTTAATTGTAAACACTGTTAAAAATAAACTTAACAAAATGAAAGTCCATTAAAATTTCAGTAGAGTTTCCTCTAAAAATTGAATAAACCACACCGGAAAAGAAACAAACTTTCAAATATTTTGTTTCAAACTCAAAACTCCACCATAAATGAATGAGTTGTGTACCACTTGAAAACATAAACGTAAACTGGCAAAAACTATCACCAAATCTATACCAAAATCTCTATCATACTAGCGTAGAATAGTCTCAATATGCACAATAGAGCAATCTATCATACTATGCATGAAGTAAAACTCTATACACATGGCAGAACAAAACTTTGCCGTAAATGCCCACGAAACATTCCCCTGCGTCCCCTGCCTAGGCACACTAGTATAAACTGTAGAAACACATTCACATGGCATACAAGTAATCACCACAAGGTACATCAATCTAGTGGGTCAAAACCACTTTTCACTCCAAATACATAAATCTCATCAATTCTGAAAATTTTGAATTATCATGATTCTTAAAGCATTATAAACCATACTTTCTCATCAATCTCAAATCGTATTGGAAATCATACTTTCTTGAAACCTTATTTTGCAACTTAATTATGTTTCTAGTAAACGTAAAACCCTTCTAAAAGTCAGAGAAACTTGATTTCTTGTCAAATAACTTTGAACTTTTGCCAAATGACTAGAATCAATAGATTACAAGAATTTACCTTCCATAATCTCCAATAATACAAGTAAGTCGTTATATCTATAATCACACTTAAACATACATCTCTTAACAAATAAAAAAGAAACAAAAAACACTTAAACACACATCCCTTGAAATTTAATTATTCTAAACCAAGAAGCATAAATGCATGAGTCTCTTTCCAGTCGTAAACAATTGCAGAATGAGTGGTTCAGTTTCTTGAAATCTTGAATACCCAAATCGATGGTATGAACATAAATCATAATCAATTTCCAAAATCAAAAACCATAATTTGCAAAAATAGGAAAATTATTTGCATAATAATCACTCACAATTATGCCGGCGATAACTCCTCGGGTGAAAAGGGATTCAAATTTCAGTCCAACCTGAAATTCCAATAAATAGATCAATAACCATTGACCAACCATGAACTTATATGAATTCTAAACTCAAACTCATTCCTCATGACTTAGCTCCATTCTTTCTCTAGTAACTTCTGTAGACCTTTATTTTTATTTTGTTTATAAAGATTATTTATTCCCTCATAAAGCTAGAATTTCCTCCCCATTTGATACATTTCCGTTTCTTCCCTTCCATGCTATGATTATATATTTTTTCCCTTTATTTTCATCACTTCTCTCCCTCTTAAATGAAAAGTTGTACTATCTAAAATATCAAATCCATTGTATAAAAACTACTATTATTATATTCATCATCTTCTTCTTCCTCTTTTTTTTTTTCCTTCTATCTTCAACAAAAAAAAATTTCATTCTTCTTCCTCTTTACTTCTTTCACTCCAACACTCCTCTTATTTATAAGTATTGTCATATAAACTCCAAGAAGGAACGTAGTGGAAAAGCACAAGAAATTAAAACACATTCTCTTGTTTCCTCAACACTCACATTTTTCTTCATTTAATTAATTCCCCCTTTTTATTCCCACTTTTTTTTCACCCTCAAAAGTGGGTTACCACTTTCCTTTTCTTCTTGTCCTTTTGAGCTAATCTCAATCAAAATACTCACAAGATTAATAAAAATTTCTTGCATCAAAGAAATTGTTTGGACATAAAGGAAGAAATATCAATAAATTGATCAAAAGAAAGAAAACCCATAAATCTACCAGCCAAGATCTCCATTTTCCAAGGTTCACCTTATAAGAAAAATGGCTTACCAAGTTGGATCCCTCTCTAAAAGCTGCTTCAAACAGATTCCGGCGTTAGTTTTCACTTTTCCAACCGATTTTCAGCAACGGGTGGTTGACTTTCGTTCTCCTACCCCCTTCTTCTTTCGAGCTTCTTCCTCTCTTTCTTCTTGCTTGCTTTGTTCTTTTTCTCTTCTTTTTTGTTTTGTTTAGACGTTAGATGCTTTTTTTCTTCTTTTAAGATTTATTTTGCTCCAACTTATTATGTGGATTCCAAGAAGCTACCTTTCTCTCTACTAAATATTTACCAACGTTTCTCTTAAATAAAATTTACTCTACCAACTCCTACATCCTTGATTGTCACGTACCAGCGCCTACTATAATTAATTTCATTGCTTTTCTCCTATTTGGCTTCAATCAAGTTGAGTCTATTATAAATTTGAGAGTGAGAGTCATATTTAGGTACAGTCTTAGTTGTAGTCTTAGTTGTAGTTGTATCCACATGACATGCTTTTTTATATAAATATACAAATAAAAGACCATCTAATAGTTTTTAATTGGATACTCCAAAATAAAATAAAAGAAATATATTTTAAAAATAACTTCTATCTCAAATATAAATCTGATTGCTAGAAATTTGGAAGCAGGTCTTCTATATTTTTCTCTACTTGCTTCTTTCTAAAAGTTGTTGCATGATTAATTATACAATACAAATATTTAGTTCAATTGATACATGTAGGTCGAAAGTAGTGATTCAAATTCCCTCAGTTAACATTTCTCCAAAGTTGAAAAGAAGATGTGACGTTTTAGAAATGGTGTGTCACTGTTATGGCTCATTTTGTTTTGGCACACAATGTAGAGCAAGTGTTTGATATTTTTCTTGGTTTTCCTTTTCCCCATCCCAATTGCATGCTTGAAAAGGAAAAAAGTGGAATTAATCGATGGTCAAGTACGCACCACGTGCCACGCTCTTGAACCAAAGTCCATAAGAGAAAAACAAGTGTGGGTGTTGTTTTGTATCTGTCCTTTGTCCCATTTCTATGTCAATAAAATATATATTTCTTCATTTACAATTACTATAGCTTCTAAAATTTATATATATATATATATATATATATATATATATATATATATATATATATATTTGTTCCATTTCGTTGTATTCACATCATCCGCGTTTCAATCTTCTACTAATTCTGGTGTTAAAAAAATATTTTAATTTTATAATTATTAATATAGTCTTAAATATACCAATTAAGTTTAAAATATTAATATATAATAATATTTTGTATAAATTATATAATGATAGAAGTCTATTGACAATTAATAATAGATCATGTTCTAAATACTTAGATAATATTTAAATATTAATATATACTTAATTATTCATAAAATTATTATTCGTTATAATTTACTTTATAATTTAATATTGTTTTAAAATTATAGATATTAATTTTATAATTATTATAGCATTTATCAATTATATCATTAAAGCCTTGTTCAGTGAAGTTATTTAATGTTTGTTGACTTACTTATAATAAATAAAAGTTACATTTATAGTTTCTAAATTTTAATATATGTATTTAGGATAAATAATTTTATTTCTCACGTTATAAGAATAGATTTATTTGATTTTCAAGTTTTCAAAATATATAATTTTAGTTCTCATACTTTAAAAATAGGTTTAAAAGATCACTTTATACTTTCATTTTGAGGTATTTTTAAAAATTAAAAAAACTAATTACAATTTATAGAAAAAACATTAGTAAATAAAATTGGTTACAGTTAGATTTTTCTATCAAGTTTAAATAGTTTGTCAAATTTTCTTTTGTTGACAATTTTTCTTTTATTTCCAATAATTATATGATATTTAAAATTTAAAAAATAACGACTAAAAATCATATTTTCTCTAAAGCTTTTTTTCTCTAATTTTAAACATCATGTAATTATATTTTAAAAAATATATAATATTTTTAGAATTTTATACACCTATTTTTTGAAATTCAGGAACTAAAAAATATACTTTGAAAATTCGAAGACCAAATGAATTTATTTTTATAAACTTGAAACTAAAAATATTCATTTTTAAAATTTAAAGACTTATCATGGAACAACTTGGAGTCTAAAAAAAATAGTTTTTTTTTCATCTTTTTTACCATTATATATATTCATTTTACCTTTATATTTTAATTGTAGCATTTTGTCAAAAGGTCAATAATGCCTTCATCATTCAAGATGTAAATGTTTTGTAGACTTTTCCGTAGGAATATTTTGTTTTTTTTTTTAAATTTAAAAAAAAAAAACAAATATTACAGTTAGATTTTAAAATGCATTTGCAAATTAATGCATTGACAATCAATGCACTTAATTGCAACTTTATTTGGAATGTACTGCATGCATCTAAAATTATACCATAATATTATGTAAAGTTCTTTTTTTTCATTGTAATTATTGAAAAAGGTCTGTAAAGTTTTTTTTAATTAGTGTTGTTTTAATAAATAATGTCAAAAATAGGGTAAAAAGAAGACTAATTGTGAAGTCGTGATGAGATTTTTAGAAAACATACAATAGGTCATGATCAACTAGAATGAATTGTGGATCCAATACACAATTTATAACCCCATAATTGTTGAGTTCATGGTCATTTGCCATGTATTTGCTACCTTGTAGAAGACCTAATCCAACCTTTCCCTTAAATCTAGTCGGTCTGTCACTCCAATCCTCCTCTCTCTTAAGGTGATCTTGTCTAACTGTAGTTATCGTAGAGTGTTTATTGTCGTTTGTTCTTTATTTTCCATAAGTTTCTAAATTTGGATATAGTTCTTTTTTTCTTTTTCTTTTTTTTGTATGGATGAATATATCTAGATCTAGAGTGTTGTTTGTCGTGATAGTAAATTATTTTGTGTGATATTTTTTAATTGATAGGTTTTTGAATTGTTGTTTGTATCGCTTTATTAATTTTTGAACTGTTGTTTGAATTTTGATTTTGTGTTGCATTTATTTATTCACTTTTATGATTTATATTTGAATTTGGACTTTTTTTAATTTGATTTTGACCTTTGAAAATTACAGATTGGATTTGAATTGATAATTAACTGTAACGACCCAACTCTTTATACTAAGCTGAGGTCGTTACTAAAAAGAAACAATGACAAGAGACACTTTTTTGAAACGAGGGAAGAATAAATTTTCATTAAAAATGGAATATTAAAACACTGAAACATAAACGCGGAAGCAAAACTGAGTCTCCATATGGCATGTCACGGATCCTTCTCTGTCGCTCGCCAGCTTTCCTCTACCTTTACCTTCGCCTGAAATGTTAAACATAGAAAGAGTGAGTATAAACATATACTCAGTAAGGGACCTACTACTAGTCCCGCTAGGTGTCTGTTAACTTCCCATTAGAGTCCTGAAAATGGTACCCAATCTCTGGCACGTTCCCGAACACGTGCAACATGCGCTCCCGTAGGAACGAAAATCTGGTCTTCGGTGTCCCGGGGGAGCACCTAGGACATGCTGGTCTGTAGTGAACCCGGGGGTAACACTAAGACAATCGGGATGCGAGGACCCCGTCGAATCACTCGAATCATATCTATATACATGCTAGACTAGCGTCCCGTCGGACCACACAGTCCTAAATAGGTGGTGATCCCGAAGGACACCCATGCAGGTACGACTCTAATAGACAAAGTTAACAGAACACCCTATCCATAGCATGTAGCATAACATAACATCATAACATGGCATGAGTATTAATCTTAACGTCCTTAATCATGTGATTAATATATCATGCATTAACAATCATCAACATAATAATCTCAGTCATCATCACCAACATCAATACAATGACAGTCATTATCAGTAGCATCAAGTTATGCATTTTAGCTACCATCAATGCATAATCATAATTACATGCGGTCTCTTGAATTCAGTTCGAAGGTCTAGTAGGAGAATCTCTTACCTTGAGATTTTAGCCAAACAAGGTACTCCCTAGTTGACAGTAAAAATTCTCCAATTAACTTGATCCTAATCATAAAAGGAAAACTTAGTATCTTAATTAATGAAATTAGCAATTGGTTAACATCCAAAAATCCTCCCAAATTAATTAACTTTCTAAAAATTGGGTTGAAACCAATTCAACCTTGATTGGGAAAAATCCAAGATTTAGATCTTAAAAAGTTTAGCCAATTGAACCTTTACAGAAACCCCAAATAGATCCAAAATTAAATTAATAAAATATTAATTTAATTTCTTTCGCTTACCAAGGTTACTCAAATGAAGGTTGGAAAAATCCTCTTATGCTTGATGAAAAATTCATCACTTTAAATCCTCAAGCTTCCAAAGAGACCAATCTTAACTTCAACTGAGGCGGTGACAGCAGAGGGTTATCTTAGAGAAGAAGATAAAGAACCTTTTTCTTTTTCCTTTAATTCCATCTTAAACATTCCAATGCTATTTATAGACTCACATAATAACAATAATAATTATTATTATTATTTCCTTTTCCTTTTCCTTTTAGGATATATATATATATATATATATATGGTTTAGGGTTTAATACCAAAAAAATATACATATATCTTTATTCTCATTATTTTTCCTAAATAAATGCCTTAATCTTAGGCTTTTATAACCATTAGTAATAATAATAATACTTCTTTATTATTATTATTTTTCTCTCACCAAAATCTACAATAAATATATATTTATTTAAACCATCATTTTCTCTTTTAAATAAATATATATCTTTTTCGTCCAATCAAATCAACCATCTCTCTTCTCATGGATTATCTTCTTTTCTAAACAAATATAATTATATTCCATCATATAATTAACTTCACTTTTTCATATTATTAATTAAATATATATATCCACATATATATACTCAATTAATTACAATTCCACCAAAACTAACTTTTCCCTCCAAAATCTCAAATTAACTTAAATCCTCAATTCTTTTAATCAATCAAATTTTTTTCCAATAAATCACTTATAACTTCCAACATGAATTATCTTAACTCAACCATAACAACTTCACTCCATAAACAATATTTATCTTTCTACATAATAATTAATTATCTTCCACAATAACTAATTATTATTTATCTTTCTTCAAAATAATTAATTATCTTCCACAATAATTAATTATTATTTATATTTCTCCAAAGTAATTAATTATCTTCCACAATAATTAACTATTATTTATCTTTCTCCAAAATAATTAATTATCTCCCACAATAATTAATTATTGTTTATCTTTCTCCAAAGATAATTATCTTTTCCTTAAATAATTATACTTCAACAAATATAATTATCTTTTCCTTTAACATAATAATTATATATATATATTCTCACATATACATATAATTATTAAATCTCCAACAAACTTTCCACCCCACAATTTAATTAAATAGCATCCATAATTATTTAATTAAATTCAACTTCAACAACACTAAAAATCCACAACTTTACTTAATTCTCTTAACTTACCATCTAATCAAAATCTCAACAAACAACACATGCCAAAACCTCTAATTAATTAAATATTCATCCAACAAATATTTAATTAATTTCAATTCCCACATAAATCAAATAATTCTCATTAAATGGATTCAAAATAACGCCCAATAAATTATCTAAATTTTTGGGGCGTTACATTAACCGATTTATGTTTATAATCTATCAAGGTCAATTATGAACCTTGATTCTACTCATTCAATATAGTTATAGATATACTATAAAAGACCTAATTGATGCTAACGAGATTATCACATAGAGATATAGTAAAAATTTGTTGATGCTAACAAGATTACCATATAGAGATATTGTAAGGTCTTAGTTGCTACTAACGAGATTATCCTACAAAGATATTATAAGGACTTAGTTGATGCGAACAAGATTAACTCTTTGTATCGTAAGGATCTAGTTGATCTTTCATTCTAAAAAAAAAAAAAAGTTAAATTAAATAAACTTCTAATTTGGAAAGTAGACTGTAAAAAGAGAGTTTGGTAAAAGTCTCATGGTCATTTCATTTATAATAATTAAAATAAATGTAAAACCAAATAATTTAAAGAAAAAAAATATATATTATGCATTCAAACCACGTGGAAGTAGAGTTTTAGTTTGATTGGTGGGCGGTTGAGAGAGTGTAGATAGAATATTAAGTGGCATTTTGACCCAAGGTTATCACTATTGGGTTTTAATCTTTGTTTGGAAAAAAGTTATTATTATCCTTGTTTTAGGGTTCATCATAACCCCTCTTGTCTCTTTTCTTTTAAACTCTTTCAATTTCTGTAACTCTATCTCTTCAATTCCTCTATAGTTTCATTATTTCATTTATTTTTTAAAATTTTCTCTTTTATTTAATAAATGTCATTTTTTTAATTAATTTAATGATCTTAAAAAGAATATTTTATGGAGGTTTAACTCAAAATAGCCTAATTTGACTTATGATTTTACACAATTGGCCTAATTTGCCTATATATTATACTAAGGTTCTAATTGGGCTAATATTTTACAGAAGAGTCTTGCCCAAATTACTACACTACCCATATTAAATGATTTACAAATTAAAAAAAGAAAAAAAAAAAGAAAATTGGTGAATGATATGTTAATGGCGTGAAAATAGGGAATTTTTGAACCACGTAAGGAAAGAGGCAATTGCGGAATCCATTATACTCTCCTTTGTACGCTGAAATTTTTCTTCAACCAATATTTAGAGTTTTGAAAATGGAAGACGAAACGGTGGCGGAATCAAGATGGAAGACCAAACGGTTGTGAAAATGGACGAGATTTTGAAATCCGTATTGATCGACGGTGGCGGCCACTGAAGAATCCGAATTCGTTGTTGAGTTAATTAATTGACGACAGAGGGAACTGGAGAATCCAGCTTCTAACAGCAATGCGACGCTGTTTTCGTAATTGGACACGCTTTCGATTTTAAAATCGACGGTCGTGGCGACGGAGGGAATTCGTCGACGACGGACAGGGAATTGGTGACACTTTGTTTGGAGTTTTTGAACGGCGGGACGGACACGACGGAGACAGTGATAGAGTGAGGGATGGCGGAATTGATAGCGAATGAGGAAGTTCAAAGGAATATTGTGGAAGAAATTAAAGAGACAGTTGGTGAGAGAAAAGTAGATGTATATATTAAATAAAAGAGTGTATATTACAATAGTGCATTTTTCCAGTAATTGTAATTGAAAGCAATTTGATAATACACTTTTCGACTGAGATGATATATATTAAATAAAAGAGTGTATATCAGGATATTATACATTATAATTTAAAGTTAACTGAAATTTACAATATTAAATACAATATTGTAACGTTCTGAACTGCAAAGTTTGACCTAAAAAACTGAGGGAAATAATGTATACATTATGGTTGAAAAAATATCATGTGGTTGAAAAATAGAAAAATAATACAGAGTATATTTTCAATATTATGAAGTATATAGGAACATAAAAGTAAGAAAAATGTAAGAAATGTTTATAATTGAAATTAAAATTTTAACAACATTACAATATAAAAATCTAAAATACAATAGATTTGGTATATATTTACATAATATGAAAGGTATATATTCACATACACAGATAAGATAATATAATTACTGTAGCGGAACCTCAAAGTCTAAAATATAGTAGATTGAGTATATATTTACATAAACAAAGAAGATAAATAACTACTGTAACGAAAATTCTAAATCTAAAAAAACGATGATGAAACTCTGTAATGTAAAGTAAAGTTTCCGGTGGTTGAGGATTTCCAGGGGTGGAAGAAAGATCCGGTTGTGTAATAAATTTTCGACAGAAAAAAATATAATGATGATTGAGGATTTTCAATATGGTGAAGAAATTAAATAGGGAAGAAATATCCTGCAAAACTGTACATCTGGATGAATGTACGTACATTGTTAATATGACGGGTATATATTTATATAAACAAAGAGTACATGTAGCTACTGTAACGAAAATTGAAAATCTAACATACAACATATTGGGTATATATTGACATATGATGATATTGTTAAATAAACTAATAGGATATATGTGAAACGGAATGGAATCGTGAAATAAAAAAAATGTCGGAATGTCAATCTGGACGAATGTATGTGAACATAATAAGGGGTATGTAACAAATTCAATATACTTCTAGAATGTCAATTTGGACAATGTATGTACTTTGTTAATATGAACGGGTATATATTTCAATACACATTTACGATAAAAAATTATAGAAACATAAGATCTGAATATAAAATACAGTATATTGGGTATATATCACAAAATCTAACTACTGTATATATATGTATATATCACAAATGTAATACGTTAATATTGTAAATCTAATTACTTAAAATTGGGTATATATCACAAAATCTTAACTAACCGGATATATGTGAAGGCGAATGAAATCTTAAAGAAAAGACAGTGGAGAAAGATAACCAAATGTGTTCAAAATCGAAGAAGAAATATAACCGGCTGTGAATTATTCAACCATTATTCAATCTCGAGAGATGAAGAATGTAAATAGAGAAGATTAAACGTGAAAAATATAAATAGAAAAAAAAACCACGAGGACGGAGGAGAAAAAAATGGAGAAAATTATATGAATATATACTTATTTAATAATATTACCATATTAAAACATATATTATTACATTATAAATATATTGAAATTATAATTAAGAAAATTAAATGAAGATAAATGAGAAACGTTATTTAATTATTCCATTATTGCACATTAATTGTCAATATAAATAAATAATAATGTAATTAAGGAAATAACCATTTATTAAAATGAAAAATTATATATATTAATGATTAACGATAAGGATAAAATGGTCTTAAAAAAAATTGATTTCCTATTTAAGTAAAAAAATATATAACCTAGATATTTCTGAAATTTTGTAGCCAAATTAGGCATTTCCTTCAATTTTTTTTTTATTTTATTTACAAAATTAATTTTAATTAAATATTAATTAAATATTAATTGTGATTATTTGTTTTTCACTTTTTCAAATATTTTATTTTAAAACAAATCTATTTATATCTAAACTATTTTTGATAAATTTAAGTTAAAAGAAGTTCTAAAAAAATGAAATTTATTAAACTTATAAAAAATTAGAACAAAATCAAATCGGACAATTTAATATTAAATTAAATAACATTTGAATATTTAAATAACCTAAAAAATGTATAACAACTATTTTAAAAATTATTTAAACTTTAAATGTATAAAACTTTTCTTAAAAAAAATTCAATTTAATGGCGAGATTTGATTTAAGATTTATTTTAATTAAATTTTGAATATAAAATTTTTACCAAATTATGCTCATACCTTTCCAAAATGTAGTCTTTTCTCTTTCTATTCCTTATTTTTATATCTTCGTTAATTCATTATAATTTTTATTTTAAAAGAAAAAATAATAATTTATTCAACCCTAACGATTACTTAAAAAGAATTGAAAAATTCAGGTCATATTTAAAGAAATTAAGACAAATTGTTTTATGAAAACTAGGTCGATTTGTTAAATTAAATATATAAAAAATTCATGTACTAGATTTAGAATATGAATTTTTTAAAAAATTATTCTCACATAACGATTACTTAAAAAAGATTTTGGCAAATTGTTTTATGAAAACTAAAACTATTTTGTAAATTAAGTATACAAAAATTTGTGTTTGGAGTTAAAATATGAATTAAAACAATTAATAATTTATTCACACGTAACAATTACGTAAAAAAGGTTGAAAATGAACGTCATATTTAAAGAAATTACTGAAAATTGTTTTATGAAAATAGAACATTTTGGGAAATTAAATATATGAAATTTGTGTATTGGATTTAGAATACAAATATTTTAAAAAATTAATAATTATTCGCACATAACGATATTGTAAAAAACGTTGAAAATGGACGTCACATTTAAAGAAATTATTGAAAATTATTTTACGAAAATATGATAATTTGGTAAAATATACGAAGCTTGTGTATTGAATTTAGAATACAAATTTTTAAAGAATGTATAAAAAAATAAATTTCGTAACACTACCTACATAACCCTTCCCCAGACACATCTTATCATAACACCATCATAATTCTATCCACATAACCATTCTCCAAAACACATCTTATCATAAAACTACATTTTTAAACCTTTCCTCCAAACACATGTTATTATATAAACTTAGTTTAATCATAACACTAATCTTCCATAGATTAAATAATCTATAATTTTGCATTTTTTTAGTTTATTTATTTGTTTCCTACTTTAGTTTTATTTCATTGTAAATTGTTCTTTAATTTTTTTTTTCAATTTGAAATTAATTATTGTAATTATTATCTCATTTTTCCCAACTATTCACATTCTCTTATATTAATTCTATCGCGTCTCTCAACCTTTTAAATTCTTCATTTGCCCTTTTAACTTTATTTTTCAATTTGAAGTCAATTATAATAATTATTGTTTCATTTCTCCTAACTATTCACTATTCACGTTCCCTTCTCATATTAGATCTCTTTTAACCTTCAAATTCATTCTTTTCAAATCATTGGATATGAATATCTCATTCCTTTTCTTTTTTTTTTTTTGCATTCATGTTCACAAGTCATAACAAAATACTAAGGGTAAAGAAGAAATCAAATCATGTTTTTCTATTCTCTTCTAATTTTTTCATTTTTTATTTTATTGTCTAATTTTTATATAAGGTTTAGGGTTTACGATAATTAGAAATTAATTATTGTAATTATTCATTTTCTTGTATTTGTAATCATTTACAATTTTTAATAAATATTTGGGTATTAAACACTCGTAACCATGTGAATATAAAAAGTATATAATGGAAATGTGGAAACGACTCACTACAAGAAAACCGACTTTCTATGACATTTCTAAAGAAAAAAAATTGAGAGGAGAGGATAAACAATTGTCATAATATGTGAAAATGCGCTTTTTTGGCGGGAAAAAACGTTGTTTTCGGATATTGTTTTCCGTGACAGTTATTTGGTGTCATAAAAGGGTATAGGATTTTTTAATATAATTTATTAAAATAAAAAAACCCAAATTTATTAAAAAAAAACATCAAATCCCTAATTTTTTTCTCCATTCACAATCCCACATTCTTCCCATTCTTCCGCCAACGGCCGACCACGACTGCAAGCTTCATTCTTCCGCACACGTAAATCCGGCGATGAGGAGACTGAGCTTCCGATTCTTCCGCAGATGCAAAGTCGGCGACGCGAGAGTGGGTTCCCATTCTTCCGTAGATGAAGCTGCCTGACGCCGACTTGTAAAAATCCCATTTTTTCGCAGACGCGAAGCCGTCGACGCCGACTAGTAGTCTTCCCCTTCTTTCGCGGACACCAAGCCGTCGACGACCGATTCTTTCATGGACACGAAGCCGACGACGCCCGATTCTTCCACGGACGCCAAGTCGCTGACGCCCGAGTGTTTCGATTGTTCTGCCGATGCCAAGCCCAGTGTTCCGCCGACATCCGACCAGCCCAATCCGCCGAAGCCCATACCCAGGTTTTAAGACCTCTTTACTGTTACTCTTTGTTATTTTTCTTTATTAAAAGAAAATTGTCATATATATATATATATATATATATATATATATATATATATATATATATATATAAATCCCATTTATTAAATTACTTAGACCATGTCTAATAACCTTGAGGGATTGTTTGATAATTATTTACTACTTGTTTAATTATTATATAAATTTAACTACTAATTTTTTTATTATTTAGTTTTGTTATTTAAAATTTGGGTTTATTTTTTGTAAGAAAAATACTTAAATACATTTAGGGTTTTATATTTTATTGAAATATTCAATTTGCCACGTAAAAAGTTGTTTTTAGTTCTATTGTAAAAAATATATATATTTTTTTTTTATAAGAGTGATGAGAAGATTGATGCATCTAAGTATTACCCTTTTCACAATTTCTTATTTTCATATTTCTTAGGTTAAGTATTTGATATTTTTAGCTAGTTTCTAAAAAGAGAATTAATTTTTTTAGTTTTTAACTTTAAAATATTTATAAAATATAGATAACAAAAACAAACTATTGATGATAGAAGTAATATATATAAGCTTAATTTAAAAAAAAAACTTAAAAACAAAAAGATCAAATGGTTACCCTCTTGCGTTGGCATGTGTTTTCATTCAATAGGTTGGTTTTCTCTCCTTTTGTACTTTGTGCTAGTGCATCGTTCGATCAATTTTCTTACTTTTAGCCATTGATGTGTGTTGTTGATGTTGAAGTGTGTATGTAATTTAATTATAGTATATGCTCTATATTGTTGAAGTGTGTTGTTGATAAAAAAGTGTTGTTGAAGTGTGTATGTAATTTAGCTAAGTATGTGCTCTATGTTGTTGAAATATGTTGTTGATGTGTGTTGTTGATCATGAAGTGTTGTTGAAGTGTGTTGTCGATAAAAAAGTGTTGTTCAAGGGTGTTGATGTGTGTTGTTGATGTTGAAGTGTGTATGTAATTTACCTAAGTATGTGCTTTATGTTGTTGAAGTGTGTTGTTGATGTGTGTTGTTGAAGTGTGTTGTTGATAAAATAGTGTTGTTGAAGTGTGTTGTTCATCATGAAGTGTTGTTGAAGTGTCTTGTTGATAAAAAAGTATTGTTGAAGTGTATTGTTGATGTTCAAGTGTGTATGTAATTTAGCTAAGTATGTGCTCTATGTTGTCCAAGTGTGTTGTTGATCATGAAGTGTTGTTGATCATGAAGTGTTGTTCAAGTGTGTACGTAATTTACCTAAGTTTGTGGGCTTAATTTAGCTAAGCTTAGAAGTTATTATTATTGAAGTGTGTATGTAATTTAGCTAAATATGTGCTATATGTTGTTGAAGCTTGTTGTTGAAGTGTGTTGTTGATAAAAAAGTGTTGTTCAAGTGTGTCATTGATCTTTAAGTGTGTATGTAATTTAGCTAAGTATGTGCTCTATGTTGTTGAAGTGTGTTGTTGATCATGAAGTGCTGTTGAAGTGTGTTGTTGATAAAAAAAGTGTGTTGTTGATGTGTGTTGTTGATGTTGAAGTGTGTATATAATTTAGCTAAGTTTGTGCTCTATGTTGTTGAAGTGTGTTGTTGATAAAAGTTAGTTGTTGAAGAAATGTTGTTCATCATGAAGTGTTGTTGAAGTGTGTTGTTGATAAAAAAGTGTTTTTGAAGTGTGTTGTTGATTATGAAGTGTTGTTAAAGTGTTTTGTTGATCATGAAGTGTTGTTGAAGTGTGTATGTAATTTATCTTAGTTTGTGCTCTATGTTGTTGAAGTGTGTTGTTCGTCATGAAGTAAATGTGATGTGTTTATTTGGGTGAATGAGTCTTGTTGAATCATTTTTTTCCTTCTCTTATCTTATTAGGTTTTGCCACAATCCATTGGAGCAATGAAGGTATATTACGCCAATTCATTGATGTATAGGCTTTTTTGTAGGTTGGTAGGAATTTTTTTTTGTTTAGATGTAGTTATTTAAATAGCTTGTTCGTACCAAAACACATTTGTACCAACAATTAAAGCAATATTACAAAGGGTGTTTCTTTCTATTAAAGCGTGCACCGTTTTTTCATTTGTGATTGTATTGGTCTGTAATGGTATGTGTAATGACAGGGCGACAAGAAATATAGGATTCGATAAAAAAGAGGGGTATTGAAAACAGTGACTAAATACACAAATATGACATTTAAATTGAAAAATAAATCTGTCATCGAAAAAGTTTTATTGATATTTAATTAAAGTCATGGTAAGTTAAATAATGACAGTTAAAAAGTGTCATAAATTATATATAATGACATTTAATATCAGTCGTATAATATTAACAATGACAGTTATCCTTCGTCATAAAATGTAAACTATGACAGTTATCCTCCGTCATAAAATATAAACAATGATAGTTATTAACTGTCATCGAAATTAAATAATAACAGTTACAACCTGTCATAAAATGTAAATTGTGATAGTTATTAACTGTCATCGTAAGTAAATAATGACAGTTATAATCTGTCATAAAATATATCATTCGTGACATTTATTATATGTCACGAAAATCGTATTTTGTGACAGTTTTTTACAACTGTCATAAAATACTTTCCATGACTCCCGCATCAATGACTGTAAAAAATTGTCACGAAAACTTTTAATGACATCATTTAACTGTCATTGTAGGCCCTTTTTCTACTAGTGACTATTCCAATTTTACTTATAAAGTTAAGTTAAAACTATAGTTTTTTTTTTGCGATTTTCACGCACGCATTGTTTGCTACTACTAAAAATAGACATGAACGTACCTCAAATGGTAAAGAAATTTAGTGGTGCTATTTCATTTTTTAAAGAAAAATGAGAGTAGGTTTGGAATCAAATTAATAGGTCTATTTGGTAGAGAATCTGAAATTTCAAATGAAAGCATAATTATATTTTATATTTTCGAATATGTGTTTGCAGCAGATTCAAAAATAGGATTCTAGTTCTAGAAAAGTATTTAAATATGTTTCATACTATATATTTATAAATAATAAAACTAGTTTTATTTATCCGCTAAGATTTAATTGACAATAAGTTATTACTAATTTATTAACGAATATAATTTATATTTAAAAAGTTGTTAATTTACATTTTAGTTCCTTATGTTTGGATAAGTTTAGTGTTTAGCTTATATAGTATGATAAAACTTCCTATATAATCCTATGATTTAAGGCCCTCATAATAATCCTAATTGGTTTATCAAACCAAAACAACTAAATTCTATCTTTATATAATTATTTTGTATTATTATATAATTTATAATACATTACATAATACACATTATATTTTAAAAAAAATTGGGTTGAACCTATTGTATTTCTAAATGTTTTTACATGTATTTAATATAATTTTTCATTTTAAAATGTACAATTCAAATTCTAAAAACATAAAAACGTTTTCAAATTTGAATGCATTGAAAATTTACCCAACTCAGAATTTAGAAAACATAAAACAAAATCTCGTACTAAATAAGGTCCTTAGACTTCTACAATGTTATTGTGGTTTTTATTGAATATTCATTTACTTCATTGATATTTACCAGAGATACAAGCCTAATTGTACACAAAGTAATTGTCACTTAAGGAAAGAATATGCAAAATAAATGCAAGAATAATATCCCAAAAGATATTCTAATTATGGCAATCCTTACACTCAAGATGGTAGAGTAGAGACCACCTTGAGTTTGTGAAGTAACTGAGTGAAGCAAGGATAATAGAGAGCTTTAGTGAAGATATCTGCTGATTGGTTAGTGGTGGAGATGGAATTAAAAATGAAGAGTGTTGCTCTGAAGATGATAGCGAACAAAATGGCAATCATTCTCAATGTGCTTTGTTCGTTCATGAAATACATCATTGTGAGCAATATGAATAACACTACGGTTATCACAATGAAGAATAGTGGGTGATCTTTATGGGGTCCATATCAGTAAGAAGCCAACGAAGCCATGGTAATTTTGAAGTGGCATCAGCCAGAGCACGATATTTAGACTTTATGCTGGAACGGAAAACAACAGATTGTTTCTTGTTGCACCGGGTGATAAGAGCATCACCTAAATAGAAGTAATAATCAGTGGGATCACCTACCCAATCAGCATTAAAGAATCAAGAGAGAACATAAAGGATTGTGAGGAGAAATGTAGACCAGAGAAGAATAAGAAGGATAATAGTGAAGTGAATAGTACGAGGAGCAGCTATGAATTGACTAACAATGTGAACTACATATGCAATATTTGGGTTGGTTACAGTTAAGTAAATCAGGCTGCCAACAAATTGCCGATACAATGTGTGATCGTCAAGAGGAACACCATCAAAAGGAGTGAGTCGCACATTTGGATCCACAGGTGTTAAGGATGTGGGAGAGTCAATAACACCAGATCGACTGAGGAGGTTAAAGGCATATTTTGCTTGAGATAAGTATTAGCCATTAGACGAGGATGAAATCTCAAGGCCAAGAAAACAGTTGAGGGTTCCTAAATCCTTCAGTTTAGACGAGATTTCTAGAAAAATGTAATTCGTGGAATTGAACTTTGTATATTGATTGATGTAGTGGATACAATAATCTCTAAGATTTCCTCCTTTGATACTTTCTCTCGAATACAAAATAAAACTTAAACTTCTTGGTCTTTGATCTTCAGGAAGTTGTGGTTACAAGTCAATTCGAGCTTCAATCTTTTGGAATCCAAGGAAAGTTTAATCTTCAAAGTCTTCGATCTTTAAGAAGATGATGATCTCAAGGTTGATAAGAACTTACACGTCTTGAGAGCATTTAGAAGTATGAGTCTTCAGTTTTTCAGAGCTTCAGTTCTTCATTCAATCCAAAGATCCCCAAAATGAATGACAAATGTCTCTATTTATAGAGAAATTTCATGGGTTTTAAGTGAGTTTGGGCCCATTTGCTTGTTGGACTTGGGCTTGGGCCTTTTTGCCTGTTGGGCTTGGGCCTGGACCCTTTTTCTTGGTAGGCTTGGGCCCATTTTCCTAGTGGGTCTGGGCTCGAGCTTAGGCCCACTTGCTTAACGGGCTCAAACTCATTTCTTTGGTCTAATTTTTATATTTAGGGCCTAATTGGGTGGGTATCATAAAACTTGACTACCCGAACTCAATAAATTTATAATTATCACAATTTTTACTATGATGACGTGGTAGAATTTAATTGGCAGAAATTTCTTGCTCAACATATGGCCTTTTTTCAAGATTTGTGCACGTGCATGAATGGGTGAATCTCAAAAATGATAATTTGAAACCAAAATACAAGTGATTTATTCTTGACTTTGGCTCCCATTAAAACTGCCAAATTAATCACACTATATATATTTGGACATGAGTGTGATCAAAATGATATAAGAAGTTTGGTTAATTTTGAATTTAGTTCACTTTTTTTAAATGTAATTGGGAGATTGAGGCTTGAAATTGATGAAATAGGAATATTGTCAATTGATGAATTTAAGTCGATTTAAAAAAAAAAGGCTTAATTACGAGGAGACTATGACGTGTAAACTTTTTTTTTTTCTGAAGCTATATGTTAAAAGAAATATGTTGTTATTGCTAAAAAAATTAATTATTATTCGTGAATGGCCTATCTCAACAATTTAAACAACCATCTTGGACTTTTTTATAATTATATATATATTTTATATCTTTGGTTTTCATTTCTTTCTTTCCTTTTTATTTATTTGAAGAGTTTTTTTTTTTGAAATAACCTCTCCAATCTCAACAAATTCGAAAATCATATCCTAAATATACAATCTGAACAGATTTGGGTTGAAAATTGAAGGCTATTTTACACTATAAATATGGGAAGGAAGGCGGTTGAGTTCACTCTCAATTCACGGCCTCCCAAGGAGAGCGACTGCTTTTTTTTTTTCTATTTTTTTTCGTCGTCGCGTTGGCGCAGCACTCTCCGTCAGGCACACCGCCGTACGAACAACTTGTTAATCTGACTCTTGATTTTTTTTTTTTTAATGTAATAAGTGGTCGATGGAGAGAGATGTGAAAAAAAAGAAAAGAAGGAAAAAGGACAGAAGAAAATGGGAAGGGAGGAAGAATATAGAGGGAGAAGAAGAGGAGAAAAGAAAAGAAAAGAGAAGAAAGAGAAAGAGAAAAAGAAGAAATTAAGGGGAGGGCGGCGGCTACTTTAGGGTTTTACTTTTATATATATTTTTAATTAATTAATTTATTTATTTATAAAATAGAAAAGCACTCAGATATTTTTTTTTTCTTTTACGTTTTCTTTGTTTTCAATAACAATTTTTTTTTTAAAAAAAATTCTTTTCCTTTTCCTTTTCTTTCTCATTTTTCTTGTTAACCTTTTTTTTTTTCCGTTTTTTCTCTCTTTTATTTTAGCTTCTTTTACGTTTTTTATTTTTTCTTTTATTATTATTTTTTAGTTCTTTTTGTTCGTTTTCTTTTGGTTTATGTTACATTTTTTTTACTAACTTATTTTTTTTCAAGTTTAGTAGCTCTTAATTTGTTGAGATTGCACCAACTTGAAGCTTTACCAAAAGTTAAGACCTAATTTCTTTCATTATTATCAATGATTTTTTAGTTATTCCTTTGAAGGCCCCAAGGCCCCACGCAAGCATGTATGAAGTTACGGTCTCCTCGATATTTTTTCTTTGATTGTTGGCTTCTTGGATTTGTTCATGATAGATGATGCAACTCTATCATGACGCCCTACTGATTCTTTGGCTTCTAGCGTTTGTTTCATGACACCTTACTACTTCTTTGGCTTCTCGGATTTGTTCATGGCATACGATGCAACTCTATCATGGCGCCCTACTGCTTCTTCGACTTCTAGGGTTTGGTCGATGCAACTCTATCATGACGCCTACCGCTTCTTCTTCGGCTTCTGGGGTTTGTTCATGATAGAGGCTTCGGGGTTTGTGCATGATATATGATGTAACTCTATCATGACACCTACCGCTTCTTCAGCTTCTAGGATTTGTTCATGATAAACGATGCAACTCTATCATGATGCATTGCTGCTTCTTCGGCTTTTGAAATTTGTTCATGATAGACGATACAACTCTATCATGACGTCCTACTGCTTCGACTTCTTGAGTTTGTTCATGATAGATGATGCAACTCTATCACGATGCCTACTACTTCAGCTTCAGAGGTTTGTTCATGATAGACGGTGCAACTTTATCATGATGCCTACTGCTTCATCTTCTTAGATTTGTTCATGATAGACGATGCAACTCTATCTTGACGCCTATTACGTCGACTTCTGAATTTTGTTTATGATAGACGACACAACTCTATCATGACGATCATTGCTTCTGCTACTTTGCTTCACATATTCTTTGTTCCAATACCATGTTATCAGCATTAACTTTCTTCTTATGATCTTTGTAACGCCCCAAGAATAAGGTAATTTTTAAATTTAATTATCTCAGTAGATTTAATTATGTTGGAATCATTAGGGGTTAATCGAGAATTATTTGTTTTGTGGAAATTAGAATTTATTCGATATTTTGGATGAATATTTAATTATTTTTTTTGAAATTGGGTATTTGGTGTTGTTAAAGATTTGTTATTGGTTTAAATATTTTTCATGGAATTAAAGAATTATGGTTAATTTTATACGTAAATATATAATTGATTAAATTATGAAAGTGTTAAGAATAATTATATTATTGGTAGAAATATAATTATTAAGGATAATATAATTATGTTTTGGGAATAGAAAAGTGATGTGATGAGAGATAATAAAAAAAGATTGTTTTGGTGTTAATGAGGAGACAGAAGAAATTGATTTATTTTAATTTTTTTATAAGGAAAAGAAAGAGGAAAGAGAATTATTAGATAGTAGTAAGAATAATAATAATAATTATAATAATAATAATACTAAATAATAATAATAAATTATTACTATTATATTAAGGCCATCGTGAAACGTGAAATACTATTCATCTTCTTCACTCTCAAAACTCTAGCCTGTCGCCCACCTACTCCAACCATCTTCGTTTGCCGCCACCATTTTTCTGTCAGTCGCCCGCTCAAACGAAGCCACGTCGTCGTCGTTTGTTGCTCTTTGTATCGTCCATTGAAGCCAAACGTCTTCTCCCGTTTTTGCATGTTATTGTCCTCGTTTAAGCTTTACCTTCAAACGCCATGAGTTGCACCAATCTGTTTCGTTCCCATTGACAAACATAAGGATGAAACTAGCTCTTCTCTATTCGTCGAACTCCAAGCCCAGTCGCACATCGTCTTGAGCCGTTTACAAGCTTCCCGTCGACGGCATCAAGGCAGATCCGTTGCCTTGTCTTCCTTCCGAGCTGTCAGCTTCAACCCCAAGCCAAGTATGTCGTTCAACTTATTTCCAATCTGAACCAAGCCGAGCTGCCTCTACTCACTCTTTTGCCATCATTTAAGCCACTTTCCTATTATGGTGAGTATTTGATCGTTGGGTTTTAGGTATGCCCATCAAATATAATTTTTTTGTTCTAAATAATTTAATTTTTGGATTAAAGCCGAATTATTTTAAATTGAAGGTTGTTGTAGAATTTTAAAGAATATGGTGGAATTTTCTCACCAAGGAATTTAGCAAATCTCGAGGTAAGGGATTTCTATTACTGGATTCATATTGAGATTGGATTGTGTTGACTGAGACGTACATTGATATATATATATATATATATCGACAGAGCTAGTTTGACTGTTATGTGTAGCTTAGATCTATCGATGATGGGCTGACGTCAGTCTTCTTCATCAATTGCGTACACAAATTTCACATCAGTTTTTTTCGTATTGACTTTCAATCATAGGCACGATCCACTTTTGGCAAAGGAAAATGTTTATCGGTACGTCTTCTGATACTATTAAAGAAGTGGCCAAGTGTGCAAGTGCATCAACTTTCTTATTTTCTGATCTCGGTATATGCTCCAATATTATGTCATCGAATCTATCCATCAATCTTCTAGCACAAACGAAGTAGGGCTTCAAGTCTTGATGCTTCACTTCGTACTGATAGGAGAGTTGATTTATGAGTAATTTCGAATCGTCGAATATTTCTCTATGTACTTTATCCTAAATTCTAAAGTCATTTATAGGTCAATGATTAGAGCTTTGTACTCAGTAACATTAATTGAACACAACTCACTGAGTATGAAGCTATCTGCCGCATATGTTTCTCGGGAGAGATGAAGACAATGTCGACACCAGCTCTACTTCTTCGTGCTTCTCCATCAAAGAAGATAGTTCAAGGCTCCATTCTTTCAACAAATAATACTTCTGCATCAGGTAAGTTATCACATAATTCCTAATTTGATGGAATTGAATGATCAGCCAGGAAATCTGCCAATGCTTAATCCTTTACTGCTTTTTGGGGGATATATACAATATCCTATTGTTGAAGTATAATTGCTCATTTAGCGAGGCATCCCGAGATGACTAGCTTTTATAAGATATATTTGACTGGGTCAGCTTTTGCCACCCAATGTATAATGAAGGCTTGCATATAATGTCTCAGTTTATCTATTGCAAAGAAGAGAGTGAGACACATTTTCTCAATTGGAGAATAATTTAATTCAGCTCTCGTTAGAGTTCTACTTTAGATAGTAGAGTGTGCATTGCTTACCCTTATCATTTTCTTGTGCAAGTAATGCCCTGAGCGAAGCTTCTTGAGCTGTGATATACAATATCAATGGTTTTTTAGATGTAGGTGCACTCAAGACCGGAGTGTTAGGCTAATACTTCTTTATGCTATCAAATGAATTTTGGCATGACTGATCCCAATCAAAGATTGCATCCTTCCTCATCAATATCTGGAATGATTGACATCGACCTGCAAGATTAGATATAAACCTTCTAATGTAAGCCAAAAGACTTGCAATCGTCTCAACTCGTGCAGATTCTTTGGACTTGGCATCTTCTGGATAACATCAATTTTCGAGTGATCAACTTGATTCCACAATGTCTCACTATAAATCCCAGAAACTTTCCTGAAGTCACTTCGAATGCAAACTTAAGGGGGTTCATTCTTAGTTGATATTTTCTGAGGCGATCAAGTACAAACTTCAGATCTTTTCTGTGATCACATTTCTTCTTGGACTTCACTACAAGATCGTCAACATAACATTCAACATGTTTATGTAACATATCATTAAAGATCCTTTGCATAGCGTGTTGGTATATGGTACTGCATTTTTCAATCCGAAAGGCATTACCTTATAATAGTATATACCTTTTGGAGTTCATAATGTTGTTTCCTCTTCATCATCTAGAGCCATTCGAATCTAATTATATCCTGCAGACCCATCCATGAAATATAAAGCTTCATGCTCTGCGGTTACATCTATCACGATTTCCATGATAGGCAAAGAAAAGTCATCTTTTGGGCATGCGTTATTTAGGTCGCGAAAATCGACACAAATACATAGTTGGCCATTATTCTCCCTTACTGGAACAATATTAGCTATCCATGTTGGGTACTTGACTTCACAAATAAATCCAGCCTCAATGAGCTTATTTACCTATTCCTCGATTTGAGAAATGAGTTCGGGTCAAAATCATGGTTAGGCTTGCTTGATTGGCTGATGCTTTGGTTTGATTGCTAAGCGATGAACGGCCACCTTTGGATCGAGTCTAGACATTTCCTTATATGACCATACGAAGACATCTTTATATGATTTGAGTAAGCTCACATACTTATTTTCATCATCATCAGAAAGTTGGGCACTTATGAAGGTTGGACAAGGCTCTTCTATCGTACCAAGATTGACTTTTTTTAACTCATCAATCGTTGATTGACCCCCGTCCTCAAGTGATAACAAAGCGGCTTTGACATCTTCTTCAAATGTCTCATGGTTAAATTTCTCTTCTATTGTAACATGACCACAATCTGCCACATCTACTTCATCTTCTGGTTCATTATTTTCAGGTCGAGTAAAAGCAATGTCATGTCTCTTTAGTTTCAATGAACCCTCTGTATTTACTAAAAAAAACATCTTTCTTTTCATTCTTAACGGAATTGCACTACAAATTTCCTCATCCCTATCATTAAGCTAGGTTTGCTTGAGGTGGATATGGGAGGTTTCTTTTGGCCTTGTGTTACCGGCACACTTAACCTTTTGAAGGCAGATTTTCTTGTGACCAGAGTTGGGCTTATAAATTGTAATTTCTTTGTCGTTGTGTTTAGCCTTTGAAAGGCAAAAAGTCGAGTGGAGCTAGAAGTTGAACCTTGATTTCTGTCACCCGCTGTTGGTGTACTCAATCTCTAGAAGACTGAAGAGCGTGCAGCAGAAGAAATAATGCGATAAAAAATGAATCTTTGCTTTCTTCAACTGTGATGTGGCTTTTACTTTTACTTTACTAGCTATTCGAACTAGTTTAGAAGACTTATATCCAACTCTAGCTCTAGAATTAGGTATAGAATATCCTTATTTTTTAAGCTTCTTTTGTGTAGGGAAAAGTCCAAGCCTTTCATTGAATATTTTCACGCTTTTAAGCTCAGTACGAGTTGTAAAGTCATAACCTGCATTTGCCATTAACTTATATGCCTTTGAGTCAAATCCCTTAACTATTCGTCTTTCTGGAAGGAATGCCTCTATGACCCTCTTATCAAGTCTTTTTGCTCCTCTTTTGTCTATCTTGGTAAGTGGTGTGGTGAAACTTTACTTTAATATCTCAATGCTTCTGACCGTCAAGTTTTTTTAACATTCTACAAATGGTGATTCTCCCTTCTTATGTCGGGACAAAGGAATATAGCGTAAAACAGGGGGATTTGAGACATTTTCTTGTGGGATTGCTATCTTTTCACTCTCCAGCACCTTCGACTTAGCTTGGGTCATTGGTTCATCATTTTCTTGACTATTTACTGCATCCCCTTCATTTGATTTCTTTATTATGACTGTTCCTTGCTCGTGCTTATAAATGCCTTTAGCCATGGAAACTTCAGTTGATATGACTTCACTCACATCATCACTTTTTGTGTAAAATTTTGCATCAGTAAAGTGAGACTTGGCCTTTGAAAATGGCTTAGTGTCAACATCAACCTTCCTAATTCCCTGTTTATAAAATTTAAAACATTGATGGAGCGTGGAGGTTACTACTCCATTTTCATGTATCCATAAACGTCCTAGTAACATCTTATAAGAAGTCCTCGAATCGATCACATGAAATATTGTGGTTGCCTGCATATCTCCTATGGCGATCTCCAAACGAGCAGTGCCTATTGCCCGTTGTGCTCCTTGATTAAAGCCTTGAATCACCAGTTTACTGTTTGATAACTCTTCAATTGAGATACCTAATTGATTCATAATTGACTTTGGTAAAATGTTGAAGGCATAACCATTATCAATGAGAATTTGATTGAGCTTTTGCTCTCGAACATATCCTGACACATATAAAGGTCTGTTATGAAGCTTTGATCTAAGTAGCAAATCATCATCACTGAATGATATCAATATACAACAGGAATCACACGTCTTCATTGGTGATGCAGGAATAACCGAGACTTATCATTTTTAATATCTCAATAGTTGTGTCCTTGACTTCTTGCGATAGTGTCAACAAATCATTTATGCCTAAAGAAAGCAAATCCTCTGGCTTGGGTGCTACCTCCATTGGGTTTGAGGGGTAAGCATCGTCCCCAGTCGTACTGATAGTATGACATGATTTCTATTGGAAAGTTTTTAGGAAAGAAGTCCTTTAGAGTTATTGGTTGTCGTGGTTGAGGAAGCTCCTCACTTTCTTCAATGATTGATAGAAGCTTTCTCGCATTCTTTCTTGTCTTTCTTCTTTGAGATTATCCTTTCTCCTACACCATCGATACGAGCGAGATTCTTTTTGGAGAAAATTTTGTTTACACTTCTTTCGACGCATTACTAGCATCCATCCCTCTTCAACATCCTCTACCTACTTTTCTTCCTCCTTGGAGCAAATAGTCTGGAAGTCATTATTTTGTAAGGCCTTAGGTGAAGAACATATAACAATAGGCTCCAACAATCCAAATTGGATTAGACTCTCTATAGCAAGTAATCGGCTATTTGGATGAATGATTACTGCGGCATGATTTGTTTATGCCACATCATCAAGATCTAACTCAATATTTTTGTCTAGAGCTAACTTTAAAATTAACTCCTTCAATACAAAACATTTCTCAATGGGATGGCTGACGACCCGATGATATTTGCAGTGATTGGGGTCATTTACTCTCTCCATTTCTACAGATCATTTACATTTAAGAAGTTGAATGAGTTGCTTTTCCAGTAGTTGCTTTAACATGTCAGGTAAGTCAGAGTTTAGAAAAGGGTAAACTTTTTCTTGTCTCTTTTTCAATGTTAGGCGTCTTTTTTCACACCTTGGCGTTTTTCCACGTTCTTTTCCTTGGAGACAAACTTTAATAGGGTCATGCTAATGACTATAACCTCCTTGGTAGCATCCTTCGATACCTTCTGGGTGCTCTTGACTTCTTTTTTTTCTTTTCTAATTTCTGGGACTAGTAGATCATTGTTTCTTCTATTAGCAATACTTAGCTCCATATCATGAGCTCTGCTTGCTAACTCTTCAATGGTGCGGGGTTTTATTCCCTAAAAGATGTACACAAGCCCCCAATGCATTCCTTAAGTGCACATTTCAACTGCTGATAGTTCAATTAATCTATCTTTGCAGTCAAGGCTTAATGCTCTCCAACGATTAATATAGTCAATGACTGGCTCACCCTTTCGCTGCTTGGTGGCAGTTAACTCTATCATGTTAACAATACGTCGGGTGCTATAGAAACGATTGAGAAAGTCCTTCTCTAGCTGCTCCCAACTATCAATGAATTTAGGCTCCAGGTCGGTGTACCAGTCGAAGGCATTTCCTATGAGAGTTCGGACAAACTGTTCGACTAACAAATCTCCTCGTGTACCAGCAGCTTCACATGTTTCTATGAAATGACTAACATGTTGTTTTAGGTTGCCCTTTCCATCAAACTATTGGAACTTGGGTGGCTGGTATCCATGTGACATCTTCAGATTGTGAACTCTCTTCGTATATGACTTAGAATACAAAGAGAAAGTTTGAGCAGATCCAACGTATTAAGATTTAATGGAGTTTGCAATCATCTCTTCCAACTGCTAAACAAACAATGATGCAAATGAGGTTTAATTTCGTGGTTGACTTTCTTGAGTAATTGTCTTTATTTGTAACATTCTTAACAGTGTGTGTGACTTGATTCAGCAGCGTCACAACTTTCGATGAGATTCTTCAGCGATGCAATCTTGAAGTCTCTTCCTTCAACCGTCTTCATGAGCATGTTAATCTTCTTTTCAAGCTCTACCATTCTGTCTTCATTTATATCCACATCAATCACCATAACTGACATTATATTTATATGAGGCACCTCCTCATTTGAGCGTTTAGAGGATAAGTTTTGTTCGTCAATCATAGAATTTTCTTTAATTACAATTTCACCTTTTGGCCGCTTGAAAATTTGTTCTCAGATATTCTTTGGGACCTCAAATGGTGGCATATTGTCAGATGATTGAGTCTCTCTTGAGCGGTTGTGAGTATTTGGCTGCTTGCTGATGTCGCTTAAAGCTTTGGAAGTGTTGCCTTGAGATGTCATGATTTCTTTAGATGTTCTTCAAAAAGAGAAAGAGATGAAAGGTAGAGACTATCCCACTAAGTGTGCCAAACTGTTCACATGAGATTTCTAGAGAAATGTAATTCATGGAATTGAACTTTGTATATTGATTGATGTAGTGGTTACAACAATCTTTAATATTTACTCCTTTGATGCTTTCTCTCAAATACAAAATAAAACCTAGACCTTGGTCTTCGATCTTCATAAAGTTGTGGTCAATTTGAGCTTCAATCTTTTGGAATATAAGGAAAGTTTAATCTTCCAAGTCTTCAATCTTTCAGAAGATGATGATCTCGAAGTTGATAAGAACTTGCACGTCTTGAGAGCTTTTAGAACTATAAGTCTTTAATTCTTCAAAGCTTCATTCTTCCTTCAATCCAAAGGTTCCCAAAATGAATGGAAAAGGTCTCTATTTATAGAGAAATTTCATGGGATTTAGGTGGGCTTAGGCCCATTTGCTTGTTGGGTTTAGGCTTGGGCATTTTGCCTGTTAGGGTTGGACCCTTTTTCTTGGTGGGCTCAGGCTTGGGCCCATTTCTTTGGCCCAATTTTTATAAGGGCCTAATTGGATTGGGTATGATAAAACTTGACAATTCGAACTCAATGAATTTATAATTATCACAATTTTTACTGTGATGACGTGACAGAATTTAAATGATCGAAATTTCTTGCTTAACACCTTCATCCCATAGTACTTACCCAGATAACATTGTAAATTAGATATGGCTTGAGGGTCATCACCTATAATAATCATGTCATCAATATATAACAGAAGGAGAACAATACCACTAAATGTCTGGTGAGTAAATAAGGTCGAATCGTGAGAGCTGAAGGTGAATCCAAGTTGGATAATAGTGGAACTGAATGTTGCAAACCAAGCTCGATGAGCTTGTTTGAGATATAGAAAGCACGATGAAGAAGACACACTTTCTGAGGTGGCGTAGTAGTACCAAGTAGTGATTTCATATAGACTTCTTCAGATAGGGTTCCATTAAGGAACACATTTTTAACATCCATTTGAAGGAGGAGTCATTGTTTTGTAGGTACGATGACTATAAGACTGCAAACAAACGTCATTCAAGCTACTGGAGCAAAAGTTTCTTCATAATCAATGTCATATTCCCGAGAATAGCCTTTGACCACAAGTTGTGCTTTGTATCGTTTAATAGAGCCATCAAAGCAAGTTTTAATTTTAAAAATTCACTTACAACTGATAGGTTTCTTTCCAGAAGGTAAGTCAACATAGTCTCATGTATGAGTTTTTTCTAAGGCTCAAAATTCTTCATTCATTGCTTGTTGCCATAAGGGGTTAGTACTGGCTTCCTTATACAAGGAAGGTTCAACCAAAGACATAATAGTGAAAAAACAATGGTAATCTTTGAGATGAGGAGGAGTTTCTCTTACCAAGGTAGAGCATCGGACATGACCAGATGGAAGATCCGGGAGGAAGAGATGAGATGAGATTTGTGGACCTCAGATATGGGTAGAGGACAAGGTATAGCGTCGGGTAGGGAGTCAAAAGTGGAAAATAGATTAGTAAAAGGATCGGTGAAGGATGGGAAGGACTAGATAGAGAAGCATGGAATGAAGAAAGACTAGCAAACATGTGATGTTGCCAAAACGTGACATGGTGAGATATACGTAATTGTTGAGAGATAGGATTCCAACAATGAAATCCTTTATGTTTAGTACCATAACCCAAGAAAAAACATAGACGAGCACAAGGTTCAAGTTTTGGTATGTTCATGAGGATGTAATAACACAAAGCATGCACAACCAAAGACTTTGAGATTAGAGTAAGGGGGGAAGGAGTACCATATAGTCGTTCAAAGGGGGAAACATTGTGAATGACCTGAGAAGGAAGGTGAATGATGACATAAACGGAGGTGAGGGTAGCCTATCTCCAAAATTTTTCAAGACAAGAAGCAGATACAAGCTAAGCACGAAGAAAGTCCAGAATGTGGCGGTGTTTGCATTTGACTCTTTCATTTTGCTGGGAGGTGTACGGACATGAACGTTGAATCAGAGTGCTCTGTTGGGCAATGAAGGAAAGGAGAGAGTCCTTGTATTCCATTGCATTATCTTTATGAAGAACTTTAATTGTGTGAGAGAATTGTGTATGCACCATATTTGCAAAATCAACATATGTTTGATATAGGTCATAACGATATTTAAGAAAGTAAATCCAAGTAAAATAGGAATAGTCATCAATAAATAAAATAAAGTATCGAAAACTATTAATAGTAGTACATCGAGCAGGACCCTAAATGTCGGAATGAATTAGGCCAAATGGTGTATCACATAATGAGGCAGAAGTGGTAAAGGATGAAAAGGTTGTTTTGCAAACTTTCAATATAAACAGTCAAAAGGACTAAATTTAGAGACGTTTAAAGTGTCGATAGAAACTAAATTACGAAGTTTATTAGAGGATGTATGACTAAGGCGAAGATGCTACTGACATATAGTGTTGTCAGTAACTGGTGCGAAGATGGGTGGAAACACACATAAGAGTGCTAGAGGGATGTGAGCTCAAATAATCATCCCACCTTCCATCTCGTACCAATAACCTTTCCTGTCTGCTGATCCTGAACCTGACAACCATGAGAAGAAAAGATAGGGTTAATCAAAGATCACATAATTGACCAATAAAGGCTAAGTTAAATGTGAGATGTGGGACATGATAAGTGTTTAAAAGATTTGTGGTAGATGTATTAACAATGCCAATGTGAGAATAGACATGTGATTACTATCAGGAGAGTGGATTGGGGGAAGAGATTGAGCAAGAATAGAGGAGGACAATAATGAAAGATTAGAAGTCATATGATTTCAACAAGTCAAATCAAGGAGTTGGAAGAGATCACCTGCTTCAATAAGTCATGAAGATCATTTACTAAAAGTTCAGAGGCTCGATGATATCAGATTGGGTGGCAACAACAACAACATATTGAAAACTAGTTTTAGGAGAAGACTTGGGCTTATGTGAATGTCTAGAAGGACGGGGTGGACGAGTTGGGTAGTTTTCCAAGATGTGACCTCGCTTGTGACAATACCTGGACTCAATAGTAGAAGAATTAGCAAACTTATGACCATGAAGTTTACAATTTTTGCAGAAAGTGGACTCGTTAACAAGTTGTGGATGAGTGGTTGCAAGAGCGACGTCGAGGGTAGAAAAGAGACAATGCCAAGTCTTTTCTCCTCAAATAAAATTTCTTGAATAGCGGGTCGAGAGATGGCAGAGGGTTGCGATGTAATAGAGCGCACAAATTGATTCATACTCTGGACGGAGTCCTATGAGGAGTTTTATGAGGCAAATATGGTCAGCAATGATCTTTGTCTGGTCTAACTGAGTCCAAATAGACTGAAGAGTAGCAAGATATTCATTTATAGATTGTCCGACCTCCTGATTTAGACTAACAAGTCGAGAATGTATTGATAATAGTGAACAAGGCCAATAGAATGAAAATGGGTGGAGAGAAAATCTCAAAGTTCTTTTATAGTATCAAATGCATCAAATTGAGTATGAATAGCTGTAATAGAAATGTTATCCAACTAAGTGATGATTTCATGATTTTTGCTATCCCAATCCTCAAGTTGTTCAATATACTTAACATCCTCTACAGTAGTCTCTTGAACTATAATAAGTATCTACATCACAATTCTAAGTGGTGTCCTTACTGGTGTTTTTCACGAGAGGAGTGGTTTTGGTGATGTCTCCAGCAACCATACGTCATAATTTTCAACCAATAAAAAAACTCCTCATTTGATGGGCGTAGGTAATGTAGTTCGTGTCATCAAAAATAGTGCTAATAGGACGTGTTATATCGTTTTTCTCCATCATAAGAACAACATAAATTAGGCCAACATAAAGCACAAGTCTAATACACATTAAACTGGATATTTAGATTTGTGAGCAAATGGTTCACAACACACAAATTAGAAACCGAAGCAAATCGAAATCGATGGAAACAAGGTCGGATCTAAGCGTAAACCAAACTCAAAATTGAAATGGAATCGAAGCTGTGGCACAGAACAAATGGAAATCGGAGCTATGAATCACAAAGCAAATCAGAATCAGAGCAAATCGAAACATGAATCAAAATGGAATTGATCTGAGATGCTAAATGGATTTGAGTGAAAAACAAATCAAGGCTACATTGCATCTAGGCTTCAATTTGAACTTCATGGGACTAAAGAAGAATGGACAAACTATGAAGTCGATGGATTTGTGGGTCTCTGCGTCGACGACAAATTTTCAAATTTGTGGGTCTGAGCATCGGCACAGCTCGTCCGAGCATGGAACGAAGAAGAATGGCATGTTCGAAGTCGTCGGACGGCCGGGGTTCATGAAAGGTCTAATTATTTGCATGAAAGGTCTAAATCTTTTACTTTCTATTTTTTTTTTTAAAATAATCTTATATAATCAATTTTTATAAGTTTCTTTTTTTAAAATTTTATTGTCCCCTACTAATTTTTAAAATATTATATCGAGTTAAAAAATCTAAAGCTAAAACTAAAATTTTAATACAACTAAAATTTTAATACTTTTCTATAAAAAAAAAATTGTATATCTTTTTTAATATTTACAAAATCTCACTGATACATAACTAAAAGACAAAAAGGTTATTTTGAAGGAGATTGAAATGGAACAAGGGGATTATGATAACCCTCATCCCCTCTTATGTTAACCTTCTTCAAACAAGGAAGGAGGAATTATGATAATCATAATCCCCATAAATCTTCCCCCAAACATGGCCTTAAAACATAAATCTCCAATCCAGTCAAAATTGAACGATGGTACCAAATACCAATTGGGGAAATACTTTGTATAGCAATATGAATTTGTAAATCAACATTATTAAAAGATAAAGGTATGACAATAACAATGCATATATTCAGTTCAACAATAAAAAAATTTTATTTCAAAACTGTATAAATGTTGCCACTAATACTTTGTACTGAAATTTGTAATTCAACATTATTAAAAATAAATAAATGATCTCAATCCATATACTTTGTGCAGCAGTAAAGAATTATATCTCAAAACTGAATAATGTTGACATTTAGTAGTAGTTTGTACACCAATCTGAATTGAATTTGTAATTCTACATTAAAAGAAAGTATGATATCACTGTATGCATTATACTTTGTGCAACAATAAAGAACTTTATTTCGGAACTGAATAAATGTAAACATTAGTCTCCCATAAGAAATTTGCGGATAAATTTACAATATACATACCAATATTAAAGAATAAATGCTATACTTTTGGCTAGGAATCGAAACATTTAATTAGCTAAAGATGCACTTGGCAATGCTATGGTCAAGTTTGATAATAAATGCAGTCGTGCAGGGAATATTGAAATGTCGAGTTGCATGGGTCCAAGAATTCACACCATAAAGAGTTTCTATATGACTCAAAATTTGCGATATTGACAGTTCGAGTTGGATCAATGCACAGTAGACGATTAACAACTTTAGAAAATGGATATAATTCGAAATTTGTACCTTGATGTCGCACCATTGATTCAGATTTTGTTGCACGCACATACCAATCTTTGTTGCGCTCAATTTGTACGTTAGTTGTAATCGTGAGCCAAGCAAATACTGAGCAAAAATATAGAAAGAACTGAAAAAGAGAGAAAAAAAAGAGAGGGGGAGGGAGAGAGAGAGTGGGGGAGGAGAGCCGGATCAAAACAACACCGTACCATCCCCTCCCTGAACACACCAAAACGAATATTTTATTTTTTTTATTATTGACCTGCCAAGCAAGCGCACCTGTCATGGCAAAGGTCGACACAACAACAAAACATAAAGAAATATATATACCTTCTCACTTCTTCATAAGAGCCTAGAATTACCAATCTCTTCAATTTATATTTACTGATCATTGACATTAAAGAATCAGATCCGACTATGACCCAGATATGTAGACAGGGTTTAACCTGCTTACATAAGGAAGTAATGGTAGGAATGCAAAATCTGAAACGTAAGGATCCAAGAAATTTCCGCACACTTCACAAAAATCCTGCAAAATAACATGAAAACTTGGATAATCTAGGGAGCCCATATTGAAAGAGTGGTTGGAAAGAATGTGGATTAGATAGAAACCGGGCTAAACATATATATATATATATATATATATTTTCGAATTGGTATATGGTTCTTGGTCCAATTTCAAGAATATTAAATCTATAATTTAACAATAAAATGTTAAAATAAAACTATTTGAAGAAATCAGAATCTGAGGGGGAAACAGCTAGTAATCATATCATACCTGGAGTTGGAAGCCAAATCCACCGAATATCTCCTATCATAGAAAGAAGATTTGCGTAGAGGCCTTTTTATTCTTTCTAAATTATGGAGTGAGAATTAACGGCATGTCAATGAATCCAAAGGATCGAGAACTTCTCCGGCCGGTTTTACTTTCTCTTTCTTCTTCTTCTTTCGCTTGGAACTTCGATGCAACTAATCCGACGGCGAAAAACTCGATCTCCTGCCATTAACTGCTCGAGTGATCAAGAATCGAAGATGTTTCTACATAAGTAATCAAACTCATTATAATTCGGAAAATTAAGAAACTATCAAATAGGATCACGCGAGAAGGAACAACAAGCACAGGCCATTAAACAGAATCGGAAACTGTGGAGGGAAAAATTGGAGCAAAAGGACGGAATCATATTAACCCCAAGGCCTAAAGCAAAGGTTGATATGGGTATAGAGATGAATCGATGATAGGCTCCGGTAGAATTCGCGCGAGTGTTTGGTGAACGCAATCCCCTGAGATTTTAAATAGGAAGTCATATTAAAAATCCTTCTACGATGAGGGATTTCATATGTAGATTATCACATGCAACGGTGAGAATGGGAGTTGGTGGAAAAGTTTGTTTTCAATCAACGGCTGATATCCTATCCTATGACGTGGAAGTAAGTTTTCCAACGATCAACGCATCTTGATCCTCCTAAATTTAGGAACCATCCGTATTTAAAGCATTCCTAAAAAAAATACGATCTTTTATCTAAAAAAACAATGAAAGAGAGAGATTTTAGATTCTCTCAAAAAAAAAAAAAAAAAAAATTAGATCTGTATTTATGATAATTAGAGGTTTAATTTACAAATATATAACAAAATATAAATTAAAAAAAAAAAGCCTATGGAAACCCCTTTGTATTTTCACACATCAGTGAGTTACCCTTCTTTCAAACCCATGCCAAATCCAGAACACCCACACTATCCATGATAAAATAGAGATCACCGGAGTCGGCCCATGTTGTATACGACCAATGCTCACTCCAACCGAAGTCTATTCATGTTGGCTACATTTACCGATGAAAACTCAATGTCTATCTCAAATATATTTACTTATGATTATTATTACTTTTCTCCTACTTATCTTATCTATTAGCTTAATCCCATTAGCAACATAAGGTAATGGATGGAACTGATCATAGTGAAGGTAGATTTGGGATCATGTAGTTGTCGAGTATGAAAATTTGAGAAAATTTCATGTGCACGTGCTCTTGTTGTTCTAAGAATAATCCTTAATTTAGATACCTATTTTTATGTAGTTGAGTTTATTATAGCAACATATGGACGTTGTGTTTGACGTGTTGGAGTTTATTTGGATTGAAAATTTGAATATGATGTCATTGTTCACACGAGATTTCAGGAGAAATTTAATTCGTGGAATCGAACTTTGTATTGATTTATGTATTGTGGATACAATCTCTAATATTTACTCCTTTGATTCCCTCTCTCGGATACAAAAAGTAAAATTTAAAACTTTGTGGTCTTTGATCTTCAAGAAGTTGTAACTACAAGTCAATTCAAGCTTCAATCTTCTGGAATCCAAGGAAAGTTTGATCTTCCAAGTCTTCGATCTTTCAGAAGGGTTATTTTTGAGGTTGATGATAACTTGCACGTCTTGAGAGTCTTCAGAAGTTTTTGTCTTCAATTCTTCAGAGCTTCGATTCTTCTCTTCAATCAAAGGTCCCCCCAAGATGAATGAGAAGGTCTCTATTTATAGAGAATCTCGATGGGCTTTAGGTGGGCTTGGGCCCATTTGCTTGTTGGGCAGGCTTAGGCCTGGGCCCATCTGCTTGTTGGGTTTGGGCTTGGACCCATCTGCTTGTTGGGCTTGAGCTTGGACCTGTTTTCTTGACAGGCTTAGGCTCGGACCCATTTGCTCGATCGGTTTGGGCTTGGATCCATTTGCTTGGTGGGCTCGAACTCGACCCACTTATTTGCGCAAGCTCGGGTCCATTATTTCTTTGGCCCAATTTTTTTTAGGGCCTTGAACTAGGTTGGGTATGAGAAAACTTGACTACCTAAATCCAATCAAATTATAATTATCTCAATTTTGCTGTGATGACGTGGCGTGATTTAATTGGTCAAAATTTCCTGTTCAACAAATGCCCCCTTTTCGAGATTTGTACACGTGTATGGGTGGATGAATCTCGAAAATGATAAGCTGAAACAAAAAATACAAGTGATCTTGTTCTTGACTTTTGCTCCAGTTAATATGTTGAATTAATCAAACTATGCGTTTGGACATAAGTTTGATTAAAAATGAAGTTTTGATACAGCCCAATATCAAATTTGTAGTGAATTTTGATTTTAATTCACAATTTATTTATTTATTTTGGAATATAGCCAAAACTTGAATGAAATTGAACTTTTTCTTTTTTACCAATGAATTTAACGGAAGGATTGAGACTTAACATTTATAAAATTGGAATATTGCCAATTCATCAAAATATGAATTTAAGTCAAAGTTTTTTTTTTTTTTTTTTTGCATATTCTCTTAATTTGAATTTTTAGCGAATTGGGATAAAATTTGAAAAGTTTGCCCATTTTTTTTTTTTACTTCATTTCAAATCCATTTATGATTTGGGATAAAATTTAAACATTTTTTTTTAATAGATGAGAAAAGAAAATCGGGGGATTTTTTTTTTCCAAGATTTGAGGTTTTTTTTTTTTTTTTAAAGGTTTAATTATGAAGAGGATATGGGAGGGATAAGACTTGAAATTTTTTTGACGCTTTTAAAAAAAATAGAATGTCATTTTTTTTCTTAATTAATCTTTAAAAAAAACGATAGAGGAGGTTTTTTTTCTTTTTTTTTATTTAATAAAGGAAAAGAATAGAGGAGGTTAGGAATTCTCTCCTATAATCTCACCTAATCTAACTATTTGTTAAGAAGATTTTTATTTAGTTTGTTGAGAAAAGATTTGATTTGCTACCTTCCATCCTTTATAAATAGGGAAGAAGCTTGCAAACAAAATTCACACCAATTCATCTTCTCTAACTTTTTTTTCATTGCATATGTGTTTGATCCTCCAATTCTTTTTCTTTATTTGGGAGAGAAAAAAAAATCCGATGTGCTTCTTTTTTTTTTTCATGATTTGGAAGAAGAGGTGATAGATGAAAAAAAAACAGATTTTTTTTCATTCAATTGGTAAGGAAGAGCACAGATGAAGAAGAAAAAGGAGACAGAGAAGAGAGAAAAAAACCCCCCCTTTTTTTTTTAAATTTTGGAGAGATTTCTTTTCTTTTCCTTTTCTTTTTTTTTTTCTTTTCTTATTTCTTTTTTTTCTTTTCTTCTATTTCTTTTCTTTTCTTTTCTATATATATATATATTTTTTTTTTCTTTTTCATTTTTTGTTTTTTTTCTTACTTCTTTTTTTTTTTTTCAATTACTTTTTCCCCTTTTTTTTTCACATTTTGATCTTTTTTTTTTTCAATATACATATATGTTTTTTTTTTTTTTACATTTTTACTCCTTTTAGTTTAGTTTAGTTTTTCTTTGTTTACTTTTATTTCATTTTCATTTTTTTTTCTTCCTGTCCTTTCTTTTTTTAACTTTTTTTTTTGTTTTCGTTTTTTTTTTTTTTTTTTTTAAATCGTTTTGTTCTAACATTTTTTTTCAAGTTTTTTTTAGTTACTTTCTTTTTAAAACTTTTTTTTCTTTTCTTGTTTTTTTTTTCTCTCTCTTTTTTTTATGCGGCAGATGTAGTTCTTTTTTTTTCTTTTTTTCTTTTTTTATCGTTTTCCTTTTCTTTTATTACCGTTTATCTTTTTCCATTTTTCTTTCTTTTTTTTTAATTATCTTTTTCTTGTTTTTTTTTTCATTTTTTTTTCAAATTTTTCAATTTTTTTTCTTTTTTTATTATCTTTTTCTTTCTTTCTTTTTTTTTTCTACAATTTTGTTAAAAAGAAAATTCAACCATTTTGTCCCCATTTTTCCAAACTTTTTCTTTTGCAATTTTTTTTTTAACCCAATGTTTTTTAACAATTTTTTTTTTTACTTACTTACCCTTCTTTTTCATAGGAGTGAAGCTAAACTTTTTTTTTTTTTCCACAAATTCTTTTTTCATACGAGTGAAGTGTGTAGATGATGCGCTTGAACAAATTTGAGGATCAAGATGCCGCTTGAACAAATTTGAGGATGGATTGCCGCTTGAACAAATTTGAGGATGATTGTTCTATCGACTTCACCGCATGGAGACGACGACGATTGTTCTATCGACTTCACCGCATGGAGACGACGATGATTGTTCTATAGACGACGATGATTTATCGAGTGTGCCGCATTGAAGATGGAGTTGATGATGATTTCGCTGCGCTGCCTTGAAGATGAAGATGATGATGGTTTCGCTGCACTGTTTTGAAGATGATGATGAAGATCCTCTCGGCTGCAACATATGTGAGATGAAGATGATGATGAAGATCCTCTCGGCTGCAACATTTGTGAGATGAAGATGATGATGAAGATCCTCTCGGCTGCAACATTTGTGAGATGAAGATGATGATGAAGATCCTCTCGGCTGCAACATATGTGAGATGAAGATGATGATGAAGATCCTCTCGGCTGCAACATATGTGAGATGAAGATGATGATGAAGATCCTCTCGGCTGCAACATATGTGAGATGAAGATGATGATGAAGATCCTCTCGGCTGCAACATATGTGAGATGAAGATGATGATGAAGATCCTCTCGACTGCAACATATGTGAGATGAAGATGATGATGAAGATCCTCTCGACTGCAACATATGTGAGATGAAGATGATGATGAAGATCCTCTCAGCTGCAACATATGTGAGAAGATGAAGATGATGATGAAGATCCTCTCGGCTGCAACATATGTGAGATGAAGATGATGATGAAGATCCTCTCGGCTGCAACATATGTGAGATGAAGATGATGATGAAGATCCTCTCGACTGCAATATATGTGAGATGAAGATGATGATGAAGATCCTCTCAGCTGCAACATATGTGAGAAGATGAAGATGATGATGAAGATCCTCTCGGCTGCAACATATGTGAGATGAAGATGATGATGAAGATCCTCTCGGCTGCAACATATGTGAGAAGATGAAGATGATGATGAAGATCCTCTCGGCTGCAACATATGTGAGATGAAGATGATGATGAAGACCTCTCGGCTGCAACATATGTGAGATGGAGATGATGATGAAGATCCTCTCGGCTGCAACATATGTGAGATGAAGATGATGATGAAGATCCTCTCGGCTGCAACATATGTGAGATGAAGACGATGATGAAGATCCTCTCGGCTGCAACATATGTGAGATGAAGATGATGATGAAGATCCTCTCGACTGCAATATATGTGAGATGAAGATGATGATGAAGATCCTCTCAGCTGCAACATATGTGAGAAGATGAACATGCTGATGAAGATCCTCTCGGCTGCAACATATGTGAGAAGATGAAAATGATGGTGAAGATTCTCTCGGCTACAACATATGTGAGAAGATGAAAATGAGATGATGATCCTCTCGACTGCAACATATGTGAGAAGATGAAAATGATGATGATGATCCTCTCGGCTGCAACATATCTGAGAAGATGAAGATGATGATCCTCTCGGCTGCAACATATGTGAGAAGATGAAGATGATGATTTTCTCGGCTGTAACATTTGTGAGAAGATGAAGTTGATGATTTCCTCCGCTACAACACATTGAAGATGAAGATGATGATCCTCTCTGTTGCAACACATTGAAGATGATGATGATGGTGAAGATCCTCCCAGCTGCAACATATTTGAAGGGACGACCTTCTCGACAGCAACATATTTGAGACGACGACATCCTCGGCTGCAATATATATGAGACGACGACTTTCTCGGCTACAATATACTTGAGACAAAAATCTTTTTGGCTGCAACATATTTGAGACGACAATCTTCTCGGTTGTAACATATTTGAGACGATGATCTTCTCTGCTTCAACATATTTAAGAACGGCAATCTTCTGAGCTGCAACATATTTTAGGGGACGACCTTCTCGACGATAATATATTTGAGACGACGACATCCTCGGCTGCAACATATATGAGACGACGACCTTTTTGGCTGCAACGTATTTGAGACGACAATCTTCTCGGTTGTAATATATTTGAGACGATGATCTTCTCTGCTACAACATATTTAAGAACGATAATCTTCTCAGCTGCAACATATTTGAGACGATGATCTTCTTGGTTGTAACATATTTGAGACGACGATCTTCTCAGCTGCAACATATTTAAGAACGACAATCTTCTCAGCTGCAACATATTTGAGGGGACAACCTCCTCGACGACAACATATTTGAGACAACGACATCCTCGGCTGTAATATATATGAGACGACGACTTTCTGGGTTGCACGAGACAACGACATTCTCAGCTACAATATACTTGAGATAAAAATCTTTTTGGCTGCAACATATTTGAGACGACGATCTTCTCGGTTGTAACATATTTGAGACGATGATCTTCTCTGCTGCAACATATTTAAGAACAACAATCTTCTCAGCTGCAACATATTTGAGGGGACGACCTTCTCGACGGCAACATATTTGAGACGACGACATCCTCGGCTACAATATATATGAGACGACGACTTTCTCGGCTACAATATACTTGAGACAAAAATCTTTTTGGCTGCAACATATTTGAGACGACGATCTTCTCGGTTGTAACATATTTGAGATGACGATCTTCTCAGCTGCAACATATTTAAGAACGACAATCTTCTCAGCTGCAACATATTTGAGGGGACGACCTCCTCGGCGGCAACATATTTGAGACGACGACATCCTCGGCTGCAATATATATGAGACGACGATTTTCTCGGCTACAATATACTTGAGACAAAAATCTTTTTGACTGCAACATATTTGAGACGACGATCTTCTCAGCTGCAACATATTTAAGAGCGACAATCTTCTCAGCTGCAACATATTTGAGGGGACGACCTCCTCGGCGGCAACATATTTGAGACGACGACATCCTCGGCTGCAATATATATGAGACGACGACTTTCTCGGCTACAATATACTTGAGACAAATCTTTTTGGCTGCAACATATTTGAGATGATGAAGATGAAGATTCTCTCGGCTGCAACACATGGGAGAAGATGAAGATGAAGATCCTCTTGGGCACAACACATGGAAAGATCCTTGTCTGCAACATATCAAAGAGGAGTAGAGTTCGCTGGTCAACATTTTGGAGAAGAGGCGAAACCGCACCTTACGAAGGTAAACAATTAAACATCTCTGTTGTCACAAAAGAGGCCACAGAGGCGCTAGCTGTCACAATCGTAACTTCTCAACACGATTGTGCGGCACTTGCTTAGCTCAATCAGCAAGTCAGCCGTTCGAAAATCGGAATCCGCGGTCAAACTCGCGGTATGACGTAGCCTCCCTCCCCGTTCTCGGGAAAATGTTTTTATAAAACGGGAGAGAGAAAGTAAATAGTTGAAAACGTCATAAAGAAAGCATTGAAGACTGTCAATTGCAAGGAAAATAACTCAGCATGCAAAGAGTGCGACAAAGCTTGGGCGGGGGTCGGACTGTTCATGTACCCCCTATAGTACATATTGAGAATTTTGGCCTTGGCAGGCTTGCATATGAAAAAGCCGAAATGTCACACTATGACTCGGTGACACCTAAACGAAAGAATTAACCTAAACTACTTTCAAGACATAAAGATAAAGTAATTTGGGAGTATTCGGGCATATGACCAACGGTAAATAATACGTTGGACAATTATGCCCCTGACACTAGCTACGGTTCAAAAGAGCCTGAACGCTACACGCGAAGAATTTAAGAACTTCAAGTGGAGGCTTTAACTTTGCCCCCTTTGCCCCCATTCTTTTTTTTTTTCTTTAGTTGTATTCTTGTAAATACAAGAATTTGTTGAATGGTGATGAGAATGTTCTTATTCTGGTGTGACTGCTCCTAAATTTCATTTTATACTGTTTACGCATCATTTACTATGCGCTTACATCATCACAATGAAGAATAATATTTTTTTTACGTGCGACTGAACTTAAAGTGAATTTTAAGCTGCCTACGTACCCTTTTTATAACATAGGGATCAAGTCATAACGTAGTTCAATTTTTTTTTTCTCCGCCATTCACCTTTTAAGCTCTTGTGGGCTAGAAGCACCATGCAGTTTAAGCTCTTGCGATAAGGAGCTTTGCATATTTAACAACTTTTATTTTCAACAAGAATTTGTTCATCTCCTTCGTTTGTAGGATTGGTGAAGATAATAAATCTTGGTTTCACAGTCAAGGAACCTTCTGTATTTATGTCAACAGACAACTTCCCCTTCATGCGTGACGGGACACAACTGTGAATCTTATCGTCATCATTTTCTTTACGAAATGGTTTTGCCTTCGAAGATTTCATCTCTCTTTGTTGTTGATCATTTGTCATCTTTAGACGATCAAAAGCAGATGTTGAAGGTCGATCTTTCTTCGATGTGGAGATACTCAACCTTTTGAAAGTTGAAGTTCGAGTGTAAATAAACGTTGGACATTGGTTTTCCTCTTCTTTCATGGCCATACTCAATCTTTGAAAGACTGAAGATCGAGTAGTTGAAGGCTTGATACGATCAAAGACAGAGGTCCTTTGATTAATTTCATTTGAATTGTTGACTTCTTTAGAAGATCCATAATTGTTGTCGACTTCTACTATGCTGGCAACATGACATGCAGTGACTTCAAGTATTTCTTCTGGATGATCCTCAAGGAAACTTCTTGGAGGAATTCTGCCAAAGTTATCGATCGTCGAAGTTGGAGGAAGTCCTCATCTTTTCCTTTTATGGGCTTAGGATTCCACATCTTCTTGTTCCTTCTTCCTTTCTTTTTATAGGAGATGCTTCCTTTTGCATACTTTTGATGGAATCGCGACTGCTTTTGAATGGAATTTGGTTGTCTCCCTTTTTGACGAGTGACTGTTATCCATCCTTCGCCATCATCTTTACCATGCGCTTCTTTATTTTGGGAGTTTATCGTCACGATCCTTTGTTGGAATAGAACAAGTATAGGTGCAGAAGTCCCAAATTGAATCAAGCTTTTTCTTTGATCATCAAGTTGTGTTAATGGCGGAACATTTGAAGTCATCTCGATCGCAACATGATTCGTCTGAGCTACTTCATCAATATCTAGCTCGATCTTCTTTTCACGAGCCAACTTTAGAATTAGCTCTTTCAACACGAAACACTTTTCAACAGGGTGACTAATGACCCGATGATACTTGCAGTAGTTAGGATCATCTACTTTTCCTGCTTGTTCTGGTCGTTTGCATTCTGGCAGCTGAATAAGTTGGTTCTCTAGCAGCTGCTCTAACATGTCCGCAACATCAGAGTCAGGAAATGGATAAACTTTTTCCTGTCTTTCTTTAAGAGTTGACTGTCGCTTTTCATCGCCATCATGCTTTCTTTCAATTTTTGTTTCTTTTCTTTTAGAGAAAGATTTCAAAGGAGTTGCATGAACAACCATTGACTCTTTTATGACACTATTTGCAATCTTTTTAGTGTCATCAAATTCATTCTTGTCACTCCTCGATTTTGGAATCAAGAAATCTTTTACTCCTCTATTGGCGATACTCAATTCCATATCATGGGCACGAGTTGCCAACTCTTCAAACGTGCGAGGTTTTATTCCCTGTAAAATATAAAGAAGTCCCCAATGCATGCCTTGGGTGCACATCTCCACTGCAGACAGTTCGGTGAGTCGATCCTTACAGTCAAGACTCAGAGCTCTCCATCGGTTGATGTAGTCGATGACTAGTTCTCCCTTTTGTTGTCTTGTGTTTGTCAACTCCATCATGCTGACGATACGTCGGGTGCTATAGAAACGGTTGAGAAAGTCCCTCTCAAGTTGCTCCCAATTATCAATGGATTCAGGTTCCAGATCGATGTACCAGTCGAAGGCATTTCCTTTGAGAGTTCGAACGAACTGTTTGACCAATAAATCTCCTCGCGTACCAGCAGTTTCACATGTTTCGATGAAGTGAGCAACATGTTGTTTTGGGTTGCCTTTTCCATCAAACTGTTGGAACTTGGGAGGTTGGTATCCATTCGGCATTCTGAGATTGTCGATCCTCTTCGTATATGGTTTGGAGTACAAGGAGAAAGTTTGAGCAGGTCCACCATATTGCGTTTTGATGGAGCTTGCAATCATCTCCTGTAATTGTTGAACAGACAACGATGCAATTGAGGTCGAATTTTGTGGTTGACTTTCTTGCATAACTGCCTTCCCTTTGTCAGTATTCTTGACAGTATGTTTATGACTTGATTCAGCAGCATCACAACTTTCAATGTGATTCTTTAGAAATGCAATCTCATAATCCCTTTCTTCCACCACCTTCATGAGCATGTTCACCTTCTTTTCAAGCTCTGCCATTCTATTTTCACTTGTATCCACGTTAGTTACCATAACTGACATTATATTTGGCTGTGGAACCTCCTCGTTTGAGCACTCAGACAACGAGTTGTGTTCATCAACCGCAGGATTCTCTTTGATTACAATTCCACCTTTTGGTGGCTTAGAGATTTGCTCCCAAATATTCTTTGCAACTTCAAAAGGAGGCATATCTTCAGATGACTGAATCTCCCTTGAGCGGCTACGGGTGTTTGGCCGTTTGCCGATGTCACTAAGAGCTTTGGAAGTGTTGCCTTGAGATGTCATGATTTTCTTTGGATGTTCTTCGAAAAGAGAAAGAGATGAAAGGTAGAGATCGTCCCACTGGGCGTGCCAAATTGTTCACACGAGATTTCAGGAGAAATTTAATTCGTGGAATCGAACTTTGTATTGATTTATGTATTGTGGATACAATCTCTAATATTTACTCCTTTGATTCCCTCTCTCGGATACAAAAAGTAAAATTTAAAACTTTGTGGTCTTTGATCTTCAAGAAGTTGTAACTACAAGTCAATTCAAGCTTCAATCTTCTGGAATCCAAGGAAAGTTTGATCTTCCAAGTCTTCGATCTTTCAGAAGGGTTATTTTTGAGGTTGATGATAACTTGCACGTCTTGAGAGTCTTCAGAAGTTTTTGTCTTCAATTCTTCAGAGCTTCGATTCTTCTCTTCAATCAAAGGTCCCCCCAAGATGAATGAGAAGGTCTCTATTTATAGAGAATCTCGATGGGCTTTAGGTGGGCTTGGGCCCATTTGCTTGTTGGGCAGGCTTAGGCCTGGGCCCATCTGCTTGTTGGGTTTGGGCTTGGACCCATCTGCTTGTTGGGCTTGAGCTTGGACCTGTTTTCTTGACAGGCTTAGGCTCGGACCCATTTGCTCGATCGGTTTGGGCTTGGATCCATTTGCTTGGTGGGCTCGAACTCGACCCACTTATTTGCGCAAGCTCGGGTCCATTATTTCTTTGGCCCAATTTTTTTTAGGGCCTTGAACTAGGTTGGGTATGAGAAAACTTGACTACCTAAATCCAATCAAATTATAATTATCTCAATTTTGCTGTGATGACGTGGCGTGACTTAATTGGTCAAAATTTCCTGTTCAACAGTCATGAAAACATAAAAGTTGGAAGACCTAGAAAACAAATAATTCCATCTATAGACGAATTTGGAAGTTAATCGAGATGTTCTAATGGTAATTGTAAAGGTCAAATAATAATTGAATTTAAAAGTGCATCAAAATGTTCTAATGGTAATTGGATTTTATCACTATCTACTTTGTCTCTCTTGGATAGACAATAATATAGTTTTATCACTTTCTATCTCAAATAGGCAATATAAAGTTCTTCTATTTCAACCTTTTCATCTTTTTGAACTTTAATTTCTTCTTGGGAAGTAAGAATTTGTAAAAACTTACTAAAAACTTGTATAATAGTTTGGGAAAAGAAAGTGATCATTCTAGATATACAGTTATAGACCACTATTTCTATATAGAAATAGAGGACTATCACTGTCTATCTTAGAAAGAGATAGACCACTATCTATCCCAAATAGATAATGGATATATAGTTTGAAAAAGATTAAGCCTCCTTCAACAATTGCGATTTGGGTGTTTCTAAATTTGTGGTTCCAATAGTTGCCAAATCATATTAGATCATCTTCATCTATGCAAACATATAATAGAAAGTAAGAACTTTAAAAAAACATGATATACAATTGTGGTAGCGTTTGGGATAATAAAGTGATAGATCACTATCACTATCTATCACTATAGACAAAGATTGTGATCTATCACTATCTATCCGAGATAGACAGAAATAGATCTGTAATTTGAAAATTAATATGTTTTTTTTTTCGTTTAAAGAAAGGACATTTTTGTAGTTGAGTCTTAGTTTGTGGTTGGACTTTCAAAATGTCCTGCAAATGTAAATATTTTACTAAATAATTATATTTTTAAAAAACCTCTAATTTATTGTAAATATAATGATATATTATAAATGTAGATATCCATAACCTACATAGGTTACAATTTTCATATAACTCTCACATTCAATTCCATATTGTAACATCCATCCCATTGAATTCCATAATATAACTTATACCATAGAATTAATGTAGTTGTGGACAACATTTTTGCGTATAATGTTGCACATAATATCATTCATGCAAATGAGGATTATAAACCTAAATCTATTGACGAATGTCGATATAGAAAGGATTGTCCCAAGTGGAAAGAAGCCATCCAAGTAGAACTAAACTCACTCACGAAACATGAAGTTTTTGGACCTGTAGTTTATACACCTAAAGGTGTAAAACCTGTGGGATTTAAATGGGTATTTGTGCGTAAACGAAATGAAAATAATGAGGTCACTAGATATAAAGCACGACTTGTTGCACAATAATTTTCTCAAAGACCAGGCATTCATTATGAGGAAACATATTCTCCTGTGGTGGATGCTACTACATTAAGATATTTAATTAGTCTGACTGTATGCGAAAATCTTGATATGCATCTTATGGATGTAGTTACAGCATACTTGTATGGATGTTTGAAAAATGAAATCTATATGAAAATCCCTGAAGGATTTAAGATACCTGAATCATATAATTCAAACTCTAGAGAATTATGTTCAATCAAATTACAAAGATCATTATATGGATTGAAACAATCAGGACGAATGTGGTACAATCGCTTAAGTGAATATTTATTGAAAGAAGGTTACCAAAATAATCCAATTTGTCCATGTGTTTTTATTAAGAAATCACAGTCAGGATTTGCGATTATAACTCTATATGTTGATGATTTAAATATAATTGGGACTCCTGAAGAGCTTCAAAAGCAATAGAATATCTAAAAAAGAATTTGAAATGAAAGATCTTGGTAAGACAAAATTTTGCCTTGGCTTACAAATCGAGCATTTAGCCGATGGAATTTTTATTCATCAATCAACATATACAGAAAAGAATTTAAAAAGATTCTACATGGACAAAGCACACCCATTGAACATTCCAATGGTGGTTCGATCACTAGATGTAAAAAATGATATCTTTCGACCTCGAGAAGATAATGAAGAATTACTTGGTCCGGAAGTACCGTACCTTAGTGCAATAGGTGCACTAATGTATCTTGCTAATAACACAAGACCAGACATAGCATTTTCAGTAAATTTGTTAGCAAGATATAGTTCTTCTCTAACAAAAAGACATTGGAATGAAGTTAAGCATGTACTTTGTTATCTTCGAGGGACAATTAATATTGGTTTGTTTTATTCAAATAAATCAAACTTTGATCTAGTTGGTTATGCGGATGCTGGATATTTATCTGATCCACGCAAAGCAAGATCTCAAATAGGTTATTGTTTACATATGGAGGAACTGCTATATCTTGGCGGTTGTAAAGCAAACCATGACAGCCACTTCATCGAATCATGCAGAAATTCATGCAATTCATGAAGCTAGTAGAGAATGTGTATGGTTGAGGTCAATGACTCATCATATTCGAGAAACATGTGGTTTGTCTTTCTGTAAAAATTTACCAACAATATTATTTGAAGATAATACCGCATGTATAACACAAATCAAAGGAGGGTATATAAAAGGAGATAAAACAAAGCATATCTCACCAAAACTCTTCTATACTCATGACCTTGAAGAAAATTGTGACATCAGTGTTTAACAAATTTTTTTAAAAGACAACTTGACGGACTTATTCACAAAAGCATTACCCACATCAACATTTGAAAAGCTAGTGCACAACATTGGAATGCGACGACTCAGAGAACTTAAGTGATGTATCCATAAGAGGAAGTATAAATATTGTCCTCAAGGAATAGGAGTACTGCATTTTTTTCCTTTGACTATGATTTTTCTCATTGAATTTTTCTAGCAAGGTTTTTAATGAGGCAGTTATTAATGTATAAAAATGATGTACTCTTTTTCCTTCATTGGGATTTTTTTCCCATCGGCTTTTTTTTCTAGTAAGGTTTTAACGAGACATTTATTTTTATATAATATGGATATCTAAGGGGGAGTTGTAAATATAATGATATATTATAAATGTAGATATCCATAACCTACATAGGTTACAATTTTCATATAACTCTCACATTCAATTCCATATTGTAACATCCATCCTATTGAATTCCATAATGTAACTTATACCATTAGATGTCCTATAAATAGAGAAGTGTGGGGCCTTTGTAAGACATACCACAATTGAGTTCAATTGTCTTCTCTTCTCCCTCTCTTCCATATTCTTCTTTTTGTTTGTTTCATTATCCTTGATTTCATAACATAATTAAATATTTTACTAGATAGTTATATTTTTTTAAAAACCTTTAATTAAATCTCAAACGTAACTAACCCACTTAGAAACATATAGTGAAGAAATTTAGATTTGATCTTAAATCAAAATTTGAAAAAAAATGTGATAAATATTTATCTACACCTTAAAAGAACTTTGAAAAGTATATAAAACAAATTAATAAAAACAAAATCTTCGTATGGATTTGAATGGATGGTTGAAAAGATTATATTTTGCCTTGCTTTTGATGATTTTTATTAATGATTCTCCAAAATCAAGATTTTAGTGTGGTTTTACTTTCTAGAATGTTTCTTGAAAAGTAACCTTAATGACTGAAGTTTTGAGCTACAAAAGTTATTTAAAGCAAAATGTTTATAAAAAATACGTGTTTTGATGACAAAACATTGAAAATGATTTATGAAAATGCTCTATGAATATTGAATTGTTATTTATGAAGATATATTTTTTATGGAAGATTACAATAGTTATGGGTAATGGTTTTCAAACCACTGGTACCCAGGACATGTGATTAGGCTAGTGAGTAGATATACGATTAACCTCGGCGAGGCGAATATGAGTCAAGCCCGACGGCAAACTTCTGCTTGACCTAGTGGGTTTATTTATGTGCCTGTGGGATGAAGATTGGCTTTGTATCAACCATGGATAGGTACAACCTCGAGGTTTGGTGGTTTTAATGTTGTTATTATCTTGGTTTTGCCTCTACTCGAAGCAATAGGTTAGCTTGTTATTCTATTTAGATGAGCACTATTCTAACCAACCTAGGATTGTACCTAATGAATGTTCAATTAGATGCATGAAAATTGGTCATTCCGACTAAAGATCTCTTGAACTTAATGTGATTGAAAAAATTCAATAATGCATGTTTTTCACCTTCAGTCGCGCGCAATCTTTCTTCCAGAAATTCTAGCCTTCTTTTATTACCCTGATCATCTGAAACTTTCTTACCATTTTCCGTAATTGGAGTAGATATGAGATCACTTACACGGGCTGCCTGTTGTGAGGTCGGGTTAGGATTTTGCGTGAGAAAGGATATAGGATATGTCATATTCGCCATGCGTGGACTGGACGATCTTTGAGGAATAAAACCCGAAGGGTATGCAGGCATGTTCTCTAGTACCTTGTTCAGATCAACTTCCACTTGTGATGAAGTCTCCACAACTCTCTTTCCTCTTCTAGTAGTGAGCAATTTCAGGACCTTTGCCAATTGATCTTTCAATCCTTCAATGTCTTGACGAATTGCTTGAACCTGATCATTGGTTTGCTCATCCATTATTCTTGTCTTTCTTCTTGTCCAATATGGATGCTGAGGTGGTGAACCTTGAGCGATTTTGTAAGTTTTGGCTTTTTATCTTTTTAAAAAGAGAATAATGATTGAATTAGAATGATTCTAGATGTAAATGGCAAATGCTACTACAAGAAAAGTTACCTTCTATGACATTTGATTACAAGAAAAATGGAGAGGAGAGAAGAAAAAACTCTCATAATATGTCAAAATGCGCGTTTTTGCCGGTAAAAGACGTTGTTTTTTAAAATTATTTTCCGTGATAGTTATTTACTGTCATAAAAGGCTCTATGTTTTATTAAAATAAAAATCCCCAAATCTATTAAATTAATTGATTAAAAATTAAAAATCCCTAATGTTTCAATCCCTCCCATTTGCGGCCGCGTCTTCCTCAAGATATCGTCTCCTTCCCAAGTTTATCGTCTTCTTCGACGTCTGACTTCCTCAGGTCCAATTCTTCCACCCCGATATTCTTCCTCAACGTCTGATTTTCGCACGCCTAGTTTATCTTCCGGCCCGATATTCTTCTGCCTCGATTTGTTGTCACCCACATTTGATTTCTCTTCTGCCCATGATCGAACGATATCCGCCGATCGTCCGTCTTCGGCTGACCGTGTGTCTTCCGTCGACGATTCAACGTCGGCCAACTGTTCTGCCTCCGCTCACGCTTCACCGTCCGCCCAATCTTCTGCCAACAACCGGTGAGTTCTCAACCCCTCCCACTCTATCTCACTAATCAAGTCATTTTACATTAGCATATTTAGGTATATTTGCTTCGAATTGTAAATTATCAATGTTCTTTAATTGTTGTTTGGGCTGAAAATTTGACCATATTTGACCATTGAGATGCAAATTGTCAATGTCCTTTAAAGTGTGTAATTTGTATGCAATATTTGACCATTGAGATGCAAAAAGACAATAGGATTGCTTGACATTGATAGGTTGAGATAACCATCCATATGATGAGAGAAAGGGGAGTTGGTATTTAGGTATATTTATTCTTTGTCCTACCTTTTCTTTTCAAGTACAATTGATTTCACATCTTTTGTTTGAATGACTTTACTGACTTACCTTGCTCTAAATAACCAAGCACGAGTCTCATTATCACTATCACTTATTATACTTACGAATTTGGTCCGAAGATTTAAGCATCCAATATCATTTTTATGTAAGTTGTAGGCTCTTTTTCTACTAGTGAGAATAGTTCATATATGGGGTATTTTGGTTAAGAATAGGATTATCATTTTATCAATTGGCTTAAATGAAAATAATTCTAAGTACAATCTGAAGGAATGGAATTCCTAAAGCGAAAGCTTATGAACGCCCGTGCGAGTGAAATTCAATTTATGAAACCAATAAATTCAAAGAAAAATAATAAACATGCTTTTCATGGAAAAGGTGAAAATAAACTGACCTTTGTAGAACCAATTCTTCTTCCAAGCTTCGTGGCACCACAAAATCTTCCTCGTTATTCTCCAAGTAAAGAATCACAGAGAGTTGTGGGCTTCTGTAATTTTGGTGAGGGAAGAAGCTTTTGAGAGAATTTTGTTTTGTTGGGATACAGAGAGATCGTAAGATTGTGTTCTGCTGTTAAAAAAGAAACCTTTCTTTTTATTTTCTTTTAAAACAAATCTCAACAATGGAGGGGGAAGTTATCAAATAACTTCCCCATCCTTCCCACGTAGAATAACTCCCAAGGGAGTTATTCTATTCTATTTAAATATATTAATATAAACTTCCCCATCCTTCCCACGTAGAATAACTCCCAAGGGAGTTATTCTATTCTATTTAAATATATTAATATATATATATATATATATATATATATATATATATATTAATTAAATTAAATAAAATCAATATAAATTTAATTAATATATATTATATCTCATATAACATAAAATTAATATAAATTTAATTACAAATATATTATATCTCATATAATATAAACTTTATATTATATCATATATAATATAACCAATGATTTAGATCTCTCATATAATCTATAGTTCTAATATGAATCGATTTCAATTTTAACCTATAGTTTATTTATGAATCTCATTCATATTATTATTATTATTTGAATCATATTCAAATATTAACTTCTCTCATAAAAAACTTTACATTATAATGTATCAAATAAATTATATTAATTGTATCATATACAATTTATTCCCTTTAATCAATTTGAACAATTCAAATTAAACCAAAATAAATTTGATTCTCATTTATCCTTATTGAGCTAACAAGGGGACCTTATGGACCTACAGATTGAAGCTCTAATGAAATGAGATTAATTAATTAAACTCTTTAATTAAATTTAATCTCTATTCATTAACTATTAGTCATTTCACTAAAGACTAATAGTTGCACTCTTCTAACTGTAGATATATTTTTGTGTCCATTAGATATAACCAATCAACAGTGCAATGACCCTTCACAAATTGCTCGTAAGTACAGCTAGGCCAAAAATTACCGTTTTGCCCCTGTAGTTACATCTAACTCCTTAAGTACCATTGATTCCTCTAATGAACAATAATTATAGTCCTACTATAACTGAACTCCTCTCAGGCCAAGAGAGGGTGTGGCGCCACATTGTTCAAGCCCTGAAATCAACCCTTAAGAGAGCAAATTCTCTACTTACTCCATCTATAGAGAAGAAGTGAATTCCTTCTTGTGTAGCTGCGTTCCCAGCTCCCCAATCAGACGAATCCCCAAAATGGTAGGCATATTGAGTCGGCTACATAGGCCACTCTCACCCATACAAATCAAAGGATCGCCTACATAGGCAGGAGTTCACAACTCACTCAAGATTCAGGTCAAGTCACCTATAGTCATCCTGGTGAAATGTAGTCTCAACTAGTAACGGTGTTAATAAGAGAGACTATTCATTTCATGGTCCGGTCTTATACAAACTCTTTGTATAGAATACCCCCGCTCTAATGTCTCGACATAAATGATTAGGATCAAATCATTTGTAGCACTTTAGAATAATTGTAACAACTACAAAGCAGACCGTATTCGTAGTGTCACCAGGATAAGGTATCCAGCCTTATCCATTTACTACAGACCATTTAGGTTATCACTTAAACATGATCCACTTGTATGTCTCTACATACATGTTTAGGTTACAGAAGATAACCTTGGATGTTAGTTTATTGGTTTTGTGAGTTAATGCAACTAAATATCAAATAAAATAAAACACTTTATTTTATTAGATAAATAAAAAGTTTGTATTATATATACAATTACAAACTACAAGACCACGAGATTTAGGGCATCAACCCCAACACAATCATTGTGTCCTTACTCAAATTAAATTTAGTTTAGAATATATAAAATTTACATAATTTGATATGTTGCCTATTAAATTTAGCTTATTTGAAGTCACTACATTCCTTTTAATGCAACCTCATTATTAATGCAATCATTATTCTGCTTGCTCTTCTATTTTGTAGTGGGTTCTATATGAAATATGTGTATAATAGGATGTAGTTACTGATACTCTTCCTTGAGTTGTCATCCATCTCTTTTGTAACCTAGGTTTGTTTAGAGGGCAATTATAGAAGATTTGGTGTTTGTAACATCTATAGAATGAACAAATCATGGATGATGGAAAATAGGATGTCTAGAGAATATGATGTAAAAGTTGAAAGTTTTATTCAAATTGGTTTGTCTCATGCCAAAGGTTCTAATTCGATAAGATGTCCATGTCTGAGATGCAGGAATCGCTTACTTAAGGATGTCTCAATAGTTCGGTATCATTTGTATGCCAATGGAATTAATAAAAGTTACAAGATATGGTTCTAGCATGATGAAGATTTGAACTCAAAGACCATTAGCAGTAAAATGGAAAATACAGCTGATGAAAAATATGAACACACAAAGATTTGTTTAATACAGTAAACATGTTTCAATTTGCTCATGACGAATCTTGTAATAGATCCAATACATTTGATACTATGTTTAATGATGCAAAGAAACCCTTATATCCAGGATGTAAGAAATTCACGAAGTTATCAGTACTTGTGAGACTGTACAACTTAAAGGCTAGATATGGTTGGAGTAACACTAGCTTCTCTAAATTGTTGTCCATAATAAGTGATCTCCTACTTGACAACAACGAAATACCAACTTCTTTATACGAAGCGAAGAAAACACTAGGTGCCTTAGGACTGAGTTACCAAAAAATTGATGCATGTCCTAATGATTGCTGTTTGTATAGAAAAGAGTATGCAAACTCGACAAAGTGTCCTAAGTGTGGTTTGTCAAGATGAAAGATCATTAAAAACTCAACAAAGGAAAACAGTGAAGTGGCTGCCAAGCAGATGTGGTATTTTCCAATAGTTTTAAGATTTATAAGAATGTTTAAGAACCTAGAGAATGCTAAGAACTTGTGTTGGCATGCGATGGATAGAAAAGTCGATGGTATTATGAGACATCTGGCTGACACTCCATCATGGAGGTTGATAGATTACATGTGGCAAACATTTGGGTCAAAACCAAGAAATCTTCGTTTAGGTTTATCAACTGATGGAATTAACCCATTTGGAGATTTATCGTCGAATTATAGTTGTTGGCCAGTTATTACTATAATATACAATCTTCCACCATGGTTGTGTATGACAAGGAAATATTTGATGTTGACAATGTTAATATCAAGTCCGAAGCAACCGGGATATGATATCAACACCTACTTAGCACCCTTAATTGATGATCTCAAAATTTTATGGGAAGAAGGGGTTCGATGTTTTGATGCGTATAAAGAAGAATATTTCACTTTGCGAGCCATCTTATTGTGGACTATCAATGATTTCCCTGCATACGGTAATTTATGTCGGTGTAGTGTCAAAGGTTTTAAGGCTTGTCCAATATGTAGAGAAGAGACTATTTCAATCAGACTACAACATGGAAAAAAAATGCATACATGGGACACATAAAATATTTGCCAAGACATCATCCTTATAGAATATAGAAAAAGAATTTTGATGGTAAGCAAGAGCATGGAAATCCTCCACATCCCTTGTCAGGAGAGGCCATCTACTTTAAACTCAAAGAAATGATATTTTCATGTGGAAAGAAGAGTGGAAAGAATAATAACAAAGGTGACAATGACTATTGAAAAGAAGATTAGACTTGTTCAAACTACCATATTGGAGGAACTTGCATGTACGACATTGTCTAGACGTAATGCATATTGAGAAGAATATATGCAGGAATATAGTAGGAACTTTGCTTGATATACCAGACAAAAGTAAAGATGGGATGAATAGTAGACTTGATCTAGTGGAGATGAATATAACACCAGAAGTGGCACCAATGGTTACAGGTAATAGACTTACATACATGCAGCATGTTATACATTGTCAAGAGAAGAGAAGTATAAGTTTGTGAGACTTTGTCTGAAATTAAAGTTCCAAGAGGATATTCATCAAATATTAGAAGTCTTGTCTCTTTGGATGACTTAAAACTTAATGGCCTTAAATCGCATGACTGTCATGTTTTAATGCAACAATTGCTTCCAATTGCAATATTTTCAATCTTACCGAAGAATGTGAGATACACTATAAGTAAACTGTGTTTTTTCTTCAATGCGATTTCCGCTAAAAGTTTCTCCGTATCAGAGCTTGATGCATTGCAAGAAGATATAGTTATGACTTTATGTAATTTTGAGAAATATTTTCCATCCTCTTTTTTCACAATTATGGTTCATCTTGTTGTTCATCTTGTGAGAGAAGTAAAACTTTGTGGTCTTGTATATTTGCAGTGGATGAACCCATTTGAAAGATACATGAAAGTGTTGAAAAGTTTTATTCGTAATAGAAATCGACCTGAAGAATGCACTGTAGAAGCACAAGTATGTGAAGAGGTTGTTCAATTCTGTTCGGATTTCCTTTCTGGATTAGATCCAATTGGTCTTGGATCACTAAATCCAAGAAAAGACAAACAAACTGATAGACTGCTGTTAGCGGAAACCTATGTCCTCCTTGATATACAACAATTGAAGCAAGCACATCTTCACATTTTACAGAACACTGAAGAAGTACATCCATATATAGAGTATGCTTTCTTATCATCATACACTAACACCATTAAATTACCCTTCACAACATATAATTTATATTTATTACCTATTTTGTAGAGAACATATGAACCATCTCAAAATTGAAAACCCAAGAAGAGCAAAAAATGAAAAATGATTACAAGTTGAACATAATCGATCATTCAGTGCATGGATACGAGATAAGGTGAATGAATACTTCAATCATGTTGTTTTATTATTATTGGTTACCAGTTCCAACATGTAACTCTTTTTTCTTAATAGGTGATGTGTGAATTACACGAAGGAAAGGTAGTCTCAAACATAATACGATGGCTTGCACATGGCCCCAATTGTGGTGTAATGACGTATGATGGGTATATGATTAATGGATGTTCTTACCACACTAGGTCTTGTGATGACCATCAAATTGTTCAAAATAGTGGGATTATGTTAGTAGCAACGACAATGCAGGTGTCTAGTGCGAAGGACAAAAATCTAGTGATGGTGACATGTCTTTCTATGGAATCATTGAAGACATTTGGGAAGTTAGTTACAATACGTTCAATATTGTTCTTTTCAAATGCAAATGGGTTGAAAATAAGATTGGTGTTCGAACAGACGATCTTCATTTCACGTTGGTTGACCTTAGTCGAATTGGACATTCTTCAGATTCCTTCATTATTGCCACACAAGGAAAACAAGTCTTTTTTGTCTCAGATCCTGTTGATCCAAGATGGTCGGTTGTTGTAATGCCACCACAAAAAGACTTTCCATACAAATGTGCTAATGATGACCTTGGAGATATGTTGTCACACTACCCCTCAGTCTCAAAATGGAATACAACAAGTGACATTGATGAAAGTAGGGATACATACACTAGACTTGACTGTGAAGGCACATGGGTTACCACTTGACTTTCATAGGTATGTAAAGTAATTAAAGTCTCTTTGGATGTCCGTTTTTGGTTATGTTTAATGATAATGATCTTTGTTGTTTATTTGTAGGACAAAGTCAGTTTGAGATACAAACCCTACTGTTATGAAGCAAAAATATTTCATGTTCAAGACTTTTTTTTACAACTTCGAACATTATTAAGTCTTTTATTTGCCATATTTAAAGTACTATGTGTTCTATTATTGTTAATATGAGTTAATCATGGTGTTAGCGTTTGTAAGAACAATTTGTTACTTATTTCACAACCAACATTTGAGATCTTTTGAACTATGAACTTCCTTTTGCGGTTTTGAATCTAATTGTTTTTCGTACTATTACATTAGTATTGTAGATATGGTTGTTACTAATCGTTTCTTCTTTCACTATTACATCAGTATTGTAGATATGGTTGATTTGCAGGATGTTGCTACACCGAAGGAAAGAGGAGAAAGTAGTACACAAAAAAGAAAATGTGGTCCAACTAAAATGAAGGAAATAACTCGTGGTAGGAGTGAGGGTCAAATATTAGTGATTGAGTACAACGAGTTGGGTCAAGCAATTAGTCACAAAGAAAAAGTACTTCCATACCGCAACACAACAAAAAAAAATGAAAAAGAGGATGAGAAGGCCACTTTTAAAAAACACGATTGAATGGCGAAAAGAATAAAAGAGTTGGAGGACGAATTGTTGAAAATGAAAGAGAAGGATGATTGCCTAGGCGACTTAAAAGAAGAACCAGATATGGGTTCTAAAGAAAAATCATCCATGGAAAGGGCTGAAAATCTGAACGATTTTGAAGATCTATCAAATGATTTAGAATCACAAAAAGACGTAGAGGATGTTGTTGAATTGAATGAAAAAATAAAGGTATGTTTTTCTAAAGACCTTAAATCCATAAGGTTACATGTTCTATGTGTATACTATTCTTACCATTGACTTGGATTCGTAAAGGTCAACATAGTGAAGGACGATGAGTAGGTGGAAGGTGTGACGTTAGAGAAAATGAAGGTTAGTGAATCAAAAGTTTAACTTCATTTAGTAATTAAACTTTTGTGAGGTATACATATTTGACAAAGTCTTCTAAATAGGTTGGAACCCCGTGCAAGTTGGCGTTTGAAAGAAAAGATCATGTCGTTGCATGGAGGACCATATTTGATTCGGATATATAAGGTGACAATGTTAAAGTCGCAATAGATGTCGTGGTGGATGGGGATTGTGCAATTTCCATTCCATCAGAGCAAGGGATGTACAAAATGTCCCAGGAAGTTGGTTCACACATATTGTAGCCACGACATCTTGTCATTACTGACAATATAAAGGTAATGAATTTTTCATTGAAGGATATACATGTCGCATTTTGTATTAACCCTAATTGCAATATCTTTTATAGATGGACTATGGGGAATTTACTAAGAATATGACCACATTCGCACCAACACCAATTCAAAATGCTTCAGTTGCACTTCGATTCTTACTACAAATGGTTGAACATATGAGGTCAACAATTCAAATCACCACACCATATGACGTATTTGGGGTCCAAAGAAAATGTTACATAATGATAGAGTCGTTGAAGGATTTCATATCTATGCGACCAAAAGCTACCGCTTTCCTTGATGCGTACATAATGTAAGATATGTTATTACAGTGTTACTCATTAGTAAGTTTGTTTGAAATTTATCTTCTTTTAATGTCTTTGTAATGCACTCGTAGGTATCTATACACACATATGGAATCATTTAAATCTATACAAGTTCGTTGACGCTGGGTCGATTAGTTGTGGGAGTTCTAAAGAAAAACAAGCCCAATTGTTGACTGCATGATTACTTGGAACAGATTACGATCAACTCTTACTGATTCCTTACAATTTCGGGTATGTCGATAACCTAAAGTAAAGGATTCGAATTGTGCTTACAGTAGTCTAAGATGTAGTATTATTGTTTCACACATATATTTAGAAATCATTGGACTTTGGTTGTAATAAACCTTACGAAGGGTGCTGCCTTTTGGATAGACCCTTTGAAAAACTGTATTGACCCAGATGTAACCGAAGTAGTTGAAAGGTATGTCATACTTACTTTTACCTTTATTTCTTTTTTTCTTAATGAGACAATAGTTTAAGTAGTTCAAACTCTCATATTCTTTTGTAGGTCGTTCAACATAATGAAGAAGAAAAAACTAAATTGGAGGGTCGTGAAGGTATGCGAATATCTATGTTGCTATAGGTTGTAAATTAATTTATATTTCTAACATAGGTCAAGTCATTTGTATGTGTATCTCCAGTGTGCTAAGCAATCAGGAGTAGTAGAATGTGGTTATTATGTGATGCGGTTCATGCGTGATATCATATTGTCAAGGAGTACTTCTATCATACACATAGTAAGCATAACAGTTATAAAACTAGCGTGCATATATACTTTTTTGTGAATGAAACTCATTTAGAACCACTTTATTGTTTACAGATGAAAGATTCACCCCGTGCTTACACACAGGATGACATTGATTGTATAAGGTCTGAGTGGGTTGAGTTTGTAGGAAAGCACGTACATTGTGCTTAGGATAAGATATTTTGTCACATATTTTTTCATATATTTTGTCACATATTTTGTCACATTTTTTTTGTGTTCTAGCTACCATGGAAAATACAATGCTGGAGGAAAATATAGCTGCCATGTTCAATATCAATAAGGTAAGGTTATCTTAGAAATGACTAAAATGCAGTTTTTGAAGTTCATCAAATTATATACTTTCATATGTTGTTGATTAAAATCTCCATTGATTTAGTATCTGTAACTTGAATACATTTTTTGCTAAGATGAGACACTCTGTTTTACTTGCCAGGCGCTAAAAATTGTTCTCAGCCTTCTACTTCAAATCCCAGCACTTCATAATCCATTTTCATTTAAAAGGTTGTTTTTCTCTCCTTTTGTACTTTGTGCTAGTGCATCGTTTGATCAATTTTTTTACTTTTAGCCATTGATATGCTTGTAGGTGTTTTAGCTTTGAGTTTTGTTATCCGCTGTTGGTTTTTGACATTTTTGTGAAGTTTCGTAATGAATTTAACTAAGTTTGTGAGCTGAATTTGGTGTTTACAATTATGTGTTCTTAAAGTGTGTATGTAATTTAGGTAAGTTTGTAGGCTGAATTTGGTCTTTGAGATTATGTATTCTTGAAGTGTGTATGTAATTTAGCTAAGTTTGTGGGCTGAATTTGGTGTTTGTGATTATGTATTCTTGAAATGTGTATGTAATTTAGGTAAGTTTGTGGGCTGAATTTGGTGTTTGCGATTATGTGTTCTTGAAGTGTGTATGTAATTTAGCTAAGTTTGTGGGCTGATTTGGTGTTTGCGATTATGTGTTCTTGAAGTGTGTATGTAATTTAGGTAAGTTTGTGGGCTGAATTTGGTGTTTGTGATTATGTGTTCTTGAAGTGTGTATGTAATTTAGGTAAGTTTGTGGGCTGAATTTGGTGTTTGCAATTATGTGTTCTTGAAGTGTGTATGTGCTCTATGTTGAAGTGTGTTGTTGATCATGAAGTGTTGTTGAAGTGTGTTGTTGACATGAAGTGTTGTTGAAGTGTGTTGTTGATCATGAAGTGTTGTTGAAGTGTCTTCTTGATCATGAAATTTTGTTGAAGTGTGTTGCTGATCATGAAGTGTTGTTGAAGTGTGTTGTTGATCATGAAGTGAATGTGATGTGTTTATGTGGGTGAATGTGTTGTCTTGTTGAAACATTTTTTTTCCCTTTTCTTTTCTTACTAGGTTTTGTCACAATTCATTGGAGCAAAATATTTACGCCAATTCATTGTTGTATAGGCATTTTTGTAGGTTTGGTAGGAAATTTTTTGTTTAAATGTAGTTATTTAAATAGTTTGTTCGTACCAAAACACATTTGTACTAACAATTAAAGCAATATTACAAAGTGTATGTTTCTTTTTTGTTTCTTTCTATTAAAGCGTTCACCGTTTTTTTGTATATGATTGTATTGGTCTGTGTAATGGTATGTGTAACGGCAGGGCGTCAAGAAATACAGGATTCAATAAGAAAGAGGGATATTCAAAACAGTGACTAAAAACACAACTATGACATTTTAATTGAAAAATAAAACTGTCATCGAAAAAGTTTTTTCGATAGTTAATTAAAGTCATGGTAAGTAAGATTATGACAGTTAAAAAGTGTCATAAATGATAAATAATGACATTTAATATCTGTCATACAATAGTAACAATGACAATTATCCTCTGTCATAAAATGTAAACTATGACAGTTATAAGCTGTCATAAAATATAAACAATGATAGTTATTAACTGTCATCGAAAATAAATAATGACAGTGATTCTCTGTCATAAAATGTAAATTGTAATAGTTATTAACTGTCATCGAAAATAAATAATGACAGTTATAATTTGTCATAAAATATTTAATTCGTGACATTTAATATATGTCATGAAAACCACATTTCGTGACAGTTTTACACAACTGTCATAAAATACTTTCCATGACTGTCGCATCAATGACTGCAAAAAACTATCACGAAACCCTTTAATGACAGCATTTAACTATCATTGTAGGCCCTTTTTCTACTAGTGTGCGATGAAGAAAATAGTCAAATAATAATGCAATGGTTCAAACAAACTTAGTGAAGTTAATATTAGTATTCTATTTGACACGGGCCCTCAAAATGGTGTATAGTCACACTTGATCACACAACCAAATTGAGTGAGAACTTTTCGTGTGCCTGCATGAGAGCAACAACTCCTCGAAGGTCAAACACTACTACATTCTCAGATCTAATCCTACAGGTATAACCCGAGTAGAGTGCTTGTGATAGTGTGTGAGAGTAATATAATAAGGTAGGAAAATTAACATTTTAAAACATATGAGTTGACATGATATGTGAATCATAATGAGTGGAAGTTGAATATAAGTCCTAAAGGACAAAAGGCCCCCAATTTGATCATAACAGTTACACGTGATTGTATGACCAAATTGAGTGAGAACTTTTCGTGTGCCTACACGAAAGCATAAGCTCCTCGAAGGTCAACACCTTTCCATTCTCGTTTCTAATCCTATAAGGTAGAGCCCGGGCAAGAGGCATGTAATTGTGTTTGAAACAATAATAAACAACACACTAAAACGAAAAAAAAAATAAAACAATAAAATAAATATACAAAAGAAAGGACAAAAGAAAAGACCAAACTCTCAAGGTGGAATCTCATGTCCCCAACGGAGTCTCCAAGTTGTCGCCACATACTCAAGACGACACGGAGCAGCCAACATTCTTAAAAAATGGTTAATTTTAAAAACGAAAAAAAAATGCAGTCACCACTAATCTTTTTTACAGTGTGATTGGAAACCAAAATAAAGTAAATAATTTTAAATAAAATAAAAAAATGATTTGCAAAAAATCTAGAATTAAGTTCGGGAGTCATTTGTGTACGGAAAATGTGCTGGCACCCTGTAACACTTGTTTATAAAACGGTGGCCAAATTTAATGTCTTGAATGTCTTGAATGAAATTCATTTAGGGAAAAAAAAATTTATGTCTTATTATTTCATTGCTCACCACTCCAATATTTGAAGTTATGATCCCATGAAATAAGTGGAATACATTCCATTAATTAGATTATATTGAAGAAAAATTCTCCACCATAAGAGAATGAGAAATTATTACAATTTCTCAAAATCTATCATAGGCTAGTCTTTGAATAAATATTTTTTTAAAAAAAAATATCGATTAAATTCATTTTTTCTTGGGCTCAAACTTCAGACTCCTAATGATATTGATCACTCACCTCAAGAATCTAGAAGTAACAGACCCCCAGAAATTTCTAGATTTCATCGTAGGATTTTTTTTTAGCGAAATCGACATGGGTTACTAAAAAAGTTGATTGGGAAACCTTATGAAATATAGATTTAATTTTGAATTAAAAAAAAACATAGACAAATATAATTTTTAAGAGAATCGCTTTAATAAGAAAATTTAGGAAAGAGTTTAAAAGTCAATTGTGATTTAAGTTAGTAAATTTTAAAACTTTGAAAAATCTTAAATAGCAATCAAATAGGGAATAATGTACCATATAAAAGCTAAATCAAATATACCACACAATAAATTAAGCAAATAACATAAGATTTTGTTTTTTAAAAAGTATTGGAGATCGATCTCAGACTCCCAAAGAAGCAGTCCCCTCACCACAAGAATTTAGAGATATTGAACTTCCAGATATTTCTAATTCCGTCGTTGAAGTTTTTAAGGATAAAATGTAAAGAGAATAATAATGTAAAAAATGTATCAATCTAATTACAAAATAAATTCAATGTAAGATATCAATGCATGCATATATGTATTTAAGGTCATATAATAATAATTATTATGAGTAATGAAAATGAGGAAAGAAGGGAGAAAGGAAAGAAAAAGGATAGTAGTAGTAGTAGCCCTTCTTTCTCTCCAAAATTTAGAGAAGAGAAAATAAGAGTTAGAGTTGGAATTTTAAAAAGAGGATAATGAATATCATGATAAATAAAACAAATATTTTTCTTATGTCTCTTACTTTCTCTCTATTTTTTTTAGAGAGAAGAAAAAGGTTCAAAAGTTTTTTTTTTAATAGAATAAGGATACAAAAAAAGAAAAAAGTAATGCTAATAAAGAAAAGTGGCAAAAGTGTTATGAAATAAAGGATAATGAAACAAACAAAGAGAAGAATAGAGAAGAGAGTGAGAAGAGAATACAATTGAACTCAATTGTGGTGTGTCTTACAAAGGCACCACACTCCTCTATTTATAGGACATCTTATGTATAAGTTACATTATGGAATTCAATGGGATGGATGTTACAATATGGAATTGAATGTGAGAGTTATATGAAAATTGTAACCTATGTAGGTTATGGATATCTACATTTATAATATCATTATATTTACAATACTCCCCCTTAGATATCCATATTATATAAAAATAAATGTCTTGTTAAAACCTTACTAGGAAAAAATCCGATGGGAAAAAAAATCCTAGTGAAGGAAAAAGAGTACATCATTTTTATACATTAGTAACTCCCTCATAAAAACCTTGCTAGGAAAATTCAATGAGAAAAATCATAGTCAAAGGAAAAAAAATGCATTATTCCTATTCCTTAAGGACAATATTTCTACTCCCCCTTATGGATACATCACTTAAGTTCTCTGAGTCGTCGCATTCCAATGTTGTGCACTAGCTTTTCAAATGTTGATGTGGGTAATGCTTTTGTGAATAAGTCCACCAAGTTGTCTTTTGAAGAAATTTGTTGAACACTGATGTCACCATTTTCTTCAAGGTCATGCGTATAGAAGAGTTTTGGTGAGATATGCTTTGTTCTATCTCCTTTTATATACCCTCCTTTAATTTGTGCTATACATGCGGTATTATCTTCAAATAATATTGTTGGTAAATTTTTACTGAAAGACAAACCACATGTTTCTCGAATATGATGAGTCATTGACCTCAATCATACACATTCTCTACTAGCTTCATGAATTGCAAGAATTTCTGCATGATTCGATGAAGTGGCCGTCATGGTTTGCTTTACAGATCGCCAAGATATAACAGTTCCTCCACATGTAAACAGATAACCTGTTTGAGATCTTGCTTTGTGTGGATCAGATAAATATCCAGCATCCGCATAATCAACTAGATCAAAGTTTGATTTATTTGAATAAAACAAACTCATATCAATTGTCCCTCGAAGATAACGAAGTACATGCTTAACTCCATTCCAATGTATTTTTGTTTGAGAAGAACTATATCTTGCTAACAAATTTACTGAAAATGCTATATCTGGTCTTGTGTTATTAGCAAGATACATTAGTGCACCTATTGCACTAAGGTACGGTACTTCAGGACCAAGTAATTCTTCATTATCTTCTCGAGGTCGAAAGATATCCTTTTTTACATCTAGTGATCGAACCACCATTGGAATGTTCAATGGGTGTGCTTTGTCCATGTAGAATCTTTTTAAAATATTTTCTGTATATGTTGATTGATGAATAAAAATCTCATCGGCTAAATGCTCGATTTGTAAGCCAAGGCAAAATTTTGTCTTACCAAGATCTTTCATTTCAAATTCCTTTTTGAGATATTCTATTGCCTTTGAAAGCTCTTCAGGAGTTCCAATTATATTTAAATCATCAACATATACAGCTATAATCGCAAATCCTGACTGTGATTTCTTAATAAAAACACATGGACAAATTGGATTATTTTGATAACCTTCTTTCAATAAATATTCACTTAAGCAATTGTACCACATTCGTCCTGATTGTTTCAATCCATATAATGATCTTTGTAATTTGATTGAACATAATTCTCTAAAGTTTGAATTATATGATTTAGGTATCTTAAATCCTTCAGGGATTTTCATATAGATTTCATTTTCCAAAGATCCATATAAGTATGTTGTAACTACATCCATAAGATGCATATCAAGATTTTCACATACAGCCAGACTAATTAAATATCTTAATGTAATAGCATCCACCATAGGAGAATATGTTTCCTCATAATCAATGCCTGGTTTTTGAGAGAATCCTTGTGCAACAAGTCGTGCTTTATATCTAGTGACCTCATTATTTTCATTTCGTTTACGCACAAATACCCATTTAAATCCCATAGGTTTTACACCTTTAGGTGTATAAACTACAGGTCCAAAAACTTCACGTTTCGTGAGTGAGTTTAGTTCTGCTTGGATGGCTTCTTTCCACTTGGGCCAATCCTTTCTATTACGACATTCGTCAACAGATTTAGGTTCATAATCCTCATTTTCATGAATGATATTATGTGCAACATTATACGCAAAAATGTTGTCCACAACTACATTAATTCTATTCCACCTTTTTTCTGTCATGGTATAATTTATCGAGATCTCATTGTTATCTTCATATACTTGAGTCTCTTCTACATTTTTACCACTAGTCGTGTCCATGATTTTTTCTTGAATGTTTCTATTGTCAATTAAGTCATTTCGACTATTGGTCACTTTTCTTTTTCGAGGATTTTTATCCTTTGAACCCATCAGTCTACCACGCTTTTGGCGCAGCGTTGATTCATTAATTGTATCAACTTGCTGAGTTGGGATTTCAATTCTAGATGGAGCATTTGCAGCTGGAATATATGACTTGGTCACTTTCTTAGTATCTGTAAATGCATCTGGCATTTGGTTTGCTACACTTTGTAAATGAATTATCTTATGAACTTCTAGTTCACATTGCTTTGTACGAGGATCTAAATGAGACAATAATGATAAATTCCATGCAATTTAGTTTTCCAACTTCTTAATTCATCCCCCTAATGTTGGAAAATTTGTCTCCTTAAAATGACAATCAGCGAATCGTGTAGTAAATACATCTCCCATCAAGGTTCAAGATATCTCACAAGTAATGGTTTGGAAATCAATTGTAAATGCTTGATAAATGATTCTGCCAAACCATTTTATGTATGAACATGAGCTATAGGATGTTCAATATTTATCCCAGTTGACATACAATAATTATTAAATGCTTGGGATGTAAATTCACCAGTATTATCAAGTCGAATGTTTTTTATTGTATAATCCGAAAACTGTGCTCTTAATTTGATTATTTGAGCAAGTAATCGTGCAAATGCAAGATTTCGACTTGATAATAAACATACATGTGACCATCTACTTGATGCGTCAATTAAAACCATGAATTATCCAAATGGTCCACTTGGTGGATTGATTGGTCCACATATGTCACCATGAATTCGTTCTAAAAATGTAGGTGACTCCACTCCCACTTTGGCTGGTGATGGCCTAATAATTAATTTTCTTTGAGAGCAAGCAATACATGATAATTCTTTGGATTGAAGAATCTTCTGGTTCTTTAGTAGATGTCCGTGAGAATTTTCAATAATTCTTCTCATCATTATTGACCCAGGATGACCCAATCGATCATGCCAAATAGTAAACATATTTAAATTCATGAACTTCGGGTTCATGGTGGCATATATTTCAACTACTCGTATATGAGTATAATATAATCCATAAGAAAAGGCAGGCAATGTTTCCAATATACGCTTCTCATGTGAGACAATAAATGTAATATAAAGATATTCTATATTATTTTTATTGTTAGTTTCAACATGATAATCATTTTGACGTATATCTTTGAAACTCAATAAGTTTCTTTTTGACTTACTAGAGAACAAAGCATTACTAATTGTGAATTTTGTTCCTCTAGGCAAAATAAGGTTTGCTCTACCAAAACCTTCAGTCAAGTTTGTAGAACTTGATATTGTGTTGACATTTGCTTCAAGCATTGTCAATGTAGAAAAATATTTTTTACTTTTAAGTATTGTGTGCGTTAGTTGCACTATCTGCCAAACATAAGTCTTCATTATTCATCTTTGAATCAACCAAAATATGAGAAATGTCCATAACTCTTCATTAAAAAAAACGATTACAATAAGCCTCTTGGAAAAAAAAAACTAACCTTGAAATGTAAACAATGTAAATAAACTGGTAAATGTTAAATAGAGAAAACATAATGCAAATATTAGTTTTGGACATTATCATAATTAAAGGAAGTATTTGCTACTCCTTCATTAACATCATTTTTCTCTTCAGGAGACTCAAAGAAGTCCGCCACATCTAAATGGGTCATGTTGAAAGGGTCAAATACATCATCTGGATAGGCAAAGTTTACTTCCACATTCTTCCCTTTTTCCTTCAATGAGGCTTGATAGAGGTCGACTAAGTGCTTGGATGTACGACAAGTACGAGTCCAATGACCATTCATACCACAACGGAAACATTGATTTTCACCATTTTTAATTTTCTTATTTTGTGGAGTCTTCCTTCTATGATCATCATTTGTGGTTTTCTTGAAATCTAAATGATTATTACCACGTAAAGTATAATTACTTCTTCCTCTACCACGGTCACGACCTCGGCCACGATTATGACCACGACCTCGACCTCGATCATTAATATTATTTAAAAATACAACATTCGCTTCAGGAAATGGTGTTGCTCCAGTTGGTCGAGATTCATGGTTTTTCATTAATAACTCATTATTTTGTTCAGCCACAAGAAGACATGATATGAGTTCGGAATACTTTTTAAAACCTCTCTCTCGATATTGCTGTTGCATGAGCATATTCGAGACATGAAATGTTGAAAAGGTTTTCTCTAAAATATCTTCATCATTAACTTTTTCTCCGCATAATAATAATTTTGAACAAATTTTAAATAATGCGGAATTATAATCACTTACTGATTTAAAATCTTGCAACCTTAAGTGCATCCAATCATATCGAGCTTTAGGAAGAATCACACTTTTTTTATGATCATACCTTTCTTTTAAACTTTGCCATAGTTCATAGGGATCTTTTATCGTAAGATATTCAATTTTTAGTCCCTCATGAAGATGATGTCGAAAAAAAATCATGGCTTTCGCCTTTTCTTGACTTGAAGTCGTGTTTCCTTCTTTAATCGTTTCTCCAAGATTCATGGCATCCAAATGAATTTCAGCATCAAGTACCCATGATAAATAATTATCACCATTGATATCAAGAGCTAGAAATTCTAATTTGGTAAGACTTGACATGGTTAAACTATAACAAAGAACAAATAAACTAACTTATATTAGAAATTTAATAAACATGTCAAACATGCATTCTAAGACAACTTAGATAAATATCATATTATGCACATGATACAAAAATCAATGGAACCCATATATAATAATTCAAAACATGCATATTAATGTACAATAATTAAAATTACAAATAAAAATTACATATACATTTTATGGAAAATTAACAACAATACACACCAAAAATGTTAATTTTATAACATACTTAAGTAAATTGATAAAAGTATTTAGATCATAAAAACAATTACAAAACTTATACTAATATAAAGTAAACAATTAAATTATAAACACAAATTATAAAGAACCCATAAACTATACATAGATCTTAAAATAATTGATATAAGAACCAAACATAAACGATCATATAAATCATAAAGAAATTAAAGATGAACTAAATCATAATCTTATATGAACTAAATATATATATATATTTAACAAACAATAACCATGTAAACGTAATATGTAAAATTACAACATGCAATAGGTATAAAATATTACATTCTCAAGCATTTAAACTATGCATGATGTATACATGGATTGTTTCATGCAATATTCACAAATACAAAAGAAAAAAAAAACTAATATTATAACCTATCTTTTGTAAATAACAAAATTGTAGAGTATCGTGCTGATAACGTGTTATGAAATAAAGGATAATGAAACAAACAAAGAGAAGAATAGAGAAGAGAGGGAGAAGAGAATACAATTGAACTCAATTGTGGTATGTCTTACAAAGGCACCACACTCCTCTATTTATAGAACATCTTATGTATAAGTTACATGATGGAATTCAATGGGATGGATTTTACAATATGGAATTGAATGTGAGAGTTATATGAAAATTGTAACCTATGTAGGTTATGGATATCTACATTTATAATATCATTATATTTACAATAAAAAGAAAATAATAAAATTTTTCTTATGCATTTTTTTCTCTCTACCTTTAAAAAATAACAAAAAATAAGAATTTGAAGGAAATTACTACCCAATGCACCCACCCTTCATATAGAAATAAGTTTCTTTAAAGAATTTTTCTCGCAAAGATTCTCTCTAAACATTTTTTTTCTCTTTTCCAAGAGATTCTCTCTAAGCCAATTTTTTCTCCTCTCCTTCCAAATGACCTAAGGTCTTTATTTATAGACCTCGGGATGAACCACAAATTAGGAAAATTGAATATGTATAAAATCAAATTAGATATTAAGTGATAATTTTCTTTTTTTCTAAAATAGTAAAAATGTGATATTGAAAGATTTTGTCCAAAATAAATTTAATTTTCTTAAAATGATAAATCAAATATGATATTAAAAGATTTTTATAAATAAATTGATTTTTTAAGAAAGAATGATAGATACACTCATTAATGGTTTTTATTTTAATCTTTTTATAAAAGACTTAAAAAATAATTATTATAGGATTTTATATTATTACAAGAATTTTGCCTTTTGAAAAAAAAAATTTAACCATTATTACTATTACTATATATTTTTTAAATAATAAAAAAATGTAGGATAAAAATAGGTGGCTACACTCACCTAAGTTAAACAAATTTTCATAGAAATAGGTCGATATCTTGTAAAACTAATTATAAGAGGCTCAATTGATTAGATCTTGATAAAAATTCATATAAGATGACTAAGGTTGGAGGTTCTTAAGTTGACAATTTAAGAAACATCTGCTACCTAAAGGTTGAAGTCAATTGTTGAGTCTAGTTAACGTAATTTTATGAGCAAGGTAATAAAATTGGTTTATCGCCTAAACAGCGTAGGTTAAAAACCAGTATAAGAGTTATAATTGGATAAACCACCTAGGCTTAGAATATGTTTTTATTAGTAGAAGTATATGCCTAAGTAAAAGTATACCCTAATCATCTCTAGAACACATCAACTAGAGATAAGTATTGTATTCTTAGTTCTAGCATCCCTAATAGTTCACACTGTGATATTCATGCTCGACCTTATGTCGTCCTAGAAGAAACCTCCCTTCGAAAAATGTTTGCATGGATCAATATCAAGGTAAATAGGGGAAGTTGATGTTCATAATAAGTGGGTGAAGGATATGTGTCTACATGTCCTATGATCTCTTCCATTAGATCGTACTATTTGATTCTTATAATGCGCTTACATATCTATCCTAGAGCAATCACAAGCTTCATAAATGGATAGGGTTTCTTAGATTTGTTTTCAATTTTGTCTTTTTAGTTTCGAGAGCATTGATGCAACCTTTTACTATCACTTGTAAACCAATCAAATGAAATTTATACTATATCAATAAGTGCTTCCTATTTTACTAAGTAATATAAGTGACAAGACCGGGTCGGTCTGCAGAGAAGCACAAAAATTAGTTTCTCAATGATATGAACTGACCAAGTATCAAATTATTAATTAGATTTTATTTAATAATTGTGATGCAATTTTAGTATTTTTTTTTCAGATTTATCCTTTTTAATAACATTTAAGTAGGGTTAATTTGATCTTTTTACAATGCATTAGGGTTTTATTGAGAGTATTTAAGTCTTGCTTTTAGGTTGTTTAAGCAAGTTTTTAGCATATTGAATTTGAAATGAGATTTTGTTGTGTGTTGATGAAAAAGATTCATCACCAACCTTTGCAATTCTTGATCTAGAGAGTTTCATGCTTGAGCATTCGAGTAAGTTTGATCATCTTACTTGTAGAGTGTTCAAAGTTTGAGTTTTATCTCTTGGTTTTAGATGAAAAGGTAATCTAATTAGTTCTTCTATTTGGATTGTTGTCAAATTAATTTGGGGTTTTAGAATTAGATATTAGGAGTTCAACAATTGGGTTCCTAACTTTCAAATTCTAGGATTTTCATATCATTTTAGAATTAGAGTATAATGTCACGTAGTTAGAATTGTCAACTAACCAAATGTGAGGCAATTGGACTATATAATTAAAGAAGCCAATTAAGTTTTTATGAGCTAAGAGGACAATGCATAAAGCACTTAGGGTTAGTTATGCGGTGGAAGAAAATAGTGGCAAGTAATAAAAGTGATTTTTGAGAGAACGAGAACTTTGGTAATTAATTTTTTACAGTTGTATTGCTAACTCAATTTGGAATTGTGTACAAATGAGCCCCTTTGGGGTATATATATACATGCATGGCCGACCTTAGAACCATAAATAGGTTAGTTATGGCCTCTTCTAGAGCAATCTCAACTTGTCTTAACCTTTACATGTGATGCCTAGAACTTTCTAGACACACCTAGACCCATCTAGATACTTTTAACACACTTTAGCCCATAATCGTCACTAAAAGTCCCAACCCTGTCTAGCATCCTCAAGCACGTTTTAGAGTCTTCCTGAGTAGTCTGGACACTTCTAGCATGCTTTGGTAGTGTCTTCGGTCTTCTAGAGCCTACATGATTTGTCTAGAGCATGGATGAATGGTGCGACACCGCCATGGGGCTTGTTCATGCCCTTCCAAGCACTTTTGGCACTCACTAAAGCCATTTAGACATGTATGGACGTGTAGCGAGGGCACTGGGGTTGTCCTGAGCCTTCTAGAAGTTTTGAGAGGTTTGCAGAATCTTCTAATGGCATCTGTTACATGGGTGTGTGTGCAAGGTGCCATGTGTCAAAGGCATATATGTGTTAGATTTAGCGTACAATACCATGAGGGTTTCTGGGGGCACGCACGATGGGCATGCATAACTGATATGTGTAAAGCAATGTGCATGTCATGTTGTCTGATAAGACGTGCATGATAGGCGTGCGCTACATGTATGGGCATGACTGTACACATGTCATAGTTCTTTCTGGGGCATAGAAGTAAGTTGCTGCATGCACCCATCTACGAGCATGGGCATTTGTTTGGGATGGCATGCACTTGTGTGCTTGTATGCCTAAGCATCTGACAGGCATGCACACATGCCTGTGCACATGGGATATACATGGACACGCACATGGGCTGTCATATGCATGCACACTCGTGCCTTGGCGTGCAGTCTTAGCCTTGTTGCACATGTCTTGATCGAGGCATGTATCTATTCAGGCACACTTGCAGGGCTTGGCTGCGTTGGATGGGCACATGTCTGTGTCATGGGATTGTGTTTTAGCCATACATGAGCTGTCAATGGGGGTATTAGAATAAAATACTTTAAATATATATATTAGAATAACCCAAGATCATTCATGTCAAATTGTCAAGAAGTTACCTACCAGATTCTATTGTCAAGAATAAATTACATACCAGAATCTATCTCCTTAAATTGATGATAGCTATAAACTGATTGCTATAAAATGATTATTGTCTTTCTTAACCAAAACCCTAAATATCATTAGTGGGATCTTTCTCTTGATGGGATAAAAGAAAAACTGAGTGTTTATTGTTTTGGTATATTGGGGACCATAGTCTTAAAGTTCTTTATATACTAGTTTAATTAGGATCCTCATTAAATTCTAATTACTCTAGGAGTAGACTTCTATCCATTTAGTCTATACTCAATTAGGAATCCTAGGCCTTAACTATATAGATCACATAATAGGTCCAATTAAATAAAACAACCCAATATGATAAATTACTAATTCACATACATAGTCCACACTTTAATTATATGTATTATTTAAATAAGTCTAATACGGGGCACGTTGGACTCTTCCTTGGCTTTGCTAAACGAGCTTTGGGGTTCATTTTGGCACAATTTTGGGTCATTTTAGCAGGATGTGACACTAGGTTCTACATTGAGTATATGTCTAATAATGTTGATCGAGTCTAATTTCTAATTAGGATTTTTGTTTGTTCTTGTTTGAAAAAGGGAAAAAATTTAACTATGAATTGAAGTTGATTATGCTGCTAGAAGGTTGGATTTGAAAAAAAAATTGTGAAGAAGCTTTCAGATTGAATCAGAAAAAAATGTGAAATAATAAAAAAAAAGTTGAGATTGTTGCAGTTTTGTTTGTGAAATAGAAAAAAAATCGTTGCAAAAGAGAAATTGCGAAATTAAAATAAAGAAATCGATCGCCAATGGTGAGGTATTAGAGAAATAATTTCTTTCGAAGTAGTTGCTGATAGTCAAATCCATAGGAAATCATGAAGATTAGTTTCTTAATGATATGAACCAACCAAACATAAAATTATTACTAATTTGTTATGTAATTTTAATGTTTTCCAGTTTTATCATTTTTAATAACATTTAAGTAGGGTTAATTTAGTCTTTTTATAGTGCATTAGGGTTTTATTGAGGAACTATTTAAGTCTTACCTTTATTTTGTTTAAGTGAGTTTTTGGCATATTGAATTTGGAATGAGATTTTGCTCTATGTTAATGGAGATTCATCACCAACCTTTGCGATTCTTGATCTAAAGGGTTACATGTTTGAGCATTCAAGTAAAATTGATCATCTTGCTTATGGAGTGTTCAAACCTTGAGTCTTATCTCTTGGTCTTCGATCAAAAGTTTAATCAAATTTTAGTATTTCCTTTTGGATTATTGTCGAATTAATCTGGAGGTTTTAGAATTTGACATTAAGACTCACCAATTGAGTTCCTAATTTTCAAATCCTAAAATTTTCAGATCATTCAAAGATAATTATTTAGTCAAATTAAGTGAATAAAGTGCAAGAAAAATAAAGATAGAAGTGCAACGAAATGTTCTAGCATAGAAGAATGGAGTCGTCTAATATAATTTTGATCATCGAATTATTGATATATGATTTTTATTTCTTACCTATGCTTAGCTTAATTGATTAGAAAAGCTAACCAATTATCCTAAATACCAAATTAGCCAATTTTATTGGATGAGAAGTATCTTAATAAAGTTAACTAACCACAATGCGCTTTAGAGATTATATGACCTAAAAACCGAAGCTATAGATTTATATCTACGCTATGGACCGCAACAGTACGTTTTAGCTCCATTTTCTTCCTAACTCTCGATTATACCAATTTAATGCTCGAAACCTATAAAATAATCACATAAACACATAAAATATATAAACAACTTTGAATTAAGCGAATCTAGGTAGCACATTTTTTTGTGCTATCAAGCATTATTCATCCCAGTCTTTGAAATTTGAAAAATGGATAAATCAAAGTAACGATAACTAAATACTATAGGAATAAAAGTTATTCTAGTATTAATATCGAGTTAAGAATCTCTTGGTTCATTGGAGGGATAATCAACAACTCCTTTATGACGATTATTCTAAAGCACTGAAATGTCGTTGCAAAATAGTACAATGATAGGTACATTATTACTTTTGCTAAAATCCGATTGGATTTATAAGAGTTTTTAGCATTTCTCTAATATAATTTGTTTATATTTTCAGCATGTATAGCTTGATAATTCAGTTACTAGCTTTCAATAAACTTACCAATGACAACTATACAACTTGAAAATCCAATTTGAATATCGAATGATGAGTTAAAGTTTGTCTTGATGGAGGATTGCCCTCCAAATCTTGACTCATTGACTAATAAAAATGTTCGAGAGACATATAAACGATGGATTCGTGCAAATGATAAGGCTAGGCCCTACATTTTAGCTAGTGTATCTTATGTATAATTGATATAGGAACGAGATATATTTGGTTTAAAATGGTTCTTGTTTGGTTATGTTTTGAGAAAATGTGAAAATTTTCACGAAAGTACGATTAGTTCAAATGATAACTACCATAAAAAAAAAGGTCACACTTCTTCATAGGTTTAGAGGATAATCTAAGATGAGGTGAGACAATGGACCTCAAAATTTATCAAATGTACTTTAATTCTATCTGGGAACTTATAGATCAACTAGATGTGGTGAAACGTATTGGTTGCAAATGGATCTACAAAAGGAAACGAGACCAAGCTGGTAAAGTAAAACTTTTAAGGCAAGATTGTAGCAAGGGGGTTATAACCAAAGAGAGGGGGTGCACTACAAAAAAAAAAATATTTCTTCTTGTTGCTACGCCTAAATCAATTAGAATATACTTTTATCCATTGCCACTTTCTATGATTATGAAATTTGAGAAATTGATGTCAAGACAACTTTGCTAAATGGTAATCTTGGTAAGTATCGATATATCTTGACTACATGGGTTTATTGAACAGGGTAAAAAACAAAAGATTTGTAAGCTAATATCAGTATATATTAAAATTGATTGAATGAACAATACGAGATTAATATCAGTATATATTAAAATAATAAAACCTAATTTTTATAAAGAAATTATACTTTGATAATACACGTCCTAGTAATAAAGTACTCTTCAAATAAATCCAGTGTTACTATGTTATGCTTCAAAGTTGAATGGTGCATTTTGACTTTCAATGCACATCACAACTGAAAGCAATGAACTATTAGGGGAAAAAAAGAAATGATACAACTCTTCATAATTTTGGAGTATAAAACTTCAGCTCCTCTTCCCCATCTGCTATCAAAACTGTTGCAAGGAATGTAGATTGTGAACTCAAAGAAGCAGCATCCCAATCAAATAAAGGCCAATCGACTTCCGATCAGAGTTTCTATTTACGCTTGTACCTAGAAGAATGCATTCGACAGTGACACGACAATATTAAGAGAAGAAGAGCTAATAGTTTAGATGCCTCTTATCATAACTTAGAAGGTTGAGCAATAAGTTTGTACCTTGACTTGCTTTTGAAAGAATGTTTAGACTTTTTCTTTCCAAAACCGCCGCTGCCACGTCGTTTCTGCTTCTGCTCGCTCATATCACTTTGGAACATCTCTCGCATCTCTTCCGATCTTGATTGAGTTCTATGGGAAGACTTTTTTGTTTTCTGGTTTTGTTTCTTTACAATCTTGCCTGAGTCAACTGCCCTTTTCACAGCCTTTACTGCTTTTGCCCGACGGTAGGCAAGTTTCATAAGTGATAATCCACCCTACATTTATTTTATAATTGTGTGATAAACCAAAGTTTAGAGAAAAATCTATAAGATAAATGATGGGAAGATCTAAAATTTACGTTCTCACTTGTTGGATAATTTGATTTTAAACCTTTATTCAATAATATTTAATAGCTTGGATAAAATGTACATTGCTTAAATGACATAATAGGAGAAATTGAGGAAAGTCATACTCCTGTTTTGTCATTTTGCTTCTCCTCCTCCAACATTTCTCTAGCTGCCTCCAATTTTCTACGCTTCTTCCTTGGCAAATCTTTCTGCTCAAATCAAATAGATAACATCAAGTAACGGTTATTGCTTTAAACTTAACAAATGTAAAATATATATTGAATGCTTTAATTCATGCAAGGTTATGACACCTCACGCTCACGCTTCCTTTTTTCTTTCATCTTTTCTTCTTCGGCTTGTTGAGCACTTATGGCCTCATTTCCAGAGGTCTTTCCTTTCTCCAGAGATGCCTAGTTGAGGAAAAAAATAGAAAGCACAAGTATTCATACTAAACTTTGCAAACAGGCGAGGAATCTAATGCTTTAGTAATTTAAAGACAGTACTTAAATGCTCAACTTTTCTACAATTTCAAGGCAAAATGAACTTAATCTTCTTTGGCTTTGACAAGAGAGCAATTTTTTCTCTCTCAACAGAAGTAAATTTGATGTTTCATTTGGGGAAAATCAAGGAAAGAAATTGAAGTTGAAACGGTGCAATTATAACAGTACATGTTCCAGACAAGGAAATAAAATTATCATATAGGAAAGCTGAAGCTTAAGAGCCCAAGTCCACATCACGCGACGAGGAAAATTTCAAACTAGGTTGCAAACATTGGATTTTCCTAAGCATATATATCAACAGGTACTTACCTTGGCTGCTTTTGCCACAAGCCTTTTCTCCCTGTCCGTAATAAACCAGGTCTTTTTAGGGCGTGAGAATATTTCTTCCTGATGAACAATCATGTTTTCTGCCTGTGTACACAAAGAAAGAAGAAAATTTCGACCGTGGTTGGTAAAGGTTCCAGTAAAAGTAGAGGGTATGTGATGTTGCACCCGAAATTATGCAAACTGCCAACTAATAATAAAACCTAAAAGTTGAAAACATAGAAATATGAATAGTACCTTTGTTGCTTCCATCTCAGCTTTCCTTAGAGCTCTCTCTTCCCTACAAAATTATTAAAATTAACAACAGTACAATGAATGGGGAAATTGAACAAACAAGCAGACAAACAGCCATATGAAGAAACGTTAGAAACCTCTCTTCCTGAAGAATCGCAGTCACTTGGTCTTCCATTTGTTCAATTATTTCAGACCACTTTTTTATTGATTGCTCAGCCACAATTCTGCTCTTCAACTTGGAACCAGCTCTCTTAGCCTGTCAATGGAAGTCAGGACCCACACTTAGTTCAGAATGATCAAAACATGTATAAAGATAAGACAGAAAATAACCAACAAAAACTAGGTCACACAAAAAACTCGACCGGAAATCACAAGAGATAACCCCAAAATTATCAACAAACAGTAAATGTAGCCTGAAAAAGGAGGAAGCAGCTAAAGAACGTTGTGTGCAGTCTCCTGAAACTAACAGTTCGACGGAAGTAGTTGATTATATCTAAAGAGTTCAATGTTCTATAATAATTTTGTACAAGATTTCCTTACTTCTTTATTGTAAATCTCAATAGCAATAATGAAACTAAATTTATCTTCAGCTTCCGGTTGAAAGACCAGAGATATCAGAAAACCTAAGCGCAGCTTTAAGCATGAACCTAAGAAAGGGCGCCCTTGCAGATAGATTCTAGACAGCATAAAATGACCAACCCCTCTTGTCCCATAAGATTTCTCATAAAAGGCTGCAACTTTAAATTTTCAATTTTCTTTTCCTAAAGATCATGAAGATAACTGAAACAAGCCCAAGCTCAATGTACAAGAGAGTTAATACAAGAGCTTACAAGATAACTGGAACAAGAAGCAAAATAAAAACTAAACAAAGGAGGAAAGCTAAAAGATTACACAAGACAGTAAAATCAAAAGTACAAAACACATTGGGACAGATTCAAGCTGGAGAAATTAAAGCGCTCCAATTTAAGATCTTGAATGCTGTATCTGCCCTAATGAATTGTTATTCACTCACTATGGCTTTCAAAAGAGATCGGTCATTGTCTGTCACAAACGTAACAGCATATCCTTCTCTACCAGCTCTTGCAGTACGACCCACTCGATGAACATAGCTGCAAAACAAATGAAAATTAAGAATATAATCAATTCCATATATTCCTTATAATAAATATAAAGATCGTTGATTCATCTGTTATTTTAAATTTATACAGGGTCATTTGATTCAATCAATCATGAAATTTTCATAAAAGATACCCAAGAATGAGCTAGTAGATAAGAATAGACGATCAGATCCAAATCAACTGCTCGACATGAATGGAAATGCAGTACTTAGATATTTGAAGAGTGAAAGGAAACAGAGTGTAAAATATTGTGGGGAAAAGATCACAGGCAGAAGGCAATAAGAATCATGGACACAAATCATATGCAAAACTTCCAACCCAATAGGGGTATTAGAAAGCCATACTCGCTGCTCCAGAAACAAAAAGAAATATGCAAAGAGTGTACACACTTTTTTATGAGAAACATTCAACCAAGATGAAAGATACGAAATAAATGTGAATTAAAACAAAATAAAAAGTGAATACTCCAAGAAGAGAAAATAAGGATGCGATGCCAATAATTGCAAACATGGTTTGGTGACAAATAACACAAATCAGAACCCAATACCTACCTGGTGAGATCACGAGGACATGCAAAGTTTATAACAGTTTGAACACCAATAATATCCAGTCCCTACACAACATTTCAACCATAGATGAATTGCCACAAACATATCAGTAAAATTAAGGTACCTGATTTTGTCTCAACTAGTATCTATAAGACAAGAAACAAAATCAAAATGAGTTCGCACCCGAGCAGCCACATCAGTAGCAATAAGAAAATCAACTTGCTGTTTCCTGAAAAGTTCCAAGGCCTACACATAAGAAAATCAAATAATGATCAGCATGCACAAGGGGAAACTGTGGGTCTTGATTAAATTATTCCTATAATAAACATGTTAACGGGAAATCACTCACATCAAGACGTTGAACTTGGGTAAGATTTCCGTGAAGTTCAGCAGCTTTAAAACCAGCTAATCCAAATAAAATCTTTAGCCTATGAGCAGCCTGTTTGGTTCCACTAGGTCAACCAAAAAGAACGATGAAAATAAATTTGACTAGTTTACGGAAAAAGTAATAAATTGATTAGACTCAGTCGATCCAGAAGGCAGTTGCTTCTAAGAGAAAGAATTAGATGCACCCTTCCAGTTAAAAAGAGCCAAAAATAAAGTGGAGCTAGCTCATGAAATTTTCGTCTCCAGTACCTAAATACAATAACTTTAGAAGTAAATGTCTTTGAGCACAAAGATAGGAGGACAGCTTCTTGATTCACTTCACGCATTCTACGTAATCTGACCACCCTGCAAGCAGAATACACATTATTGATAACTAAAAAATCATCCAACAGATAAAGGGCTTTGAGGTTGAGACGTGTTTTTTTACAAAAAAAAAAATTAATTATTTAATGAACTCCAGAAGAGAAATCAAGTTGCAAATTACTCTTCTGTCAATGTTTTTGGCCTCTTGGTAGCTGGGTCAGCTGAGAGGCGCAATGGTTTAGTCAAGGAAAGCTTGATAAGCTCATTAACTTCTTCCGTCATCGTAGCAGAAAACAACATTGTCTGCCTCCTTTTCGGACATAGACGAACCTTCAAAGAAAATAAAGAACTATTTACATCAAATGTTAAACAATAGATGTATCAAAGGTATGATCTTTATCATTAAACTTGCATCATGGAGGCCAAATATACCAATTCACGAATTTCAGCACTAAATCCAAGTTCTAAAAGACGATCTGCCTCATCCAGAATTAAAACTGCTAAATCATCCAAATCTACGGACATGGAATTGCGCAGATGATCGATCATGCGTCCTGGAGTTGCCACAACAACATCAGGCATTGATCTTAAGGCAGCCTCTTGCTCCTGGACAAAATTAAATTAATAAAATATCCTTAACTAAAAAAAGGAAAGCATCAAACATATTTCTTCGCAAGACAAATCCAACAACCCTGCAGCAATGCATTTTGATTCTTTATTATATCTTCACATTTACGATGAAACAGAACCATGATATATAATGTGAACTGAAGATATACATGACAGATTAATTAGAAAGTACATTAGAATATAGAATAAGAATCCCAGTCATTAGAATATAGAATAAGAATCCTAGTAAATGATATATATAAACAGATCAAAATTTCTTCTTCATGGAAATAATGTCATCAAAGTAAACTAGGTCATAAAAAATAAACAGAAAAATAATAAATTAGGTCATACGACAAATACCTTTCTTGAAAGCCCACCAACGATCAGGCAACATCTGATATCAGTAAATTGAGCAAGTTTCTCTATCATACTGTGAACTCTGGAGGAAAAAACGGCACAGTTTCCTTATTTTCATTTAGTATTAACATGAAAATGTACAGGAGAAATGCATACAAAATAGATCCTTCAAAGAATGTTTAATCTTTGCTTTCAGTTTGATGGGGCACTAAATGAAATATACCTTTATCGGGAGAAATTAGGTGGTCAAAAACAATATTTTTTTAAGGGAAAAGTACCCTTTGGTCCCTAGATTTTAGGTTTAGTTTCTTCCCTATGTTTCAAAATCTAACACTTTTGTTCTTGAGATTTCAGTAATGCTCAATTTTAGTCCTTGAGATATCAGAACAGTTACTGACTTAACGGAATGTTGACTAGGATACAACTGATTTCGTTGAGTAAAAAGGCAAGAAATTAGGCTGTCAAAGACAATAATGTTGCATTCTTTTGCCTCAGGGAGAAGTTCCTATGCTTTAAGTGTGAGTGTTTGAGCAAGGTTACACAACTTAACTAATCTTACAAGACAACCCATCTAATTCTACAATCCATCTAAAGCAACTTGTATGATATTAAATCCTAGACAGGTGACCGCCATGGATTGCACCCATCCCCTCGGCTCCAAGTCCTTTAGTTAAATTCATGTCCCTTTTTTACCACTGGACCAACTCGTAACTATTGAATAAAATGTGGGTTTACATGGGTTTACAATCTCTCAAAGCATGTTCTTGTTGACAGGGGCTTCTCATAAGGTTAGAGAAGCTAGATGCTTCCCGTTGGATTGCGTTTTGGGCTTCATGTTAAAGGATTTACCCACTCCTTCAGCTTCCCCAAGGAATGGGCCGGCAAGCTGAAACCAAAACAGATGGACTTCGTGAATCTGAGATATTAAAGCCTTTATCTTTTTCACTCTTTCATCTTTCACTTACTCATTTTCCCACCAGCTTTTTTATTCCTCTTCTATTTCTCCTTCATTTTCAATAACAGGTCTTCTCCATTTTCTTTACATCCGATGTTCTTTTTTCCTTCAAAATACTCTTTTTCCTGCCTGTACCTCTAATATCTCTTTCCACCTTAATTTGATCCATCACTATTTCACTCTTCTTAATATTATGATATATTTATCATCTCTTTCTCTTCTTACTTCCTATGTCCTTCCCTCTCTTTTCCACAACCTCCTGAAATCAGTTTTTCTTTAACCTGCATCCTAACCTTTCCAACATAACTCTGAGACTTCGACTAATCCAGTCTAACCCTTTAAAGCCTCTTAACTAATAAGAATCTAGCCCTAAAAAACTCTTTCAATATCTTTCAAGTAGATATTTCTACAATAAGGCCTAACCATGCACCGAGCCACAAGAACTAAAAATGGGCACTTCATTAAAAGCTAACTAACAACTTTCCCACAAGACAAATCTGCAGACTGAATCTAAAATGGCATATAAATAGGTTGATTACATGGAAACAAGCGAGGAAAAATAGTCAATCTTTAAGAACATACTTACTGGATTGCCAATTCTCTAGCGGGAGTAAGGATTAGAACTCTTATTGCCCGATCACGTTTTGGCCGATATAGTAACCTCTCCAAAGTAGGTAGTGAAAAGGCCGCAGTCTGTCAGAAAAGAGTAAGATCAGTAGCAATAGCAATACTAGAGTTTTCACACTTATTTTCCAAATCACTCCATACTAATCCAGCTCACAGAATTTCTAAAATAGTTAATAAAACTAATTCCCCAAAAGCCAAAACTACCGTCCTATTCCAATAACTCTAACTCTCGTGGCAATTTACTACAAAGAAACTTATGATAAATCCTCACCTTCCCAGAACCAGTAATAGCACTTCCGCATATATCTCGTCCAGTCAATGCCAACGGTATGCAGGCCGCCTACACAAGAAGAGTAGTAAGAAAATCAAATTCAAAACCACAAAATATTAATAATATTAAAGAAAAAAATTCACAAAAAAAGAACCTGAATTGGCGTCGGCTTTGCATATCCCAAAGCCTCACATGCTCGAATCAGAGGGCGCGACAAATTGAGCTCCATGAATGAATTGGCATGAAAGGAAGCCCCATCGGAAGGCGCAAAAAACGACGTACTGTCACCAGCATTACTAGTTCCATCGTCGTCGTCTTCCGGTCTATAATCTTCCTAAAAATCAAAACGGCAGAATTAGCATTAAATGAATTCACATTTGCCTCAAAAGAAATAGAGCGACAAAAGTTACTTGTCTATCAGATTCTTCTTCCGAACTTTGACCATCATCATCGGCAGTGGGAGTGAAGTTTGCAGAGCGATTTTCAAGCAATTTGGAGATTTTGAAATCAACAGAAGTAGTGCTTCTACGAGCATGTTCATCAGCCACTGACTCGGAGTATGAAGCAAAATCCCAAGGAGACTCAGTACGACGGCGAGAAAGAGGTTCGTCTTCCTCCTCTTCTCCTCCTTGATCCGCTTGTTCTTGCTGTTCTTCTTCTTCGGAGAGATCAATTTCCTCATCGCTGGGTGGTTCGAACACGAAGCTCAGAGCCATGGTGACCTTTGTTTCTCGGAATTTCTAAATGTGTCGATAAGAGAATAAAGGGTTTTAGATTAGGGTTTTGAAACTTTTTAAATCAACCTAAGTCTGTTTCCAAAACCTGCCAAAATATTTATACATAAAACAAAGTATCCTTTATTCTTCAACGAGTTCCTAAATTTGTTATAAAGATAAAAAAAAAAAAAAAAAAAAAAAGGTTTTAGTGGATCCGTTTAGGGTTTTAAAGTTTTGATTTCACACATTTGACGGCTCACACTTTAAGGGTGTATTTGGTATGGGATTTTAGAAGGAAAAGGATTAGGAAATTTGGCCACACACGGTTTGGCCCTAAACTCTAAACCGTGTTTGGTCCAACGAATATGATAAATAGGGATTAGGATTATCTAATCCTAAATAACCCTATTTTATCCTCTTTTTTACTTTTTTATAACCTTACATTATCCTATCCAAATAACCCAATCCAAATTCTATTATTATTTTTTAAATTACTACAATCATAATCTTCCCTCAAACACATATTATTATAACATTACTATCATAATCTCTCTCTCAAACACATATTATTATAACACTACCCTTATTATTTTTTTCCCCCAAACACATATTACCATAACACTACCAATAATAACATTTCCCCCAAACACATATTATTATAGCACTAGGATTATCATAATCTTAGGATTATTATAATCATTTTTCCCATAACTCTTTCTTTGCCCCAAACGCACCCTAACATTTAATCGATTTAACAAATCACCTAAAAAGTCATTCCATATGTTAATTTACTAAAGAAACATTTGAAGCTGCTACTATTGTCATGCTTTGTTCTTTCATACATTTATGCTCTAAACCAGAATAAAATTACTAAAGCTGCTGCATTTGTCACTGCTTTATTCCTTCCTACATTTAAGCTTAGGTAAGGTTGGGGACATCTTGGGACCAATCCGAATAACCAAATTCATAACACAACCCAACCTAGATTATATTATTTTAAGTGAAAATAAGAGTGTTTTTGAAGACAAACAAATAAGGTCAATATGACTTGTTTTTCCCCATTCTCCACCCTCATTTTCACTTAAACAAAGTGGAATGAAACCAAGTAGATAATAAATGATAAAACTACCAAAGCAAAAATGTCATCCAACAATTCGAAGAACTCTAGGATAATAAGTTGTACAATCTATAGAATAGATATTGTTAAGTAGGTTCATAATTGTCATCCAAAAATTCTAAGTGGAGCAAAAATATGTACTCACTCAAGCAATGCAGAAACAAAGTTATTTACCTTGAGAAAAATAATCTGATTGGTAGCCGGCGACAACACAACAACGCAACGGTGAGGGAGAGCCGAGCACGAGACTTCTGAGGAGGAGAGACGGTCGGAGATCAACGTCGGTGACTGAGAAGGAGGGACGATTGAACGCCGGCGACAGCGTGAGATGAGAGGTCGAGACTAGAGGTGAGTTAGAGAGGCGGCGTGAACGACCTCTTGAAGTGGCGTGAAATTGAAAATTCTGACCTATTTTGTATTTACAAAATTAATAATAAAATTATAAAACTATATAAATATATATATAGATTTTTTCAAAAATAGAAAATTTGTCAAACTATTTATACTATATATAATAAAACCACTAAAAATAACAATAAAAATAACAATTTTATGAAGTGTGAATATTTTGTCAAATGTTCAATTTTTAACAATTTTCATATATATATATATATATATATATATATATATATATATATATATATATATATATATATATATATATATATATATATATATATATTATACACATGTATACATCCGGATATGCATATACATGTGTATACATACGGATATGTATATACATATACATTACATATACATATGTATATATATATCATTAATTCGGGTTGGATTTAGTTGAATCAAAATTTTCAATCAAAAGAAAATAAATAGAAACTCAACCCAACCCAACCCAATTTTTAAACTAACTCAATTCAACCCTTATAATATGGGTTGGATAGTATGAATTATCTAGGTTATCGGGTTATTCTTACACTTCTAGTGTGGAGTTTGAAAAATGGTCTCTCATATACATGCATGTCAAAAACCTATCCTTAGCTAGTGGATGGATATGAATCAAAGGCATTCCCTTTATGTATGGAGCATGAACTCCTTCGAACATATTGGTGATGCAAGTAAGGGGTTTCATGGAAGTTGTAAAAGGAACATGGGAGAAAACGGATATTTTGAAGCTAAGATAAAAGTGAAACATAACTACACAAGCTTCACCCAAACTTAGATAAACATTATTGATGAAATTGGAAATAGATATATTGTCTAAACAGTGACCCAAACAGAGAGAAGATGACTTGTTGAAAAAAAATGCAAGAATCCATGTGGTAGACGGGTTTCGTTACACTCGTGCCAAATAAATAATTGAATTCACTCACAAAGCACTAGTCTTAGTTGTAAGTCTGAGTCGATCACAACAAGCATATCGATTCTCTAACAAACTAAATTTCAACCATGTAATTGAAGGGAGGGTTTTGAGTTGAAATTAATTGTTAATTGTAGAGAAAGAAAGTGAAACTTATAAAAATTCAATGACAAAAGGAATCTCGCTTGGGTTATTAGAACTTCTCTATTATCCATATAATTCATTCATCAAATCATCATCACTTATCTAAATGCAACCTTCACCTAACCAATTTAATTACTTCAGATAACTAAATTGTCACAAGGTTATAATTATTCTGATCCAATATAATTAAGCATGCAATATTGAATTTCCCAATAACATGAAGTTCTAGAGATCCTTAGGTGGAGTGCCTAATTTCCATGCGTCTAATTGACATTCAATAAATACAATTCTAGGTTGGTTAAAATCAATGTGCATCAAAGTAGATTTACAAGCTAACATAACCTATTGCTTCTAACCAAATTTTATCTAATTGTCACGAGCCAACGATTCGATGCAAAGTGAGAGTTATATATTTTCCATGCATCTAAACATATGACAAAACATCATTCAATAACAAAATTAAACCAAAGATTACATAAAACTAAGTAAAGTTCTCATAAATTCATAGGGATAAAGGGAGAAACTAAGAAACCAAGCCAAAAAACGAGTACCTTAGTCTCTCATTCAGATGTTAGATGATAAGGGATCGTTCGAGATTGAAAACAACATAAAAAATTATAGAAAATAGGGATCAGAAAAGTGGAAAGAAATGGTTGGTTTTCGGAATGGTGTTCAGTTGGCGACACACGTCGATATATCTAAAAACACACGGCACTATAGCGCCCCAGCTTATGATGTCAATCTTCAACTTCAGAGCACTACGACGTTTGGCTTTTTATGTGAAAGGCAGTAGCTTCTGCCTTTCGGTGTTGCCTCACATTGAGGCTCATAATGTCAATGTTCAAATTCTTGCTCCATATTAGCTCAATTCGCTTCGATTGATGTCGCATGATTCCAAATGGCTCGAATTAGCTCCAAAATGCCATCAACTCCAAATTCTACCTTTTAATTGCTAAGCATCTATAAAACATCCAATCAAGAACATAAAATCATGGAGCAAGCCTAAATTAAGTGAAAATAGATAGTATATTTCATACGTTATCACCATGGAACCTTTACTATGCAAGTTGCAATGGATTTTGAAGAAACATATTCCTTTGCAAAAATGTGGGTTCTTAGCTTTTTTGCTTTATTGTTTTTATTTTTATCTTCCTATTGTTTTTTTTACCCTAAATCTAATCGCATAACGAAGGAAAAACTTGGTTGGAGGTTGCATTAGGTAAGGTTTACTCTCAATGATCCGCACGTCATACAACAAGTAATTTTCTTCGAGATTGAATCCTTATTTTTGTTATTCTCTTTTTTAAACTTAGAGAGAAAGAAAAAAAATGTATAAGGAAATTTTCTTATGTTTTTTACATTTTTTATCATTATTCTATAAAAAAAAGCCACATTTTTCTTTCTCTCTGAAAAAATAGAGAGAAAGAAAAGAGAAATAAGGATGAATCTATTATTATCATTTATATATTTTATTATTTTTCTTTTCTATTTTCTATTTATTTATTTAGTTTTTCTTTTATTTATAATTTTTAAACTTATTATTATTATTATTATAAAATAAATGATAATGAAACAAACAAAGAGAAGAATAGAGAAGAGAGAAAGAAAAGAAGACAATTGAACTCAATTGTGGTGTCTTACAAAGGCACCACACTCCTCTATTTATAGGACATATTATAATATAGGTTACATTATGGAATTCAATGGGATGAATGTTACAATATGGAATTGAATGTGAGAGTTATATGAAAATTGTAACCTACGTACGTTATGGATATCTACATTTATAATATATCATTATATTTACAATAATAATAATAATAATAATAATAATTATTATTATTATTATTATTATTATATATATATGTTTATATTTTTTTTTGTCGCCCCTCTTATTTCTTTTCTTTCTTTCTTCTTCTTCGATTAATTATCTATTTTTTTCTTTTTTTTCTTTCTCTCATCTTTCCCTATTTGTTTCTTTTTTATTTTCTTTTAACTCGTTTTCATTACCATCTTAATAATTATTATATTATGGCTTCAAATACATAGATATATGCATTGATATCTTACGTTATTTGCCTTATTTATTGTGTGGTATATCTGATTTGTTTTATGGTACATTATTCCTATTTGACCATCGTTAAAAATTTCTTGAAGTTTTTAAAATATTTTTAACATTAATTACATGTAATTTCGAAATCTTTTTAAAAAATTTCTCTTTAAACCATTTAGAATTTTTTTTGCTTTAAAATTATTTCTTTTAAACTCAAAATTAAATATATATTTCATAAGTTTTCCTAATTAACTTTTTTTGTAATAACCCAGGTCGATTTCGCTAAAAAAACCCCTACGATGGAATCTAGAAATAATAAAAATTCTAGGAGTTTATTATTTCTAGATTCTTGAGATGAGGATCAATATCTTTGGGAGTTCGAGATTTGATCCCAAGAAAAAATAAATTTAATCAATGTTTTAAAAAAAATACTTTATTCGAAGATTAGCCTATGATAGAATTTGAGAAATTGTAGTAATTTCTCATTCTCTTAAGGTGGGGAATTTTTTCTCAATATAGTTTAATTAATGTGTGTATCCCACTTATTTTATGGGATCATTGCTTCAAATATTGGAGTGGTGAACAATCAAATAAGACATATTTTTTTTAAAAAAAATGAATTTTATTCAAGACATTAAATTTGGCCACCGTTTTCTAAACGGGTGTTACGGGATACTAACACATTCCCCATACATAAATGACTCCCGAACTCAGCTCTAATTTTTTTTCGTAAACCAGTTTTGTTTTATTTAAAATGATTTACTTTATTTTGGTATCCAATTACACCGTAAAAAAGATTGGTGGCGATTTTTTTTTCGTTTTTAAAATTAAATCCTTTTTAAGGACGTTGGTTGCTCCGCATCGTCTCGGATACGTGGTGACGCATATCACTGAAAAAACTCGAAATAGAACCCAACTGAAAGTTGAAGAGTAGAAAATTCAAATTTTAAATGTACAAAATCGGAGGCACTTACTATCACTGATGTTGGTAGAAGTAGTGAAAATAAGCCCAAACTTGTTTCATGAACCTGAAAATGAAGAAAGGAAAGGGAATTATGATCCACAATGATAACTATGGCAAGTATCAAATTACATCTAATTTTGTTGGAGTTTTTGTCTAAAAGATTTTATGGAATATCTTTGACTAATTATCTTTGATTAATGAATTAAAAGATGAGATATTTAAGAGATAAAAAGATTTCCCACTATTCTAGGAATCTTGTTAAGATAAGAAGATCTATACATATATTATATATGTGACGTTATGCTGTGGAGAGGTTGTGTGGCAAAAAAGCGAAAAACACAGGTTGAAGACGGTCGTTTGCATCAAGGTCGTCCGAGAAGCTACGGAGTTAAAAAGGTACGATGATCTTATGTCAATGAGATCGTCATGTTGATCGTAGTAACAATTAATGATGAGTAACAGAGAAAACAAGTGATTGGTATGATCACGAGGACCTTTAAAGGGGTCTAAAGACGTCGCCAAAGATATTCATTCATGTGTTCAAGGGGAGCCTGAAGCTAGACATCGTGAAGATAAGTAACTCAGGGGGAGCCTGGAGTTTGATGTCAAGACGCATGTTATAAAGTTATATTATTGAGTAGAGTACCATATGTTGTATCGATATATATTAACTCAAGTGAATATTAATAAAGATTACTCATCAGGGCTGTACGCAGCTCCCCATACGTAAGCAATACTAGTCGAACTGGGTTAACAAAGTTTCGTGTGTTATTCTTCTCTGCTGCCCCTCTAGCTATTACAATTGTTATTAGCTTTACTATTAACTAGAGTTCTAATTGATTATCTCACTGGCTTTTCAAATTCTAATAGAAAAGTATCATTTCCATCACCAAAAAACGAACTTTTTTCTTTAATCTTGAAAAAGCCCCAATCAGCCTATTTAGATTAAAAAACCCAATAGAGTGCATCCCTACTTGTCCAAATGGGACTAAAACTCCATGGAAGAAGACCCAAAAGTATATATACAGATTAAAGAAGATAGCCGAAAGCACTACAAATAAAAGGCCAACCTGTGACATAAAGACTCAGGCTTACGAAACCACACCATAAATGTTGAAACAAGGATTCTCCTTAACAATTGATTTAAGATATATTTCCCCTATTGGAGAATGATGATATCGGTTATGTATGGAACCCTGAAATCCTTACATCTTCCTCTACTCAACAATCTCTCACTCAATCTGAAATCATCCTTGATAGCTTGGGGTCCATGTTGACCCGTGAGGAAGAAGAGCAAATTGAAGAGAAGCTAACCTTCTTGGGAAAATAGAGAATTATGAAAAGGCTTTCTAGCAACAACTAGCGAAATGGTTACAAGAAAACAATTTGAAACTAGAACCATTCTTTAGTTCAATGTTGAGTACTTCTAGTGTAAATCCACAGGGTGACAATAAGGGAAACATAGGCTTAGATCCGTCGAGGTTTAATAGTTCTTGAAAATTATGACTTGGAATGTAAGAGGGTTAGACTTTCCTTCCAAAAGAACCCAAATAAAACTTGCAATTTCATCTTATATTTCTAGCATTGTATTACTATTTGAAACTAAACTGCACTCTATTAACAAAACCTTGATCAAATCTTTATAAAGCTTCATCAGTATCAAATGACTTTTTATAAAAGCAAAAGGCAAATCTGGGGATACATTAGTAATGTGGAATGATCTTAGGCACTCGGTCACCAACTACATTGAAGGAAACCTCTCCATTTCTAGATCTACTAACATTACTTTCGATGATGGGTTCAGTTGGTGGATCACGATTGTTTACGGACCTGCAAATAGAAGAAATAAAAATGAGTTTTGGGAAGAGCTCTATACCTTACACGATGATTGTGCTCCAAATTGGCTTATTGGAGGAGACTTTAATGTTGTCACATGGAATAACGAAACAACCTGGCTAGAAAAACTATGAAAAAAATTTAGGTTTAAATCTATTTTGGTCCCTAAACTTTATATCTTATTCTATTTTGATCCCTAAACTTTTAAAAACGTTTGTTTTAGTCCCTTAACTTTTATAAAGAGCATGTTTTGATCCTTGTCGTTAAGATTTCGTTAACTCTAATGAAATAATGAGATGACTTCTACATTTGGATGACTATTATAATATAAGGTTTTGATTTTTAATCAAAGGCTAGATGGTAAATTGATGTTTTAGCGAAAAACTCAAAAGATCACTTTGTCTTCAAGATTTTAATTATCACTATTTTAGTGAATTGTCATTCTACCGTCATTTTCTCGACACACATGCTAGATGCAATGAATCCACATACAAATTTTTAAGTGCCTCAAGTTTCGCTTATTTTGTGATTTATTGTGGTGCTTTTTTTCTCTTCCTCTTAATTCTTTCGTCTTCCTTTCTTTTTCGGCTTTTATGATTCATAATGGAAATATTTATCAGCAATTCCATATAGTTTATTTTATACATGTGTTGTACATATTTTTATTTTCTAGTTTATTTTATTTTATCATGAATGTTATCACCAATATATCAGTTCTTTCTTTATTATTATTCTACTCAATGTCGTCCTCTTGATTTGCTTCAAGATTTCAATTTGAAAAAATAAATAAATAAAGGGTAGGGAGAAGGAAATGGTATATGAGAGATTTAAATTTTTTTGAAGAAAAAGAAACAAAATTATTTTAAATTTTGGTTTTATTTGATTCAAGTGGTGTTGACATAAAAGATTTATGGACTAAATTTGTAAGATTTCTTGGTTATTTTTCAATTTAATTAATATAATTAATCTAGAGCCTAATCATTCAATTATACAAGCCACGTCATTATTCTGTTAACTCTTACAACGGGGACCAAAGTAAGTTTTTTCAATAGTTAAAGCACCAAAACATACACTTTTAAAATTATAGGGACCAAAATAGAACAAGATACAAAATTCAAGTACCAAAATAAGATTTTAACAAAAAAATTAACTCCTTCATCCAGAAATGCAATTTTTAGGTTCCAATTAAAATTAAGTTTTGGTTTTGTAATACTTTCGCTGTGCAAGAGCTTTCATCTCTTCAAGTTGATCTATTAAGTTCAGACAGAATTGAAGTATATAGTTTCCATTTCGAGGTCCATGGATTTCATCCTCCAGTCACGTTCCACGTCATTCACTGCCTGTTTATAGGTTAATGGACCCTTTACGCCATAATCAGATATGATGACTTGAGTTTCAATTAAACCCAAGTAAAGATCAGGCTGATGAACAATCCTTCCACTACGTCGAGGCTCTCTTAACTCTTGAGAAGAATGTGATTGACCAGATTTTTCCTAGTTTTATCGACTACTTTAGTGGATGAATTGGGTATATTTGTAGCATATTTGAAAATCTCATTTAATACTAGTTTACTATGAGGTTGACGATCCTCGATGTGGTCTTCCTCTAAGACTACTTTATTATCTTGAGGATCATAAAACAAACCACCTCTTAATTCCTTAAAATATATAACCTACGGATAGGCATAATTTTGAATGATGTTCCAATTTCTTAAGATTTTACACCAACATGTGTATCAGCCATCCCCAAATTTTAAAGTGACGTAAACTTCCTTTACGTCCTTTCCATAGCTCATAAGTTGTTTATGAAACACTTTTAGGGGGAACATTATTCAAAATATAGACAACTGTCTCTAAAGCATATCCGCAAAAGGAATTTGGTAACAGAGCAAAGCCCATAGAGTGAACCATGTCAAATAAGGTTTTGTTTCTTTTTTCTGATACACCATTCTGCTGAAGCATACTAAGTGCAAAGAGTTGTGACTTGATTTCATGTTCTATCAAATAGTATTAAAATCGTAAGTCCATATACTATCCACCTCGATCTGATTGAAGTATCTTTATTGTTTTACCTAATTCATTCTCAACTTTAGCCTTATATTCTTTGAACTTTTCAAGAGAATCAAACTCGTGACATACTAAGTAAACATGAACAAATCTTGGATAGTCATTGATTAAATGAATGAAACTGATGAAATATTCATACCTACCTCGAGCTTTAACATTCATTGGTCGATAGAGATCCGAATGTACGAGCTCTAAAGGTACTTTGGCTCTAAGATCTTTTCCAGTAAAAGATCGCTTGGTCATTTTTCCTTCAAAACAAGATTGATAAGGAGGTAAAGAGTTATATTCTAACTGACTTAGAAGTCCACTCTTAACTAATCTCCCAATCCTATTGAAATTTACGTAATCAAGTCTCAAGTGCTATAAATGGGAATTAAAAGAAACTTTTTGTGTTTTACTCTGAGTTTTTGTTCTTCTTTCAGTATTTAAGACAAAATTTTCTCTAGTTGATCTTAACTTATAAAGGTTGTTTTTAAGTATAGCAAAACGAACTTGAATACCTTTATAGAAAATAAATGCTTCATTAATTTCAAAAGGTATTTAATACATTTGTTCCAAAATACAAGAGATAGATATTTTTTTTTTTTTCATTTGAGGTACATACAAAATATTCTTAAGTCCATGGTAAGGTTCTGGAATCGCTGGAGCTCGTTTAGAAGGATTGTCATATTAAACTATATCTTATTCAGAGACACATTCATCTAAAATGGTATGAAGCTCCTCAAAAGAGAATCTAAGAAAAAACTAACCTGATTAGCCTTGTTGATGGTACCACCATTTACTTCAACAATATTAAAGTGCATCATCATGTCTAGGACATGTTCTCTAACTGATGTCTTATCCTTCATTCGCTTAGTGTAAATGTATTTGATTGGCTCGTGTCTTAGAGACGATTTTGATTTCCCAAACATTTTTCTTAATAAATTCATAATCTCAAATATATTAGATTAGGTTTACAAAGATAAATTCAAGATTGTACAAGAGATATCACATGTGCTCATTATAAAATACTTTAATATTTAACCTACAAGGGACCAGTATAACTTTTATACTGGATTTTCACCTACAATGTCTAGATGATAAACCAGTTTTATAACCTTACATCTCTCACGCATGCTCATAAAACTAGGTTAACTAGGCTTAAGAACTGATTACGATCTCTAAGTAGCAGGTGTTTTGTGAACTGTCAATTTAAGAACCTTCAACCTTAGTCATCTTATCTGACTTCTTGACCAGATCGAATAAGGTGAGTTTCTTGTAACCAGTAACAAGATATCGACCTAGTTTTATAAAAAAAAAAAAAAAAAGAAGGTTGATATGTTTAACCTAGGTGAGCACATGCAACTTATCTTTGTTATAGATTTTAAAAGTCTAATTCATTTTGTAACACTTATAAATTATAAATAAATAGACAACACTATAACATTCTTCCAAACATTATATAACTATTATACAAAAAAATCAATTAATATAAATTTTAATTTATTTAACATTTAATTAAACCAAATAAATCAAAAAATAATTAATTAATTAAATTCATTAGATCATATTTAATCAAAATTAATTCAAAACATATTAATTAATTAACATGCATACTATACATTATAACCATTATAACAAGTACCGAACATGTTAATCTACAATGGATGTTTAAATCTAAATGACATACTATATACACAGAAATGTTCAATTTAATTAAAACATTCATTAAATATGCACAATTAATAAAACAAACTCAAATTGGACCGGGTTTTGACAATCTTTTAAGGGAAAACAATTTAAATAAATGAAGAACTCGGGCTAGAACACTTCCAAACGACCCAAATAGCCTAGAAATAGCTTGAACCGGAAAAAATGGTCTAAAAATAGGCTAAATCGACCAATATTGGTCAAACCAACCCAACCGGTTCAGTTGAACCGGTCCAGTCCACCCATCTTCTTCTTCATTTCTCGTGAACACAGTGAACAAATTTCCGGATTTCAAGCTCCAGGTGCACTGTTTTCTTTCAGCCAGCCATGGATGCAAGTTTGGATCTCAATTTTCAGCACGATTTCAACCCGAAAAAATCTCTAAAAATTACACAATACTCTTTACACACCCAAGAATATATACAACTCAATAGATACAGCTTTAATCAACTAAAAAAGCTTGGAAAATTTTCCAAAACGTAGGATTCAAAAAATGAGCAACCAAGAACATTTGATGAAAAAAATAACATCCACCACATGAAACTGAGTATTCCAAACATGCTCTGATACCAATGGATGGATGAACAAGCATGACAACAAAAGTAGAATTCAAAATAACACTCTAATTTCATCGAATGAACATGACATTGTAATTGAAAAAAAAATCAAGAACACTAATCTTTAAATTTGAAATTCACCTGTAATACTTGATCGGTTTCGTCGATCAATTTCTAGAATTTCAAGCAGTAGACGATCATGCGAGTTAGAATCGAATTGATGATCAATTTTACTGTGTATTTGAGTAGGGGTGTAAACGGGTTAGGTTGGGTTGAGTTGAGAGACATTCTCAACTCAACCCATATTTTCTGATTGGTTGGTTTGCCTGTAACGCCCCAAAATTTCGAGGTAAGTTTTAACTTTTTTATGTTAATTTTCGAGAATTTAAAATTTTGAGTGTTAAATTTTATTTGGTTTAGAGGAGAAAAGAAAAATAAAATGAAAGGTATAAATTTTAATAATATGATATAATAATAATAATAATAATAATAATAATAATGTAATATAAATTATATTATTATTATTATTATTATTATTATTATTATATTTTTTTTTAAACCCTTAACCGCTCGCCGTCCCCTTCTGTTCATTTCGGCGTCTCTTCTCCGCCGCCATCGTCCGTGCAGGTTACGTCCTTTCTACACCAGCAATGTCGGACGAATGCGAGGGAGTCAGCCGTCTCTACCCGCAGTCGGTAGTCCGTCAACTCTTCCATCTTCATCCTTTTCGTCCCAGAATCGTCGTCGCTGTACCGCTCATTTTCGCCGTCATGCGTCCCTCTTTCAGCCGTCGTCGCGTGAAGCAGAAAAATAGCTGTTCACATATGCGCTGGCTACAAACGACCGAGGCAAGTCGAGCGAGCTGAACCAAGCCAAGCCGAGCCGCGAGCTAAACCAGCCAAGTCGATTTTCCAAGTCAATCTCGTTATCCACCGAGCCACTTAAGCCATGTCCATTCGTGCCGAGTCTTGGTAAGGACAATGTGAGGAATTTCTAACATTTTCAATAGTCAATGCAAGTTTAAATGTTGAATTAAAATGTTGAACTTATTGGTTGGGTTAACTGTTGATCCCCTGAAGGTGTTAGCGAGGTGACGCTCAGGTTCTCGGGTGTTACGGCAAGTGTAGTTGGAGCCAACTCTCCTCTATTTGGGTAAGTTGGTAGATGTTGCTTTGGAACGTGTTGTAATGTGAATTTTTGGTGATGTCATTGTTAAACCCTTATGTTTGTGTTTAGGTGGATTCGTTTGGACGTCGAATTGAACAAGAATTTTAGCTACAGTTCAGGTAAGGGATTTTCTACTACTGGACCTCAGACCGAGACTGGAAACGTAGTAACCTACATGTGAATTATATGATAGCAACTGTACCAAATTGATTGATGCATGTTTGCCTAGAAAACATCACTAATATGCACTCTTGACTGATTAAATGTCACGTGATCGTTAGTTGTAGCCTATGTACTTATATACGTTAATGAGTTATTTCTACGAATAGGCACAGATGCCCAAATGTTTTGTGTACTGTAGTTATGTTGATGGGCTGTGCTGTTAACTGGAATAGTAATGTCGATGGATTATGAAAATCTTAATGTTATGTAAAGTTGAAGTCTGTTGTCGGGATACTGGTTATGGAGTTACGTCATGGAGGGACTAAGAGTTCAGAAACCTCTTGTGTAGATTGTGTATATGCTGTTGAACTGTGCTATAGACTGAATACGACTGTTATGCATAATATGGACGTTATGCATAACATAGATTACCTGTAGATGTGCTAGAGTTTGAACTGAGACGAACTACCGTCAGGTGAATTCACAAAGTGATGATTTGACTAGTTGATTGGATTTAAGGAAATGTCACGATGACGTGTGAATTAGATATACTTATAGCGACTGAGAAGACTGTTGATTAAACCTAAACTATCTGACTGGCTAAGCTTATAACTGAACCATTAACTTGTATTGTGATGTGACTATTGTAAATGGTTTAGTATGGAATAGGGGGTAACGATTAGCTTTATCTATGGGGTAGCATACCTTACAGGCACAGTGTCCTTCGAGATCACTAAACTAATATGTGCATCCTTCGGGATCACGAGACTGATATATGTATTTTTCAAGATCACGAGACTGATATGTGCATCCTTCGAGATCACTAGACTGATATGTACATCCTTCGGAATCACTAGACTGATATGTGTATCATTCAGGATCACTCGACTGATATGTGCATCCTTCGGAATCACTAGACTGATATGTGCATCCTTCGAGATTACTAGACTGATATGTGCATCCGACGGGATCACTAGGCTGATTGATGTGTGCGTTTTACGGAACCACTAGACTTTTTATGTAGGGTACCCCCTTAATAGGAAGGTAACTGTTATTACCCTAATGGGCCCAGTAGTGAGTCCCTTACTGGGTATGTCTTATACTCACCCTTTTTCTCTTTAAACTTTTCAGGTAATGGTATGGCAAAGGGCAAGAATGGTGCGTGAAGGCCATCTGGACGCGTCTAATTTGTTTATGCTTCCGCTGACGTGTTTGTTAATTTCTATTTCTTTTGAGAACTAAATAGATTCTTGGTTAGAACATTTGATTGGTTATTTTGTTTTGATGATTTTGTGAACTATATTTTGGAACTTTTGGGAACGTGATTTAAAATAGGGTCCAAAACTGTTTTTGTGACATTTCGAATGTTTTTAATTAATCGTAATAGGTCTTTTATAAGTTGTGTGTTTTACGTCGAGTCGTAGTAATACGTAGTGACTTTAGCTTAGTCCGGAAAGTTGAATCGTTACATTGCCAACCCGAATTAAGTTACCAATCCATCCCAACCTGTAAAATATATGTGGGGTTGGGTTGAGTTGTCGGGTTGTATTATTTTTATTTTTTTTTTTCGTTTCTAAATTTTAATGTTTGTAAATGGAAAGCATCAACCGTAAATCAAATATGTTTTGCATTAAGTTAAGCAAAAAAAAAAAACTCTCGAAACTCAAGATTAAATAAATAAATAATAATGAAATATAATATATATTTATTTAATATCTATATTTATTATATTAATTCGGGTTGGATTGGGTTGACCCGCAACCCAACCCAACCCGAAAAGCATCAAAAAATTTAACCCATTTGTCATATTGCTCGGGTTATTCTTACACCCCTATATTTGAGAGAGAAAAATGAACTAAAAAGAAAGGCTCTAACATCCTCCATCAATTGCTCAAATAATATTGAGATATATATTTTTCTCTTATGCAAATCCAATTTGCCTATAAATAATACTTAATTATAGAGAAACAAGGTGGAGTTCGAGGTCCAATTAGATTATATGCACGAAGCTCACTTACCATCTCAATTTGCATCTTGAATTATCACCTAAAATTCAAATTGAAATTGAATTTTATTCAATTCAAATTTTAAATTATTTATTTTTTAAAATATCTAATTACTTTAGGTTTTTTTTAAATATATCAAACTAATAAAATGTTTACACCATACACAATCATTTTAAAAATGGAAAAAGGCCACAGGTCTAGCATGAGAAATACAAAAATTATCTCTGTCAACATGCGATTAATCGACCACACAGGTATGCAAGTAATCTTACTCTAAACAAATTAGGGGTGTACATAAGCCAGGTTGGGCCGAATTAGGGGTGTATATAAGCCAGGTTGGATCGGATTGGAGGAAAAATATGGACCAACCAAAAGTGATCGAGATGGCAAAATTTGAACCCTATGATTCAATATTCAAAGGTCAACCCAACCGAAAAAATTCTGGTTGGGCCGGGTTGGGTTGGCGGGTTGGCCTTTTTGTAATTATATTGTATTTCAAATTTTTATAATGGTAAGAATTCAATTTTCATCATTTTCATAGTCTTTCGACCCAAATTTTCATATTGTTTTTAAATTCTAAGTCTACAATAATATTCATTCAAAAGTTCAAAATGATTAAAAAAAATTAATAATCACACAAAATAACAATGTTCATTAAAATTTAAAAATACATTCAAAAACTCATATTCATACAGATATTAATAAAGAATGTCAATAATGTTTAATAATGTCAATTCAAATTGAAAAATAGATTCAAAAGTTCAAAATTAAATAATGTCCACTAAAAATACGTTAAAATGTTCAAAGTTCAACAAAAAAAACATTCAAACTTGTTTGGGTGATTGTTCTTCTGAAAGAAATACAAACACATAAGAATTGCATATAATATAAGTAATAACATATAATGCTATAAAAACTCACACTAATTATCAATAAGTTATTCTTCCAAATCCAATTCATTAATCCAAAATAATAGAAGATGATGGGTTCTCTACAAAATAAATCATACAAAAGTAAATAAAAATATACTTAGAATAATATATGTTAGTCGAGAATAAAGAAAGCAATCAATTACCTGTCTCAATATTCACATAAGTCTCTAACTCTTCAAGTTATGGATGAAGATCTAATAACACCGAGCCGCATCAAATCCAATTTTGCATACATATCAAGGTTTCGATTGTTCTAGGAGTCAAAGAACTACGAAAGGAATCAAGAATCCTCTGACCTGTACTAAATGTAGATTCAGAAGCCACCGTAGATATTAAAACCGCCAAAACATCACGAACAATTGTTGATAGAATGGGATATTTGTACCCGTTCATTTTTCACTAATATATTATATCAAATTCCTCTTTATCTATTACATCCTTGTCAGAAAAATAAGAAGTCAAGTCATTCTCCACTTTCATTGAGCTTTCTTCTTCTCTCAAAGCACAAAATGTTATCCATGGATCAACTTCTTCATTGTTCTCCACTTTCATCATCCATGTTATGACCAATTTGAGTAGAAGGGTTGTGTTGTGATTTGTAAAAGTCATATAGACGATACAAATATATCTTCACGCTCTCAACTACATCCTTAACAACATCACTCTCATAAACATTGGAAAGACAATAAGTGAAGTACTTTAACTTGTATCGAGGATCAATCACCATAGCCGTCAAACATCAACTTATTCATCTTCTCAAGCGAACCCCAATACTTATCACACTTCGTTTTCATATTCATAGCCATCAAACTAAGAACAGAGTTGTTGTAGCTCCATTTGTTCAAAATAAATTGAATTTTGTCAATCTCCTTATAACCAACATTAGAAGTCACATATGAAGATCCACTTATTTCTGTAGTAGTTTCATAAAACCCTTTCAAAAACTTTATAAACACACCTACCTCCAACCAATCAAACACAATTGGGGCCCCAATCTCTTATTTCCACGATCATCTTCCTCATAATACTCAACAAAATCTTAGTACTCTTTCTCTTCCTCTAAAGTTTTGAAAATTTTGAAAGCTTTTTCAAATATAATTACATGTTCAAGCATTAAATATGTAGAATTTCACCTAGTAGCTACATCTAAACAAAAAAAAAAGCCTTACATTGAATTTTTTCTTGCTTCACACATGCTTTAAAATTATCCATTCTCTTAGGTGATGATCGTACATATCTCACAACATTACGAACACTAGCAATAGAATCATGCATATCTTTCAATCCATCATTTACAATAAGATTAATTATATGAGCACAACACCTCATATGCAATAGCTCTCCATCTAAAACAATGGATTTCCAACTTTTAAGTCTTCTCTTAACATATGGAATAGCCACATCGTTGGAACTTGCATTATCAACAGTGATTATGAAGATTTTATCAATCCCTCACTCCAACAAACAACTTTCTATTGCCCTCTCAATAGTCTCCCCTTTATAATTAGCAACTTAACAAAAACTCAAAATCTTCTTATGTAAGACCCATTCAGAATCAATGAAATGTGTCGTGATGACCATGTAGTTCACATTTTGTAGTGAAGTTCAAGTGTCCGTAGTAAGACAAATTCTCTTAGAGTTTTTAAGTAAAAATGATTTCAATTTTTTCTTCTCTTCAAATATAGTTGATATATATCTCTAGCCATTGTTACTCTCGATGGAACGTCAAACTTAGGACACGCAATACTACAAAAGTGTCTAAAACCCTAAGTCTCAACAAATCTAAATGACAACTCATTCATAATTATCATCTTAGCACATGCTCGTTTCCATGCTGATCGGCTAAACAATGTAGTCACAAAATTACTAGCATTGGCTCCTTTTCTATCATTTGTAGGTACAAAAGTTAAGGTGGTTTTGTAACGCCCCAAAAATTAAGATAATTTTGGAGTTAATTATCTTAATTTTGTTTAATTAGATTTAATTTATTGGGCGTTATTTTGAATTCATTTAATGAGAATTATTGGATTTATGTGAGAATTGAAATTAGTTAAATATTTGTTGGATGAATATTTAATTAATTAAAGGTTTTGGCATGTGGTGTTTGTTGAGTTTTTGATTAAATGGTAAGTTAAGAGAATTGAGTAAAGTTGTGAATTTTTAGTGTTGTTGAAGTTGAATTTAATTAAATAATTATGGATGTTATTTAATTAAATTGTGGGGTGAAAAGTTTGTTGGAGATTTGATAATTATATGTATATGTGGAGATATATATATAATTATTATGTTAAAGGAAAAGATAATTATATTTGTTGAAATATAATTATTTAAGGAAAAGATAATTGTATTTTGGAGAAAGGATATTTAGTAAGGGAGAAAAAGTAAAATAATTATGTTTTGGGAAAATATAATTATTTGTAAAAGGATAATTATTTTAGATAAAGATAAATAATAATTAATTATTGTGGAAAATAATTAATTATTTTGCAGAAAGATAATCTTGATTATGGAGTGGAGTTGTTATGGTTGGGTTAAGCTAATTCATGTTGGAAGTCATAAGTGATTTATTGGAAAATTTTTGATTGATTAAAATAATTGAGGATCTAAGTTAATTTGAGATTTTGGAGGGAAAAGTTGGTTTTGGTGGAGTTGGATTTAATTGAGTATATATATATGGATATATATATATATATATATATATATTTATTTAATTAATAATTTGGAAAAGTGAAGTTAATTATATGATGGAATATAATTATATTTGTTTGGAAAAGAAGATAATCCATGAGGAGAGAGATGGTTGTTTTGATTGGACGAAAAAGATATATATTTATTTATAAGAGAGAATAATAGTTTAAATAAATATATATATTTATTCTAGATTTTGATGAGAGAAAATAATAATAATAATAATAAAGAAGTATTATTATTATTATTAATGGTTATAAATGCCTAAGATTTTGTGCATTTAAGGCATTTATTTAGAAAAGATAATGGGAATAAAGATATATGTATATTTTTGGTATTATATATATATCTTAAAAGGAAAAGCAAAAGGAAATAATAATAATAAATATTATTGTTATTAATTGGATCTATAAATAGCATTGGAATGCTTAAGTCAGAAAGTAAAAAAAAAAAAAAAAGATTCTTCATCTTCTTCTCTAAGATAACCCTCTGTTGTTGTCGCCTCATCAGTTGAAGTTAAGAGAATTTAAAGTGATGAATTTTTCCATCAAGGATAAGAGGATTTTTCAACCTCCATCTGAGTAACCTTGGTAAGCTAATGAAATTAAATTAATATTTTATTAATTTAATTTTGGATCTATTTGGGGTTTCTTTAAAGGTTCAATTGGCTAAACTTTTTAAGATCTAAAAATCTTGGATTTTTCCCAATCAAGGTTGAATTGGTTTCAACCTCTTTTGTTTGAGATGTTAATTATTTTGGGAGAATTTTTGGATGTTAGCCAATTGCTAATTTCATTAATTAAGATATTGAGTTTTCCTTTATGATTAGGATCAAGTTAATTGGAGAATTTTTACTGTCAGTTAGGGAGTACCTTTGTTTGGCTAAAATCTCAAGGTAAGAGATTCTCCTACTAGGCCTTCGAACTGAATTTAAGAGACTGCATGTAATTATGATTATGCATTGATGGTAGCTAAAATGCATAACTTGATGCTATTGATAATGACTGTCATTTTATGGATGATTGATGATGATGACTGATGTTACGTTAATGACTGGTAGTATGTTGTTGATGATTGTTGATGCATGATATATTAATCACATGATAAAGGACGTTAAGATTAATATTCATGCCATGTTATGATGTTATGTTGTGCTACATGCTATGGATAGGATGTTCTGTTAACTTTATCTATTAGAGTCCTACCCACATGGGTGTCCTTCGGGATCACCACCTTTTTAGGACAGCGTAGTCCGACGAGACCACCAGTCCGACATTGTCATTGACACAGACATGATTTGAGAGATCCGACGGGATCGCTCACACTTATGACTGCGTAGTCCGATGGGACCGCCAGTCTGACATTGATATTGACATAGACATGATTTGAGTGATTTGACGGGATCACTCACAGCCCGATCGTCTTAGGTGTTCCCTTGGGTTCACCAGAGACCAGCTTGTTCCTATGGGATCACAGATTGTACGTGTTCAGGAACGTGCCAGTTCAGGGGTACTTCTTTACAGGACTCTAATGGGAAGTTAACAGACACTTAGCGGGACTAGTAGTAGGTCCCTTACTGAGTATATGTTTATACTCACTCTTTCTATGTTTAATATTTCAGGTAATGGTAAAGGTAGAGGCAAGCTGGCGAGCGACAGAGAAGGATCCGTGACATGCCATATGGGGACTCAGTTTTGCTTCCGCGTTTATGTTTCAATGTTTTAATATTGCGTTTTTAATGAAAATTTAGTCTTCCCTCGTTTCATAAAAGTGTCTCTTATCATTGTTTTTTTTAGTAATGACCTCAGCTTAGTATAAAAAGTTGGGTCATTACAGGTTTGTTCTTTATTTTCTTCTTTGTACGGGTACTTTTTACATTGATTTCTTAAATACTTCCACAAAGTGCTAGTTCCACAACTATTACTATCACATGCATAATCCTTGCTAGAATAGTTACACTTGCACTTAGCTCCATCTTTAGCGCTTGCTTCCATTTTTGTGAAATGATCCCACACGAAAGAAGTTTATTTATTAAGTCTCTTTCTTTTGGACTTGGGAGGTAGAGGTGGTACATGTTTTGTAGTTTGGCTTGTATTAGGAAGGGGAGAAGGCGTTTCATTATTACCAGTAGCACTCGCATTCTCACTACTATTACTACCCACCTATAAAATAAATGAAATCAACATCTAATTAAACTTCTAACACCAACATATAGATTAACCTCCAATACCAGTTAAACTTCAAACGCCAACATACACCAATTAAATATATACATATGTAATTCCAACACCAACATACAATACACCAATTAAATTCTCAATACCAACAAAACATACACCAATTAAACTTCCAACATTAACATACACTAATTAAACTTGCCAACACCAATATAAAATTCAGATTTCAACAACTAAAGTATCTAATTTCAACTAATTTCCAATTAAAACATATACATATCTAATTTCAACTCTAACTAAAATTTAGATTTCAAACAATGCATCAAATTATAAGACAAAAAAAGATGTTAACATCAAAATATTTAACTTACCATAAAGTTTGACAATGGTGATTCTGCAGTATCCGAAACCGTATCCGTGGTGACGAGTTTTAAAGAAACTCAAAGATAAATAGTTGAGGCACTGTTAAAAGAAAGTGTTATGGATCAATCATATAAGAAAACCTCAAGTTAAAAGAAAGCCAAAAAGTCAAATCCATATCCATTTCCATATCCATCTAAAAATGAGCAAATACAGGGATTAAAAACAAAACCCAAATCAAGAAAAACGAAAAAGAAAAGTCTTTCTTATGCCACCTCCCACCCTTTTACTCCAAAGGCTGACTAAAAAAATTTGCATTTTCACCCTTCCATGACCAATTTGGGTCAAAATGAACAACAGTGATACTTAACCATAGAAAGAACAAAATGAACAACAGTGACCAAAATCTTTTACGCCAAAAATCCTAATCATATAGAAGTATTTATTCCTTATAAGAATAGCCATTACAAAAACTTCACCTGATACTTAACCATAGCTTAAGACAAAGTTCCTAATTTAGGGACCAAAATGACTGAGATACACAATATAACCATGGCTTAAAAAAAGTAGTTTAGAGTACAAAAAATTAATCAACATAATCTTTAGTAAGTACATAGTGATCAATGGAAATTTCAGTCGTTAAAATTGAAAGAAAAATGTTCCAAATAATAGTATAAAAAATATTGGTCACTGTTGTTGCTCACACTCATGTTCTACGAGAAGGTTCGATGATCGGAAGGGCAACAACATTGACCAAAAAAAAATTTCGACAGTAATTTTCAAAGCCAAAAAACAAAAAAAAAATGAAAGTTAGGTCTAGATGGGAACGACGAACAAACCTTAGGTAAAACAAAATGAAAAAAGAATAAAGAACCCTCAGAATGTCGAAGATGCCGACAGGAATGTGGGAGATGAAAACAAAATGAAGAATCCTTGACTAAAAATGGGCAAACGCACGACTAAGTGGGAAGAAAACACGTAAAGCAGCAAAGGAAGGGACTCAAAGTTTTTATGCGTTATAAATATATCTTATCAGGGTTTTTTTTATAGTTTTTACGTGTTATAATATATATTACAAAGGTTATATATATATATTACTAAATCGGGTCGGGTTGGGTCAACCCAACCCTTAATTCTCCAACCCGGTAATCCGACCCATTTTTTTTTAAATTTTCTAACCCAACCCAACCCTTACGGTTTGGTTTGGGTAGTCCGAGTTGGTCGGGTTACATGATTTTTTAAACACCCATAAAACGAATGATCTACTATCGTTTAAGGTTATAATACACGATTGTGTAGTTCTTTTTAACGATGAAGAAAAAGACTTCAAATTTAAACAATCGTGTTGACTATGCTAAAAAATTGTGTTGATTATAGCAAACGATCTTGTTGATCATGGAAGCGATCATGTTGATTATGGAAAGCGATCATGTTGATTATGGTAAGTGATTATATAGTCCAATGTAAATGATTGTTAAGAACTTCAAATTAAACGATCATGTTGACCATGTTAAACGATCATGTTAATCATGGTAAGCGATCGCTTAAATCATGACAACACGATCGTGTAATTCATTTTAAATAATGGAAAAAAACTTCAAACTTAAACGATCGTGTTGACCATGGTAAACGATCAAGTACAAGAAAGAAAATCTAGAAGAGGAGATGAAGTAATCTGGAAGAGAAGATGAATCAATTGTAAATTAGAAGAAGAAAGAGAAGTGACGAATCACAATATGTAAGGAAAATTTGGAAATTATGAAAATATTTTACGAGCTTCATGGACTTTTATTTTTTGTTACATGGACTGTAAATATTTTTTATTTTACATTTATGTAAATAAACTATTATTTTATTATTTTATATTAATTAATTAATCTAATTAATTAATAATAATAAAATAATCATATTATCAATCAAATCCCGAACAATCCAATTGATCCACTTTAAATCTCTATTCAAATTTTTCGATATTTAAACCTTATTTAAATATCACTTGTTTCTCAAAAACTCGTTAATAGTATCAAATATCATTAATGAAATTAATTCAAACTATTTCGAATTTTCGATTGCCCTATTCGAAATTTTATTACCATAATGAGGTAGCAGAGGGACCTTGAGGTGTAATTGGGTCGGGTTGCGTTTCCTTCCAAATTGATCAACTCGAAATGTACGGGTTCTTTAGTAGCAAAGCCCAACCGACCCGATCCATATTTTAATCGGGTCGAAATGGATCGAGTCGGGTCTTTTTTTAAAAAAATGATATTGCAGCAGTTCCATTAATATAAGTACCCAAGACCGAGTCCTCCATATTCCTCTACATGACAACCAACAGCAAAACTCTTGAGGGAATCTGTCTTTTATCTCTATCATGAGAAACTAGGGGTGTACATAAGCTGGGTTGAGCCGGGTTGGAGGAAAATTATGGACCAACCCAAAGTATCCGGGTTGGCAAAAAATAAACCCTATCAGTTCAATTAGTAAGGGTCAACTCAACCCAAAAAATTCGGGTTGGGCCAGGTTGGGTTGGCGGGTTTTTTTTTCTTCTTCATCTCTCCATAATTTATTTAGACAAATTTTCATATTATTTTTCAATATGCAAGGTGAACAGATTATTATTCAAGGTACAAGGTGACAATTATATATGCGTGTTATACATTCAAATTTCAAGTATAGAATGTTAATTCAAAATAAGGTTTACTTTTAGGTTTTAGGTGTATATATATATATGTGTATATATATATATATATATATATATATATATATATATATGTATCTATATATATATATATGTATCTATATATGTATATATAATCGGGTTAGGCCGGGTCAACCCTACTCCTAACTTACATAACCCCGACAACCCGGCTCAACCTTTTTTTCTTCAATTTTCTAACCCAACCCAACCCAACATAAAATTTAACCGAACCCAACCCTTACGGTTTGGGTTGGGTAATCCGGGTTGGTCGGGTTACCGGTTTTTTTGAACACCCCTATGAGAAACTGAATAATATGTAAAACACGAACACATGAGCTCTTCAAGTAAGAGTATATGATACAAAACTATAAGGAAAACCTATCTATAATCACGAGGAGAAGAGTAATCAATATTTGGGCCAAGAGGGATCATTCCAAATGGATTGATTGTAGGATGGCTTCCATAATAATGCTTCTTTATATGTTCCATATTAACAGAGCTGTCTACCCCTTTAGTTTGGTATATATCTTTGGTGTAATCGAACAGATTTGAATACTCTCTCAGTAGTTTCTTGTTGCACTTGAAGTGAACTGCATAAACCTGAACTTGGAAAATAGAATGATGATCAGATGGAGAAAGAAAAACAGTTTTTTGAGAGAGTTAATTGACATTGGTACCTCCTTTAATCTTATAATGGTGACAAATAGCCGAATGTCTGCTTCTGTCAGCATATTTCCACAGAGGTAACGATGCTTCGAAAGTATTTCCTCACATCTGTCTAAAGCTTCACTCTTTCACAGCCTATAGAAGGATGGTTCTTGGTTATTTATATCTCCAAGTACATCAAAATAGACTAACTTTATATTTTTCAAGATGAGTGTTTATTGATTGCGTTGCATTGTATAAGGGCACATTTCTGATGCCAAATATTACTTGAATCAAACAAATCATAGACCTTAAGATTAATTAATTCCAACTGGGATAAATTCAGCTGAAACAAAATTGAAATGGAATCATAGACCTTAAAAATTCAACTTCTAAAAAGAATGCTTACCTAGTCATAAGGTTGTTGCTGCCTTGCAAAACCACATTTATAAACACTATTATAGAATGAGGAACAACACTAGTATACAAACATTGGCTAAAAATCGTAGAGGAGGAGCAAAATAGGCATTTGAAGTAGACAGCCACAACACAGATGGAAATAAAATCAAACTATAATATCACATAACGAAACATAGAAAATTCTATATGCAAATAAGACCATAATAGAAACTTGACCTTAATTTTATCATGATTACCTATGTTTTAAATGTACATAAACAATCTGTTTCTCATCTCTACACTTACAAAACATTTATTTTCTCATCTCTTTCATATTTACACAGAAAGTAGACATGAGAAGGATAAAATAAAACAAGGGAAAAAAACCCACATTAGTTCTAGTAATTTCCCAAAAACAAGATGAGTAAAAGTACCTTTTAACAAACCTTTCAGAAGCAAAATCAAGTGGAAAAAAAGCTTTAAAGTCAATACACCATTAACAGCACAACTTAAAGTGTTTCACTGAAAAAAGTGACAAAGAAAGGGGAAGAAAACCCAATAAAAATGGCTTGAAGCCAAATATAATTTAGTCCATCCATATCTAATACATTAGGACTGTAATGCAGGTAAAAGGAAGAGCAAACTTTCTATAAACAGAAGAAATTCGAACTTTTATTGGTTTTTCTATTCTCTGTATTCTCTATACAATAAATTCAAGTGACAACTAAACATCGATAGGCTGTAGCATTTAAGGATCACAGTGCAAAACCATACAACCAAACTTTTTGAGACGCGATTTATTGTTATAACTTATAATGGATAATTTTGAAATAAATCTATGAATTACTGCTGAAGATTTTGTCTAAAAGAAAATATGAGATTATTTTTCTAAATATAAGATAATTAGAAGATAAAAAGATTCTCCTTTATTTTAGGAATCTTGCAAGATATCTTTGTGAAAATAGGAAATATATATATATATGTCATATATGTATATATATATATATATATATATATATATATAAAGTGGTGTCATCGAAAGAGGGACGATTGACGACAAAACGTAAAAAGGATACATTGTTGAAGGTTGACAATATAACGATTGGCTGATTGCCGAAGCTGCAGGTATGAATCAATTGTAGAAGCTGCAGGTACGAAAAGGTAGTACGATCTTATGACTAATGGTTTTGGATGTTGATCTAAGTTGATTTATATGATGAGTAATAAAAAGGACATAGTGGTGGTTTCAGTGATCACAGCAGAAACTTCAGTATAGTATGAAGATATCGTCTGGAATATTCACTCATGCACTCAAGAGGAGCTTGAAGTAAGACACCATTGAGAAGGATTACTCATGCATTCAGGGGGAGCCTGAAGTCTAAAGCTATTGAGCATGTTAAATAGTCATATAGTATAACAAAATTCATATGATGTTTCTATGTATTTTAACTGAAAGTGAATCTTAATAAAATTACTCATCAGGGTTGTGCGTAGCTCCCCAAACGTAGGCATCATTGGCCAAACTGGATTACCAAAGTTTCTTGTGTTATTCTCTTCTACTATCCCTCTAGCTATTACAATAGTTAATTAACATGTGGATTAACTGAAGGTTATTTGATCATCTCACATTGTCTTTTTCAATTGGTATTAGGATGGGTTGCAAGATCATGGAGATAATCAGATAGGGACCTTCAGCTTCTTATCCTCTTGTACTTGATGGTAAAAATTACTCATATTGGAAGCCTCGTATGATATTCTTTATTAAAACATTAGATGTGAGAGCTTGGAGAGCTCTTATGGCTGGATATGAACCTCCGATGGTTACTATATATGGAGTATCAATTCTGAAACCTGAGGTTGACTGGACTGATGCTGAAGAACAAGCATCGGTTGGGAATCCTAGCGCTTTAAATGCAATATTCAATGGTGTGGATCTAAATGTGTTCAAACTAATAAACTCTTGTAGTACAACCAAAGATGCATGGAGAATATTGGAAGTTGCTTATGAAGGGACGTCTAAAGTCAAGATATCCAGACAGCAGCTAATAACATCGAAATTTGAAGCATTGAAAATGTTTGAAGATGAATCAGTGTTCAAGTACAATGAGAGAGTTTTGGAGATTGCTAATGAACCGCTGTTGCTTGGTGAATAAATTTCTTATTCTAATATTGTGTGGAAGGTATTACGATCTCTACCTAAGAAATTTGATATGAAGGTCACTGCCACAGAGGAAACACACAATATAACTACATTAAAACTTGATGAGTTATTTGGGTTTCTGCTTACGTTTGAAATGGCTATATCTGATAGAGAAAACAAAAAAGGTAAGGGGATCATTTTTAGATCCATATATGAAGAAGAGACAACAATAAATCAATCTAATAACGAAGTCAACATGGATGAGTCAATAGCTCTACTGACGAAGCAGTTCTCTAAAGTGGTCAGAAAGTTAAAAAAATATATGTATACTATAGGATTGAATGCTCAAAATCCAAATCAATATCGAAGAAAATATGGTGAGAACACTACAACAAGGAATAATGAAGTCTCATATAGGAGGAGCAGTGACTATGGAAAGAAAAAGGAGGGAGAAGGAAGGTTTTTTCAGATGTAGAGAATGTAGGAGAGTTGGTCATTATCAGGTTGAATGTCGCACGTTTTTAAGAAAACAAAAGAAAAACTTTCATGCTACCTTGGCAGATGAGGACACTAATGATAGTGAAGATGATAGTGGCATGAATGCTTTCACAGCATGTATTACATAAATCGATTTTGGAGACAAAAGTGAATGTTATGAAGAAAATTGTGATGAAGAGCTAACTTTTGAAGAACTCGAAGTGCAGTGGAAAGAAGACTCTGAAGCCAGAGCTATACAAAAAGAAAGAATTCAAGACCTTATGGAAGAAAATGAACTATTAATGTCTGTCATATCATCTCTAAACCTGAAATTGAAAGAAGTTCAAAATGACTACGATCAGACAATAAAATCTATGAAGATATTAAATTTAGGAACTGAAAATTTAGACTCAATACTAAATTCAAGACAGAACAGTTCAAGTAAATATGGTGTTGGTTTTGATGTTTCTGCAAGAGGTATTAAACCTACAACTGAAGTAAAGTTTGTTCCGGCTTCAATAAAAGACGAAACCGAGAAAACTCCTATAACAACAGTGGTTAGACCTCCAGCTAAAACTACCAGATGGATTTGTTATTATTGTGGTCAAAAAGGCCATATTAGACCTTTTTGTTATAAACTACAAAGAGTCAAATCGTGTCAGCATGAGGTAGAGTATGGTAGTCAAAAGCATAAATCAAAATTTCCAAATTGGAACAGAAGAAAAAGAAGTCGTATGGTCGGGAGGGTAAAATAGTCTAAACATTACAATATTGCTTTTACAACAGTTCAAGCCACGAATTATGTCTGGTACTTTAATAGTAGATGTTCTAGACATATGATTAGAAACAGATCTTTCTTCTCTGAGTTGAAGGAGTGTGCCTCGGGTCATGTTACATTTGGAGATGGTGCAAGAGGCAGAATCATAGCCAAAGCAAACATTGATAAAAATAATATACCTTGTCTAAATGATGTTAGATATGTGGATGGTTTAAAAGTCAATCTGATCAGTGTGAGCCAGTTATGCGATCAAGGTTATAGTGTGAATTTTAGCAAAGCCAGTTGTGTTGTTATTGACGTGATAATCGAGTTCTTATGAGTGGTATTCGACAGGCAAATAATTGTTACCATTGGATCTCTAATAACTCAAACATCTGTCACTCAATTAAAAAAGATCAAACCTGGTCGTGACATAGGAAGTTAGGACACGTTAGCTTAAGGAGCATAGATAAATCTATAAAAAAATGAGGTTGTTGTAGGTATTCCAAATATAGACATCAAAAGTAAATTCCTTTGTAGAGATTGTCTAATTAAAAAGCAAACTAAAGAGCCTCACAAAAGTCTAAAGGAATGTTCCACAAATAGTGTTCTTGAACTACTTCATCTTGATCTTATGGGTCCGATGCAAACTGAAAATCTTGGAGGAAAAAAGTATGTTTTTGTTGTTGTGGATGACTTTTCCAAATTTACATGGGTGCGGTTCTTGAAAGGTAAATCTGATATAGCTAAGATTTGCATCAGCCTATGTTTGAATTTGTAACGTGAAAAAGGGAAAAAGATTATTAGAATCAAAAGTGATCATGGTAAGGAGTTTGAAAATGAAGATCTTAATAACTTCTGTGAGTCGAAAGGAATACATCATGAATATTTTGCTCCTATAACTTCTCAGCAAAACAATAATTGAGAGGAAAAATAGAACTCTGCAAGAAATGACTCGTGTCATGATACATGCGATTGAAAAACAATGTGAGATAATAAAAAAACCTTCAGTTAATCCACATGTTAATAACTATTGTAATAGCTAAAGGGACAGCAGAAGAGAATAACACAAGAAACTTTGGTAATCCAGTTCGGCCAATGATGCCTACATCTAGGGAGCTACGCACAGCTCTGATGAGTAATTTTATTAAGATTTACTTTCTGTCAAAATACATAGAAACAGCATATGAACTTTGTTCTACTATATGACACTATTTAACATGCTCAATAGCTTTAGACTTCAGGCTCTCCCTAAATGCATAAGTAATCCTTCTCGATGGTGTCTGACTTTAGGCTCCCCCTAAGTGCATGAGTGAATCTTCTGGACGATATCTTCATACTCTACTGAAGTTTCTGGTGTGATCACTCAAACCACTACTATGTCCTTTTTATTACTCATCGTATAAATCAACTTAAATCAACATCCAAAACCATTAGTCATAAAATTGCACTACCATTTTGTACTCGTAGCTTCTACGATTGATTCGTACCTGCAGCTTCGACAATCAACCAATCGTTATATTGTCGACCTTCGACAATGTATCCTTTTTACATTTTGTCGTCAGTCGTCCCTCTTTCGATGACACCACTTTATATATATATATGACTTATATATATATTTCCTATTTTCACAAAGATATCTTGCAAGATTTCTAAAATAAAGGAGAATCTTTTTAACTTTTGATTATCTTATATTTAGAAAAATAATTTCATATTTTCTTTTAGACAAAATCTTCAACAAACTCCCCATTTTGTCTAAAAGAAGAGATTTCTTTCCTGGTTCAATGCCACGCTTTTTCAAAGCCATCTTATGGATCAGTTAGCTAGTGTAGATACATCAGCATGTCATACCAATCTTCTCAAATCATTATATCTAACATCACAAGTTTTCAACAACAACCAATCAGATCAACATTTCAAAAGAGTTGGCTTTTAATCAACAAAAGAGAAGTTCTAGAAACAGCATACATCCTTCCAAAAAGATTAAACAAAACTAAATGAGAAACTTTTGAAAAAAATGGAAAACAAAGAACCAGCAGTTTGATACAAAAACGGTCAATCACCCATCATTCAGCAATCAACATTTAACCTTGCCACTTCTCCCCCCTTAGACCAGAAAGAAATATCATTCGGGATTATAGTCCCCCCTACTTGTAGAAGAAGAAAACGTCTTCAAGTGACGAATTAGAGAGTCGACTTCCAACTGATGTTCAAACAACAGATTTATAGAAGCAGAAAGAGCTCGAGACTCAGCAATGAGAGAATTAACTATTTTAGAAGTGAGCTCCCGGCCAAAAAAGAACCCAGCAACATCCTCCTTTCAATCATTTGTATCGAAAACACGAGGACCTCGAGAGGGATGCATGTCATGAACTAAATCAGGCACATGGCTCCCTTGAAACAGCCTGCAACTAAGGGATAAAGTCTTGGGATTCGGTCCAGGAGCATCAGACTCTCTCAAAACCGTAGCATTCAAATGAAGAAGAAGACAAGAGAAGAACCATGGTAAAACAATAGGAATTTTAACTCCAAATGATCCCACATGTCGCAGTAGTTTATTAAAAATGAACAATTTTGTGTCCACAACGTCGTCGTTACAAATCTGATATAGGAAAGTCCCTAAGGCAATAGACACACTAGAAGCATGAGAAGAAGGAAATCAATTTGCAATGTCAATCTTATGTAGGATAGCATATTTAACACTCAAAACAACTGCTAGAATTCCATTAACCAGCCAAGAAGATAAGGTCCCACCAGAGACAGATGCCAAAACTTCATTCGATGGAACAGTCGGAGAGCAGTCAGGAGCAATATTGTTTTCCAGAAAACCATTTATAACAGTAGGAGAAATTTTGAACTTGAGACCTCTAATGTGAACAGTCTGAAAATCCGGGCTACTAAGATCATAAAATCTGCTGGCAAGTTAACTAGAAATTTCCTAATTGACCGAGGATAAAATGGTCCTACATTCGAAATAGTTTTGGATAAATTTGCCCTTTCAATAAGACTAATGATACTCAAGTAGGAATGATGTTTATCTGAGACATTTACCTTATCAGCTAATCTCCGCTGGACAACAAACTTCAAACGTTGAACATTTTCCTCGAGATGAAAAGATATTCCATCAATTGGAACAGATGGAAATTTAGGAGGGATCTTCTTTCTTTCATTTTTGGTAGTAATATTTCACCGATGCTGTTGCAACTTCTTCTTTGCTGTTCGGGATTCCTTAGGAAATTCATGAGTCACAGTTGAAGCAGCCGGGTTATTATCAGCATCAATAGGAATCTCATTAGTATGATCATCAGGGTTTGCAGGTTCAAGTTCATCTTCATCATTATGAACATTAGTCCTTCCCTCAGTTGCAACAGATTCATCAGCAGGAGCAGATGCAGGGTCATTATTTAGACCAAAGGAAGTAGTGTTTGGAACGGGAGACCTAACTGGAGAGGAGTAAAGTGATGGACCTGGATCGACATTAAAAGTCTGCTGAAGGCCAGGGGTAGCAACAACACACTTTTAGTTGACGAGCTTTCCTAAGAATGAGCGGATACTGGAGGATCAATAGGTCTTTTAGCCGCAACATCAGGAACAAAGGTCTTCTTTATCAAACGAGCCAAAGGTACATCATCTAGGTCATCGGAATCCATATTAGACATATGAGTCTCACGAGCACTTGATGCATGTTCAACAAATGTCGCAGGATTACGAGAATCAACATTTTCTAGCACAGGCTCATAAAGTTTGGCTGAAATATTCGCCTATGATTTTTCAGACGAAAGCCGATAAGGTCTCCGTGGTGGAGTACTTTTGAACCGACGACCTCTCATCCTCACATTATGCAAAGAGGTTGACAAAATTTAAGCTTCAATATCATCTTCAGAAGACTTTGCCGCATAAGAACCCTTTCGAGTGTTCACCATATTGCACCCTGCTCCAATACACAAAGCAGAATTTCTAAAACAATATGAGGAACCCCAAAGACAAAACGATCAACTTAAAAAAAAACTGTAATTGTCCTTAATTAAATTTCACATATCAGGAAAATCTTTTTCACATGCCGTAAAGATAGCCATTAATTCCTAAGACGGTGCTGACACCACCAAGATTCTTGATCGGGTAAAAGTGCTCCGTATTTTTATCTGCTCACAGAGTTAAATTCGACACACCCCTAAGCCAGCACGTAAGTGCTCAAATGCGTTCGCATTTAGCGACTTAGTGAAGATATCTACCAATTGCAAATTTGAGCGAATATGTTCCAGTGTAATAATCTTATTTTCAAAAAGCTCTCTAATAAAATGATGTCTTATATCAATATGTTAGCTTCGACTATGCTGAACCGGATTTTTTGATATATCAATAGCACTCATATTATCACAGTATAGGGTCATAATATCCTATGTGAATCCATACTCATGCAACATATTTTTCATCCAAATTAACTAAGTACAAGCATCCCCTACAGTAATATACTCAGCTTCTGCAGTAGACAAGGAAACACAATTTTGTTTCTTACTGCACCATGAGATAAGATTATTGCCAAGAAAGAAACATCCTCCAGAGGTGCTTTTCCTGTCATCAGAAAAACCTACCCAATCGACATTGCAATATTTAACCAAGATAGAAGTCGTATCATAGGAATACAGAATTTCAAAATCACTTGTCCCGTGGACATACTTAAGGATCCTTTAAACTGCTTCTAAATGTGAAGTACGAGAATCAGATTGAAAACGAGCACATATCCCAACAGCATACGCAATGTCAGGTCAACTGGCAGTTAGGTATAACAGACTTCCGATCATGCTTTTGTAGAGCTTGTGATCTACTATTGTACCATTAATATCTTTAGTAATTTTAACATGTGTCACAGCTGAAGTCCTTTTGTGTCAAGATTGCTCTAACCCGAATTTTTTAACAATGTTCTTGGCATACTTTTCTTAAGATATGAATATGCCCTCACTTCTCTGTTTGATTTATAGGCCCAGAAAACAAGATAATTCTCCCACCATACTCATCTCAAATTCTGATTTCATGATATCAATAAAGTTATTAACAAGATCTTGAGAAAAACCCACAAATATGATATCATCGACATAAATTTGTGTTACAACTAGTTTATCATTCGTTTTGTGAATAAATAATGTCTTGTCTGGCCCGCCTCTGGAATATCCTTTGCAACTCAATTTGATTATCAACCGTTTGTACAAGCTCTAGGAGCTTGCTTAAGCCCATATAAGGTTTTATTAAGCTTATACACATGCTGAGGAAATTCAGAATCAATAAATCCTTTAGGTTGTGCAACATAGACTTCTTCGTTAAGTAACCATTCAGGAAGGCACTCTTGACATCCATTTGATATAATTTAAATCTGTGAATACAAGATATTCTGAGCAACAAGCGAATACCTTCAAGTCTGGCAACTGGTGCAAATGTTTCATTAAAGTCAACTCCCTCGACTTGAGCATAACCCTGAGCTACCAGTCGAGCTTTATTCCTTGTTACATACCCTACTTCATCAGTCTTATTTTTTAAAATCCATTTTGTAACTTCACAAGTAGATCCCCAATGAAGTTATGCGAGGAAAGTGTTCTAAACAATAAAAAGAACTCACAAACAACAAAGCAAAGAGATGGGAAAATAGAGAAAATGATACCTGACGAGTGACGACGGTGAACGAAAGGAAAGAAGATATACGGAGAATGGTGAAGTGCGAACGAAAGACGAATAGAGAATCGAAGAATCGAAGAAGAAATGTGCAAACGAATGAACGACGAAAAATGTAGGTTAATTGATTTTTAACCTAACCGGTTAATTTTAGACCCGACCCGAATCTAATCTGTTCGATAATATTGTTGTTGCAAATTAGTCCAACCCAAACCAAATCAAATTGATTCAGTTCAGTTCGGATTTTTAACCCCTAGGATCATGCGCTCCAACGATTCGAGATTAACTGGCTAAACTCTTTTAGACCATGCTAATTAGCCAGTTAATCAACATTCGTTAACTAACATGTCGATGTAGTCTCAGGGGTAAAACGGTATTTTGACCCAACTAAGATTACCAACAACTTATAAAGAGTTAACTTACTAATCCACCAATTAGTTTAAAGTCCAACCTATTAACTGAATGTCCTCGGGCCAATGAGAGGGTGGGACCCCTTGTTCAAGACTTGGATTCAGTCCTTAAAGAAACAACCTATCTACTAACCTATTAATCGTCTGGCACCCTATGTCCTCAATTATTCACTTGGCCTTACCCCTGAAATTGGAGATATATTGAGCCAGTGTTGATGAGCTGCACTCATCTATGCATATTTAAGTATAATTACGTGGACACAGAAGTTCATAAGTTACCAAGTTCATCAAATTAAAAGAAATAGTCAGTTTTAAAATATCACATTGTAATAACGTAAAAGTGACATTTAATGGTCCAATAAAAGTGACTACTTAACGTAAAAGTGTCTAATTCTGGACAAATTTTAAGGAAAAAATGAAAGCAAGATTTATATTAACCTAAAGCAAAATTTAAAGAAAACATTGAACATGAACACAAATGTAAACAAAATTTTAAAGGAAAGAAATAAAAACCTTTGTGGGCTTAGCATTCAACGCCCAAAAGTTCCATAATGTAATAAAACTTGTCGTTCAAGAGATTGAAAGTTCAAAATTTATACATATTGAGATTTTAATTAATGTATAGGTATTTCGAAATTTTAATTAAATTTGAGTTTGGATCCATCTGTTTTCTTTTGCACGTTTTGGATTTCAACGTGCAAAAGAAAACAGATTAGGATGGCGAGAGATTTCCTCAAGGCATCATTGTATTGTATTTTCCTGCGCATTTCCCTTAGTTTCTCTTTGCACTTTTACATATATCTCTTCCTTTCATTTAGCATTCATCTTGTAATCATAATTATTGGTTTAATGAAATCCATCCGTTTGTTCTCAATCATGAGCTAAATTTCCGAAGGGAGCATTAAATTCTCCAAGGGATTTAGTAATGGCTTGAATGATGCATATGTTTCATACCACTTCGGCGGCTTTTGCATTTCTTTTGTTGAGTCTATAGACAAATGTTGTTAAGTCAGCTTCACAAGATGAAATTCATTCATTCTCACTTATTCTCTTAAGGATTGATTTCATATCTTGAACAAAGGTACTCACCTCACTTTGGCTCGAGTGAAACTTGGTTTATGGTAGAACTATAAATATAACGTTCATTTGAGGAATTAGTGGTACTTACGAAATAAGAGGTCATTTCAGGGATAAAATGGTAATTTCATCCACTTTTTATTTGAATTTTCCATTGAAGTATCTTTAGTTTGTATACTTTTAGTATTTAAAAGAGGGTTATTTCGATCTAATCAATATATAGTAATTCTTTTAGTTTTTCCAGAGTATTCTATCTTTAAATAGGATATTTTCAACTTACAACTAAAGATATTTTAGAAACAACTACTATCATTCCTTCAACTTTTCTTATGCTTCATGCATTTCTCATTAAGCAAATAATGCTTGGATTTGAACAGATCAATTAGATTGAATTGATAAACCCCTTCAACTAATTAAGACATTATATGTCACTATCATCCATTCTTGCTTCTTAAATTGCTTGGATTCGAAAAGATCCGTCTTCAACTAGTTGAAACATTATATATCACAATAACTCATTCTTGCTACATGAATTAGTTGGATTTGAAAAGATTTGTCAGATTGAAATGAATCCTTTTGAAATATGAACGGTTTTAGTGATATGTAACAGTTTGAACCACAGTTGTAGAAAGAGTACTAAACTAAAGTAACATGAAAAGGAACAAATAACACAGCAACATATGATAACCCAGTACGATGAATGTACATCTACATCTGGGGGCAGTTTGCACAGGATAAAAGATTGTATTAATCATAAATACAATAAGTGTTGAATACATAGTTATGACTGAGGGAACAACACTTTGACACTATTTTTACTGTTCTAGAACTATTTCAACAAAACTTGATTATGATGTAACATAATGATCATATCTAAACAGAAGGTATGACGAAACTCCCCCTTAATCGTAGCACTAATCAAATATGCATTCAATTTTTTCTTCACAAAAATGGAGTTTTTCTTCTATCCCGTTTTCTTTCTTTTTAGTCACACCGGCAAGAAAGGAGCACAAGAACTTACTGTGCTTCGATATTTATCCTTGATATTTTTTTTGCGGATCCCAATCAAATTCCTTAGGAAAAGATCCTAACCAACCGAAACCATTTGTTAGGAAAGAATCTTAGCCAATATCTTAATCAATTTGTTGAATAATATGCAGAAATATACATGTGGGACCATTCTGTTAACACCCTTCAACTAATTAAGACATTATATGTCACTAAAAGTTGACCCGAACCGATTCAGTTCGAGTTAGTTTGGATTGAATTCTGTAAGAATTTTAAAAAGATATGTTCAGATTTACCCAAACCTAAGAAATTGGGGCTTCATACATCATATAGGGGATGCGTGGCAACTTGAGTAATTTAAGAGAGTTGGGTTAGGTAAGTAAAAAAAAAAATCAACCTCTATTTGATTCACCAATAATTAAAGAGGTTTACTCCTCGTTATTCGCATCAACTCACATTTTCAACCAAAATACTCACATTTCTCACCTTGTTATTTGTGTCAACTCTCGCAATAACTTCTACATAATTATTTCCAACTCAACTCAACTTTTTGTTTTTATTGCTAACCCAACTCTTTGTTTTTATCACTAACCAAACACCCTCATAGTGTTTTGGTTTACCTGTTACCCCAATTCTCACATTCCCCTCTCTCTTCCTTTCTCACATCTCTCTTTATCTATCTCTTCCTCTCTCACATCTCTCTATCTCTCTCTTCTTCTCTCACTACCTCTCTCTTTCTTTAAAGCTGCCTCAATGACGACTAACTTCCTTCAACCCACAAATTTCGATGGTAACTTCTTTAATTATTGCATCAACTTCAATGACATGACCTACCCATGAACACGACGATGATGATGAATTCTTATGTTGCCGTTGTTATTTATTATTATCAATATCCCACATAAATAGAGTTTGACCCGACTCCCCCCAACCTATTCGAGTCGAGTTAAGTACTGCCTATACATAACTAAACTTGAATCGACCCAACCAAACACATCTACATGCCTAGTCATTGTCACTCTTCTTGATTCTTGAATTAAAAGTGTATAATCAATCATAGTCATTTGAAGGTATATAAAATAAGGGTGTTTGAAGTTCAAATATGATTTTCAATGGCATAGAATTAAAATTGTGACTAACCACAAACTTACTTCAATATATTAAGATTTTATTTTATTTTTTGAAAGTAGATTGTTTAAGAACTATTTGCTTTTATTATAAAGAATTAGTATTTTAGATTATACCCCTTTTCTTCTTTTCTTAAATACAATAAAACCCACTATGTTCTTTCTTTTTTTCTTTCTTAAATTACAATTGCGAGGAGGTGATTCAAACCACAAATCTTGTAGTCATTAACACAATCATACCCAATTAATCGATCTTCGGTTTCACAAGCTACACTATATGCTTGTTTGTATAAAAGAAAACAAGCAATGAAGATACTTGTAAATTTTGAAGGGAATAAACAAATGAATGAAATAGTAAAAGAGATAGCAGAAGGTGAAGAAAGGGAAAGAAAGCTGACACAGAAGGCTTGGATGAGAAGCCCTTCAATATCATCGCCGTTGCTTAAATTGTAATGAAAGTAAAATGAAACAGTGGGAGAGAGACTTTAACGTCAACCTTTTAAAACCCAAAATTTCAAACTTCCATTGATTTTTTTGGTTCAAAACACAATTCCCATCTCACCCAACCATGAGAGAACCTTTTCAACCACAATGAAAAGAAATCACAGCAATCTTCTTCCACTTAGAAATAGCCTCCAATGTAAACACACTCCCTCCCTTGGTTGATGAGAAGTTACCTTGAGTTCCCACCCAGCAAAACCCAACATGGCAAAGAGATCAGATTTTGCTCAGAAGCTGTTAGATGATCTCAGATTAAGGAAAGAGCGAATGGCTGATGCATCGCAGACCTCAAACCGTTCCAAAACTACAACGATCGGTTAGTAAACTCTATGAACCTTCACTTGAATTCAACTTGAATTGGATGAATTCCTTTCCTTCATTGCCTTCAATTGTAGCTTAAAGTTTGGTCTGGTCCATCTTCACCATTGTGGATCCTCCAATCATTTCTTGTCTTGATGTTCATTTGAAACAAATGTTCCAAAGTTCCAATGTCTGTTGATAAGTTCGGAACGAAGAACGTGTTATAACAAGAGAGTAATCATGTCAAGAAAACTCGCGAACTGTGTCAGTAACCACTAACAAAGAGTCTGCAAGAAGTTAAACTTGACATTAAAGTTAGACTAGTTCAAGAGCATATGAAAGCTCCTTTCTCTAGGGATGATTCTTTTTCTCCATGAATACAAGCAATCTAAAAGCAGAGAGAAACAACGCTGTTAACTTGGTAGAGAAGTTTAAAAGGAACGATGGAAGAAAAGTAGCTATTTCCCTCTTATGCCGTCCAACACAATAGATCAATTTAATGGCAAATTGTCATAAATTATATTCATATTTTGCACAATTATCATCATAAAATGAATCAAGGCAAAAAAAATCTCTTCTAACGTCTCACATAGCTTTGATATATCATGAGCTCTAACATCAGTTGCAAATCCGTTGTTTAAGTCATGTTGTCTGAAGTGTTGTTCTTTTTCCAGATGCGTATTCTTACTCAAAACAAATCCATAGAGGTTCAAAGAACACTAAAACACATGGAATGGTATGCAGAACTTTAGTTAGAGAAGTTGATTCATGATGCTAAAATTTTAGAATCTGACCTTGGTAACTTATATTGTTACATGTATGACTCGATGCAGAGTGTTCCCAAGACTGGGAACACAATACACACAAGGTATGGCGGAGGCAATAAATCACCAATGACTAATGATACTTCAAATCAAATTGTTCCTTACACTAGAGACCGGAACTCGGAACAAATAGGAGACTTGTCCATGGCCTTGGCTTTTGCACTAGAAAATGGAGGAAAACTAAGAGGAAATGCTTCATCGGGAAACAATTTGATGCTGGGCTTCCTGCAACAAATTGGTAGGAGGTCCTTTCAAATCGGGAAAATGAACAAAAGAGGCGGCCTGGATAGGAACCACAATGTAACTGGATACTTTCCAACCATCTCACATCTGCATATTAAGGAGATATCAAAGGGGGCACATAAACTGAACCAGATTCTAAGAACTTGCTCAAATGGTTCTGATTTTGGCAGATGTTCCATTGAAATTGGACAGGAACTGTTGAAAGGGGCTATGGATTTGGAGGAGTCTTTGAGGATGCTTGTGGACTTGCATGAGGCTTCAGAGCACGTGATCAGCCCACAACAGAAGAATAGGATCGTACTCCTAGAGAATGAAGAAGATGCAGAAGAAAATAAAGATGAAACACTTGATCAGAAACTTTACCAACCACGGTTCTCCTTGGAAAAACTGTCCCTAAATTCACGCAGCAGCCAAGAAGTCAAAGGAAATGGTCACAATCAGAAGTTAGCAACACTAAGATACACTGCAGAGGGAGAGAATTTCAACCAGGAAGAACAACCTCTAACTACTGTAAAATTGAGTTTCCATAGAAGATCAGCAACTTGTGGCCATGATGTCAAAACTTCAAACACACGTGAAAAGGTAGGAATCTCAAATGTAATTGCAAAACTAATGGGGCTAGATAATCTTTCAGACAGTTCAAATTATGCACACAAGGACAAGGACTCAGGTTCCAAGCAAAAGGTCACACAAAAGGATCTGCAGCCATCCACCAGGGGTATCACCAAAAAGGCAGAGCCAAGGACTAATGTTACAGAAAGTCGGTCCAACTCCGGCAATCAAAAACCAAACATATCAGATAAGAATTCAACTGTGGTGAACACCATATTCGTTTCGCAAGCAATGAACAACTTTCCTACAAATGATGCAAGTCTTCGAGCCATTACTTTTAGTGGAAAATCATCATGGAAAGGCATTGAAGGAGTAAGGCCACAAACAAGTCCATCAACTCCAACCCTGACAATATTTAACCAACAAAACAAGGATGAAACAAGGCAGAAAGTCTCAGGTCAGAAGGATCATCTGGAAGAACTTGCAAAGCAGCTTCACATAAAGCATGGGGATCAAAGCCACAGGGATGAACACGGAGAAGTATTAAAGAAAAGAGTGCTGCAGAAGGATTATCGTGAAGGTCATACGAGGCATCCTCACCAAAAGCACAGGGAGCTAAACATTATGGAAAGGGATCAAAAGAGAGGAGAACATAAAAGGAACGGGATGCAGCAGATGGAAGCACAATTGCATAAAAAATCAGAAAATGCAATCATACTGCAAGGATATAAAAAAAGAACAATTCCATTAGAAAAGAGGCATCCAGATAAACTTCTATCAAGAATGCATCAACAGATCCCAAACAGTCCCAAATACCAACAGCCACCTATGGTCCATAAAGCAGAGATGGGAAACATAAATCATCATGTAGAAGAGTTGAAACAGAGAATTAGAAAACAGACAGTGCAGGAGAGAAATCAAAAGACAAGCGGTATCACATCCAAGAGTTTAACAAAACCAGTCCATGGAACATTCGCTTTTCCTAAGAAGCAGCAGGATATGAGCCATGTCAGACGAGGTAAGAAAAGCTGCAACGAAACCATCAAAGCTCAACACTCTAACGTACTTCCTAACAATAGATGCCCTGAAAATCATCCTTCCAGAGAAAATAACTATTATGATTTAAATGACAAAACAAGTGAAATAACCCACGAGAGCGTAGAACAAAATTCCTCTTCAAGGGACTTAGAAACTACATTTGAAGTTATGGAAAAGCAACATGCAAGGGAACCTGTGAAGAATGAACTCAAATCTACAAAAATGCAGAAAAGTGAGGGGCTTATAATTAATCAAACATATGCAATGAAACAGCAAAATCCAACAGTACAGGAAGTGGAACAAGAAAAACATGAAAAGCTTGATGCACTAGATGGACTAGAAGTCCTCGGAGCAAATGGATCTAAAGAAGTGGACCCTCATCTTGTTGAATCCAGAGAGACAGTAGCAATGATCCAGCCACTGAATAGCACACAAAATTCACACGAAGAGGATGATCAGGTTTTGACACCGCCCGTTCCTGCTGATGATGAATGCCATATCTTAAAAGAGCCACAAATATCAGCTCCAAAAGTCAGTGTATGTTCAATTTTTCTCAAGTCGTCAAACTTTAAGTTTAATATGTTTAAACTATCTGTTCAACCTTCACATCTCGAACAAGATAACCCATATATGCGTAATCTTTTTTACAGTGCCAGAAAACAATCTCCATTAATACTAGCAGTAAGGAAGATCAGAGGTCAGTATTTGGCAGACGTGAAATCAGCAGCTCCAAAATTGTAACAAATGCAGTAGAAGGTAAATAGATTTCAGTTACCATGTTCATTTCAATAAATATACACCCAACCTATCTTCTTACATCCAAATACGATCATCACCGGCCTACCCTGCCCCAATAGAAAAAAAAAAAAGCGAAGCAAAGACAGAACATACATAAGCAGAAAGAGTGAACACTGTAATCGAATTAAAAAGAACTGAGTATTTATTATCGATGTCTAATTTCTTTATGGTGCAGAAGCAAAACAATACAACATGAACACCTTATATCCCCCACATCTGGCGCACCTGCATAGTTTTTCCAAGACTAAGCAAGAGACACTGACAGAAAGAGAAAACCAACTTAAGCAGACGCTTATAACAAGTGAATGGTTCCTGAATGCAGCAGAAGCACTTTTCAAACTTAACATACCGAGCTTCATTCTTCATGACAGTTGTCATCATAGCCATTTAAAAAATGGAAGAAATTTCACAATCGATTGTAGTTATGAGCTCATGAAGCGAAAGGGCATACGGCAAGAGCTCAGCAAACGTCCTTGCACAAACATTTCTTTGAGGTCCAAAAAAATAGAATCTTTGGATGACTTGATCAAGCAGTTGCATAGAGACATCGAGGCATTGAAATTCTATGGAAGGAACGGTAAGCCAGAATGTGAAGTACAAGACTACTTGCCCAGAATGCTTGAAAGTGATATCTATAACCAGGAACCTGACTTTAATAGTATGTGGGACTTGGGATGGAACGAGACCACATTCGTGTTTTTTGAAAGAGAGGAAGTTGTAAGGGACGTGGAAAAGCATATTCTGAGTGGACTACTCGATGAAGTCACTAGAGACCTTGTACATGTCTGTCATCTTTTGACAAAAAGAAGGAGCATATAGATTTGAGAAGAAAAATGCTTCAACGTGTGATGTAATTTGTTGATTTTAATATCTGCCCAGTCTAGTGATAAACACATTAAGTCGATTTGTTGGTTTTGAAGTTGTAAAAGATAAGTTATAGCAGTGTTCTTTACATTATGCAAGTCATGAATGTTCATACTTCTTATTTTGCTCCACACTCACTACTAATTTGGATCCTGAGGTCAAATTACCAATGCCCATTTGCCTAAGAAAAACAAAGCATATCCCAATTTCCTACAATTCGATGACATCAAATTACCAATGCCCATCACTGCAATTTAACCAGAAACTAAACAACCAATATAGTATATCGATCGGTACTTGTTCAATTGTTTCGAAAATTAGGAGAATGCAGAACAACAGAGACAAAAACAATTGAACGCAATCTCATAGCTTCAAAACAGTGTTTCATTTCATTACTCAAAAAGTATGGAGAAACCCCATGAACGACAAATTAACCTTTGCCAAGCAGATCTCCAATCGGAGGAAGACGTACCGTACACAAACCATTGAATTGGATTCAAAAGTTGTCCGTCTTATATTTGATGAGTAAAGGTAAGAGAATTGAAGTTGCTTCGTCACCAATCAATCGCACCATCGTAAAGCTCGCCCTCCTTTAGTGATTTATCATAAAGTAGTTACAATTATTTAACAAGTAATTGAGAATCAAAGCTTTTTTCCCACTGCGAGCTTTCATGGAAATGCTTTGCTCTCTCGCCGCTCAAAGCACCTTTGCACGTTGGAAAAATGGGGTCCGTGGGTCACGTTTGCCTAATTCAATCACTAATGTTTCTTAGTAGCGAAGTAAAAGTGTAGAGGTTTTTATGTTTTCTTTTTTCTTTTTGGACTTTTTAAAATGACAAAACATATATGTGCTCAATGTCAAGAAAAACTACCAAAGACTATTGTATCATAGTGACATAAACAGACGAATAAAAGTCTATGTATATAAATAAAAATATCTATGATAATATAGATAGACACAAATAAAAGTATCTCTTCACGTCATTTACAATAATATTTTTTTATTTATAAGTTAAGATATCAATTCTTGTATATAGGTTAAGTTATTATGATCCTTCCTTATATTTGGTTTCATTTTAATTATATATTTTCATTATTTAGTCACTCTTTCATGAGGTGAGCATTTGGAGAAAAATCAAAGTTAAAAGTATAAATGATTGAATTTTGTGCATGAAAGAGAAATAAAACTAGCTCAATGTAATTAACATATATCTTCTAACCTTGAGGTGAGATATTGAATCATCTATCCTTACAACTAATTATAAATGTGATAGTATCTAGAAAGCTAAGGACCAAACAAAAATTAAATCCAACACTCATAAATAAAGATGTAGCATTTTCATAACTGAAGTCGAAAAAAATAAGTACTTATTTCATTTTTAAAAAGAGAATTGTAAAAGTTGACAAATTTGATAAAATATTTACAACATATAGCAAAATTTCAGATTATATCAATAATAAATATTAATTGACACCGATATGTTTCGATCAATAGACAATAATAGAACTATATCTATCATTTGATAGAATCTAAAATTTTGTTATATGTCGTAAATATTTTAGTTGATTTTATTATATTTAAAAATATCCTTTTTAAAATATATATTAGTTTATTATTTAATCAAATTTAATAAAAAAAATATCTTTTGAAAACTAAAATTTAAACTTATTGGAAAAAAATAGTATAAACTAAAATCCTATAAAAATGCATGGATAAAAAAGAAAATAAAACCTAAGATCGTAATTTTATAACAACATTTTAGTGCAATTCTAGGTTGTTTGAGTTATTTTTTCAAAGGAAAATATTTAAAGCAAAAAAGTAAGAAAAGTGTGTTAGACAATATTAGTGTACTATCGTTGAACAACTTAATCGAATGCGAAAATTGTGGGTCAGTCCAATATCTAAGTGTATGTATTAGTATCATTTTCTCAAAATAAAAAAGATAATAAAATAAAATATAAACATAACATATCAAACTAAAATATTCCCATAGCAAAATTTTAAATTATTTTAATAAGCACTCATAAATTTTTATCGATATTTATATTTTAGCAGCTTTGTCATTTACAACAATTTTTTTTAAAATGTCAAAAAATGTAATCATTAAATAAAAATTGAAAAAAAATTATTTTAAACTTAAATTTGGAAGGTTATACTATTTAAACTTTTAAGTTCGAGGTTATATCAATTTAAATTATAAATTAATATCAAATTAGCTAATGAACTTTCATAAATGTATTAATCTGAATTTGAACTTTGAAAATATCACTTTGTTTTTTATTTTTTATTTACATATATTTATAAAAGTTAACCGTTCAAATACATTTATGAGAATTTAAGTTTTAAACTAATATACTTTTAAGATATAATTGAGTTTAAATTTTAAACTAATATATTTATATAATTTGGTATAACAATTAGTTTGAAATTTAAATCAAGAGAATTCCAAATTTTAGGAACATAACTGATAAAATTATTAATTTAGAGTTAAACTCGGAATTAAAATAGAAAATTTTTACGAGTAGAAAAAAATTAAAAATTATTTGCATTTACTTAAATCCAATTAGATAAAATTTGCAAAAAAATATGCCATAAAAAATTTATGAGTTTTGATTTTATTTTCCGCCCACAAACGGAAGTTAGGCAACGGTCAAGAGAAAGGGGCATTTAGGTCATTCACCAACACATAAGACCTTTTTTGTTGAATCATTGTTTTAATAAATATTAGAAAATGGACGTTACTCAGCGATCGCGCAAAGCCCTCCACGACTCCGCCAGCTTCCACTTCCGTTTCTCTTGACGGTGGAATTCATTCACTTCCCTTTGTTGGGCAGCCCGCTTTTCAAAAAAGCTAGAAGGACCCACTGAATATCCATTTTACCATATTACCCTTCTCCTCTTCCTTTCTTCCCCATCTATATAATTCCTCATTCCTCTGCATCCCGTCTTCAACATATCACACCCTGCAACTCCATCCCCTATGGCTTCCACTCTTCTTCCCTCTACTGTTTTCGTTTTCTTTAGCTTTCTACTGGCCACTGACATAGTTTGTAAGTTTCTGGTCTTCGTCATTTCTTTATTTTGTTATCTGTAAATCTTTTATCAACTTTGACCGCTTGAAGTTTTCTTGCGTTTTGTCCTTTTTTTTTTTTATAATCTACAAATCTTGTTTTCTGGTGATCTCCTGGTGTTTATTCAGAAATTGAAGTGGATTCTCTGTGAATTTTCTTGTAGCGTCAGTTTTTATGAACCTTGATTATGATTGCGAAAAGATTCTAGAACAGGAGAAAGAAAGTAGATGGAGAATCTTCGATAACAAGAATCGAAAGAATTTTTTGGTTGAATGCGATTTTTTAGTTGAATGTGCTCTGTTTTGCAGATTCGCAATCGTTCATCGGAATAAACTACGGTCAAGTCGCCGATAACCTTCCGCCTCCGTCAGCGACGGCGAAGCTACTTCAGTCCACTTCAATCGAGAAAGTTCGACTGTACGGCGCTGATCCGGCTATCATCAAAGCCCTAGCAAATACAGGGATCGGAATTGTAATTGGTGCTGCAAACGGTGACATTCCAGCCCTAGCGGCCGACCCGAATTTCGCGAAAAATTGGGTTAACGCCAATGTAGCTCCCTTCCATCCGGCGAGTAAAATCATTCTCATCACGGTCGGAAACGAGGTGATAACCTCCAACCAAGAAAATCTAATGAACCAACTGGTGCCGGCGATTCAGAATATTCAAAACGCGCTCAACTCGATGTCTCTAGGGGATATTAAGGTTTCCACTGTCCATTCCATGGCGGTGCTTCGACAATCGGAGCCGCCGTCGTCGGGGATGTTCCACCCGAACTACATGACCGTGTTGAAGGAGCTATTGGAGTTCAACAATGCCACTGGATCGCCATTCACGATTAACCCATACCCGTACTTCGCTTATCGGAGCGATCCACGGCCGGAGACTTTGGCCTTCTGTCTTTTTCAGCCCAACGCCGGGCGGCTCGACACGAACACCAATATCAAGTACATGAACATGTTCGACGCACAGGTGAGTTCATCAATCTTCCATCCCTGTGTCTTGTTTGTGGTTTTGGCTTTTAGTCGTGGGAAGTTTATAATTTAAAAAATGGGTCGATTTTACAAAAAATGACGAGTTAATAAAAATATTAAAAATATATATATATAGAAAGGTAGAGTTACCCCAATAAATATGTAATTTCAAGAGTGCTATCTATTAGAATTTAGGTTGCTTACTTGCATCAATTTTGGACCAAAGGAACTCTACCGTATCTTTCCTAAAATTAGATTTTTAATTTAAGATGTGATTTAATTATTTAAGATTATAGAAAAATTCTCTTTTAAACTCCTTCTTACAAGCTCGTAATAATAATAATAATAAAAAAAAGGTAAACTTTGAACGTCCAGATCAAAACCCACTTATTCTAAAAAATTAACGGAATTGAACTAAATACACCTATTTCAAGATTTGAAAATTAAAAAGTTTTATTTCTTGCAGATTTAATACATTCCAGTGTCATTTAGTTATATCATTAATCACATATTTGTGTTATTTGGCCCCAATTTTGTGTGATAGACCAATTTTTATTTAACCTAAGTAGATGCGCTATTTTTATTAATTTAAGCTATTTTTATTGAAAACTGTTGTTTTTTTGTTTTGTTTTTTTTTTTAAGTTAAGTTTACAAGACTCATTTCACCTCTAAGTTTTTTTGAAGCATTCGTGTAAGAGAATGCTTCAAAAAAACTTGTCGTTTTTGGAACTGGCAAAAAACTTGGTGTTGTTTTTGGAACTTGCTAAAAAACTATAGTATGAAAATTTGGAGGAAATTGGTTTAATTTTTAAAAATAAAAAAACAAAGCCTTTTTTTTTTTAATTATTATTCCATTTCTTAGTAATTGAAAATTACATTTATTAACACCTATTTCATCAACATTTTTAAAAACAAAGTTTTAAAAATTAAGAAAAAATGTTTTTAGAATTTGACTATCTTAACTCACTTTTTGGACTCGAAAGGAATAAACACCACCATAAGAAATTGTGATAAAAATATATATGTTTAATTTTGTAAAAAAAAAAAAAGGTACGAAACCTAAGTAATAATCACATAAATTTAGACATGAATTTAGACATCATTTTAAGAACTCTATCAAAATTAAAACTAGATCGTTTGAAAATTATGAACATGCTATTTGTGGTGGCTGTGGATGCAGGTGGACGCCATAAGATCTGCATTGAACTCCATGGGGTTCAAGAATGTAGAGATTGTGGTGGCAGAGACGGGGTGGCCGTACAAAGGGGACAACGACGAGGTTGGTCCAAGTCTTGAAAATGCTAAGGCATTCAATGGTAATCTGATTGCGCACCTTCGTTCCATGGTCGGTACGCCATTGATGCCGGGGAAATCAGTTGATACGTATCTCTTTGCACTTTACGACGAAGATTTGAAGCCTGGCCCTGGTTCTGAAAGAGCTTTTGGATTGTTCAAGCCTGATCTTACAATGACCTATGACGTTGGTCTTTCCAAAAATGGCCAGGTAACAAACACATTCTCATGTATATAACCTTTCTACTACTTTTGTTTCCCTGATTTGTTGTAATGAATTATTTCCAATTACTTAATTTTGAGAATAAATCATTTTGAAGAAAAGAAAAATACATTCCAATTATGTTTTAAATAACTTTTTTATAGAAGAGTTGAAAAAAATGATGGCTTTTAAATTGTTCTTTTAGTCAATCCAAGCATGTTATTAGTGGGCACTGGTTTGAATGTTATACCTCTAAAATTTTGATGTTTTTTCTTTTTTTTCTTTAATGAATGTTTTAATATCTATTTGGTCCTAAAATATTATGGTGTGTTTTAAATATATATTTAGGTGTTTGATTTAGAAATAAAAGTCATTTCGGATAAAATATTTGCAAAAGTATCTTAAATAAGTTTTTGAAATATATTTTAAACCATTTTCGTAAAAAAATTTAAATGGAAATGAGTTTTTTGAGTTTTGTTTTAGCTTAATCTAGATAGATGTGTTTCACCTTAATTTTTATCAAAATATTCACCCTATTATTTTAAAAAAAAAATTATACTCGATCAAGTTTTACAATTTTTTTCTTACTATTAAAATTAAATTTAGGATGTCACTTTCATAATTATTTAAAATTAATTAATCATGTGAGTATTTTTAACAAAATTGAGTGTAAATTTTGAAGTTTAAAGATAAACAAAAAGTGCAACATTCAAAACTTCCTAAGAAATAGAAACTATATTTGTATAATGGTTTTGTTGTTCCCCAACAGAGCACTCCAAGTAGTCCTAAAACAACACCAGTGACGACTCCGTCGTCTCCAGCGAACAACCCATCAACCAAAGCACCAACAAGTCCAAAGCCGAAGGCAGGAGGAGGCTCATGGTGCTTGCCAAAGGGTGGCGTATCAGACGCCCAGCTTCAAGCCAATTTGGACTATGCCTGTGGAAGAGGGCTGGATTGCAGCGCGATTCAACCTGGTGGAGCATGTTTTGAGCCAAACACCATAGCCTCACATGCCGCCTACGCCATGAACCTCTTCTTCCAAAATGGCGGCCGTGATCCATGGACCTGTGACTTCTCACAATCTGCCACACTCTCCTCTAACAACCCAAGTCTGAACACACAACCAACTCCATATATATTTTTTGGATTATTGAGACCTAATTTCTTCACTACCATTACTAAGACTACAATCTAATTCTGTTTCTGTTTTATTGTTGTAGGCTACGATGGCTGCAATTATCCTGGTGGGAGCACGTGATGAGATTAGAAAGCAGTTGGATAATTGGATGTAAATTTCTGGAAAAGAGAGGCTTCCAATCTTCATCAAGATGAAGATCCATTTTCCACTTTCCAAACTCCATTAACATATGTATATTTTCTCTTGGTTTTTTTTTTTTAATTTTAAAATATATATTTTATCGTTTTCCAGCTACAAGGTTGTTAGTAAATTGTAAGTGTGTGTGTCTCCATGTTTAGATTAGTGTTTTTTTTTTATAGAAATGCTTGTTCTTAATTGTTAATTAATAACTAAACAGCTACAACACTAATTTGGAATTTTTTTTTTCAAGATCATTAATACTGTGGATTATTTTATTTTATTTTTTCAGAAAAGAGATTATTAGTACTGTTCTGAAAGTAGTTCTTTTTTTTATTTGCAAAAAATATGTGATCCTAAAAGTTAGGAGGGAAAATAATTTGAATAATTCAACCATCCGAACTAATTAATTTAATAATAAATTAATTCATATTGAATTAGGTTTTAAATGTAGGTTGTGTTGGGTTTCAAGTTAGAGGGTTGAAAAATTAATATCATTTCAATATGAATTAATAATAATATATATATATATATATATAAAATTGGGAGAATGTTTCATTTGAAAATTTGAATTACAATAATTAAAAAAAATTCAAAGGAATCGTTTTAACTTTACAAATATTAGAATTTAGAAACGAAAAAAAAAAAAATCAATCCGACAACCCAACCCAACTCATATTTTACGGGTTAGGTTGAAAACTCGGGTTATTCGTGTTGGGGTTGATGCCTTAAATCTCGTGGTCTTGTAGTTTGTAATTGTATATATAATACAAACTTTTTATTTATCTAATAAAATAAAGTATTTTATTTTATTTGATATTTAGTTGCATTAACTCACAAAACCAATAAACTAACATCCAAGGTTATCTTCTGTAACCTAAACATGTATGTGGAGACATACAAGTGGATCATGTTTAAGTGATAACCTAAATGGTCTGTAGTAAATGGATAAGGCTGGATACCTTATCTTGGTAACACTACGAATACGGCCTGCTTTGTAGTTGTTACAATTGTTCTAAAGTGCTACAAATGATTTGATCCTAATCATTTATGTCGAGACATTAGAGCGGGGGTATTCTATACAAAGAGTTTGTATAAGACCGGACCATGAAATGAATAGTCTCTCTTATTAACACCGTTACTAGTTGAGACTACATTTCACCAGGATGACTATAGGTGACTTGACCTGAATCTTGAGTGAGTTGTGAACTCCTGCCTATGTAGGCGATCCTTTGATTTGTATGGGTGAGAGCGGCCTATGTAACCGATTCAATATGCCTACCATTTTGGGGATTCGTCTGATTGGGGAGCTGGGAACGCAGCTACACAAAAAGGAATTCACTTCTTCTCTATAGATAGAGTAAGTAGAGAATTTGCTCTCTTAAGGGTTGATTTCAGGGCTTGAACAATGTGGCGCCACACCCTCTCTTGGCCTGAGAGGAGTTCAGTTATAGTAGGACTATAATTATTGTTCATTAGAGGAATCAATGGTACTTAAGGAGTTAGATGTAACTACAGAGGCAAAACGGTAATTTTTGGCCTAGCTGTACTTACGAGCAATTTGTGAAGGGTCATTGTACTGTTGATTGGTTATATCTAATGAACACAAAAATATATCTACAGTTAGAAGAGTGCAACTATTAGTCTTTAGTGGAATGACTAATAGTTAATGAATAGATATTAAATTTAATTAAAGAGTTTAATTAATTAATCTCATTTCATTAGAGCTTCAATCTGTAGGTCCATAAGGTTCCCTTGTTAGCTCAATAAGGATAAATGAGAATCAAATTTATTTTGGTTTAATTTGAATTGTTCAAATTGATTAAAGGGAATAAATTGTATATGATACAATTAATATAATGTATTTGATACATTATAATGTAAAGTTTTTTATGAGAGAAGTTAATATTTGAATATGATTCAAATAATAATAATAATATGAATGAGATTCATAAATAAACTATAAGTTAAAATTGAATTCGATTCATATTAGAACTATAGATTATATGAGAGATCTAAATCATTGGTTATATTATATATGATATAATATAAAGTTTATATTATATGAGATATAATATATATTAATTAAATTTATATTGATTTTATTTTATTTAATTAATATATATATATATATATATATATATATATATATATATATATATATTAATATATTTAAATAGAATAGAATAACTCCACGTGTAAGGATGGGGAAGTTATTTGATAACTTCCCCCTCCATTGTTGAGATTTGTTTTAAAAGAAAAAAAAAGGTTTTTTTTCCTTCTTACGATCTCTCTCTGTATCCCAACAAAACAAAATTCTCTCAAAAGCTTCTTCCCTCACCAAAATTACCGAAGCCCACAACTCTATGTGATTCTTTACTTGGAGAATAACGAGGAAGATTTTGTGGTGTCACGAAGCTTGGAAGAAGAATTGGTTCTAAAAAGGTCAGTTTATTTTCACCTTTTCCATGAGAAGCATGTTTATTATTTTTCTTTGAATTTATTGGTTTCATAAATTGAATTTCACTCGCACGGACGTTCATAAGCTTTCGCTTTAGGAATTCCATTCCTTCAATTCGATTGCTAATCTAACCAACCCAAAAATATGGATTTGATTGAGAATGTCTCCCAATTCAATCTAACTCAATCCGTTTACATCCCTAACAAAAAAAAGTAATGTTTAATTTATAACTTTGTTAGTTTGGGAATAGCTTATTTTAATGAATTAAATCTTAAAAAAAGACGGTTTATGTCAACTCTCTATGTGTTGTAAGTTTTTTCCTTTTTAATTTTAATTTTGTCTTTACAAAAGGTTGAATTCTTGCAAGAAAAAATTGTGATATTATAAATATTAGAGAATTATAAAGATGTTCATTTCAAGCCATCTCTATCATGAATGTGTCAATGTCAAGTATTCACAAAGAGTGGCCAAGTAAACCATTATGTACATACTACTTTTTCTATAAACAGAGGGATTTGGTGGATTTATAAAGACATACCAAGATTGGAGAATTTTTTAAAGAAATTGGAGATAGGGAAGAATTTTAAGATTTTAATTTTCTTAATAATTTCCTTAATTTCTTATTTATTTATTTATATTATATTATATTTATTTTATTATTATATTTTATATTCTCATTGACTTGTTTTGACCCTCTAATTTTTACTCTCTTATTTATTGATTTTCTTTGTACTAACATTTTTTTAATATTACAACATTACCATTTTCTTTTGGATTTAATTGATCGATTATAATAAATTATTAAACTGCGATCAAAACAAAAAAAATATTTAATTACAATTTGGTCACATTTTGAAAAATTAGAAATTTTTGGAGGTTTTCAAAAATAGAAAAAATTAAAGAATAAAATCATTCAAAAACAAAAAAAATTTACGCTTATTTTTCTATAAAGGGAATATTTTATCCAATGTTATATTTTTGACAAATTGTTTTTATTTTTTGATTTGATAAAATTTTAAATATAAATTTGAACATTTGCGACGATTTTATTAAAACATGTAAACTAAATTTTAATAAGTACAAAATTTCAACTTTCATCAGGAATTAAATTTACAATATAATCTAAAAAAATATATTAAATTTACAACTTTCATGCCGATATATAATTTATAAATTGAAAGGATTATTTTTATCCACTTAGAAAATTATTGATTGACGTCAATAGGTTATAGAAAATTTCAGCATATAATTATATTTGAGAATGAATTTGACTCATAAACCCAAGAGTAGCACTTATCTTGAATGAAAAGCAAACTTGAGAGGGATTTCAAACCTATTGCATATTCTCATTTGAATGATTGGTTAGAATACGTTTGGATTATCTGTAAAAGAGATGTTTTTCAAAAATATATTTACTTTTAAACATTTTCTTTAAAATAAGGTTAAAATTTAAACATTTACTTATTTAATTAGTTTTTTTAATAAGTGTTTATGCACACGTGTATTTAACACGTCTGATGTTCGTGATATTTCAAATTTTTTTATATATCATAATCTATCTTATTCATTTTTGCATTATTATTTTTTTCCCTTTTAGATTCTGTTTGAAAATTTAGACAAAGATAATAAAAGAAGTAAAAAAATTGCTAAAATAATAGAATGGATATAAGAAAGATAGATTAAGTATTTAAGATTTATTTCTATATCATTGAATATAGAAGAAAAAATACAAAGAGGAAAAAAATAAACATATCGTCAAAATAAAAAAAAAAGAAACAAAACATAATTATTAGGAACTCATGGTATGCAACAAAAATCCTTAATAATTGTTTGTCTTTGTCTGTCAATTATACAAAAAAAAAATTGCTAGAGGGAATATTGTAGATGAAGGAACAAAAAAGTCATTGTCTATCATTCTTTAAATAAAAAATAAATAAATTTTGAGAGCAATTGAGTTGTGTGAAAAAAAATCAAGAGAAAAAGAAAACAAGAGAGACAAATTTTAGAAAATGTAATGGAAAAGACTCCTTTTATAGTAACAAAATGATATTGCAAAACTACTAAAATTTCAAAAGTTTTAAAACTAACTTAATTATAATTAAAGATAAAGTCATAAATTCTATAATAGTTTTATTTATAAAAGAAAGAAAAAACTTAAAAAAGAATTGTAACAGACGTAAAGGGGTGTGAAATAGCTTTTAAGAGTTGATTCAAGTGATTTAATTAGTAATATTATATTTGATTTTAAAATGACAAAATCATCCATCAAATTAATAATGAAAATAGATAAAATAGTGAGGAAAAGTTTCTCTATATAGGAGTTTTTATATATAGTAAGTATAGATCATTTTGTTTAAAACCTCATTTCTCAAAATTTGGTTTTGATTGTTTCTTTAAAATGAATTTGTTGAATAAGAAACTTTGGTTCGTGATAATTATAATTTGATTGAGTTTAGGTAATCAAGTTTTCTTATATCCAACCTAATTGAAGTTCGATGGAAAAATTGAACCAAAGAAATAATGGGTCAAGTCCACTAGGCAAATAGGCACAAGTCCAAGCCTAACAGACAAATGGGCCCAAGCCCATCAAACAAATAAATTTCAAATAGATCTAAGCCCACTTAAAGTACATGAAATTTCTCTAGAGACCTTGCCATTCATTTCAAAGATCTTTGGTTGAAGAAAAAATTGGAGTTCTGAAAAATTGAAGACTCAAATTAAATTTCTAAAAGTTCTGAAGACATGCAAGTTCTTATCAAGCTCGAGATTACCATCATCTTTCAAGATTGAACCCCAAATTGATTTGCAGCTACCATTTTCTGAAGATCAAAGAATAAAAAGTTTTAAGAAGTTTAATTTGTATTTGAGAGAAAACATAAAAAAGTATATATTAGAGATTGTATATAAGATACTATATAAACCAATATACAAAGTTTAAATCTACGAATTACATTTTCTCGAAAATCTTGTATGAATAGAATTACATTTCAATCTCATTTTCTAAAAGTACATTTTGAAAAATTATTCGACACTTCAAAAAATTTTAAAATCACTTTTATCAAATTTAAACACTCTAAAAAATAACCAAAACATACATTTCAAGTTCGATCTCAGAATCAATTAATTATTCACACGAAAGAAGTTCGTATATTGGATAAGGATGGTAGAATAAGAATTGATCTTCACCCTTGGAAAATAAAAAGAAAAAAGAAAAAAGAAAAACGGGTCGGAGTCTATTTATTCGTCTGTCCGGGTCGACTCTGCAAAATTGAAATGAAAATCAGTTGGAAGTTCCGAATAGTTCGTTAATGGTTCCGGGAAGAGGAGAGGAAGTAAAAAAAAGAGAGAGACCCAAAATGTAATTCCAAAATCAAAGTGGAGAGAGAAAAGAAAAGCCAAAAACCACAATCAAAACGGAAATGAGTACAAGAGAGAGGGAACGAGATCTAGAACTTTTGATCCCAGTCGCTACAGTTTCTGAAAATGGAGCTTCCAAATCTTCCACCGGCCCCGTTGCCGCTTTATCCAATCATCACTCCGGCCGCGAGGTCCGTTTTCGCTTCTCTTTTTCCATTACTAATTGTTTTCCACGTTTTTCTTCCGATTTCTTGCTCTGTAATCCTTCAATTCCAGTTAACTATGCATGAAGAGTGTTAGATGCACACTAAACCTTCCCTTCATCCATACATTTTAGGCGTTTGCTAAAGTCATTCGCAGCTGGGCGTCCAAGAAGTTCATGACAGGATGGTAAATTCTTCTGCTGTCCCTTTAGATTTGTTTTTAAATTTCTGGAATAAATGCATCTTTTTTTTTCTTCTTTTTTTTTTTCTTTTCTATATCCTAGTATTTATGCTGAAGATATGGATTTATGTTACGAATGTGAGATCATTCTGTATTTGATTCTGTGATTATGAGATGAAGGCAAGACTTCCAAATTTCGTGACTGTTTTCTCTAGTTTTGTTACGAGTTAGCTTAAAATGCGCAGTATTGATGGTTTATGGGGCTCTTGTTTGCAGTGTAATTCTTCTACCGATTGCTATTACATTCTACATCACTTGGGGCTTCATTCGTTTTGTTGATGGTTTCTTCTCTCCAATATATAATCACTTAGGGATTAATATTTTTGGTAAGTTAAAGAGTTATGTTTGTTACAAAAAATCAGAATGAACAATATTTAAGAGAATTTCCGCCGTTGATTTTCAGTAGAATTTTCTGCAGGGCTTGGGTTTATTACCTCCATCACGTTCATCTTTCTTGTTGGTATTTTCATGTCATCTTGGTTGGGAGCTTCTGTTCTTACTATTGGTGAATGGTTCATTAAGAAAATGCCACTTGTTAGCTATATTTACACGGCCTCGAAACAAATTAGTACTGCGATTTCACCAGGTTAAAGCATTGAAAGCTTTTACTCTTGTTCTAATTTCCATCCACTTATCTTGGTTTTGACAATCTGAAAATTTGGCCGCAGATCAAACTTCACATGCCTTCAAGGAAGTAGCAATTATCAGGCACCCCCGTGCTGGCGAGTATGCTTTTGGATTCATCACTTCCTCTGTTGTTCTTCAGAGGAGAATGGAAGAAGAAGAACTCTACTGTGTTTATGTCCCTACTAATCATCTCTATCTTGGAGACATATTTCTTATGAGTTCCAAGGACATCCTGAGGCCTAATCTCTCTGTCCGAGAGGGAATTGGTATGATCTCAAAGAAACCATTTAAAACATTAGTATTTTGAGCAGGAAATGGATTCTTTGTTCTTAACAGGATATCGTAAACGAAATTGGTGTGTTAATATCTGATAGAACCCAAATATATTGAACTCGAAAGTACAAGATAAACCAAGTGTTTGAAGTACTTGGACACTCCCAATCTTGATTAGATACCAAATATATTGAACTAACTTATATGAGTTTAAGGAACTGTTCGGATTACCGTTTTAATTTCAACTAATCTAAAATTTGTTCTTAATATTTAAGCTCTTACATGTAGAAGAATGTAATCTCTTGCAATATGCTTATTATGAACAATGAATTGTAATGTGAATCTCTTGAATGTCAATCCAAAGAGATTTTAAATCTTAATAATTAGTTGATATGTTGGACTTGGAATGTTAAGAATTTCTTGATATGTTTTAATATTATGAACATGGAATTCAGATGCTCCTTGATTTGGTGTAGAAATTGTGATCTCTGGAGGGCTGTCAGTGCCTCAAATACTGACCACAGTGGATGCAAGAGCAATGCCAACAAATGTGGATGCAAGAGCAATGCCAACAAGTGTGGATCCAAGAGCAATTCCAACGAGTGGAATCGAAAAACTTTGCAAAACCAAAAGTATGGTATAATGATGATCAGTGGGTGAATATATTTCATCCAACCATGAAGAAAATGGAGTGTTTTTACACAGCTTAGTCGATTCAAAATGGCATCTTCAGTAAACTGTAATGGGAACAACCTGCAAATTGGAAGGAAACTCAAATTCTTTAGAAACAAACAGGAAGAAATATTGCCAAACGTTAATCTTTTTCCAGATCCATGATTTGGTACTTCTGAGCTTTCACTTTTTGAGTAGGGGAGCAGCTTTCTCCCTTTATTTTTGAGTTGTATATGTTTACCCATGTTCAATGACATGGAAATTTTGTTTTCTTCAAAACATGTTTCTAGTTCTCCAACATTCTTTCTTGACTCTGATTAGAAAAACCATGAAATTTTTTAGGAATTATATTATTATTAGAAGACCACAATGCATAGAATTTCACATAAGCACACAAATTTACTATCCTTTTAGCAATTGTTTTGTTTTGATTTAGAAAAAAAAAACAAATTAGAGTGAGAGACAAATAAAATGATAGGTTTTCAGTACCAAAGTGCAATGGTTCTTGAGGTGCTTGTAGCTAGAAATGGTTGTTGGTTCAAGGCGAAAACTTGGAATAGTATAACGATTTTAACTGAACTTTTAATCTCAAAGTGAACTAGTGTTTCAATTTTTGGTAAGTTCACCCACTAATTTAGTCAAGAACTATTCATAAGTTTCAACAAAAATTTAAGTCTGCCATAAAATTAATCTCTGTCATGAAACTGACCATCAAATAACATCTCACAGCTCATAATTTAACAAAGTCAAACTTTTGTGTTTGTTCTCCAAAAATCTTACCAATTTCTTACATTACAAAATAAAAAAAAAAACGGAAAAAGAAAATTGAACTTTTAGTACCTGACATTTGAAGTTTATGTCTATTTGGTTCTTTAAGTTTCAAAACGAAGACTTTAGTTCACATGTTAATTTGCTAAATACTTCTAAATGGTCCCTACGTTAATTTAAGTTAATGAAATGCTTACTGTTGTGATACGTGCTGACATGTATATTTTCAAACAATGGTTAATCTTGTATTTTATATGTTTGCCCAGGGTGTTCACTATCGATTGTCGTATAATTGGTTTCAAACATATAGTTCTTTTACTTGGAAGGATAATTTTGATCTATGATATATAAAAACTCATATTGTTCACGTTGATGAAATTTTTTGAAAATGTTATTTTTACAAAGATAAGCAAATAAGTTGTGTGTTGTCACATTTAAGGAGAGATGGCTAGGTGATTAGATCTGCCAGTCTCCACACGCAAAACTGCCATCTAAGGCGAGATGGCGAGATGAGATGAGATGTAATAATGATATTATATTTGTATATTTAATATAAGAATCAAATGTTTTAATTATGTTATATATTCAATTTCTAAAGTTATCCTCCCTCAATTACAAATGTTTCCATAATTTAAACTCCCTATTTAATTACCAACGTCTCTTTTATTCTCCTCCACTATATAAACACTTCTCTTTGTTCATTTTGAAAGAGGAGAAAAATAAGAAAAAACTTCTTTCAAACAATCTTTCTATGAGTTTTCTGAGAAATCAAAAGTGTCTATTTGAGTGTTGATATTCCAATCAGTTTTAGTGCAATCCTGATTGAAGAACATGGTTGTTTTATCTCGAGGATGACGATGCTATACAAAACTGTTTGCACAAAGGAGCAAAGCCGTGAAATGTCGTAAAGAAAGTGACATTTGCGACTCAACCTTTCTTTCTTAACTAGTTTCTATTTTGCAATAGACATTTTTTATTTGGCGAGCTAACCAGAACTAACTAGTACGTGACAAGTTCTTATGAGTTGACTTTTAGGCATTTTGACCTAGCGGTATATACAATGTTCCAGGTGATACACAAAGTGTGACATCAAGCAATCAGTTTAGGCGTTCTGTCTGGACAAGGTGAGATACTAATTCTATTAGGCAAATTACTCCAACAATTTTAAGATGTATTCATTCTACTGTGATGGCCGGATCATTCCAAAGAGATTTAATATCTTTTGATCTCAACTACCCATTTTGCTTTGAAGAAGCTCACTTTAAGTATTGGAAGCAAAAAAAATGTTGTTCTTTCTAACTCTGAAAAAGGTTGCTACTGCCTATTCCACTGAAAAACCAAAGACTTTGGAATCCAATCCAACAGAGGAGCAAATTAAAAATCTTAACGTGTGGACAAAAACTGACTTCATATGTAAGAGTAATCTTGAATAGACTTATTGATGAGTTATATGACTATTACAACACTATGTCAACCATGAAAGAGGTCTAGGGTGCATTACAAAAGAAATATGATATTGGGGAAGTCAGATTCAAGAATTATGTGATAAGCAAATACTTGCGGTATCAAATGACTGATGACAGATCCATGGAGACTTAATCACACGAGATACAGAAGATTGCACATGAGATAATCAACAAAGGTATGCCACTTGATGAACAATTTCAAATTGCTATTATTATTGATAAACTACCTTCACTGTGTAAGGATTTCAAGAACACTCTAAGGCACAAAACGAAAGAATTCTCGTAGGAGAGCCTGATCACGCAATTAAGAATAGTGGAGGAGGAGAGAAGACATGATGAAAAGGAAGAGGTAAATGTGATTCCCAAGAAGCAATTCACTGTTGTTTTGAAATGGGACCTAAAACTAAAAGGAAATAAAATGAAAGTTCAAAACAAAGGTCCTAAGAAACAAAAGAACTCTCAGAAATCTCAGTCCAGAAGTATTATACAAATTGTTTGCTATAATTGTAATAAACCGGCCTGGGCATTTAGATAGAAACAAGAATCGTCATGTTGTGATTCTAATAGAAGAGAAATTAGTAGCTATAATCACATAAATAAATGTGATCGAGGGGTCTGAAGGTTGGTGGCTAAACACTAGTGCATCATTTCATGTCTGTCATGGCCTTAGTTTATTTAAAAAATATAATGAGACTAAGGGATAAGAATATCCTTCTAAGGGATCATCACACAACTAAAGTGACCAACATTGGAGAAGTAGAACTAAAATTCACATCTGACATGACGCTTGTCCTAAAAGAAGTTCTGCACACTCCTGAAATTCGGAAGAACTTGGTGTCAAGACATCTCCTCAACAAAGCGGGCTTCACTCAAACAATAGGATCATATCTTTTTACCTTAACAAAAAATAATGTATTTGTGGGAAAGGGTACTTATGCAAATGATGGCATGTTTAAATTATTTTTGGAAACGAATAAGAAAATGTATTAAGCTTACATGTTTTCTACTTTTAATATTTGGCATGTTAGACTTTGTCATGTTAATAAAAGACTAATTAGCAACATGAGTATGATAAATCTTATTCCTAAGTTATCTTTGCATGAATTTGAAAAATGTGCATGTTGTAGTCAAGCTAAAATAACAGACTTCACATAAATATGTAATTAGGGTAACTAAACCTCTAGAGTTAATTCATTCTAATTTATATGAATTTGATGACATGTTAACTAGGAATAGTAAAAGGTATTTTCTAACCTTTGCAGATGATTGTTCCAACTATACTTGAAAGGGGTATTTTCAAAAATATAAAAAAACGACAAAATATTTACAATGTATAGAACAATTCTAAAAATGAAAAAAGCCCAGAGGCCCACCATGTAAAATACCGAAAATGCCCCGTCAACCACGCCATCAATAACGCGCATGTAATATATTTAAGATCGTTTAAATATGGCTACAATTTATTCGCGATCGTTTAGATATGATTCAATATGTAACGACCCGACTTTCCGGACCAGACTGAACGCGTCCTGCTCCCCTTCCTCGGCCTCCTCGGCCACCCCTACGTGCACCTCTCCTTGGCGGCATTTCCCTAACAACCACCAATGATCCCTTTAGTCATAAATGGTAATTAACTTTACAGTTTAACTTAGGTAAGGTAATGCATATAGAGTTATACATATACTTTCATGAGAGCGTACCTGACGAGCGGCAAGGATCGTTTTAGCCATAAGGACACAAAACACAGACTCACATTATAAGCCAGTCTACAGAACCTAAAACTTAGGCTCTGATACCAACTGTAACGACCCGACTTTCCGGACTAAGCTGAGGTCACTACTAAATACCAAAACTCGACCACACAACATAAAATTTAAAACGGACCAGTTACGATTCATTAAAAACGTTAGAAACATTACAAAAAAACAGTTTCGGGCCCTATTTTAAATCAGTCACAAAAGTTTCAACAAAAAAACTCAAGTCATCAGTTCAAAATCACAAACCAAATATTTTGACAAAAATACATAGCGGAAGCAATAAGAAAACCAGACGCGTCCATATGGCCTTCACGCGTCCTTCCTGCCTCTCGTCGGTCTGCCCCTCGCTGTGCCCTTATCTGAAAAGTTTAAGAAGGGAAAAGGGTGAGTATAAACATACCCAGTAAGGGACCCACTACTGGGCCCGTTAGGGAACAACAGTTAACTTCCTATTCAGGGGTACCCTACATGACAGTCTAATGGTTCCGTAGAACGCACATATCAGTCTAGTGCTCCCGAAGGATGCACACATCGGTCTAGTGCTCCCGAAGGATGCACACATCGGTCTAGTGCTCCCAAAGGATGCACACATCGGTCTAGTGCTCCCGAAGGATGCACACATCAATCTAGTGCTCCCGAAGGATGCACATATCAGTAAGGCACACTACTCCATAGATGAAGCTAACCGTTACCCCTCAGTCCATACTAAACCGTCTACAACAGTCATACCCATCAACACTCATATTACAATTTCGCCATAGGCTTTGCCAGTCAGATAGTATAGGTTTAAACAACTACACCCTCAGTTACCATACGCGTTTCCAATTCGCACACCATTATGGTAACCCCTAGACCCAATCAACTAATCAATCGAAATCGGATTCACTGTCCTTTCCCGTCCAAACTCCATGATCAATGTCCAGACCAATAACTACCACGTACCTAACCGTAACTTCAAGGTCCATCGACATACAATTCCAATCTACCACGTAGCCCATTAACATAACCACACTATACCGAGCACCCAGCATCGGGTCTACTAGCAAGTAACTCCTTATACCCGATAGCGCACAAGTTACAACTAGCGGTCGCGTTACTCTTACATCAGACAAGAATATAATAACAATGCTTAAAAGTCAAACACACTTATATTTATTCGGTACAGTTACTAACGTGTAATCCCCTGTGGACTACTACGTTTCCAGCCTCGCTCCGAGGTCCAGTAGTAGGAAAAACCCTTACCTGAAACTTGGTTATGCCCCTCGATCGAGTCCACGCTCAACGGATCCACCTAAACGAAAACACGAAGGTTTTAATCGATGACACTAGTAGAAGTCATTTTAAATGGTCCTAAGCGACATCCGTTGACTTACCCGAGGGAAGGAAAGTTATCTCCAACCAAGCCTGCCGCGGAACCCGAAAACTTGAACGTCAACTCCTTAATACCTTCAAGGGATAAAAGGTAGGACCAAATCTTATTTCAAATATTCAAACTCGAATCGGATGCAGCAACATTAGGGAATTCATCAAAACAATCCTTACCGAAAACTCACCGTGACCCGGAGTGGAGGAAGGAAGGCTTAGGTGGCTCGACTCGGCTCGGCTTGGCTCATTCTCGGCTTGGCCTCGGCTCACGGCTCGGCTCGGCTCGGCTTGGCCTCGGCTCAGCTCGGCTCGGCTCGGCTTAACTCGGCTTGGTTCTCGGCTCGGCTCGCGGCTCGCGGCTCGGCTCAACTCGGCTCGGCTCGGCTTGGTTCTCGGCTCGGCTCGCAGCTCGCGGCTTAACTCGGTTCGCGGCTCGGCTCGCAGCTTGAAACACGGGTCGGATTTGATTCGGGTTTTCGGGTCGGGTCGGCTTGAAAACGGGCAACCTCAACGACAAACTTCGGGCGTTCGACGACGGGGATGTGTCGCGGTTGGGTGGAGTCCGACGACCGGCTCTGTTTTCACGCAGCGGAGGACGACGGCTTGACGGCGGACACGGTCGGACGATTTGAAACCGATAAGAGATCCGAAATAGTAGGGAGGCCGCGGCGGACGAACACGATGAAGCTGACGACGCTGGAGGCGGAAATGGAGACGGAACGTGACGGGGGAGATGGAGACGCGTGCGGAAGAGAAAGATGGAGAGACGGCAGCGGCGGCGTGAAGCTGGAGACGAAGAAGAAGAAGAAGAAGAAAAAGAAGAAGAAGCCGAGGGGGGGTCTCACGCGCGGTAAGTTAGGGTTTTTTTTTTTTTTTTTTTAAATATATATATATATATATATATATTAAGTTAAATAATAATAATAATAATAATAATAATATTTAATAATAATAATAATAATAATAATAATAATAATAATATAATAAATAATAATATTAATATTAAATAATGTAATAATAATGTTAAATACTAATAATAATAATATTAAATAGTAGTAATAATAACAATAATAAATAATAATAATAATAATAATAAAAGATAATATTAATATTAAATTATATATAAAGATTATAATAAATATTAATAATAATAATAATATAATTACTATTATATTATTATTATATAAATTTACAAATATTAATTTCAGAATTTCAGAAATTAATCCAAAATTTAAAATTCCCGAAAAATTATATAAAACGGTAAAAGTTTACCTCGAAAATTCGGGGCGTTACATTCTTCCCTCCTTAGGGAACTTTCGTCCTCGAAAGTTTTATTCCTCGAACAGATCGGGATAACGGGACTTCATGTCATCTTCACGCTCCCACGTAGCCTCTTCTACCCGGTGATTCCGCCATAAGACTTTAACCAGAGGGATTTCTTTATTCCTCAACGTTTTCACCTCTCTAGCAAGCACCTCAACGGGTTGTTCAGTATAGCTCAAGTTTTCATCAATCTCTAGTGGCTCGTAATCCACTACATGGGATGGATCTGACACGTACTTCCTCAACATAGAAACATGAAACACATCATGAACTGTCGAGAGTGATGGTGGCAACGCCAAGCGATAAGCTACAGGGCCAATCCGCTCCAGAATCTCAAACGGCCCAACAAAACGGGGACTCAACTTTCCCCTCCTTTCAAATCGTAAGACACCTCTCATATGTGCTACCTTTAAGAACACCTTGTTCCCTACCTCAAACTCAAGATCCTTCCGCCTCACATCTGCATAACTCTTCTGCCTACTCTGAGCGGTATGCATGCGTGATCTAATCTTCTATATCGCTTCGTTAGTAGACTGAACTAACTCAGGACCCATCAAACTCTGCTCACCTACCTCACCCCAGCAAACTAGGGATCTACAACATTTGTCGTACAAGGCCTCAAATGGTGCCATGCCAATAGTAGCCTGATAACTGTTATTATAAGCAAATTCCATCAAATGTAAGTGGGAGTCCCAGCTACCTGGAAATTCCAATGCACACGCCCGCAACATATCCTCTAAAACTTGGTTCAGACGCTCAGTCTGACCGTCAGTCTGTGGATGGAAAGCTGTACTAAAGTCTAACCTTGTGCCCATAGCAGTCTGCAAACCCTTTCAGAATTTGGAAGTGAAACGGGCATCTCTATCAGAAACAATCGACACTGGCACCCCATGTAATCTCACTATCTCAGACATGTACAGCTGTGCCCACTTACTAGCAGTATAGGTGGATTTACCCGGAACGAAGTGCGCTGATTTGGTAAGTCTGTCCACCACAACCCAAATCACTGTAAAACCCCTCAAAGTTCTCGGCAATCCTGTAATGAAATCCATGGATACGTTTTCCCACTTCCATTCCGGTATGCTCAAGGGTTGTAATAAACCCGCTGGTTTCTGCCTTGGTGCCTTAACCTGCTGACACACCAAGCATCTACTAACAAATTCTGCTACCTCCCTCTTCATGTTACGCCACCAATAAACCCGCTTCAGGTCCTGATACATCTTCGTACTACCTGGGTGCATGGAGAATGGGGAACTGTGAGCCTCAGATAATAATTCTGTCTTAACCGCACTATCTGACGGCACACAGAGGCGTCTCTCAAACAAAAGTCCACCATCAGAGGATAATGAGAACTCAACCGCTTGCCCTGCCTCTGCTAGGCCACGTTTCTCAACCAAATAAGGATCGTTACTCTGAGCATCAATGATCCTTTGCCTCAAAGTCGACTGTACCGTCAACTGGGCTAACTGTATAGTGACTGCCCCCACTGACACTGCAATCTCAGCCCGCTCGAGATCCCGATGCAATGGGGCCTGTCGGGTAATAAGTGCTGCCGAATGTGATACCTTTCTACTAAGAGCATCAGCTACCACATTTGCCTTGCCTGGATGATACAGTATCTCACAATCGTAATCCTTCACTAACTCAAGCCACCTTCGCTGTCTCATATTAAATTCTTTCTGAGTAAAGAAGTATTTCAAGCTCTTATGATCCGTGAATATCTGTATCTTTTCACCATATAAGTAATGCCTCCATATTTTTAAAGCAAAAACCACTGCTGTCAACTCTAAATCATGTGTGGGGTAGTTCTGCTCATGACTCTTCAACTGACGAGACGCATAAGCGACCACCTTACCCTGTTGCATCAAAACACAACCCAAACCCTTCTTGGAAGCATCACTATAAATCACAAAACTGCCAGAACCATCAGGTACAGTAAGAACCGGTGCGGTAACTAGCTTCTGTTTAAGGTTCTGAAAACTGTCCTCACATGCCTTGCTCCAAACAAAAGGAGCTCCCTTCCTGGTCAACTGAGTAAGAGGAGTAGCTATACGAGAAAAGTTCTCCACAAACCGTCGATAATAACCTGCTAAACCAAGAAAGCTACGAACCTCGCTGACTGTGGAAGGTCGGGTCCAACCAGTGACTGCCTCTATCTTAGCTGGATCCACAGAGACTCCAGCCTTAGAAACCACGTGGCCTAGAAAGGACATCTGCTTCAGCCAAAACTCGCATTTCGAGAACTTTGCATACAACTTATTATCCCGAAGTGTTTGCAAAACCATACGTAAATGCTCCTCATGTTCGGCCTCCGTCTTGGAGTATATCAAGATATCATCGATAAACACGATCACAAAAGTATCTAGGAACTCCCTAAACACTCTGTTCATCAAGTCCATAAACACTGCCGGAGCATTCGTCAAACCAAAAGACATCACAATAAACTCGTAGTGTCCATACCTGGAACGAAATGCTGTCTTTGGTACATCACCATCCTTAATCCTCAGCTGATGGTATCCCGACCGAAGGTCAATCTTAGAGAACACTGTGGCTCCCTGTAACTGGTCAAATAGATCGTCGATCCTGGGCAAGGGATATCTGTTCTTTACAGTTACCTTGTTCAACTCCCTATAGTCAATGCATAGACGCATCGATCCATCCTTCTTCTTAACGAATAAAACTGGCGCACCCCAAGGTGACACGCTCGGTCGAATGAATCCCTTATCAAGCAATTCCTGTAACTGCACCTTCAGTTCTTTCAGCTCTGCGGGGGCCATTCTGTAAGGGGCTCTAGATATAGGAACCGTGCCCGGCTCCAACTCTATGGCAAACTCAACCTCTCTGTGCGGAGGTAACCCCGGAAGTTCTTCAGGAAAGACATCCGGATAGTCCCTCACCACCGGTTCTGACGACAGGGATACATCGACCTCTCTAGTATCCACCACGCTCGCTAAGATACCCCAAGTACCCTGACTGAGCAGTTTACTGGCCCTGATGGCTGAGATTACCTGAGGCAACGACTTTGACCCTCCTCCCTTAAATTTAAAACTGGTCATCGAGGGAGGGTTAAACGTTACCTCCTTACGGGAACAATCTATGCTGGCGTCGTTAGCGGCCAACCAATCCATACCCAGGATTACATCAAAGTCGAGCATATCCAGGACTAACAGCGTTACTTCAATCACATGGCTTGCTATCTCAATCTGGCATGCTTTCACCTTTTCCTTCGACAACATACACTCCCCGGAAGGAGTAGATACTGATAGAACATGGTGTAAGGGCTCTACCTCTAAGCGGGCATGCAACACAAATGCGGAAGAGATAAAAGAATGTGACGAACCCGAATCAAACAAAACTAAGGCGTAATGCCCCAATACTGGAAGCGTACCTGTCACCACCGTGCCTGCCCTCTCAGCCTCAGTCTTGTTGGTAGCAAAGACCCTACCCTGATGTGGAGCACCTGCTCCCTGATTCTGCGCGTTCCCCGTAAGTCTCAACGGGCATCTATCAGCTGTATGACCCTCTTGCCTACACTTAAAGCAAGTCCTGGTCCCGAATAAGCAACGGCCCAGATGATGCTTCCCACAAGTGGTACACAACGGCTTCCCTCTGGCAGCTTCCCCTGCCTCAAAAGGTTTCTGCTGGAAGCGGCGAAACTCACCACCTGATCTGAGATTCCGCTGTGGCACTGGAACAGGCTGCTGATCAGCCTTCCTCTTCTGTCCCGATGTTGAACCTCTACCAGCGGTCTTAGACGAGTTAGCCCTCTTTTGTAAACTGAGATCCACTGCCAGGCGCAGTGCATCGGCATGAGTAGCGGGTCGGAAAGCTCGGACCAAACCCTGAATGTCTAGTCGGAGGCCTCTAACAAACTTATCAGCTCTGGCCACCTCGGTCGCTATCATCTCGGGAGCGAAGCGGGATAACATGTCAAACTCCGCATCATACTGCTCCACTGTCATGTCACCCTGCTCTAAGTTCAAGAACTCCTGCCGCTTGGCGTCTCTCAAACTAGCAGAGAAAAATTTCGCATAGAAACTCTCCTTAAACTGTTGCCACGTGATCTGACTCACATCACCACCTAGCATTCTCTCTGTAGTCTCCCACCATGCAGTACCTCTGTCAGTCAACATAAAAACAGCACACTGAACCTTCTGATCCTCAGGGCATTTCATGTATCGGAATATAGTCTCCAAAGACGATAACCACAGCTGAGCCCTGGTGGGGTCCTCCAAGGACCCATCGAATGTCATGGGATTATACTTCCTGAAATTCCTCAGGTGCTTAGCCTCTGCTGACAACTGATCCGGCACAACCTGGGGCGCAACTGGTACTGGAGCCGGAGCTGGTGCTGGAGCTGGCGCTGGAGCTGGCGGGGCAGGCTGCTGCTGCTCCCGCATCTGCATAATCAAATCTCTAAACCTCTGCTCCATGGCAGCTAGATCCACATGAGTAACTGGCGCAGCCGGGTCAGTGGCTCGGGCTACGGGCTGCACCACAGGCTGAACGCGTCCTGCTCCCCTTCCTCGGCCTCCTCGGCCACCCCTACGTGCACCTCTCCTTGGCGGCATTTCCCTAACAACCACCAATGATCCCTTTAGTCATAAATGGTAATTAACTTTGCAGTTTAACTTAGGTAAGGTAATGCATAGAGAGTTATACATATACTTTCATGAGAGCGTACCTGACGAGCGACAAGGATCGTTTTAGCCATAAGGACACAAAACACAGACTCACATTATAAGCCAGTCTACAGAACCTAAAACTTAGGCTCTGATACCAACTGTAACGACCCGACTTTCCGGACTAAGCTGAGGTCACTACTAAATACCAAAACTCGACCACACAACATAAAATTTAAAATGGACCAGTTACGATTCATTAAAAACGTTAGAAACATTACAAAAAAACAGTTTCGGGCCCTATTTTAAATCAGTCACAAAAGTTTCAACAAAAAAACTCAAGTCATCAGTTCAAAATCACAAACCAAATATTTTGACAAAAATACATAGCGGAAGCAATAAGAAAACCAGACGCGTCCATATGGCCTTCACGCGTCCTTCCTGCCTCTCGTCGGTCTGCCCCTCGGTGTGCCCTTACCTGAAAAGTTTAAGAAGGGAAAAGGGTGAGTATAAACATACCCAGTAAGGGACCCACTACTGGGCCCGTTAGGGAACAACAGTTAACTTCCTATTCGGGGGTACCCTACATGACAGTCTAATGGTTCCGTAGAACGCACATATCAGTCTAGTGCTCCCGAAGGATGCACACATCGGTCTAGTGCTCCCGAAGGATGCACACATCGGTCTAGTGCTCCCGAAGGATGCACACATCGGTCTAGTGCTCCCAAAGGATGCACACATCGGTCTAGTGCTCCCGAAGGATGCACACATCAATCTAGTGCTCCCGAAGGATGCACATATCAGTAAGGCACACTACCCCATAGATGAAGCTAACCGTTACCCCTCAGTCCATACTAAACCGTCTACAACAGTCATACCCATCAACACTCATATTACAATTTCGCCATAGGCTTTGCCAGTCAGATAGTATAGGTTTAAACAACTACACCCTCAGTTACCATATGCGTTTCCAATTCGCACACCATTATGGTAACCCCTAGACCCAATCAACTAATCAATCGAAATCGGATTCACTGTCCTTTCCCGTCCAAACTCCATGATCAATGTCCAGACCAATAACTACCACGTACCTAACCGTAACTTCAAGGTCCATCGACATACAATTCCAATCTACCACGTAGCCCATTAACATAACCACACTATACCGAGCACCCAGCATCGGGTCTACTAGCAAGTAACTCCTTATACCCGATAGCGCACAAGTTACAACTAGCGGTCGCGTTACTCTTACATCAGACAAGAATATAATAACAATGCTTAAAAGTCAAACACACTTATATTTATTCGGTACAGTTACTAACGTGTAATCCCCTGTGGACTACTACGTTTCCAGCCTCGCTCCGAGGTCCAGTAGTAGGAAAAACCCTTACCTGAAACTTGGTTATGCCCCTCGATCGAGTCCACGCTCAACGGATCCACCTAAACGAAAACACGAAGGTTTTAATCGATGACACTAGTAGAAGTCATTTTAAATGGTCCTAAGCGACATCCGTTGACTTACCCGAGGGAAGGAAAGTTATCTCCAACCAAGCCTGCCGCGGAACCCGAAAACTTGAACGTCAACTCCTTAATACCTTCAAGGGATAAAAGGTAGGACCAAATCTTATTTCAAATATTCAAACTCGAATCGGATGCAGCAACATTAGGGAATTCATCAAAACAATCCTTACCGAAAACTCATCGTGACCCGGAGTGGAGGAAGGAAGGCTTAGGTGGCTCGACTCGGCTCGGCTCGGCTTGGCTCACTCTCGGCTTGGCCTCGGCTCACAGCTCGACTCGGCTCGGCTTGGCCTCGGCTCAGCTCGGCTCGGCTCGGCTTAACTCGGCTTGGTTCTCGACTCGGCTCGGCTTGGTTCTCGGCTCGGCTCGCGACTCGCGGCTTAACTCGGTTCGCGGCTCGGCTCCACTCGGCTCGCGGCTCGGCTTGCAACTTGAAACACAGGTCAGATTTGATTCGGGTTTTCGGGTCGGGTCGGCTTGAAAACGGGCAACCTCAACGACAAACTTCGGGCGTTTGACGACAGGGATGTGTCGCGGTTGGGTGGAGTCCGACGACCGGCTCTGTTTTCACGCGGTGGAGGACGACGGCTTGACGGTGGACACGGTCGGACGATTTGAAACCGAGAGGAGATCCGAAATGGTAGGGAGGCCGCGGCGGACGAACATGATGAAGCTGACGACGCTGCCGACGCTGGAGGCGGAAATGGAGACGGAACGTGACGGGGGAGATGGAGACGCGTGCGGAAGAGAAAGATGGAGAGACGGCAGCGGCGGCGTGAAGCTGGAGACGAAGAAGAAGAAGAAGAAGAAAAAGAAGAAGAAGCCGAGGGGGGGGGTCTCGCGCGCGGTAATTGAGGGTTTCTTTTTTTTTTTTTTTTAAAAAAAAGATATATATATATATATTAAGTTAAATAATAATAATAATAATAATACTTAATAATAATAATAATAATAATAATAATAATAATAATAATAATAATAATAATATAATAGATAATAATATTAATTAATACTAATGTAATAATAATGTTAAATACTAATAATAATAATATTAAATAGTAGTAATAATAACAATAATAAATTATAATAATAATAATAATAAAAGATAATATTAATATTAAATTATATATAAAGATTATAATAAATATTAATAATAATAATATAATTACTATTATATTATTATTATATAAATTTACAAATATTAATTTCAGAATTTCAGAAATTAATCCAAAATTTAAAATTCCCGAAAAATTATATAAAACGGTAAAAGTTTACCTCGAAAATTCGGGGCGTTACACAATATATACGCGATCGTTTAGATATGGTTCAATATATACGCCATCGTTTAGATATGACTATAATTTATATGCGATCGTTTAGATATGGTTCAATATATACGCCATCGTTTAGATATGACTATAATTTATACGCGATCGTTTAGATATGACTACATGACAATTGTTTAGATATGGTTATAATTTATACGCGATCGTTTAGATATGGTTCAATATATACGCGATCGTTTAGATATGACTACAAGGCGATCGTTTAGATATGGTTATAATTTATACGCGATCGTTTAGATGTGGCTACAACGTGATCGTTTAGATATGGCTACAATTTATCTTTTAAATTCCATCATTTAATTTTGTTACATGATTGTTTAGATTTGGGGACATAAATCTAAATGATTTTTTTTAAAAAAAATTGGTACACGGTTTTTTTAATTCTTTTGTACACGATCGTTTAGATTTCTTTACACGATTGTTTACTTTTTTTACATGATCATTTACATTTAACTACTCCAATCCAAATGATTTTTTTCAAGATTTTTTATACATGATCTTTTATTCTTTTTACACGATCGTTTACTTTTTTAAATGATCGTTTACATTTGGCTACTCCAATCTAAATGTTTTTTTTTTCAAGATTCTTTATACACAATCGTTTACATTTGGTTACTCCACTTTAAATGTTTTTTTTCAAGATTCTTTCCACAATCGTTTAGATTTGGTTAACCAAATATAAACGCGTAAAAAAAAAAGACGATGGAAAGATTAAACGACGTAAAAAAGAATCAGAAAAGAAGAAGATGTAAATATTAAACGATATAAAAAAGAATAAAAAAAGAAGAAAGACAGTTGAAAGAAATCACAAAATTAGAAAAGAAGAAATACGATGGAAAGAAATCGCAGTGAGAAAAAAGAAGAAATACTATGGAAAGGTTTAACGATGTAAAAAACAATTAAAAAATAAGAAAGATGATGGAAAGAAATCGCAGAAAAAAAAGAAGAAAGACGATGAAAGAAATCGAAGAGGAAGACGATGAAAGAAATCGGAGAGAAATCCTCATGAAAAGAAGGGCAAACCTGAAATATTTAAAAAATGGTTAACTTTGTGGGCTTTGTTACACGTGCCGTAAATAGTTTGGTGTTTTGTTAGATTTATGTAAGTTTCCCTTGAAATTAAGTATTAGTAAATACTTGATTATTAATACTTTTATCTTTTTATCTCCAATTAATTATGTCATTAAAATTTCTCTAAAACCGTTCACAACCCTCTACCTTCCACACTATTCATATTTCCTTATTTCATACTAATTGCTTTGTATCTTTTTCAACCTTTGAAATTCTTTTCTCTTTTTTAAATCTTTGAGTATAAATATCTCATTCTTTTTATTTCCTATTTATGTTCATAAGTCACAACAAAAAATTATGCGTGTGAAGAAAAAATCAAATCATGATTTTTATTTTCTTCTAATTTTTTCTTATTTTTATTTTGTTCCCTACTTTGTATATAGAAATATATTTATGTATATTCCTTTATTTATAGATTTTTGCAATGTCTAGGAGCAAGCAATCGATCCAATAAAAAATATGTAAAGAAATTGATGAGAATTCAAAGATGAAAGAACGTAAAAGTGGGAGACTAGAGAGAGAACGGTTAAAAGCGTCATTTCCAAAAAATAACAAAGTTGCATGAAGATGCCAAAGAACTAGATTTTTTTTAATTTTTTATTGTTACTTTGTAATTAAGTATGCTTTTGATGCAAATATGTAGGATGTGCTTACCACTATAGTATATTATGAATCTTATAATTGAGGGATCAGCGGAAAAAATTGTCTTCTCTATTTGTATTATTTCAATAATATATTTTCATTTAAATTTAATTATTCATTTCAAAACAATAACTAACTATAATTCTGGGGAAAGTTGTTAAATAATTATACTTCTTGAATTGGGTAGAAATACATAAAATATATAGAATTAGCACAAATGTCCAAATAGTAATCAAGCCAACGTCGATGTCCAAAATTCCAATCCATTTAAACATTCGATATGTAATTGAAAAACATACTCATCGATCTAAAGTTTGATCGAATTGATTATTTCATAGTCATACGATCAAATTCTTTATATTTTTTAGCTTATTCGATTTACACACACATGTATAACAAGTCATGAGTAAGAGGTCTAAGAATGAAGTTGCAAAATGTATTTTCAAAAATCACCAATAAATAAATATCATACTATTTGTGTAATTGATTACTAACTTTTTATTTAGTCAAATAAAATGAAAAATTAACGTGAATAGCACGTGTTACCAACTAGTTAGTTAAAATGATCAAATATACCTCAAATTTTGTTCTAAAGTGTGCTTTTCTAATACTAGTTCGGATTGATTTCAAGAAAATTCAGCCATATATCACTGCTTTGTTAATTTATGTGCATATACAATAACTCGTGGATATGTTAGGTTAAAGCTCTAAGCGAGTGACTATAAGGCAACTGGAATATTATGCAATAAAAGGTGCAGTCTTATTCATGCGTTGCAAAACTTCCAATGATATGTATGCAATACAAGTTTTCCTTTCTATCGCCCAAGTGTAAGCGAAGAGAGGTTTCTTTGGTAAGTCTAGGGTCGAACATAGAGAATTAATGTTCCTAATGATCTTATCGTGCAACTAAACTCATGCAGTATAATCTATATATTGTATTAATATGAACAATATAATTTAACCTAATTATTTACACAAAGGTGCCTTTGGTGATACAAGGTGGGCGTGGCGATAAGGTGATATGGAAAATGAACTAAGCTCGTAGGCATGGTCAGAAGGAATGCTGAATTAACTAATTGCAATGAATTGTGCATTAATACTCTAAGGCGATATAAATCATGTATTAATTTCAAAATTAAGGCGAGCGACCGCTTGTCTTCGCCATACTTGCTCGCCTTTCGGGATCGAAATACTTAAAGTTAAATCATGATTTATATCTAATCATCTTGTTTGCATTATTATAAATAATTTATCCTTAATTAAGGCAGACAACCTTTCGATGCTTTCGCTGCACATGTTAACATCTCAGCAACTTATGCAAAGGACAAATTTAGTGACAAGATTACATTACTACAATCTCCTTGCCGCTTGCTTAGTTAACTATGTGCTCTTACCTGTCTAGTGATTGTGATTAATACCATTGTCTTTCTCTTGAATACACAATGTGTTGACATCTGCGTTTAACTAAACAAAACTTATAAAACAAACAATAAGATTCTTTATTATTAAAAACACGTTTCATTACTTATGAACTAACTAAAGCAGATTGAGCATGGATAGTAGAAGAGAAATGGAAAAATGGTAGAAGAAATGCATTACTATTATAAACATAACTTGAAGACTCTCGGTCATAGAGTACATTTTACAAAGCAATACAATATAAACAGAAAATGGAATACAAAGAAATGCATCAAGTCTTATAGTATGACTTCTCATACTCCTTGCCTCTGATTTTTGTCTGTTCTTGAAGGGGAATTGGTGAACTCTCTCTCTCTTTTTGTTCTAAGCTCTCACTTAAAACTCAAGGGACAAAGAATGTATGATATGAACTTGCTCTCCAGCCAAAGATTGCACCCTTGATTCTGAAGTAAAGGCTTCTATGAGGAATCATGTTGACAGGACATCCATGCGTCATTAATGCTCTTGAAAAGCAGCATCCGCACCGCGTTTACTCATAATCGCAACTTTTTATACATGGGACAAGCGATTATGCAGTACTAGTTCTAACTCGATGAACAAGTTAGCCGTATGAAGTTCGAAAGTCGCAGACAAACTCGTGGTACGATGTAGCCTACTTTCACTTTTTGAGAGAAATTGGTTTTATAAAATGCGAGAGAGAGAAAACATCGAAAATATTGTTAAAGAAAGCATTGAAGACTGTCAACTACAAAGAAAATTTAGATTGCAAAAAGTACAACAAAGCTTGGTTAGGGATTCAAGTACTATATCTCCCCTATAGTACATTTTAAACATTTTTAGCTTTGACAAGCTTGCATATGAAAATGATGAAATGTCACTTTCTAGGTCAGTGACAACAAAAGGAAAGCAATAAACTAAACTAAGTACAAGATATAAAGATAAAGTGGTTTGAGGATGTTCAGGCATGCGGCTATAGGCAAACAACGCCTTGGATAAGCATGCTCGTGACACAGACAGACGTCCTTTTATCATTTCTCAGACATTTGCGCCAACCAAATTTGTCTGCTAGTGCATCAGATCATCTAGCTTGATTGCTTGTCGCTACGTTGGTTGGACGTGTCTCCTGGTGTAACGTTCTATGGCAAAGCTCCACTTCTTTTTGCCTATTATCCTACGATAAAACATATTATTATCTTCGTATAATGTTGTTGAAAGGAGTTTACTAGAAAACAAACTACATGGTTCCTAAATGTGTTGAGTCATCGATCTTAACCATACACATTCTCAACTAGCCTCATGAATTGCAAGAATTTCGACATGATTTGAGGAGGTGTCTGTTTATGGTTTGTTTCACTGATCGCCAAGATATAACAATTCCTCCATATGTGAATAGATAATTTGTTTGAGATCTAGTTTTGTGTGGATCAGATAATTATCTAGAATCTGCAAAACCAACTAAGTTAAAATTTTATCTATTTGAATAAAATAATTCTATATTAATTGTTCTTCGAAGATAACGAAGTATATGTTTAATTTCATTTAAATGCCTTTTAGTTAGAGAGGAAATGTATCTAGCTAATAAATTTACTGAAAATGCTACAACATTGGAAACAAAGTTGAAGTTAAGGACTATCCAGACCTTAGAGGACATGTTGAGAGCATGTGTCCTTCAGTTTAATGGAAGTTGGGGTACCGACTTATCACTCATGGAGTTCACTTACAATAACAACTATCAGTCTAGTATCGACATAACACCATTTGAGGTTTTGTATGGCAAACCATGCATAACTCCTGTGTGCTGGAACGAAGTGGGAGAGCGAAGTTAGTTGGTCCTAAGTTAGTACAAATCACGACAGATAGTATTAAGTTGATAAGAGAGAACTTGAAAATAGTTCAAGATCAACAGAAGAGCTATGCATATAAATGACGAAGAGACTTGGAATTCCAAGTTGGAGATCAAGTTTTCTAGAAGTTATCTTTGTGGAAAGGTATTCTTCGCTTTAGGAGGAAAGAGAAGTTGAGTCCTAGATATATTGTTCCATACAAGATAACAAAACGAGTTGGGCCAACAACCTATAGAGACGACCTACCTTCAAAGAGACGACCTACCTTCAAAGAAGGAGACAATTGGAGCTCGTACTGATAATGTATTGTGAAAACGAGGTACAACCGAAATAGGGAAATCGAGAAAACATAATATTAAAATAATAAAATATGATATATAAAATAAATAAATAAATAATAAAATTAAGAAATTAGGAAAATTATAAAAACTAAAAATTTAATTTTTCCACTTTCTTTGGATTTCTCTCCAAATAAAAGTGCATCTTACAACTCCATGTCAATATTTACGGTCAATTTGGCAAGCATGAGATAAGACACATAACATGAGTGTTAGAATGATTAAAGGGTTGACATGTGATTATGACTAGCGTGGACACTAATAGACATCTATTATAAATAAAATTTATAATAAATTAGCCGAAAAAAAAGTAAAAAGAAAAATTCTTTTGTTAGGATATTTTTGCAATTAAACCGATATAGTTACTTAGAAATACTCATCATCTGCTGCAGCGCACGGTCATGCCAATCTCACCGTTTCGATTTCTTTCTTCTCTCTTCATTATCACCGTTTTCATTGTTGAGCCGACACGCCAACGATCTAGAATCGGGAAATAGAAGCGTTTCCCTCCATTCCCGGGAGGAATTAAGCGGTGGTGGAGAGTGGTTTTTCTTGGGCTAGGGTTTCCTAACAGCCGGTGCTTGAAAAGTTGAATAGCCATGGAGAGCGCCTTTGCGAGCGCCTCTGCTATATCAGACCAGAGGCAGAAGATCGAACAGTATAAACACATTCTGTATAATGTATTGTCGTCGAACGATAGGGTTCAAGCCAAGAAGTTTATCGATCACAGTTAGCTGCCTCCCATTTTTTTTTAAAGTTTAATTTAATACGTTGATGCTTTTTCTCCAAACTCGTCCATTTCTTCATTTTAGTGTGTAGGGCTAATCATCTGACGGTTCTTCACGTGCAGCACTATCCGACGAAGTTCCACTTGTAGTTTCGCGGCAGCTCTTGCAGACTCTAGCGCAAGAGTTGGGGAAGTTGGAGGGGGAGATTCAGAGAGAGATTGCCCATTACATCCTCGCTCAGATTCAGCCGCGAGTCGTCTCTTTCGAGGAGCAGGTTTAGTTCTGGTTTTATTATTTTATATGATATAGAAATGATGCTTCTCAGTTGTGTGAATGACAACGAAGCACCAATATTACTTCTTACTCAATTGAAACGGGAACCTGACCTTGCTATTCGTCTAAATATTCATCTAAATGGATTTTATACCTTGTTTTGTTGATTACAATTTTCCGGAAGAATGGTCATGCGTGTTTCCTTGGTTTATATTGGAATTGAATGGAAATCTTTTTTTCAATTTACTATTAACGGAAGAATTTGGGGTTCTTTTAATCACCAAACCGTCAGATATTCATTGCTTTTGGATTCATATACAGAACATTGTAAGTGCACGTTTGGTCTTTTATCAAACGGAAACAATACTTTCATTGAAATAATGAATGAGTTTCATGCTCAAAGTACAGAAGAGGAAACAAAATTAGAAAAACTTCAAGCAAGTCATACTAGGCTAAAACCAAATTACAACTTAGATACTAAAGCCCTGTAGAAAAACAAAGAACAATCCAAATCACCAAATAACTCAATAAGAAAAATCAGCAAAAAGCTTAGTAAGAGATACGGTCAAGGATTTAAACCTGAGGAAACCTAAAACGATTAGAAATGAAGCAACCATCGCATCAGCCCACAAAGTTGAACCTGAGATATAATGTATGGCCAACTAAAAATAATTGGCGAGCTCCAAAACCAAAGAAGAAACCAGCTCCCTGCAACCAGGCCGGCACCGACTTATAACAATTTCAGAGAAAATAGTAAGAAAAACTCCAAACTTAAACAAACAAAGAAATGCGCATCAAGTCTATCTACCGGTTGATTTATCCACTGTCTTTGGTGGAAAAATTAGAACAACTCTGACTAGAGCAATATCACTTATTTATAATCAATGTTTGTTTTTATTTTGTCGTCAGTTCCTATGTTTTTCTCTCATATTGTTTTGAGTGTGGCTAGGGTCAGCAGTTTTAACTACTTTTGGTCATGGATCTTGACTTGCATGGTCCATAGATTAAGGAAGTAATTTGACTCTGGTGAGTTGCAGGTGCTGATTATTCGGGAGAAGCTTGCTGAATTGTATGAATCAGAGCAGCAATGGTCAAAAGCTGCACAGATGCTCAGTGGCATCGATCTAGACTCTGGAATGAGGTACAACAGTCACTTTCCTTTCAATATGTGTATATTTTTTTTGTAAAAAGTAGGATTTTAGTAAATTCTGGACTCTCTCTTTATTGATTATGTCTTTTTGTGGTTGCTGTCAGGGTGATTGATGAGTCATACCGGTTGTCAAAATGTGTTCAAATTGCTCGTTTATACCTTGAGGTACAGTTTATTTCTGTAATTGCAGTTTGAATCTTATGACAGTTCTTATTACAAAGGGTTATATGTTAGTAATGGTAATTTGCTACGATGTGTAAAGGCATAGAGCTCTATATGGTGGAGGAGAGTGATTTCAGGTTCCACTATCCATGATATAATAGTGCAGCTGTTTTCAATTACATTGAATGTGCTTTACAGTAATTAATTGTTTAATGTTTATACTTACAAGGACAAGGAACTTTGTTTAGTCTTAGGTACTTGAGCACTCAATATTGCTCAATTTTTTCTTCCACAGGATGATGATGCTGTTAATGCTGAGGCCTTTATCAATAAAGCTTCATTTTTGGTTAGCAATAGTCAGCACGAAGTCCTTAATTTACAATACAAGGTTAGGAATCTTTCCAATTTTTGATGACTCTAACTCAGTAATGGCCATATGGTTTTTCTTCTGTGTAAATCCCCTCCATTTCATTCCTTTCGCAGGTTTGTTATGCTAGGATCTTGGACTTGAAAAGGAAGTTCTTGGAAGCAGCACTTCGTTATTATGATATATCTCAAATTGAAAAGAGACAAATAGGAGATGAGTAAGTAAACTTGAACATTCTTTTCGTGGAATACAAGTGTTTTTAGATTTGTTAAACAACCATCATTCACTTATATACTGTTTTTGGCCTTTTAGGATACCGATCTTAAACATTTGCACATGATTGGAAGTTCCTTTATTTTTACAGAACTTCCAGTTTATGTGTCAAGTTTATGCATTCTTGACATTCTTTTTGTGCTTTTTATTCACTGCGTAATTGCTAGCGTTTATTTAGTTATTAAAAATGACAGACATACCGATAAGCATTTTTCACTTGTGCTTTGTTTAGAACTTCAGAATTACCAAAAAGAAAAATTTAACTAAATTCAAAGCCAAGATATCTGTTTTATTTCTACAAAGTTCATGTCTTGATAATGTTTCAAAGGCTATCATTTTTAACCTTTTCTTTTAAGTGTACAATGGAACTGCAAAATTGGGCTGATACTACTATAATTTTTTGTGTTTGTTAGAATTGACGTTGACCAATTTTGTGACCTCTTCATTGATGTATTGTACAAAAAAGTATTCTTTTGTTGATTTTCCTTGTATATTTCACCCTGCTAAGCCTTTTCCTTCAACCATTTTCTACAATTATATTATGTATTTCACTCTTAATTTCAGTTGCTCTGGCTTTTTATTATGTATGAGGAGCTATTAACTTCAATTTTTTGAGCATTGTACATGCATGGACGAAAGTAATTTTTTTCTATAAATATCTTTTTTATGTAAAACTCTCTTTCTCAACCTATTAAACAGTCTAGTGCCTCCTTTGCAAAAGAAAATCCTGTTCTCACATACTTCTAATAACTGAGTTTCAACAAATTGGTATGATTTGTATTCCTTTTTTTCTATTCCTTTTTTTTTTTTTTTAGGAAACAGAGACAATTCATTTCACTGATATGATGAAAATGATATGATTTGTATTCTACCTTTGAGTTTGGAAATTCATGTTTTTATGATGAAAAATATGAATTCATTCATCTTGATTTTTGAAGAGATTGGTTAGGAAATGATACCATCTAACCATCTTCGGTTGACCTAGTAGAAAAAAAGAAAGTTTCAATAAATGGGTAGGAGGTCAAGGGTTTAAACCCATGGTGGTCGCCTACCTAGGAATTATATTTTCTACAAGTTTTCTCGACTCTTACATGTTGTAGTGTCAGATGGATTGTTCCATGAGATTAGTTGGGGTGTTCGTAAATTGGCCTAGACACTCACATATATATAAAAAAAAAGTAAATGATACAACCTCTCTTAACGAATGTTATTAGTTACTTTATTTGTTTTTTTTAGAGAGATTGACGAAGAAGCATTGGAACAAGCTTTATCTGCTGCAGTGACGTGTACAATATTGGCTGCTGCTGGTCCACAGAGATCCCGAGTTCTTGCCACATTATACAAAGTAAATTTTTTTTGATTTATTGATTTATTTATTGCTAATGGAATGTATCTATCATTTTGGAGGGGAGTGACTTTAACTATGTCCTTTCTAAGTGTTGATGCTTTGATGTAGGATGAACGTTGCTCGAAGTTAAAAATCTATCCAATACTGCAAAAGGTTCCCTTCCCCCTTCCTCCCTCCCTCCCTCCCTCCCTCTCTCTCTCTCTTCTAACATTCAAGAGTGTATTCTGTTTGTTGCCCTTAATAAGTGCATAAGAGTGATATTCTGTTCAATGCCCTTAATGAGTGCATAATTGAACTATTAGGTTTACTTGGAAAGAATTTTGAGAAAACCAGAAATTGATGCATTTGCTGAAGAGCTAAAACCTCACCAGGTTATGATTTTCACTCTTTACCTCGTTCTAGATTCTGGCATCACATCAAATATTAAAAATCTCTCTTTTTTAACATTTTTTCAACAGCAAGCCCTTCTGCCAGATAATTTTACTGTGTTGGATCGTGCTATGATTGAGCATAATCTTCTTAGTGCAAGCAAACTTTACACAAATATAAGGTTAATTATGTGCAGTATACTTTCTCCTTCTCCTTTATTCCTTTTCTTCTCGTTATTCTATTGTTTTTGGTTATTCTATGGCAGTTTTGAAGAATTAGGCACTTTGCTGGGTATTCCTCCTCATAAGGTGTGTGATATATCTATTATTCTTATTATGCTTTGGCAAAAATCGTTAACTTCTTGTTAATGATCTATTATGTTCCTACTGTCTGCGTAAAAATGATCCTTAAATTATTGGTTTTTAAATGAAAAGACATAAGTGAGATGGATCCTATCATGAACCTGCTTAACGGTAGGTTCCTCTATTTGAAACAAATTTCCTTTGCATTTAAAGCCATTTTAATGAAGGACCAATCAACCATATCATATTATATTTTAATATCCAGTTTGAAGATCAACCTTTTCCTCTTTTTCTTCACCTCATCAACCATCTTGTTTGAAGGATAGGTTTCAAAATTTATAAACCTCCTACAGGGCCAGCTTGGCTCTCGAAAATTATCACAAGGAGGACCCTTAAGTCTATCCACAAACTCTTGGGAGTGAGACCAGCAGGTCTAGATCATATCTGGCTTGGCAGCCAAAGATTTATTGCGAGTCCTGCATGTATAAGTTTCATTAGCGCATTTGTTTTACTTGTTTTAACGTTAATATTCAGCAGTAGCCAGTAAGACTGCATGGGCCTATAGTTTTGTCAGCCTATAAACTGCTGACAGCTAAAAATATAAACCCACTCATTTTAATGCCTTCCCAACACTAACTTGTTGTCCTCTACAATCCATAGTAATAAACCTGTCGTTTACAAAGCGTTTGGCTTTCCTGGCCCTATAGGGATTGGCAAATAATTGCGGTCATCAGAATACTTATTCTAAAAGTTGGCATCTGGCTTGTTGGGTACTTGGGATGTTTTATGGAGGACTAAGAGAACTGTTGACTTGATCTTTGATGTTTTATGGAGGACCAAGATTCCAAAGAAAATGAAGTTCTTTTCCCGATAAGTTTTGCTTGGTCATGTGAATACGAAGGATAGGATTTTTCGAAAGATGCCTTCTTTAATGGGGCCTTTTTTCTTGTATCTTTTGTTAGAAGGCGGATGAAAACCTGGATCACCTTTTTCGGAGTGTCAGTTTGCGAGATCTGTTTGGAATGGTTTCTCGCAAGAGTTTAATTTTTTGCTTGCTCGCTAGAGGGATGTTCGCTTGATGATCAAGCCTCCTCCATTTGCTTGCCAAAGAGAGCTGTTTGCAAGGGTGTGTGCTTTGTTGTGGGATCTTTGGGGAGAGAGGAACAAAGTGTTTTGAGGTGTGGAGAGGGAGCCTAGCAAAGTTTGGTATTTGGTGAGGTTTCATATTTCCATTTAGGCTTCAGTTTCAAAGACTTCGTAATTATTCTCTGGGTAATATCTTACTTAGTTGGAAACTCTTTCTATAGTGAGGTTTTTGTGGGCTTTCTTTTATATTGCCCAGGTATTCTTTTATTTTTTTCCTCAATGTAAGCAATTGTTTATATATGTGTGTGTATATATAAAAAAGAAAAATAAAGAGGGAAACTTTCTCATTTTTGATTGAAATGGGAGGTTTGGGTATCAACATTCTCACTATAAAAAATAGTGCTCTTCTAGCCAAATGGGGTTGGAGATTTCTCACCAAAAAGGATGCTCCTTGTTGGCAGGTGCTTGCTTCTAAGTTCTAAATATAAATGGTACGAGAATAGTTAGTAGACTTCCATGAAGGGCTCTTGGCTGCATAAAGGGCCATAGATTCAAATTATGAACAATATTACTCCCAGAGGACTGTGGGATAAAACCAAGATCTGGAAAGATAAATGGCTTATTGCCTCGCCCCTTTGTGTGGAATTTTGTTTACTTTTCAGAATTGTGACTATTAAGGACTCAATGATAAGTCATTGTTGGTTGACTCTCTTATGACCAGCTCTAAGCCTTTATGCCTTATAATAGAGATGATCTTATTTTGTGGATGTGGATGTTGGAAAATGATGGTTTCTTTTCAGTTATGCCTTTCTCTCAAGTTTGTTGTGAAGGAAGCAGCCTTGAACAGATGGAGATTTGATCTTAGATGGAAAGCTGGTTGTGAAGATCAAAGTCTTCACATGAATTTTCTCCTTTAAAAGGCTGAATACTTGTTGAAGATCTGGAGAACCCGGTAGAATTATGCCTTCTTCCCTAATTGGTGTGGTTTGTGTAAAAGAAGTGTGGAGTCCTTGCCTATTCTTTTTTTTGCCCCCTTGGTGTGTATTGTTGGGAAGGTTGTTTAGCTTGTCCAGCTTGCAGTGCTGTTGGCCTAGCAAAGCCTCTGATGCTTTTCTTCAGCTTATTAAAGGGCCCCAGGTTTCATGCTCAAGTGAAAATCCTTTGGTCCAATGGGATCTTTGCCCTTCTCTAGAGCCTTTGGTTTGAACAAAACTCAAAGATTTTTCTGGTCATGAACTAGATTTTTGGGCTCTTTTCACTCTTTTTGCTTCTACTCGGTCTTCTACTGCTAAATTCTTTTGAAATTATACCTTAACTCATATTTACACTAGTTGGGTTTTGTTTTTGTAACCTGTCAGTGTGTGAGATATCTATCTTTCCCGCTTTTGTATTCTCTCTTTGTTATTGAAAGTTATGATTCTTATTATTGTTAAAGAAATATGTTGGGCCACCAATCATTTGGCAGTATAGTAGAAGAGGAAATAAGGGGAGCGCACACGTTATGGGGAGTGTGGTTGCTAGAGCTGGGACCCACAATTAGTTAGTTGGAGGCAAGAGAGGTATAAATAGTGAAAGGGAGGGTCTGCGAGTGGGCATGAGAGTTTTTGTCAATCATTTGTCTACATACTTGAAAGATAGGAGAGGCAGTGAGGGGGGTAATTCTTTTTTTGTTCTTCTTTACCAATTACTTTCTGTTTAGGGATTGCTAATCTATCAATCCTGTGTATCTATTCTGATATTTTCATTGAATAAAACTCATCTCGATTCCGGAGTTCTATCATATTGGTGTCAGAGCATCTTAACCTGGGAAAGGAGAAGAGAATGGCATAAAGGAGAATTGAGGGGAAACTGGAAACGTGCGACCAAGAAATTTCTGGTATGAGAGTAGAGTTGCACTAATCACCGGCGGTTGAAGAAAATCTCGCTTCATTGAAAGGTTGGGAGAATAGGAGGAGAAGCAACAACAATTGTTGATGAATTTTTTGTGAAAGGAAAACCGAATACGTCTAGAGAAATGGAGGAATCTTCGATTAAAGGAAAACCGATCGGGAGCAATGTTGAAGGAGGAGATACGACGATGAATGAAATCAAATCTGAAGGAAGCGATATCCCTTACGATCGCAGCAAGTTCAAGAAGGTTGAGATGCCCGTATTCAGCGGCAATGATCTGAGTTCTTGGTTGTTTCGAGTAGATTGTTATTTCCAGATTCATAAGCTGACGGATTCGGAGAAGATGACTGTGGTTGTTGTTAGTTTTGATGGAGCAACTTTGGATTGGTACCGGTAGGAAGAACGAGATCCTTTCAAGGATTGGTTGGATTTGAAATAGAGATTGATGGTTTGCTTTAGATTGGTGAGAAAAGGATCAATCTGCGGACGATTCTTAGCAATCAAGCAGGAAACGATAATGGAAGAACATAAGAATTTACTCAATAAATTGGTTGCGTCGCTACCATAGTCGTGAAGGAGGTGTGGGAAGAGACGTTCATGAATGGGCGTAGTCCATGGATTAAGGCCGAGGTAGAGTGCTGGGAAACGGTTGGGCTTGTGCAAATGATGAAATTAGGCCAACGCGTGGAGAATTGTGAGATAAAGAGGAGGGAAGCGGGCCTCGATAATCTAACGGAAGTTAAGGCCCAAATGCCTTTATCTTTTAATAAACCTAACATTCTGATTTCTGTGAAAGATAACAAATCGGGAGAGAATTTTCTTGTACGCACGATTATGTTGAGAGGAGCGACGACGTCGGGGAATCGGCGTGAAGGTCCAATGAAACGTATGATGGACGGGGAATTTCAGGCTTGGATAGATAAGGGACTCAGTTTCAAGCGAAAGGGATAGTCGAACTCCCAATTAATTTTGTGGTTGGGTTGACTAATCCAGGAACGATGATGTTAAAAGGGAGGTTCTGAGAAGAATTAGTGATTACATTGATAGATTGCGCTGCAACGCACAATTTTATTTCAGAAAAGTTAGTGTCATTGTTGAGAGTTTTTGGTAATCATTTGTCTACATCCTTGATAGGAGAGGCAGTGAGGGGGGTAATACTTTCTTTGTTCTTTACCAATTACTTTCTGTTTAGGGATTGCTAATCTATCAATCCCGTGTACTTTCTGATATTTTCATTGAATAAGATTCATCTCCATTCCGGAGTTCCATCACAATACTTATTCCAAAACCTCTAGATATTGAAAATTCCATTTCTTATAAAAAAATACTTATTCTAAATGTCTAGCAAGGAGACACTAGAAAGTCTTTCGAGAAATAAGGTTCTTTTCTACTCCCCGCTCTTCTATGGAAGAGAGGTACTTTCACAGTCTCAGAGCAAAGGTTTACGTTTTTGCTTTCAAAGTCTCCCCTAGTTATGATCTGCTCTTTTCATTGAGAAAGATGAAAAGTTAAAGCTATACCATTAGATTCATAGTAAAGAAAGGTCTTGTTTTTGCCCCTCTCTCTTACAAAAGACAAATACCAGATTGAGTTGATATCTCCAAAGACTACATACAATAAGTTACAAAAGATGAATGGTTATATCAAAGGTTTAGTTAGAGAATGGCAAATGTAGCGAGAGCAAAAGAGCTTGTTTGATATTTTCTGCTTCTGGCTTGCAAGCAGATGCTCATTCACTCATGAAGTCCACTTTGCTTGCTAAATTAGACTCCTCTCTCTTTGTAGGCTGAGAAGATAGCATCAAGAATGATATACGAGGACAGAATGAGGGGATCGATTGACCAGGTTACTTCTCTTCTCTGTCTCCACTCGCCCAAAAAGAAAAGGGAAAAGGGAAAAGGGATCATGTTCAGACTCCCATGAAATGAAGGAACTAATGGAAAAACGATTTATATTTAATTAGCTCTTCAGAACTGTTTGCACATTATATTTAATACAAACCTGCTATCAGGTAGAAGCTGTGATCCATTTCGAGGACGATATTGAAGAGCTGCAACAATGGGATCAACAGGTATTCTCTCTCTGCATTTTGGTTTCTATCCATTTATTGCTCGTTGCTAAATTGCATTGTACATGTTATGTTTATGGATAATTTTAGATATCTGCATTTATTGCACCTTTTTTTTTTTGTTCAATTATATTTAAGATGCCTTTACTTAATACATAAATTTTTGATATTGTGGATCTACTGTGTAATTAATTTTTCTTGGTTGGTCTGTTTAGATTGTTGGTCTCTGTCAAGCTCTGAACGACATCTTGGATAGCATGGCAAATAAAGGTGTCTCCCTTCCTGTTTGATCTTTTGTGCTCTTAAGTTGTTCCAATCCAATCCAGTGATTTTGTAATATCTTAGAAACTTCTATCTTTTCCCCCCATAGTATGAGGCTATTTTAGTTTTTTTCTTTTCTTTTTTTTTCTTTTTTTGGAGAGGTTGAAAATTACTATTCTTTTTAGCAGTGAGGGTCATTTTTTTGTCATTGGTGTAAAAAAAAAAAGAAAAAAAGAAAAGAGCGAAAGAGAGGAGGGACATGTTGAGTTATGAAGCCTTTCTATGGGAAAAAAAGGAGAAAAAAACTTAACTTCCCCCCCGAGAAAAGGGAACAAGAAAAAGATAAAACGAAACACTGGATTTAACAAATACTGCAGACCAAATCTGGTAGAAAGTCCAAATTTGCAAAAAGATAAAATGACCTATTTGGAAATTTAAATTTTAACATATTGTAGATGAGTCCTAATTTGAGTGTGTCGTGTATACATGGATTTATCTCGTTACAGTAAACTCACTGTTTTGCGCAGTGGCTATGAATGATAGATATCTTGGATTTTTCCTTGTGGCTTCTCATTTCACAGGAATCACTTCAAATTGAACCGTTTGTGAAACCAAATAACATCCAATTCTGTGGTTCTGTTCGGTTTAATGTAATCCCAAAATCGTCCCTCTCAGCCCACCCCCATAGCTCAGCTCTCACTGCCCCTTGGTATCCCAAACTCTTGCTTCCATCTCTCCTCTTGTTGATTCTCTGACCTCTGACCCGTTATTGTTGTCAGATCTCAGATTTGACTCCTTAGTGTTGGGTCTTCGTCCAGCCGTTGTCAAGTTTTATTTCTGATGACAAAATATTCTGCAACCTAAAACTGAGTTGAATCAATGGTTCAGTGAATTAATCGCTTCATGAAATTTTTAATATTTTTCATTTAATTTTGTGCAATTATGCTTTCTTGGTAAGTTCTCACTATATGTAAAATCATTCATCTTAGTTAACTACTATTGCAAAGTTTTAAATGAAATGATTGAATTTTTTTCTGCTAAATTTATGGAGGTTATTCAGGTTTATTGTTAGAAAGGATTAACTGTCAAATTGTCCATATTTATAATCTACATTTCAATGTTCAATTTGTCGTTAGTCTAATAAAATCTGAATTTTAGATATAATTATTTAATGTATATGTATTAAATAATTGGAGTATTATTGTTAGAAAATACTTAAGTATAGCAAATTTTAGATTCTAATAAATTTAAAGGTTATATTTTGTAAAAGTGAATGGAGATAAATTTAAAATTTTCTAGTTTTGAAAATCCTTTCATAATAACAACAAAATTTTAAAATATTAATGTGGGGATGGTCTGTATTTGTTTAGTTTGGGAGTTTCTCCCTCTCTTTCATTCCCCTCAGAATTGTAGAAATAGTAATACTTAGTGAAAATGAACTCCACTTCTATCCCTTTATACCAAGGTAATCGCAAATTTTCGGAGCCTTAACTTTAGAAGGATTTGAAATTTTAACAATAATAGCTCATTGCAAGGGTGAAACCATAGAGTTTTGAGATAGAAAGATAAAGAAAGACATTTGGAGGGCAGCTCAACATTGGTTGGCTGTCTCAGCCTAAAGAATCAAGGTCGATCAAGCTCTACTTGACTAGATTGAGATTAAGCTGTCTAGTTTGGGCCAACCCAATCGTTTAACGTAGGTACATAGTTGAACCCATGGCCTTTCTCAACGGGCCTGAACGAGATTGAGCTCAAAGGGGTTGGCGTAAAGATAAGTTCATATCCAATTCAATTCATGAAAAATGCTAGGTTATCTCAGATTGTTCAAGGGAAGTTGGATAGAAGCTCATGTTTGAGAGTTCGGTTTTGAAAAACAGCAAAAATAATTTTTTTAAGAATTGTGCGAAACCAACCTTGCTTCCCTTGCAAACTGTCTAAGAGTATTTCAAAAGTGTCCTTCAAATTTACCTCACGAAATTGTAATCAAATCTCCATTTTTCAAATTTAAATATTTAAGTTGAATTGTTTTAAAACTTCATAGCTGTTTTTTCCTTGTTTGGCTCGATTTACCTTTTTTTTTTTGAAGAAAAAAGAAATATCATATCTTTTAAAATACTTTCAATTTAGTATGTTTAAAAATAAACTCTATAAGTATATAACAATGGTGATAACGACCTTGAATGACATCAGAGTCATAACAGTCTACTTTCTCTCTCCTTTTCTCTTCTTTCTAATGGAGTAAACTCCACTCGGAATCTGGGGTGGAATATGGTAAGATTCTAGTCTTTTAAAGTTTTTGTTCTTTCCAATAATTCTTAATTTATTCCTTGTCTCAAATTACATTTTGGTGACTCTCTTACCTTGAGTCTCTTCTCAATTTAAAAGGATTAGTTCTCAGAATTCATGATAAAGGCGTGGTTAACCTCATGATGGAGAATAATCAATTTAAATCTTTAAAGAAACCCAAGTTCAAGATCGATTGATCGAAGAATTTAATTTAAGTCAAGAAATAAATTATTATTACTATAAAAGAATTAACACTTAATAGATTTTAATACTACTTTCCTAAAATCCCTAGATTCTTCTTTCTCCTTTATGCTTTCTAAACTTCTCTCTAAGCTCTATTCCTACTCGCCTACGATTGTTGATACAACTTCTTCTTCCTCTTCTTCTGTAATTTTCTCAAAAACTTAAAGATCAAATGATGATCTGTTAGAAGCAATTGCCAATCACAATTCAGATGAAGCCCACCTTGCTAAAGTTGAAGACTACTTCAAAAGCTAGTTTATCCTAAAGATAAATCCAAACTAGGTATACAAGATAAATACCTTCAACTTCTCTCAGGAAGATGTCATCATCATCATAGAGGAGAACGATGAATTAGCTGCAATGAATCTACTACCTAAAGAAACTCTTTTAAGAGTAAATGAAAAGTTCAAATACCTCCACATCAGATGTGTTCAAGTGGTCTTAAAGCCCCTCTTTAGAGAAGGATCAGATGTTTCTGTCTACCTTGCTCTAAGAAACAAAAGGCATCTCAGGTTTACTCTATCTTTTCTAGGAATTGTTCAATCAAACTTGGGACAAGGTCCAGTTTACTTCTATTGTAGACCAGGACTCACTGTCTCTCTCCAAGACAAAAACATCATGGATGCTCTAAGTCTTGATGTTCACTTTCAAGGGCTTGAACTGGAAGACGAATCACTTCCTTTTGCAGTGTCCTATCACATCTACTTCAAATTAATGCATACAAATCTTTCTCCCAAAGCTCTAGGTGTTTCTCCAAAAGGTTACACCATGCTCATGGAAGTCAATGTTGAAAAATCATCCATGACTATTCCGAAAACGATTTGATAGGAAGAAATCACTCAGAATCCCGTTTGGAAGCTACAAAGAGTAACAACCCCTGCCAAAAGAATTAGTACAGAGCCAATAATCACCGAATTTTCAGATGGAAACCTTGAAATTCAATTTAATTATGAAGAAAGATATCTCAGAATTAGGGAAATCATGAGTAGTCGTCTCAACACATCTTTGGATACCAGGATCGTCAACTCTTTTTCTGAATCTTTTAGGAGATCGGGATCAATGAGAGCAGCGGTGGACTTCACTCATCCAGTCTCCAACGTTCTATATGAAAAGGAAGAAGGATTGCTTTCTCCTACCCAATCCGATACGAAAAGGAGAACTGAGCCAATCAACAACCAAATTAACGTCATTTCCAGCAATGATGATAATGCATGTTATGAGGAAATGCAACAAGTACATAGATATGTGGAGCTGCACCAAAAGAGAATAGGAAACCTATTCTCTGTCAAAAGGACTTCACCACGAGAATGAAGCAGAAAGAGCAAGCTAGGAATGAAGCTCTTATCGAAACCCTCCAAGTCAAAGGCCAAGTTGCGATGATAAGAATTCAATTGTTTGGACCACATCAAAAGGAAAAGAAATAGCTTTCACCTATCCTCCTAAGGAAGAGGCTTATTTCCCTCATCCTGTCATTCCAGCCATCAAAATGGTTTCTTCTCCCTATAAAACCATAGATGAAGAAAAGGTTCCAAAAGTTGGAGTTCGTGAAATTAAGAATATCCAACATCAACTCAACTACATAAACAAGGTTCTTTCTATAGTCTTCAAAGCAGTAGAAAGAATAGAGAATCCGGGTCTTCCCATAAACATCAAGAACCCTGAGATTCTCCATGTTGATCCCAATCAACCGATATTTCAGCCTAACAGTTTTGATACTGGTAAGCTCAAAGATGATCCTTCAGATATCTTGTCTGAAATCAACAAGCGGCTCGCCTATTTTTCTATCAACAAAGACTCGGAAGTTACCTCGTTGTCGATAGAGAAAGACAAATTAGTTTCAACAAACAAGGTTGAAAACTCGAAAAGAATCATATTGCAATATGATAAAAAGGGACTCTTTTCATCAAGCCTTTGCTTCAAAGACGCTTCTGATAGCTTAATGGGTAGATATGAAGAACCACTACTCTCAACCATCGCCTTCTGATTTAGGTTGGGATGACCTACACCATGAGAGACACTCTTATGACAGAACGTGCCTAGTCACTTGGAATATCGATGGATATTCTGAAGCACAAATGATGAACATGTTTCAAGAAATGTTGTTAGCCGCCTCAGCCTATAGCGTTAGGAAAACAACTCTTGCAATAGCCCAAATTATCATTTCAGGTTTCACTAGAAATCTAAGAAGCTGGTGGCACAACCAACTAACAGAGCAGGAAAGATGCCGAATCTTAACTACTACGAAAATAGTTGTCAAGCAAGAAGGAGAATCCGCACCTAGACAAGAAGAAGAGCCCGATATGGTCAATCTGCTGGTCTACACAATGACAAAGTATTTCATTGGTAGCACTCATATTCATTTCAATCTTGCGACATAGTCTCTCCTACGGTTAAGGTTTTACAAGATGAGTCGATATAAATGGTATGAAGATACTTTTATGGCACGACTTTATACCCTAACCACCTGCGGAGCCGACATCTGGAAACAAAATTTTGTTGAAGGACTTCCACACTACATCGCTAAAATTTTTTATCAAACAGTGGCAACAAACAAATCGACTGGTCTGAATTAACCTTTGGAGACATATCAGCCATAGTGTAAGCAATATGCATTAATCTCTGTACAGAGAATAAGCATACTACAAAGGTTATCAAGGACTCTGACTATCGAAAGGAACTAGGGACCTTCTGCAAACAGTATGGTCTTGACAAGGGGTCTAAGATGATAGGAAGAAAAGGAGAAAGTCTTCATCCAAAAGGCTCTTCAGTAAAAGCAAGTCTAAAGATCCAGAATTTCCTCGAAGGAAGAGGAAATACTACAACAAAAACAAGAGCAAAAATAAGTATTCTTCCAAAGCCAATGCCACTTCTTACAAATGCAACCGCAAAGGTCATTATTCAAATCATTGCCCTGGCCTGAAAGAAAAAATCAATGCTTTGATTATTGATGAAGAGACCCGAAAATCTCTTCTTCATGCCATTAGGTCTAAAGAGGACGACTCTTCCCAAACTGAATCTTTTTTCGATGAAGAATGTATCAACATCCTTAACGACGAAGGATCTTCGAGTGAAGAAGCCTTCTTTTCTCAAAGTGACTTAATCGATAACGAAGGAGCAATTTCTTGCACGAAAAGATGTACTGGCAAATGTTCGGGACATATTAATGTCATCACAAAAGATCAAGAAACTCTCTTTCATTTTATCGATCAATTACCAAATGAGAATTCTAAGCAAACTTGTCTTCTAAAGCTAAGGCAGAGTATCGAAGAGCAAAATTCTCAAGGAAGAATCGAGAAAAGCCCGATAATATATTCTTATCAGGATATATTAAATCGTATCAAAGGCAAAGCTAAAAAGCCTGTTCAAGTCGAAGATCTCCACTCTGAAGTGAAGATACTCACAAGAGAAGTTGCAAACAATAGTCAATGACTCACAACTCTTGAACAAGCCTTCAGTACGATTCAAGAAGCTCAAGGTTCGAATGAAGTCCCAGTAATTCAAACGAAAGGAACTTCCTCAAATAACCCAGAAAGCTCGGAAAAAGCCTTAACCAGAATAGCCGGAAGTATCAACTACATCAGTAGAGTTCAAAATAAAAAATGGATGTCAAAGATAGTTTTTAAGGTAAAACATTTTCAATTAGAAACGGTTGCACTAAAAACGATCCCTAAAAAATCGTTTATTCAAAGCTAAGAATTTTTCGAGTCCTCACACCATCTTATTGGAAACAAAGGATGTTCATAGGAAAGAAATTCTCTCGTCCTTTCAAGCCACCATCCTACAATTACCGTGACTACACCAAGGCATAGTATCTTGTATTTTGGCTTCAAGCTTACAACCATTGGTTTGTGACGTTTTGTAAGCAAGCTTACAAAATGAACTTTCCAAACTGATTTCAAAACTGGTAGATGTACTTCAGACTTTCTAAAGAAATCTTTCCAGTTGAAGTTCTACATTCATACCATCTTTTCCAACAAAGTATCTACTTGTCTCCTCTTTCTAATAATTTTTTTTGTTAAATGACTAGGTATTTATGTGTGTTTTTTTAACTATAAAGTAAAGACATTTCTTTTCTAGAAAAAAATAAATTTCTTGTCACGCTTCGCCCCTTCGCCACTTCATGTGACCAAAAGGAGGCATGCCACTTAGACTTCCAATGCGTACCTCTTCGCGAGATAATGAGTTAAACGCCTAGTAAGTGGAACTTCTCAATCAATCTTAATCGCAGAGTTCCGACCTTAACTTGGAAGATCTCCTCAACTCATAGTAGCGAAAATACTAGGATGACCAACTTAATTTAAACGTCTGGTCTTCCACACTTAAACTCAAAGCTAAGCGAAAGTACTAGATGAATACAAACATTTCACAGCGGAAAGATAATAAAACGCAACTATGATTTTATAACTTGGTCCAACTCTTTGCAAATACATTTTTTCCTCACAAGCCACTTAAAGAAAACTTGAACTTTAAGCTCTGGCCTGCCTGCCTTCCTTCACTGGAATGCCTCTCTTTGCATCAAGGTGTTTGGGAGTATAATAACCCCTTTCTTATAATAACCCTTTTATTATCCTTCTCCATGATCGCCTAGCAATTCATCTCAAGGACAAGGCTCATCTCACACACAAAACTAAGATGCTGTCCTCCTTGAACGTAATAACTTTAAACCATCCGAAGACAGATAACTTGGTCAGCTTTTCCATGTCGCATCTGTTAACGGAATGGTCTCACATATTTTATTTCAGAATATTATTTAAAAAATTGGTTAAGGAATTGGTTAAGATCTTCCCTTAAAAGATGGTCCAAAAGTGGTTAAGATCTTACCCTACCTAAGGAAGTTTAAGGATAAATATCGATTACAGTAAGTTCTTCTTTGCGGCTTTTAGAAGAAAAAGAAGAAAAAATTGACAGAAGAAAATTTTCAGTCAATTGGAGTTGAAGTTGAGTACATCATTGATTAGTGCTGCAATTAAGGGGGAGTTTCGTCCCACCCTCTAATTAGTTATGATTAATATGTTATATCATGATCAAGTTTTGTTGAAACAGTTCTAGAACAGTACGGTAACAATAGTGTAGAAGTGTTGTTCCTTCGGTCATAACTACGTATTCAACATTTATTGTATTCGTGATTAATACAATCTTCTATCCCATGCAAATAGCTCCCTAGATGTAGATGCTCATTCATCGAATTGGGTTAACAAATGTTGATGTGTTGTTTGTTTCTTTTTATGTTACTATAGTTTAGTACGTTGCACATAACTGTGGGCACAACTGTTATATATCACTAAAACCATTCTTATTTCAGCCTCTCATTTTACCTATTATTACTTGGCCTCAACGCCTGATTACCTGGGGAAGGGAAACTTTAACACGTAAGTCAAATACATAGTGAGTAAGAGTTTTGAAAAAACCTTTTTGGGAATATAAGTCAAGCACAAATATTTTCATTTCTTAAATGCGTGTTCCAATGCCTCATTTCACAAATCACAGAAACCTCACATTAGCTCATCGTATTCCTTTCTAACAGGAACATGAATTCTTCCCCTCGCCAAGCATATTGCGATTCATTTTTGCCAGTACCTTGCGATTAAGCTACTGTAATGTTCACTTCATCCACAGCATTTGGGACGTTTCCTAGTTTAATTCTTTCTTGCTGCATCGGACGTCGCAGTTCAAACTATGCACACATCCGCATATGCTTACTTGATAGGAATTAGGCTAATGGTTTGCACACAGTCCTTACAATCAACAAATAGAAAACAATCATTCTCTCTTTACAACCAACAACAACAATAATATTAATAATAACACAAAGATACAGAACATGTCATGAATAAATTAGACTCAGAAAGAATCCATTAAGAAAAAGTCTACAAAACATAGCTTATAAACCACACAGAAGTGTTTAGTTTAAGAAAGTCACTCACACATGAGTATACAGTTTAATAAAGTCACTCATGCAAGCTTCTAATTCTTTCTTTCCTGAATTCCTCTTCTCGCCTATTGTTCTCTCGACAATAACTCTACTCTTTGCATTCTTTTGACAAAACTTTCAAAATGACAGCACTTTCCTTAAGGCTTTTACCCCTATTTATACCAATCTTTTGGATCACATACTTCCTTTGCATGTCAATTCAGAATTATAACTTTACACGTGTTACCTTACCGCTTTGCTACACTATGCAACCAACAAACCCAACACGTAGGCCAAACTTCGAATTAACATTCCTTCGAGATGCAAACGTTTTCATCTTGAAAAGTCAAACTCTTCTTCGTCTTATCTCCTCGGGAAGCTAAACTCCTTTTTTTTGCCTTTGTCTTCCTTGCTACTGGTTACAACTGCTCACTTCTTTTATGATTTCACCTCGTAGTACGTCACCCAATCAACACAACTTCCTTTTCTTTGAATTTTATCTTTAGAATGATCAATCTTTTCATTTAGAAGGATTGTCTCACTCAACGCCTCTCTTCTTAAACAGGACTCCCTTTCTCAGCTTTGGGCCTCACAACTTCTAATTTTAAGAGGGAAAAAATTAGAAAAATTATAAAAAATAAAACATTTGACAAATATTTACACTTCATAGAAAAATCAAGTGTAATTAATTTAATCTTTTAGTGGTTTTGTTTTATGGGTGTAAATAGTGTCAATTTTTCTATTTTTAAAAAAATCTCAAAAACTTATCTTATAAATTTAGAGACTATTTGTTATTCAATTGAAATTATTGAGATTTGAAATTTGTTATCTTTTTTAATCAAATTTGTTGTCTTTTTGTAATATGAAATTTCTCTTAATCAAATCGTAATTCTAGTTCTGTGTTATGGTATTTCTGTTTTCTAATAATTTAAATTTTTTATTAAAATTCTTTTTTTGGCATTTAAAATTTTTTTAGGCATGTTAATATTTTTTAGAGGAGAAATTTGGTGGATACTATCAAAACTAATTCATGTTGAATGGTTCTTTGCACCGGTCTACCATGGTAAACTTTTTTCGTCCTCCAGTCCATCACCTCTGCATGTGTTACAATCGACAAGGATTGGGGATGACGTCAAAGTAATTGGCCTTATGTTATTAACCATCAATTTAACTAAGTTGCTGGAACTGAAGCTGAATGAAAGAATAAGCAAAAGAAACTTTGTTTTTGCAGAAATTGAAGCTGGAGGCTTTTCTTTTAGTTTAGAGGATTTTTTGTGATTGCCCGCTGCTCTTTCGTGGGTTATGGTGTTTGACGCTTTACGTCAATAGAGATGAAGAAGACGAACAAAGGAAGGTTTTGAAACTGGCTTCAATAGAGATGAAGAGGACGAACGAATTTGGAGGAAAATTGAGGATTTTATGGCTTTTAACTGCTTTGGTTGTTTTTGTAGGGTAAAATTAGGTGGAGAGCTGAAATTTTTATATATTTGTATAGTTAATTTTTATATATTTGTATAGTTAATTTTTTGTACATATTTGGTCGGTTATAATTTTGTATATTTATATTTGATTTAGTAGACCGGAGAAGATAACTAAATTTGTATATATTTGTACAGTTAGTTTTCTATCTCTCTTTGACTAGGTAGAATGAGGAAAATGTTAAAGGGACATTTATAAATTGTAAAAGTAGCAAATTTAAAAACGGACAGCCTTTGATAGCCCTTTGATATATCTAATTACTTATCGTATTTGTCATATTTTGTATTATGCAAAAAATATCTAATTACTTATCGTATTTGTCAAATTAACCCTTTTTCTAATTTTTTTTATCATATGATGTAATTTCTCAATATTAAAGCAAAACTTGTTAATAATGAACTAAATTGGAACAATTTATTTTTGGTATTTTAATTATCTTCATATAGTTAAGAGTCATTTTCGTCTATCACTAATTAGCATGATAGGGCTTGTAGGGTATTTTCATCTTTTGCTAATTAATGTTATCTATTTATAAAATTCAATTTGCTATTTTTTACCATTTTGAAACATTTTTGTTATTTTCTTGGATGATCTTTTAAAATTTGCTAATTTTCTTTGTTTTAACTATGGGCCATTTCGCACCCTTACCTATAATAAATACCATTTAAAAATTTACGATTAGCTACAGTTTCAAAACCCTTAATTTTCTACTTATTTACTATTTGCTACAATTTTTACTATTTAAAATTTATCATTTCCTACCTATTTACTATTTGCTACAATTTTTACTATTTAAAATTTATCAAATTTTAATTATAGACTACAGGGTTTATCATTTCCTTTTCAAACTAAAATAATCTATCTTACAAAATACATACTATTATAACTTAAACTAAAATAATCTATGCATTAAGTTCAAACTATTAGAATTCAACTATAACCTAATATTAATAATTCACTCCTTATCCCAAACACCTCTAAATATCTAGATTCATGAAATAATAACTACAATCCAACTGACCAATTTGTAATTAATTTCTATAACTTCTTTCTTTTGGTTAATAAATTATTTTTGAAAATACTCTAATTTTCAATCATGTTTTTAAACATTTAACTTAAAGAAATTCATAAACATTTCTTTAAAGATACCAATGATTTTCATCCATATGAAGGTATTTTGAAAGTTAAGGATGAGTTTTGAAACCAAGTAGGAAGTTTAATAGTATTTTCTATAAATCAAGCTTTATTTTCGCTGTTAATTCAAAAGTTCTTAACTTCAAACATGAGAAATCTGAAGTCAACAAAATTGTGAGTTTACATGTCCCTTTATTAGTTTCTTGTGTGGCCTTACTAAAGCCTTTACTAACTACTGTAGACATTTGGGCCGAAATAAAAGGCCGAGGTCTCCGCCCAACAAAGCATTGAGCAAAATGGACTTTCAAACATAAACTAACACAAACAAAATTACGGCATTGAACTCACATCCAAATGCAAATGTGTGAGGAGGCCCTTATCAATATTAAAATCTCCCTTCAGTCTTTATTGGCTTCTTCATGTGTGTCTTCTCCAATTTAAATGATGCAAATGCAGAACTCATCTGGCTAGACTCTTCCCCAAAAGTGCATGGTTTACGTTGAAGTTGCAAAGAAGATTGCCTCAATATATCAAACAGTGAACTCCCTGATTTAATTTCTTGTACACTGTTCTGTGCACTTGGTCTCACTTGAGAATAACTAAACTTAGCTGAAGAAATTCTTGTAGATTTAATTTCATTCTGACCCTGCAAAGTCAAGTTAGTTATGTTGTTAGTTGGACCATGCTCGTCCAAGGAACACTTAATCGGTTTGAATTGAACTTATCAATGATGAGATCAAGTCATATAATGCCTCTCAAGTCATCTAGAAGTAACATAAATATATACGACTGCTTCAGCATCCATATTGTTATAAACTTATAACTAGAGCTGACCTGATCAGAAGATTCCTCCATTGTTGGAATTGCACTCCTGCTGTTGGTATCATCTCGACCGAAAATGAATGAACGACTGCTGGTTGATGATCCATGCTTATGGGATGAAGAAAGAGAGAAATTTGAACTTCGGCCTAAGAAAGATGACTGCAATAACTTATGTTAGCTTTACAGAAGATGAGGTCATTTTACAATAGAAATGAAGGTTTTGATAGCTAATGCATTTTGGAACTCAGAGATTATGCATACAGATACCTTTGAAGATGTGTTCTTGCCTACACCGGTTAGTGGAGGGTCTGAAAACACTGCATAATGCAGGATAATACATAAGGATAAAGGATGGCAGATTTTGTGGATGACGAAAATAAGGTGAAGATCTTACATTGTGCTTTGGGTTTCTTCTTTACATCTGGTACAACATTCAGCTTCTTGATAAGGCCAAAAACTTCTCTAGTGCTCTCATCCTCAGCAGGCGAGAGAAATGTGGATTTTCCATTCTGTTTCAAACCAATGATTAGATCATCATGTGAACTATATGGTTGAACGATGAAAAGACAAGTAAAAGACTTCGTTCATGAAAGAATAGCTCAAATCTCACAGCTTTATCAAATACATGTTCTCTTTCTAGCCTCCTTTCTGTTTCCTCATCATCAGACATGTACGGATCATCTTGATCCGTATACATTTGAGGAAGCATTTGCTTTACTTTTCTAATGTTCATTCGAGCTACATCCAGTGGAAGAGAATCTTCTGCATCAGCTTCACAAAATTCAAAATCATCATTTTCTCCCTCATTATTTTCATCTTCCAGTAAAGATGGTTTAGTAAGTTTTGAGCCATATTTCAATTTCTGTAGAAGATTTTCTGTTCCAGCAGCATCTTGCTGTTCAAGCCACTTCTGATGAAGCTTATTGCGTTTTTCATTGTCTAATGGATTTTCTTCGTAAGCAGTTGCTATCATATCTTGAAGCTCTTCTAAATCAGCGTCATCATCTTCCTCGTCATCATGGAAGCGCATATCATGGTCACTGTCATCTTCTTCCTCGGCTTCATCATCAACAAAAGCTTTAACAGGATCCCCGCTTACTGATGAAGGCAAGTCCGACAAACCATGTGGATGTGGATTAACATTCTCCTTGTCATTATCCTCTTCTTCATCAGAGCTATAAAAAGCAAAATTACATAAGCTTTCTTGAAAACCAACACTAAACTTTATCAATTAATTAGATATGGCCCTGCTTAATATTCATGTTTTTCGATATTAAGAGAGTAGGAACAAAAACCAACATGCAATTGCAAACCAAAATATCATGAATATGTCAAATGAGTACTATGCAATCAAATTTCCAATCACGTAACATTCTTACTCGTCAAGCGCTGCAGAATCGAGCCTTAAATCCATTGCCAATACCGATGGTGTGAAATTTTCTTGCAGATGACTGCTGGATGTCTCGTTCAACACATCATCAAGAAGAGGAGATTCAAGCTTTAAATTCATTGCCAATACCGATGGCGTAAATTTTTCTTGCAGAGGATTTTTGGACATCTCGTTTGATGCATCATCTCCAATGCTTGTTTGGGAATCAGAAAAGAGTTCCTGGAACATGAAAAACAAAGTACTTATCCTGAATATATATGTGTGTACCTGCGTGAACGCGTGTGTAAAAGGAACATTGTCACAATTCACGGAATGAAAATACCTGAGTGTCGTTAACAGGAGCCCGAAATGGTTCTGTGACCTCATTATCAGTAGCCTGTATTTCATAAAGGCAACAAGTGAATCAAGTCAGTTGCACATTTGAAATTCTAACTTCAATGCACTTGAAATTTGAGAATCCTTAAAGCAAAAAAAAAAAAAAAAAAAAAAAAAGAAATACTACTAACAACAATTTGTTATTTAGGTCAAATTAACAGGCAATAAAGAAAATGGCATGTAATTTAGCTTCTTTCAAGTCTTAGTTACTGTAATGACTCAGCCAGAACTAGCCAATACTTCCACCAATGTAATTGTTATTCCTAAGAATGTGATCTATATATTTGAGACATTTTAATTGATGTACCAAAGAAATAATACAAGTTTGTTCAAGGATAAACTAATTTAAACTTAATAATGGTATGAGAAGGGGAGGTGGAAGCCATCTAACCCTTTCCCTCTGTGGGGGCATGTTTGTCCCATTACTTCGTTCATGTATACACATTGTATCTTTTTTATTCTCCTCATCGGCAGGATGCTTATCCATATCCCCACATTCTTTTTCTACAGAATCCGCCCTCCCTTCTACAGACAACCTATGCTTGGTTACAACCTTTGTGAACTGATAATTGTCATCATCTTCGTCGTCGCAGTCTAAAATGGTATTCTCAATATTGATTGATCTGCATAAATAGTTATTACTTAAGTTCACAGTCTAAGCATAGATGTATGACTAAGAACAGGATACCCACTTCGTAGAGAGCTCAAGCTTCCTTCGTCGTATCTTCTCCAAAACTGAAGATATCGGCTTCTGAACAACTGGCATGGGCTTGAACGCCGCTCCTCTAGTATCTAACAAAAAGAAAAAATCAACCTTGAGAATGCAAACGAGGAACTGTGGCTTAATATTGGTCTTTCAGAGGAATCATGAGACGATTGTGAGAGTTAGTTCTACAAATTACCTCGCAAAAGTCGCTGAGATTCAGCACGGAGTTGCACGACGTATTCTCTTCGCTCCTGACAAAAATATAAGCAATGAAGTAAGCAAACACTGAGAAATTTAGGAAATATTGATATAAATTACCACGGTTAAGTACATCGGAAGTTTTCATACCCTCTCAAGAGTCATTTTGGAGACCGCTGCCTGGTTGAAATCTCCAGGCTCTCCACTACTCTTGAGTCTTTTGTTCTTCGATTTCCTCCTCTTTGCTTCTCTCTCGTCCTCAAACGCGTCCAAACTTGGCCGTTTCTTCTCCAGTTCATCCACCAGTGCATCGCCATTTTCCATTCCCATCCCCGGAATTTGATCTCCACCTTTTTCATCAATTCCAGCCACAGCATCAAATTCCAAGCCCTTGTCCACTCCAGAATCGTTTCCCTCACCATCCAGACCAAGACTAACTTTTAAATTACCACCATCATCCAAACCCGTCGATCCAGATCCCGATTGTTGAAGGTCATCGGAGTCATCCAGATCTTGTCCTTTCAACTTATCGGAATCTTCCGCTTCAGACTCCAGTGCACTCAATTCACGAATCTTAAAGCCATCATCAAACCGATCATCAATCCTCGAAAATTCCCCCAACAATCCACCGGAAAATTGATGATCGGTCTTCCGCAGATCTTCGGAGAAACCAGTAGCTGCTTTCTTCAACCGCTTCAGCTTCCTGCCGGAAACCAGAGGGGAATCGACCTGAGGAGAGGAAAGCAACTGGAAATCGTCGTCACTGTCCATCGTGTAGGAGCGATTACGGAAAGAAAATGGAAGATAGAGAAGTAAGGAATGAAAATTGGGGAAGCCGCTAAGAGAGAAAACTGTAGTGGCGGCAAAGGGAATTCGAAAAAATTTGTGAATGAATGGCTCGAAAGGCAAAGTGTTGAGTGAAGTGAGGCGTATTGTATTATTTATTTATTTATATATATATATATAGTGAAATGAGAATGGGCAAAAAATAAGCAAAGTAGAGAGAGCCCGCCAAAATTACGTGTTCGTTGGACGACTCCACGGAATCTTTTGATGATCTGTCGGTCATAAATGTACAAAGACATCGGCCCGGCCCAGTTGTTTCTCCTTTTTTTTTTCTTCTTTTCTTTTCTTTTCTTTTTTTCTTTTATGTTACTTTCTTTAAATATTATTTAACTTTTCATAATTTTACTTATTTTCTCTTTTCTCTTTAATATATATATATATATAAAGAGTTTATGGTGCCTTATGTGATTCTACTTGAGATTGGATCGGTTGTTAAGTATTTACATATGGGATTATATTTTATTATGTATTAATATTTTATTTGTGATTGGCTTGATGTAGATTTATTTCACATAAACTTATTATTAGAAGGAAAAAAGGGGAGGATGGCTATTTCCCCATTAATCTGTCCTATATTAAAGAAAAAAAAATAAAGTTATTATACTCAATCTGTCCTATATTAAAGAAAAAAAAAATAAAGTTATTATACTCTAACTATTTCACTATAAATAAAAAATAGTAAATATAATTTCAAAAAATAAAATATAAGAGGAGTAGAAAATAAAAGATAGCAAACATTGTTATTAAGAGAAAATAGAGAAAAGGTTGGAAATAGTAAATACGGTGATTTAGAAAAAAGAGAGGATGATTAGGAAATAACAAATATGATAGCAAAAAAGAAGTTATGAGTAGTAAGAAATAATAAACATTGTAACAAATAGAGATTTGAAATAGTTATATTGTAAATCAGCTCTATGGAGCGAGTTAGTTCGATCCACCTATTTGACGTCTATTTTCTTTGATTGGTCTTTTACAGTTAAGCAACATAATCTAACTACAATTGATCAACCTTTTCTTTAACCACAAACTGAGTCCTAAGCTATGTAGAAGTTGATAAGTTTTCGATTTGAAATAATATAAAAAAAAAATTGAGTTGTAAATAGTTATAATCTATGATGAAATTTGATGGGCACATCCTAATTTGGAAATTTTTCTTAACAAAATTTAATAATTAAGATCATTAATCTTGCTTTAAATCAATCTTGTTTTATTTCCTTATGAAGGCCGAGAGATATCTTACTTTTTGTTTTTGTAAGATTATTCTCTCTTTGTTTTGTTATATTTGGACTATAAATATATATATATATTTTGATCCCTAAGATAATGAGATTTATTAATCAAATCATACAGTGAATGACAAAGCATGTGGGTACTGGCAAAGTTAAATTTCTTCATATTGTTGTGCAAGTGTAAGTGGCATGTGATAGGTTTTATAATGAGTTTATTTTTTCTTTTAAATTAATAATAATTAGTAGCATGCAATGCATATTATTTGCCTTAGAAGTTAAGTTTGACCCCCAAACACAATTTCATAACGACAGCTTGAGTCAAATTGGATTGTTCACGTGAATTTTTCATTACCTTATATAGTCCATCCCTAATATAATTATACAGTGCCAAATCATCACAAAGCAGGGGTCCAAAAATAAACTCTGCTCAGAATTTTTCACGCTCGGTATTTTTGGCATCCAAATCAAACATAGCTTAGTCTATAAAGTACCAATTACCATATGAAATAAGATGGGTTCATTCTTTTGATCTTGCTTCCATTGATATTAATCTTCACATTTGGTATTGGAGAAATGGTGAACTAAACAATCCATTGTTTTATTGTGGAATGACCATGACTTGAAAGCAATTGTAAAATCATCTCATGACGGATTCTTCTCAAGGTTACCAAGACATTTTTGATAGATAGACACATCTCATAAAAGAGTTGGAACTAAGAAAAACTTCCCTAAGGAAGAATTAGAGAGATGGAAAACAGAAAAAAGATGAAATATGTGTTTCCAAATGTCGAGTATCGGTCTTATCTATATAGGAAAAATTCAAATATGTTTCATACTAATTTGTAAAGAACATCATAAAATAAACATAATCAAATTCCACATTTTATAACATTTAAGTAAATTGGTGAGAAATTCAGTGGCAACCAGAACTTAACTCAAATGGCATCCGAGTATATTATTGTACTAAAGAAAATCTAGTTATTAATTCTAACACTCTTTATGTTCAAGAACTTTCCTCAAACTATATATATCAGCAGATTCAGTACTTTATTGGAATTCAAGTTCATTCAAGCAAAACCCTAGATTGTCTTCTAGATCTTGGTAAGGAAGAGCAGAAAAAAATAAAATAAAACAGAGTAATTTTTTTTATCTTCTTTATTCAAATTGATAATCTTTCGGCGACTAAATAAAATGGCAGAGCATGAGCAAAATGAAAGTGGCAATCGCTTGAAAAGAACTGCTTCTTATGATTATTGAGGTGTATTTTAACTTTCAGTGCACAAAGTATTTTCAGATTCAATCATCAAAATGTATTCAGGAAACTCCACAATAAATCACAACGGGAATTTAAAAGGAAGATTGATTTAAAAATTACACTTCGAAGTTCCATGTCGATTCTGCAGTTACTTTTGGCCTTTTCGATTCATCTGCCATATTGACCGATGCTACAACCTACACAAAAAAAGATAGGGTAAAAAAACCTGACATGAGAATCCAACATAGTGACTAGCATTCAAATCCACTAAAAGGCATCACTCGGGTTGTGGAATAGTGCGTTGTTAGAATATGTCTCAACTTGAACAAGTATATTGAAATGGTACGATCAAGAAATACAGACTAAACCAAGTTCACGGTCCTTGGAATTTGGAAACCTTCCTCTTGAGCATACTAACTCAAGACCTGAACCACTTAACTAATGCCTACCTTCACTCACTCGCCCTCCCTCCCTTCATTTATAATAAGATTCGGTAACTAGATTTCTACCTAATTACCATTATACTCCTTAATGCTATCGTACTAATATTCTTATCTGGGTACCTAACACTCATCAACTACCACCGAGCCGATAACTGACAGAGGTGCCAGCCACTATATTTTTATCCCAGAATATAATACTTCTACTTTTGTCACCAGGGGTAAACAATCTAGTTTCGAAGTGATAAAACAAAACCAGTTCCATCGAAACTGCGTAACCTCATCTGGGAAACCACCACTACAAGCCTGCAGGTATTTGGCCTCTTCTAAACTACTCCATGTCAGTGCATCCCCAACGCTTGCACGTGGCCTACTCATAAAATTCTCTATATGGAAACGCTTTCATCAGCCATTTTCCAACAAAGTATTGGTGTTTAAAACTTCTTAATACACTTGAAAAAAAATTGTGGTGAACCCTTATCTTGTAACTGCTGGTACAGAATGCGTTTCATCTGAATACATAATTCAAAACGGTATTGTGAAACTCTGCCCCAACTATTAATCTATTGACTACTTCAAAACCAAGTAACACTTAATGATTTTAGAAATCCAGATCCCACCTCGAAGACCGAAGATCCTGTTTGTTTGTTTACCAAGCACCTGTGCATCGCCCAGACTACATGTCTTGAATTTCCTCAAGCTCCCACGTGGAAAGGGGGATTTTCCAAAGATGAAATGATAAAATCCCCAAATAACACTCGCAATCACCACAGACCAAACATAATTGTATTTTCAAAAAACACTAATCAAACATCAGATTACCAGATGTAAAGTCTCAGTGGAAAACCAAGTACTTGATTTAAAACCCAGTGTCTCATTTACATAAGCTGACACCGGGCAAAGATACCAATCTAATGGAATATTTTTTTTAAAGGTCCAGGGGAATACTTGACCATATTTAATAGATTATCAACTATTTACGGAACAATTAAAAATTCTCAAAGAACTCCTTGATTCTCAATTTCCTGCAAGGAAGTCTCCGTTCCATTCTCTTCAGAGTCATAGTATCAAGGCCTACTCCCAATAAACCATAAGGAGATTTTCGAGCACCCCAAAATTGGCTCTCAGAACCTAAAACATTTCAGTTCACTCATTAAAGCTTTCTGCCTGGGGGCTCGAATCCATGAACATAGAGAACTTCCCCTCAGAAATATCCCAATCCTTTACTAGAAGGATTGCCCTCTGGGGCTCTTTTCTTTCATTATTGGGTAATGATTTTCTGGATTGTGAATGTTTGATTTTACCCTCAGCTGAAGAAACAATATTCATAAATTGTGTAGCTCTTGGAACTTACAGGGGAGACATTCTTTCAAATTAAGTGTCGACTGTTTGGCCAACGCGTAAGGATAATTATTAGGATGTGTTCATCAAGAATTTGACAACTAGAGTTAAATTCCATCTTAACTGTACCAAGAAAGTGCATTTTACATATATGGTTGGATAAAACTACAATATATCAAGGTCCTCAATAATGGTTTATCCATGGTAATCTTCCCTGTTCAGACAAAGTACTTGAAATGAAACGTCATATCCAGAAATTTAGATCTACGAAACAAACAAGCAATCAAAAAGTACAGAAATATAATGACAAAATTACCAACCTTGAAATTTCCGCTTGACTTCAAATTCCTTGTCCATTCTAATCCCAGTACCTTAGATGTCGTCTGGTACGTAGCCTTGAATACATCATCACCATAAACCTTCCTTGAAACAGCAAAGTCCCACGAATTCTTTGCAACATCGTAAGAAGGTTCAAAAGTAGTCGCCCCCTCGTGCACGTAGGTGTACTTCAATTTACAATTTCCTGACCCAAGAGTATGATTAGCAGAAACCTTGTTAGCCGAATCAAAGACTAGAGTCCCGTCGAGAATTGTTCTGTTATCGGCCCAACTATGGATGTAAGTCAAATTCAAAGGCTTCTCCGCTACCTTCACAGTATTCATAAACTGAAAGCGAAGGTCCTGTACAATAGCATGCAATAAAAAAACAAGTTAGCACGAGATTGAATTTGATGATGCGAAGAAGGAAAATGAATTCTAGAGAAACCTAACTCAAGCTTCCAGCAAAATAATCGGATTAAACTAAAAAATTTCAATACAATGAATCAATTTCACGTCCAGCCTAAACAATTACATACTCCAGCTTCCAAAAACACCGTGCCAAATTTATCATAGATTAAACCAAATGGTTCGTTCTGGTAATAGGTAAGATAGACAGCAACCAAATTGCAGTCCTAACAAGAAGTTTCACTTCGTGAAATTCTACGTCATCTGAACTCGAATGCATCAAAGAGCCATAAGAATCTTGAAAAACTGAGGAGTCAGCGTACCTTTTTGGGGACATTGTAGTCGACTATGAAGAAGCCTGGTTTCTCGACGGAAAGAGCAAGGCCGTTCAAACTAGGACCGTTGATGATTGTGGCATCGGTAATGGATGCTCGAAGCTTGACATCACCGGCGTTAACAGCCAAAGTAGAGGCGGCGCCGCTTTTGTCAGCGTCGTACTTGGTCTTCAAAGTTGCCTTCATTGGGGAAGGAGATAAGCGAGGTCTAACCCTGTCTCGATGCCAAACAATATTTTCACTTCTTTTTTCTTTTCTCTATTCATTTTAAAGCTGCTGCCTTGGATGCTTTTTCCAACCAAACGGTCCGAACCAATTACACCTAAATTTTATACTCTGTCTAAAAAATAACTCTCTTCTAATTTTAAAGTAAATTAGGAAGATCAATCTAATAAAACATCCAACTATTTACTAACTTCCGTTTTCTCACCCCAATTTCTTTCATCATTTTTCTTCTTTTCCTCTTTTTTTTGCTGCGACTTCTTTCATCGTCTTTCTTCTGTTTAGTAAACTATTGTTTACCTAAGATAACAGAATTTAAAAAATTGTGTATAAAAAATCTTGAAAAAAATCATTTACATTGGAGTAGTCAAATGTAAACGATCCTCTAAAAAACAAACCAAGCATGGAGATAAATCTAAATGATTGCGTACCAAAATAATTAAAAAAATCGTTTATCCAAATCTAAACGGTATTAAAGAATCTTGAAAAAAAATAAATGATCGTGTAGACAAATCTATATGTAAAAAACTAAACTATCGTGTATCAAAAGAATTAAAAAAAATCCTTTAGCAAAATCTAAATAATCGTGTACCAAAAGAATCTTGAAAAAATTTGTTCAATCAAATCTAAACGATCATGTACTAAAGAATCTTGAAATAAACGATCGTTTAAACAAATCTAAACGATCATGTAAAAATAATAAACGATCGCGTACAAATTTTTTTAAAAAAATCGTTTAGCCAAATATAAACGATACCAAAAGAAAAACGATTTGCCTACCCAAATCGATCCTGTAACTAATTTTAACCCTAACCAAATTTAACTACCGTATAACCAAATTAAACCATAGAATTTAAAAAATAATTAACAAATTAAATGGCCAAATCTAAAAGCTCGTCTACCAAACAATAGCCAAATCTAAACGATCGTGTATCAAATATATTACGCGTGTGTTGTTGTAACAAATATATTACGGGACATTTTTTATATTTTACATGGTGCGCCTGTGGACTTTTTCTATTTTTGAAATTATTATATACCATGTGAATAATTGTTCTAATATTCTCAACGACAAAAAATATATAAAAAATCCAACTTTAAGGTTTACAATCTCACACAATTTGAAAATAAGAAAATCTCTAAAAACTTGCAAAATAATACATATTCAAATAGGAAAGATTATGTACATGGCAATTAACAAATGCTCAATTACTAAAGTTGAACTTTGTTAAAACATTTGTGAGTTTTAAGTTCCTCTTGCTACTTTCATTATTCTCTTTCTTTTTCTGAATAATTTATGTATATTTATAGAAGGGGCTATGAGACATACACATATCAAACAGTTAATAATTAGAAGAGATGGAGGGGAGAAAAATGAGAATAGTGTTACCTCAAGGTGATGGGCGTAGATCAACCACAAGAGTTAAAACCTTTTTTTGTTTCTTTGGATAAAGAAACTAATACAACTTTTGAAAGTTTTGAGATATTTTTTTGGCTAAATTATAAACTGTCATTAAACTTCCAAAAGGAGTTTAAAAATATATTTATTGTTAACTTTGGATAAAAATCATTAAATTTTTGCTTTAAAAATATTTATAAACTTTGAAAAGTTTCAAAAAGTCTCTTTAAAAATATTTTTGTTTACCTTCTTACGTTTCTTAAAAGCCAAAAATGTTCTACAATAGAATTTCATTGAAAAGATGAATATATTTATGAAGTGTTCTAATGCATATTCATCGTAATATATGTTTGAAAGATAAGAAGATTGAGTATATATACGCACACATATGTATACATACCTTATCAAATGTGTTCTACCACAAAATTCAATCGGAATGAGATTAAGGTTTGATACATTTTTTCACCATCTAACGTGAAAAATTGAAAAAAAAAAATATATAAAAGATAGCACCTAAAGAACTATAAACGATCTACTTAAAAAAATAAGAACTAAAAAAATCTATAGATGACATACCTTCTTACATTTTTCATTATCGAATGTGTTCTTCGAATTCCATTGAAATGATTAAGGATTGATAAATTTTTCAAATAGATTTAAGTACAGCACCACTTCGAGAGTTACAACCCCTAATTTTAAAATGCACACATTCTTCTGATGACGTAATACACCTGTCAAGAGTTCTCACATATCTTCTGACGTTTACCAACAACGCGTCGAAAGATACCCTATAAAGTTAGTTACACGTTGGGAGTTAAGATATCTCCTGACTCCACATCTATGCTCAACACGTGGAAAGAGTTCAAGGGAGACTACCACATGCATTTTAAGCAGTTCAACGATCCTGAACAAGCACATGTTCACCCACCAAACAGATTGGTGATGTTTGAAAGATTAACACTTCCTCTGTGATCACTACTTGAGTCGATAATTTTAGGCGATTTACATCTTTTAATGTTTCTTCACTTACTTCATTTTGTTGTTTGTATGTAACATTTTTATTGTTTGCATGTGAGAGCAATCAAGGACCAACAAGGATGCTAGAGCGAAACAACCTTACAACTATTGTAGCGAGTTCAAGTCGTTCCTACAATGATAACATGAGCTTACTGAACAACAAGGTCAACCAGCGGACCGTGTGAAGTTGGTTAAAGAAACACATACCAATAGAAGTGACTAATTCGTTTCACAAGCGACTGCAGATGCGCATGTAAGTTTATGAAAACTTTTTTTTTTTTTATTTTCTACTTTTCATTGTAAGTTCATAACTTAACACTTTTGGTACAACATCAAATGCAGGAACTCTAGTCCCAACCCACTTTGAAAGGTTCTCAACCACTCTCCAAGGATGAAATATGCGAGACCGTTTTAAGTAGACGACCGAACTACTCAAAAGGTCTTGGTTGGGGCTCCAAGCCCAAGTCCTAGAATAGGGTAGCAGTTCTTCGTCTTCATATTTGCAAGAAATGCACTCTAGAGAGGTTAGTGAACTAAGGGTTGTATATGCATTATGTGATATATCTTGGCCTAATCTTGGGAGAAATCATCACCAAGATTACCCCATAAATGCATGTGCAAAGCAACAAATCTCTAGACTCATTTAACAAACTCGGAGAAATTTCTTCAATCTCGAATGAGATTCTTTATCTACATGAGCCCTAATTAATGAAACTGTCGAGATTCATCGAACGAAACCTTCTGCATTAACTTAAAATCAAGTTCTATGTTCAACTACAACAGAAAACCAACTACATATTTTCCCACTTGCCCCAAATTCACAGAATACTATAACAAAATTTAAAATCCAGTCCTAGACTATGAAATCATCCAAAGCAAATCACTTTCATAGATTTAAGCTTGAGGGTGACATCTTGAAATTTTGGTGTGCAAAAATAAGTCAAATCTCTTCAATTTCGGGAGCAAACACGTTTCATCTTTGCTAGAATGAGCATGGGCTTTAGGGTTTACAAATATCAAATGTTCGAGTTTCCAAGGGTATTTTGGTCAATTGAGAATACCCTTTATTTTGAAATTTAAAAACAAAGTCCAAAATCTCGCTGCCAAGTCCAGCCAAGATGAACCGATAAATTATGTTGAAATGATATTTTAACATTTGAGAAGAATCTTGATGTCGAGGTTGGCCGAAATTGATCGAGAAAAATAAATTTATGAACTTTTAAAAAGTGTGCTACTTTTGAATTGTAAAACAAAAAAACGTGCTACTTTTGTTAATTTCTCATAGAATAACCAGGAGGAAATAAATATACGCTAAACTATTGACTTAGAAATTAGGAAAATTGTTTTATTAAAAATATAAAAACTATTAAAAATATAAACAAATATAGTAAAATTTTGCTTTCTATGATAAATCAGGATAGATTCAAATAGACATCTAATCGACTATCTTAGTTTATTGCAATCTATCATAAATTAGAAGTAAAATTTTGCTATATTTATAAATAATTAGTTAGCACATTTTTTTTATTATTTGGAAACATCACTAAAATTCATCTAAATTGATTCATTAATCGATGTTCAGAATTTAAATTGATATTTAATTTGTAGTTCTAATTTGGATAATTATTGTGAGTAACAATTTTAGAAATAATAATCAAGTTTATAAAACCTTTTTAAGAAATTTCAAATATAACAAAGTATATTAGTGATAGACCAATATTTAGAATATGATCTATTAATGATAAATTCTTATAATTTATAGATTTTGACTGATTTAACTATATTTATAATTTTTTAAAAATGTTGCTACATACGTTAATACTTTAAATTTAAATTTAGTTGCTATGATTAGAATGGTCCCTTCTAGCATAATATAATCTCAAATTTGAGGGTCTCGACTAAATAAATCTGGCAAATCATGGATACATACAAAAGGATAGATACACAACATTAACTATTATACACACACCTAGAGAGAGATGTATTAATAATATTGATATTCACATAGTTATACTTAAAAAAAACTTTATTTAAAAAAAAAAAAAAATAAGACTTCCTATTTAAAGCCTGTAGGGATCGGCTTTAGGTAACGCTTTGGCCAAATTTCTTGTGTTTTGGCAAATATGGACGGGAATTCATCTGCCGCCCATCGTCATGGAATTCAAGACGTTTCCATTTCTGATTTTTTTCCTCCACAGTTCGTTTCTTCTCTTTTTGATGAGTATCTTCTTTTGTTCGATTATGTACCTGAACTATATTATCAAATTGGGATGAAACATAGATGAGTTTTGATCCGAGTATTTAAGATCAGATTATTAATTCTTGTTGTAGTATTATTAATTATCTCTTAAATTATCTTAATCGATCATGATGATCTTTTTTTTCTTGTGTGATTTTTGGTTGATAGATTCTCAATCTTCCAAACAAAGAGACATATCTGCGAATCTTGATCATTCAAGAATTAGTTAATTTTGTTTATTTGGTCCTTGAATACAATTTTATCGATTCTTTCTTGTGTTCTTGAATAAAGCATGCGTTATCGATTCTATATGGATAATGAAATAAGGCAATAGAATGCCAAACTCATTGCTTTCCATGAATTGGGTATGCAGCCCAACAACATGCCTCTTTGCAAATCGGAGATCATTTGGTGTATTCGACATTCCAACTCCAGGTATAATATGATTACAAACTTTTTTCTCCTATCTTATATATTTAATATTATTGAAATTAGATCAAGATTTAATAATACTAATTCGAAGATTATATATATATATGTATGTATATATATGTTTAGTCCTGTTTTTATCTAATCCACGTTCTTTTCAACCACTCTTTCAATTTAGGCTCCCCACATTATCCAAATTTTGATCCAGCAAAGAAAAGAAAAGAAAATTAATCAGTTACTAATTTTGCTGTTGCACAAGGTATAAACACTATGATCATATCTTTATATTTTAATCGTTAATTACAAATTCATATATTGTATTCAAATAAATTTCTTTACTGTTGTTCAAACTATAATGCTTTGTGATCATATCTTTTTCTTTTAATGTTAAATTACTAATTAATTAATATTGTTGTACAAAGTATTAATACAATATTTATTAAGGTTTTTGAAATATAATTCTTGGCTATTGCAAAAATTAGAGTATATCCATATTGTTATCATATCTTTATCTGTAAATGTTGAATTGTTTATTGATTTTTGAAAATTTTATGAGTACTGATGAAGCTTTTTTCCACCTACTTTTTCAAGGGATTGCGGAAGATTATTTGAAGGAAAAATGTGGAATTTGATGTCATGTTTGGGGTTCTCTGTTTCCATATTGGTCCTTGCTTGTATACAGAGTATTGTAGGTGAGCATCACATTAACTTTATATTAAGTTCTCTTCTTCAAATTATTCTTTTTGGTTTTTGGGTTATGTATTTATGGTAATTATAAAATTCATTACACTTATTTGTTGTGTGTGTAATTATTTCTAACAAACAGATTGTGGGGATTTCAAACTATAAATGTTGCCGAGTATGTTCAAGATGATGGTGATGGTGATCTAGGTCTATGAATACTTTTAACTTTATGGGTTTAAGGTCCACCAAAATGTATGTTTGGTGCAGCTTAAGGTTCTGAAAAAGAAAGAAATAATTGAACTCATTTGAGTGTAGTTTGGTCGATCATGACTACGAATTTAGTGATGTATATCATAATGGACCTTTGCCATGACGGGTGCGCTTGCTTGGCAGGTCAAAAAAACATTAATAAAATTACATTATTTTGTGTGTTTGGGGAAGGAGATGTCACGCGACTCTCCTTCCCTGTGTTGTGCGTGTCTCTTTCTCTTCCCTCTTTCTATTCATTGTGTACAACACTAATTTGAGGTGGAACAATTACTATTAAGATGAACTCCACCAATATTTATTTGTATATTTGAATCGATGACATTTGATATTATTTATATGACGCAACTCGCCTTCGTATCTTCAATTTATGGATTCTTTCCTTTATAGGTGGTTCTATAATTTAATTATTTTTTATTAAGAGATTTTATTTTTTTAATTCATGCTATTTATTCCTTATTATAACTCCTATTATTTATCAAGGTATGAACACTTTCGAAATAAATGAAATAATGGTTTTTTTTTTTTTTTTGCTTTTCTGGCATATCTGGTCTCGTTGCGCTTAGGTTTTATGTAGTAATATTAAACAATTTAATTTCTAGTTAGTTTGAACACCAGTAACATCTAAAATCTTCATCAAATTAAGTAAGTACTATATGTACAATACTATAAAGCAATTCTTTAAAATGTGAAAATTAGTGTGTAAAGATTCATCTGAAATAATGTTTAAAAACGTAACTATTGAATATAGTGTAAAAATTAAGAGATTTTAGGGATGTGTTCTGAAAATCAATAAAGATAAAATTGGAAAATCATAATTTTTTTTTTAAAAAATCATATTGGTCTAATCTATCCAACAGAATAGATCGTATGCAATCTCCTTTAATTAACTTACTATTTTAGTTTGTGATTAGTTAATGTGGAAGACAAGTTCATGTTTATAAAAAAGAAGAGAATTCAGAGGTGGCAGATTTCACAAAAGGAAATAGAGTGTCAACAACTTTTGTTGGTGTTGAAGAAGAATGATGGTAGTCTTCCATTTTTATGCAGAAAAGAAAGGTTGTGAGTGATTTTTTTTAATTCTTGCATGGAAAAGTTGTGAATTTGTAAGGGTGATTCATGAGCAATTTTCTTGGAATAAAAAATTAAAAGATCAAGTGTTGTAGATGTTTATCTTTAATTTTTTAGTGGAACTTACAAATGTTGTAGAAAAAAGTATGTCACATTGGACGAACCAATATGGAGTATCTCCTTATGCTTTGTTAGTAAGCATCGAGAGATATGTCGGAACTCTTGATGGGTGTCTTAAATCGTCGGGAGAACGGGTGCATTTTAAAATTAGAGGTTATAAGTTTTGATGTGCATGTACTTAAATCTATTTGATAGATATATTTTCATTTTTCACATTAGAACACATTTGATAGTGAAAAATGTAAGAATGTATGCCATTTATAGATTTTTTTAGTTCTTTTTTTTTTTTTTTTTTGGTAAATCGTTTATGGTTCTTTACTTACTATCTTTCATATTTTTAAAATGTTTCACCTAAAGATAGTGAAAAAATGTATCAAACCTTAATTCCATCTCAATCCTTGGGATTGAATTTTGTGGTAGAACACAATTGGTATAAGTATATAAGGTATTTAAATCTTTACATGTATGTATATATATATGTGTGCGTGTATATATGTACTCGATCATCGTATCTTTGAAGCATATTTTGATGAATATGCATTAGAATACCTAATGAACATATCAATCTTTTCAATGAAATTCTCTTTTAGAACACTTTTTGCTGTTAAAAAGTAGACTTTTTTTAGTTTTGATTTTTCATCCCTTACACTACCATGCTGATTAGTTGTGATTTTTTTGCGTACTATTGTGTGCCTTCTTGAATTATTAAGGGTTTTATTTTCAAGAATTTAATTGTTCATAGAGATTTCGTTCGGTTTATTTATTATTAGGCCAAAATACATTTTTGGTCTATGAGGATTCATAATGGACATTTTTAGTCCTTAAGTTTGAATAATGGTTCTAAACCTATTTGACTATTGACTTAACAGTTTGGTGACAAATGATGATGTGTTATTTGATTTTATTAGGTTAAAATGTTATATGGTTTAAAAAGATTAAAGAGAAGAGGTTTTTTTAATAATATAACAAAACGACAAGTTATTTACACAATTTTAGAAGCGAAAAAAGCCCATAGGCCCATAATGCGAAATACCAAAAATACCCCAAAAAACCTGCGATTAATCGTTCCGTGCGCGCGACTAATGTTAATAAACGATTATTAGACGACATCATGTAGAATAATATACAATTGATATACGATCTTGTAAATTACCAAATACATAAACGATCAACAATAAACGCTAAACAATAAAAAAATATTTTAACGATTATCTTTAACGATCACGTAAATTATCTCTAACGATTATCTCATATGTGCATCTGATCACGTTTGAAAATATAAACGACAATCATACACGATTCTGTACATTATATAAACGATAATCATATAAATAAACGATAAGGTAATAAATAGTAAAAGATGACGAAAAAGTTTAAGTATACACGATCGTATAGAGAAATTTCAATGATCGTTTATATAAGTATAAACGAACATTTACAGAAACTCCAATAACTCTTAATGACAAAAATGCCATCACAATGAAGGGGCTATAAAAAGGTGAAAGAACTTGCTCACACTTTTTCGTTCATCGTCTTCCTTGTCAATCGTAACTAGTTCAACAAAATTGTCGCGATCAACGATCTAACTTGCATACAAAAAGGTTTGAATCTATATTCATTTCGATCTGTCTCCATCATCTACATATATCTACCACGATCTATATCGCATACACAAAGATCTAAATCTATATTCATTTCGGTCAATCTATATCTATTGCGATCTATCCCACATACAAACATGTCTGTTTCTATACTGATTGTATACATTTCATTGAATATAATTTATATTAGTCTTCTTTTTACAAATAGATGGTGAGCAAGAATAAAAAAGGTCTGAGTCTATATTCATTTTGATCTATCTCCATCATCCACATATATCTAGCACGATCTATATCGCATACAAAGAGGCCTTAATCTATATTCATTTTGATTAATTTATATCTATCACGATCTATCCCACATACAAACATGTCTGTTTCTATACTAATTGTATATATTTCATTGAATATAATTTATATTAGTCTTCTTTTTTACAAATAGATGGTGAGCAAGAATTAACAAGCATCGTATAGAAAATCAATAAGGTGTAAAGCAAAGATAGATAAAAGAAAAATAAAGAAAGAAAAACGAATAAAGGTAACAAACTAGAATGTGAAAATCTTTCTGTATAGCATTGTATATTTGTGTATCTTTTTCTTTATAGCGCTCTGCATTTGTAAATTTGTTTACACCTACCTTTGTTTGAAACATACTATTTATTATATCATTCAACAGGTGAAACACTATCCAAATGATATTATTATGGAAGATGAACAAAAATACCTTAGAATTATTGTATACTACAGCTTAGAAACATTGAATCAGATCAAGTAAAAAATAGACAAAAGAATTCTCTCTCGAGTTTTGACAAGCAGTCATTTTGGCCAGTTTCTTAACATTAAATGACCAAAATACCAACACAATTCCTGATTTTTCTATTAAGAAAGCAATGCCATACAAAAAAACTAATGTCCTTGCTTTCAACTTCAATAGACATTTAGCAGAATTTAGGCTGAAAGACTTTTGTTTTGTGACTGGACTAAAAGGTCACAAATTCCCTGAGTTAAATCTAGGAGAAAGAAAAGAAAATGGTCTGAAAAATGCGCTTTTCCGTCATGATGACTTTATAACAAGAAGAGATATAAAAAGAACTTTCAAAGCGTTGTGCAACGAGGAAGACTTATTGAAAGAAAAACTAGTTAACCTCTATATCTTAGAAGCATTTTTAGTTCCCAAACAGCAACATAAATCTCCTACATCTAGACATATTGGATAATGAAGAAATCTTCAAAGGCTATCCATGGGGAGGTTATCGTACATCCTAACATCTCAGTTCTTGAAAAAAACATATTGGATGCTGTATACCTTCAAGGGTTTTCCCTAGCTTTAGTCTATTGGGCTTTTAAGAAAATACAAAGACTTTCCAATTTAGATGTTGGGTTTGGAAGAAAGCTTGCAATGGAAGGGCCACCAAGTGTAACATGGAAATGTTTGGAAACAAGTGGCTGAAGGACTCTAAACATCAATATTGTTGAATCTGAGAATGTAAGTAAACTTAGAGCATGCTTTATATATGTCTATCTAGATAGTCAATGAAAGATTTTCTATCCATGTCTATCTTGAATAGATGATGATATAAATATATCACTATTTATCGATACCTTTGCTACTACTTTTTCACTAATAATCTAATATAATTTTATTTGTAGTTCTCCATGACACCTCTAGACTCATCAGAAGAAAAGTCTCAAACAATTTTGAGATATTTAAAAAATATTGAGAAGTAGGAAAGAAAAGAAAAAGCAGAGCAACAGGAAAAAAAGAGAAAGAAATGGAAAAAAAAAAACAATGAAACAAATAAAATCTTAAATGGAATAAGTGAAATCAGAAAAAATCAAGAAAAAACAGAAACATAACAAAATATTATTAAAACAAGGAATAAAAGAAATAAAAAGCATGTTGACAATGGTTATGACAAGCTTGAATGTTCCACCACCATCAACCAAACTTCAACAACAACAAAATGAGAAAGAAATTGCATATACAAAAGTCGTGGAGAAAAATAGACTACCTACTTGTAGGCTTGATCTTCTTGATGATGATGAACAAGTTAATACAATAGTGAAGTATGCAACAACATATTGCCCTACGGTTAGTGCCTTATTCATTATGTACTCCTTTGTTTTGTTTAATGTTCCTCAATTTCCAAATAAAATAAAATATGAATTTGTTACAATCTCTATATCCAAACCAGACATATTCTGGTCGGACCATGCAAAAATATCTTTAAACTCGTGAAGCAAGGTCACCAGATCTGATTGATCCTGCTCTAGAGCTATCGCACTTCTTTCACTTCTTCTGGTGTTCCCAAATTGATAACCTTCAAAGTCTCTTGACATGACATAGTCTTCTTTTCCTCTTGCTCTATCAATCTTAGTAATTCAAGAGATATATCACATTCATTCTCTTCAATATTCTGCTCAAGATTATAAATTGAAACCTCAAAATCAACAACATCATCGATGTCGCCTTCAAACTTTGGCGTCCTTGTTATGGATCCCAAATTGTATCGGTAAAAGGGCAAAAAGATGAAAAGAGGGAAACAAGAGAAATAGATACGTTATTTGGGATATAATCAACATTCTTAATTTCTTAAAAAAACAAATAAAGGAAGTACATAATGATAATGGTATTAAAATGAAACTTTTTAAAAACAAGGAAGGATACCCTTATTACAAAAAGAAAAAGAAACCTTATGACCTTAGGTATAGTCAGAGGGTGTATAACACTCTATTACTTTTGTGATCCATTAGAGACTTTTAGCGTCTTCTTGATCTCTCAATTGTTCTGGTGGACACTGATAAACCAATGGATGAGGCAAAATAGTATTCTTGGAGATAATGGCAATTGAGGTTTCATTTGAAGTTTCCTTATTAAATGAAGCATCAGTAATCATATTGACCTCGATTTCTTGCATGCTCATCTGTCCTACCAAGAGAATCTTTGCATCCATTAGCTTTTGTACCTCATTCTTAAACTCACTACAATCCTCAATAGAATGGTCATCTATCTCAGGGTAGAATAAACATTGCTTCCCGTAGGCACATTCAATCTTCTCCTCTTCATCATTGTTAAACCTTAGTGACAAATATCCAGCTTCATAAAGGATTTAGAAAAGTGTATTCATTGAAGTAGTTACATCACACACCTTATTCTTGTATATTTCTGTGAATGTATCAACAACATTTATGGCGGGACCCTCATGATTTGGTAAAGAGTTTTGGTTGACTTCAGGCTCTCCTTCTGTCTTCTTGAATTTCAACCATCCAGCCTTGACTAGACTTTGCACTTTAGCTCTCAAAGAAAAACAATTCTCCGTACAATGTCCAACTGCCCCAGCATGATATTCATATTTTGCTTTGGGGTCATACCATTTAGGATAGGATAGTTGCATAGGCTGTTGTGGTACGATAGCCACATGATGACTCTTTAAAAGTTAAGGCAAAAGCTTTGTGTACGACATAAGTATGGGATCGAAAAAGGTTGGCTTCCAGTAGTTCCTTGTGTTTCTCTCAGTTAATTGACCGAAATAAGCTTTGTCCTCCATTTTGATAACTAGGAGAGTAATTTGTCTGTCCTATAGTTGGTGAGGATACATGTGTCGCTACTCATTGAGGCAAGCTCAACTCATGTACTTCTCCCTATTTTGTTTTTTGGAGTCATCATGATTCTTGGCTTCGAAGTAAGATCAGTGATCCTTCCATTCTTCACTCCAAATTCAATCCTCTCTCCAATTGTTATGATGTCTTAGAAGTTAGTCGAAACACTTTCAACCATTCTATCATATTATGGGGCTCGAAGAGTGTTTATGAACATGGCTGTCAATTCTTTGTCGGTTAGGGGATGTTGCACTTGTGCAGCTAACTCTCTCCATCGTTATGCATATTCCTTAATAGTTTCAACATTCTTTTTTCGATCCTCTGAAGATCCAGATGGTCAGGTGCCATATAAATGTTGTACTTATATTGTTTTAAGAATAAATCGGCAATATCCTTCCACCTATGCACTTGTGAACCATCCAATTGCATGTACTAGCAAGAAGCCGGACCAACTAAGTTGTCTTGGAAGCAATGAATCAACAATTTATCATCATGAGCGTAAGCTGACATTTCTCGACAATACATAACTAGATTACTTTTTGGGCACATGGTTCATTGTATTTCTTAAATTCTAGAGTCTTGAATTTGGGAGGGATCACCACATCTAATATCAAACATAGTTACATTGGGTCGATACTTCCATACATGTCTGCATCTTCAATCACGCGCAATCTTTCTTCCAGAAATTTCAATCTTCTTCTACTACCCTACCCTTATGAAGCTTTCTTACCACTTTCCACAATTGGAGTAGATTGGCTGTTGGGTTTTATGTCCTAAAACTCGTAGATAGTAAATATAATCAATTGACCGTTATTAATAAAGTGTTTTATTATTATAAGTTCAATAAGTGTTATTGATTATATTATTAGTTTTGTCTTAATAACCTAAATCCAATAAACTAACATCCTAAGTTGTTTGATGAGTCTTGAACAGTATGTAGAGACATACGGGGATCAATGTTCAAGATCAGCTTAAAGGGTCTATAGTATAAGGTTAAGGTTGGGTACCTTATCCTGTTAACACTATTGATACGACTCACTTTGTAATTGATACAAACACATTGATCTAATGCGTTCATGTATGTGACATGCGAGTGAGAGTATCCTATGCAATGAGTTTGCATAAGACTGGACCATGGAATAGTAATCACTAGATGTAACTCCATTAATTAGTTGGATTTTTATTTCATTAGGTTGACCTAGGTAACTTAGTCTTAATCCTAGGTAACTTAGTCTTAATCCTAAGTGTATTATGAACTTCTATTTGCGAGAGATTGTCCTTTGATTTGTACGGGTGAGAGTGGCTAGATTGCTGACTCAATATGCTTATCATTTTGGGAACAAGACCGAGTGGGGAGTTGGGAACATAATCACACAAGATGGAATTCACTCCTTCCCACCTTTAGGGTAAGTAGATAAGTGCTCCCTTAAATAGTGTCTCCGGGACTTGAACAAAGGACCTTACCATCTCTATGGTACGAGAGGGGTTTTCTGTTTAGTGGTTGGACCATAAACAGGTTGTTCATTAGAGCACCACTAGTATTTAAGGACTAGAAGTAACCAAGGGGTAAAACGGTAATTTGACCCAGATGGTGTTACGAACACTTGTGAAGGACTACCTTACTAGTATTGGTCTATATCCGTGGACACAGAAATATATCTACAGTAAGAAGAGTTCAGCTGTGAGTCTTTAGTGGAGTGTACACACAGTTAACGAATATTGATTAATGTGGTTAATGAGTTTAACTAATTAATCTCATATTGTTGTAGCTTCTATCTGTAGGTCCATTTGGTCCCCTTTCTAGCTCATAAAGAATAATGAGATTTATTTATATGTAGTTTGAAATGTTCAAATTTACTTTGGGAATTAATATAATGTATATTGATACATTATAATATAAAGTATATTTTAATTAGACTTTATTATATAAATTTAATTTTGGATATGATTCAAAATTAAATTACGAGAGAATAAAATATTTGAATGAGTTCAAATATTAGTTTAATGTGAATTAGATTCATATTAAAACTATAGGTTATAATTTAATGTGTATGTGATACGTATTAAAACTATAGGTGATGAGAGAAACTTATGTTTGAATATGATTCAAATTTTTGGATTAAATTAAATATCTATATTTAATTTAGAAATTAATTAATTGGAGAATAAATTAATAGTTTAGTTTAATTTAGTTTAATTAAATTTGATTAAATTAAATTAATTAAATTAAAACTATAGGTTATGCGAGAGATATTCATTTAAATATGATTTAAATAAAATATTAATGAAATATGATGTAATTAGTTATTAATTTAATTTAATTAATTAATTATTTTAATATATATTAATTTAATATTTATTTATTAAATTAATAAGAAACGTGGGTGGTTTTTCCACGTTCCCATTTATACTCTCTAACTTCCGTCTTCTTCCGTTTGAAGAAGAGGAAATTCTTTGCGTAACAAAAACACACAGAAGACATTCTGTGATTTTTTTAAGAAAAAAGGATCATCACATTCTCTCTAGAAATTTTTTTTCTCTGGAAAAATTCCCTCAATCCAATTTTGGTTCCCACAAACCATCTCAATCAGAGAATAGGAAGATTTCCAAGTGGTGGTGCCCAAATTGGTGATTAGTGGATTTAGAGTTGTCAACGAGCGTAAGTTCTTCTTCTTTGTATTTTTCTTGAAAGCATGCTTAGCCATAGAAATTATTTTTATAATTTTGCAATGTATTGGTATTTTTTAAGGTTCCAATTAAAATTGGGTTTCTGTAATTCTTCCGCTGTAAAGGGTTTTCATCCCTTCAATGGGATCACTCATGTAAGCTGTCTGTTGTGAGGTCGGGTTAGGATTTTGCACGAGAAACGATCACTACAAGAAAATGGAGCATTCCTGATGCCTAAAAGGACGTCGGTATAAAGAACGTCGGGAATAAGGGCTTTCCCGACGTCGTCAACAACGCGTCGGGAGATGCATCGGGAAAACAATCTTTCCCGACGCACCACGAAGGCGTCGGCAAGAATACGTCGGAAAACGGGTAAATTAATTTTAAAAAACGAACTATTCCCGACGTCGTGAACAGTGCGTCGGGAATATGGGTTTTTCCCGACGCCGCATGAAACGTCAGGAAAAACATTTAATGAGCGTCGGGAATTCCCCTTTTCCCGACGCATTTTGAGGGATTTACCGACGCCACGTCACTGCGTCGGGAAATCCCCTTTAAAATCGTTTCAGTTCTGTATTTTACAGAATCGAAACCGAGAGGGGAAAAGAAAGGAGAAGCCGAGATCGTCGTCACGATTTCCGTCGCCCTTCCGTCGTTGTTCCGCCACCCTCCGTCGTCGCCCTCCCTCGCCGTTGTCCCTCGCCGCCGTCTGCCACTTTAGGTAAGTGGAAAATGAAAATTTATTTAGTTTAAGTTTATGTTTTAGGGTTTTTTTTTATGAAAATTAGTTTAGGATTTTCTTTTGGAATAGATTTTTGTTTGTTAAATGTATTTTTGTATAGAGCGTGTGTAATTTGTGGTTGAATTGAAATTGAAATTTGAAATTTGAATGGTTTAGGATTTTTGTTTTAGAAAATTGAATTGAGGGAGAATTTTATAGTTAAATGAAAATTGAATGGGGGTTGAATTGGGGGAGGGGGTTTATTGTTAAATTGAAAATTGAATTGGGAGGGGGGTTTATATTTGAATTGAAAATTGAAATTGGAGGGGAGGGGGGTTAATTGAATATGAGGGAGGGGGTTTAAGTTAAATTGAAAATTGAAATGGGGGGGGGGGGGATTTATAGTTGAATTGAAAATTGAAATTGGGAGGGGGGGGGGGGGGAAGTTAATAGTTAAATTGAATTGGGAATGTAATATGTGTGTTAAGATTTGTTTTGGCTATCCTGCAGTTATGGTAACCTGTTTGTGTTGAATATTTTTATTGTTGATTTGAGATGACTATCCTGCAGTTATGGTAGCCTTTTTTGTTTTGAATTTGCTGGTTTAAAGAGGTGGTAGTAGGATAGCTTGAAGTATTTTGTTTTTAATAATTAGGTTGTGTTGGCTATCCTGCAGTTATGGTAGCATCTATAGTTTGAACTTAGTTATTGAAAAATAGTGAAAATTCCGGGGAGTAAGTTATGGATGTGAGAGAGTGAGAGACATATGTTTCTAATCAAACCTATTTATGTTTTAGGGACTTAAACGATGGATAAAGGTTGGATGAAACTTAGAAATAAGTTATCCCTTGAGTGTAGACATGGAGTGACCCAATTTTTAGAATTTGTCAAATTTCACGTTGATGCTTACGGACGATTGAGGTGTCCAGGCGATAGGTGTGTGCGTGCGAAAGACATTTCCCGTCCGTTGTCTTAAGTGGGCGGATGTTGGGAGAGAATACATTGAGGTCATCAAGGGCGACCTCCAGGTAATTAAATGCACTACACATTTATATATGATTTCATTTGAAACATATCTAACTTTAACCAATCTAATGTGTTATGTTTGTAATGTGTAGCGATTGTTTGTGCTTGATTTCAATGATCAAGCAATGAACAGGTTTGTTGAGCATCAGATGCTCACGACCTTTAAAGAGTTCCGGGCCGACTGTCATAGACATTTCAAAAAGTACAGCGACCCGGAGGAGGCTCGTGCCAACCCACCAAACGCATTGGTTGGACGTGATGAGGATTGACACTTCCTCTGCGACCATTATATCAGACGTGCATTCCAGGTATTTGTCATGATTAATTATGATAACAAGTTTTAATATGTATAAGAAATAAACAATATAATTGTTTTAATGCAGGAGCAATCACGGACAAACAAGGCTGCTAGACAGAAGCAGCCTTACAATTATAGTAGCGGGTCCAAGTCGTTTCTACAACGACAGTATGAGCTCGCTGAAAGAAGAGGGCAGCCGGTCGATCGTGTGGAATTATTCCGGGAAACACACGTTCGAGCTGGGACATTCGTGTCGTAGGCCGCCGAGGATGCGCATGTAAGTTATACCCTTATTAATTATCCACTTTTATTATATATTTTTGCGCGTTACCTAACATAATTTTTAAATTTGTTGCAGAATCAAATGCTGGAACTCCAATCCCAGCCTACCCTAGAGGGTAGTCAGCCACTCTCTGAGGATGAGATATGCGATAAGGTGTTGGGTAGACGACCAGGCTACTCAAAAGGCCTTGGTTGGGGATCCAAGTCGAAGGCCCGCAAAACGGCAAGTGCAAGCAGTTCATAGACATCTTGTTCGCAGTCCACAGAAAAAGAGATCGAATTACAAGCTCAACTTCATGAAGCTTTGGAACGGATTGAAGTACAAGATATAAATCACCAAGCATTAGCTTCACAAGTGGAAGCTATGAAAAAGATGATAGAAGAACTAACTCTTGCACAACAGGGACCACCACATGATCCCTAGCTCTGCGGTACGTCGTATATGTCTCTATTATTCTTAAGTTTTTACAATGTATGATTATGTATTAAACTTAGTTATTTTTATACCATTTTTAGGACCGAAGGTGTAGAATGACGCGCATACGCACCTCGTTGGGAGACTTTTCATTATGTTTATGTTTTTTTCTATTTTGAGAACTATATTTTGTTGTACTCAACTTATTCGTATTATTAATTTTAATTCTATTTTTTTAATTTGTGTTTGTATATTTATTAATTTATTTTAATTTAATCCAAAACGTCGCGAAAGTTTTTTGAGCAATCCGAACATCATTGTGAATGTTTGAGCAAAATATTATAAGAAAAAAAGTAAAAATAAATTATTTAAAAAAATATATAAAAAAGATTTCCCGACGTTCATTACGTCGGGAAAAAAACGTCGGAAAAGAGGTTTTCCGACGCCGGAAGATGCGTCGGCATAGATGGCGTCGGGAATAAGGTTTTCCCGATGCCGTCTATGTCGACGCATCTCTCGGCGTCGGGAAAGCCTCTCGCGACGCATTTCTCCCGACGTTCTTCCCGACCTCGTTTTGTACGTCGGGATATCCTTTCCCGACGTACTTTGCATTTTCGCCGACGTATTTGTGCGTCGGGAGTACTCCCGTCTCTTGTAGTGGATATAGGATATGTCATATCTGTCATGTGTGAACTGGACGACCTTTGGGAGTAAAACCCAGAGGGTATGCAGGAATGTCCTCTAGTACCTGGTTCAGATCAACTTCCACTTGTGATGAAGTCCCCGCAACACTCTTTCCTCTTCCAGTAGTGAGTAGTTCTAGGACCTTTGCCAATTGATCTTTGAATCCTTCAACATCCTTATGAAATGCTTGAATCTGATCATTGGTTTGCTCATCAATTATTCTAGCATTTCTTCTTATCTAATATGGACGCTGAGAAGGTGAACCTTGAGCTATTTTGCAAGTTTTGACTTTTTATCTTTTTAAAAAAAGAATAATGATTCAATTAGGGTGAGTGTAGATGTAAATGTCAAATGCGAGAAAGAAAACAATCAAATAATGCAATGGTTCAAACAAACTTAGTGAAGTTAATGCTAGTATCCTATCTGACACAGACCCTCAAAATGGTGTATAGTCATACTTCATCACACAACCAAAATTGAATGAAAATTTTTCGTGTGCCTGCATGGGTGCAACAAATCCTTGAAAAACAAATTAGCGAGTTTTGACCACTTAAACAAAAAGGAAATCGAAAAAATAATTTACACTTAAACAACCATTATTACTTAAAATTACATATAGGTGAACACAGAAACAATATGATTTGATTATTACAATGTAACAATTATTGCAAATATATAATAATAATTTGAGATTTTGAAATTTTCCAATTCAAAAAATAATAATTTGGTTATTTTGAAATTTTACTTTGAAATAAACTCAATGCTTGGGATTCTCCACACTCAAAATAATAATTTTGTTATTTTGAGATTCAACCAATTAATGTTATTTTGATATAAAATCTATGGTTGAGATTCTCCAAACAAACCAATGGTTGAGATTCTCCCAAATTCAAAATAATAAGTTTGTTATTTGAGATTCAACTAATTAATGTTATTTTGTTATAAAATTTATATTCTCCAAACAAACCAATAGTTGAGATTCTCCCAAATGCAAAATAATAATTTGGTTATTTGAGATTCAATCTATTTTGATATAAAATCTATCGTTGAGATTCTCCAATTTGGAAAATAATAATTTTACTATTTTAAAATTCAATTAAGGTGATAAACAAATCAATGCTTGAGATTCTCCAAATTTAAAATAATAATTTGGTTATATCGAGATTCAACCAATTAATGTTATTTTCATATAAAATCTATCGTTGAGATTCTCTAATTTTGAAAAATAATAATTTTGTTATTTTGAAATTCAATTAATTAAGGTTATTTTGAAATAAAATCTATCATTAAATCATATTCTCCAAAATGAAAACTAGTAATTTGGTTATTTTGAAATTAGTAAGATCGAATAGAGTTGTTAAAATGTTGAATCAATTAGTTGAGTACCGAGATATTAGGAAGAAGTTATGATATTGGTTATTATATCTATACGATGTCGAAAATAATTAAAGACCCATAAATGCATAACACAAATTAATTAGAGACGAAATAATTACAGTTTGGGAATGCGGATACTTTGGTATTTTATAAAATACCATGCACGTGCAAAAAAATGTCATTTGCTAAAAATCAAAAGAAAAAACGGTTTTGCCATTTTCGAAAATGACCCCTAAAAATATTGCTATATCCATTATTATTCCATTCTACAATTACATGTCTTATTCTCCAATACGACACATCTTTAAGTCTCTTGTCATAGAAAATTGCAAGAATATTAAAATGTCTTCTTCTCATGAGGGTGTGATATGGAAAGGACTTGGGAGTCTTGGTAGACTTGATTTGTGTAGCATCCTCCAATTGGAGTATTTACCAAAGGGTTTGCAAAATTGACGACTCTTCAAAGTTATGAAATATATGATTGTCGAAATTTGGTATCTATTGAAGGGATTAAGCATCTCACTTCGACATTATCACTATTGGAAATTGAAGGTTGTTCTTATTTAAGTTCCTACCCTCAACAAATGAATCAACTCACTTCACTATCAGTCTATAACATTTGAGAATCGATGGTTTTGGTTATTCCAAATTAATAAGGATTTGGCCATGTGACTAAATTATAAATACTTATCGAAGGTATGCACTAAATTTATTTTCTATTAATAATTATAATTTTTGTATATCTAAACATATTATTTTCATATATCCTGAAACTTTTAAATGCAATTTGTTAAACGTTTTGGCACTATTAAATAACTCTTTGATTTTTTAAAATTCTCGGAATAACCATCACTTACGTACACCTAATGATTTATATATTCTTGGTTGTCTACGTAGAAAAAGTAATTTTCAATAACATTGGCTAAGAATTAATTATTTAAATAATATTTTCACAAAAAGGATGAAAATTTTGATTAATAAACTGTGAGAAATCAAACAAAATATTAAAAATTAAGAAAGAAAAACTCTTTAAAAAGCTTCTTTCTTCTAATTTGAGTTTTTTTCTATCAAGAATTAAAAACATTTCTATAAGAAGAGTAAAAAAAACATAGTAAATAGGATTGGGAGGAAACAAAATTATTATTAAACCAAACGTATACTTTTAGCTATCCTTTAATTTCAATATAATTGTCCAACTTCTCCTTCTATATTTATGTATATATACATATATGGTGCTTCTAAGAAGTTGAAGGAGATCAAAACTAAAAGGATGGTCATGGTCATCCAAATGATTATATTTAAATGTTACGAAATCAATACAAAAATTATATTGAAATACAGATATATATGTGCTTTCTACATTCATAGGTGTGAGATATATGTGCTTTATTAACGGTATGTTAGCTACCATCTATTGGAATGTCTTGAATTTTATTTATGTTATTTACAATTTTGGCCTTAAAATTTAGAGAAGTACGCAATGTAAACTATCTAATTCTACCAATAATTTTAGGTTTGTATTTTTTTTTATATTTTTATCTTTAATAATAAAGTGTTCTCTTTTGCTGGTGAACATAATAAGCTAACACATTAGAAATCTTTGTGTTGATTTTCTACTATTTACATTTTCTATTTGTATTGGATATTGTCGATTTCGTAACACCATCAAAATTGACCTTGAATCATTATCCAATTGAAAAGAAAGCAAAGAAGATGATCCAAAACAATTTGCAAGAGATGAACAACACATAAAGAAACAACTCACTGATTGGGTGCCACTTTTACATAACATATTTATATCTTTTTAACCGTTATATTTTTGTCGGTGGATATATTTTGAATACGGTGAAATCTTTAAGGAGATCGTTTTCCACGATAAATTGTCAATGTCTCGTAGCTATATATATTATTTTCGACCATGCTTGATATATGATTGTGAGATTATTAATTAAATGTCTCTTAATCACAACACTACCTCAAAAACACACACAATTAAATATGTAATTAATGAATAGGCATAGGTAAAATTCTTTGACATATCACACCATTTTCTCATATAACCATAGAAAAAGCTAAAACTTTTCTTTTTTTCATATTGACCATAATTAACTACATGCACAAACTTGAGACTATATATATATATATATGCTTAAAATTTGGAATATGGCTTTTAAACAAATGGTTTTTTTTAACCATTGGTTTTTGTTTATTCATATATGGTATATTTGAAGCCAATCCCAACTCCTTCTTTCATGTTTTGGCTTGTTAAGCTTTCATGCATGTTTGATCACATGTATTCACACAACTTTCGACTTTCTTCTCGGCTGTCAAGTTCATAGAAAACAATCCAACATGATGAAAAGCATCAGTCAAAACTCTAGAAATAGTGAGATAAAAATTTAATATAAATGTTACTGATCTTATGGTCGACATCAGCAAAATGGTCTTCCAATGTATTTTCATCGGGAGAGACTTTTTGTCGACACTCATAATGCTTAAAGCATAAAATATAATGATTTGGATTGAAAATATTCCCTAACACAATATAATAGTATAGAAAATTACGTACATATATTACTCTGACTTTTACGGTCAACAACATTTAAAATCAATCGATGAAAAATCTAATTAAAATAAATAAATAGTAACGAAAGTATTAGAAAATTTCTGACCAGGGTCTTTCTTGGTGCTGAATTTGGTGCAACGAGAAGTGGCACAACCAAGTTTGCAAAAGTAACGAGTGTCTGTATGATTCAAATCCATAGGAGAAGAAGCAATGAAAAGACAATCAGCCAAACATTTTGCACCACAAGTGCCAACGGGAATGCCTGGTGTGATAGCACACACTATAAAGCACTTGGCATAGCACTTCCCAAATGAGGCCGTGGATCTTCCTGCAACTAAACTCAAAATAAAGCAAATTAGAAAAACTGACTTCATTTTTTCTCAAATTTGGATGTGAGTTACTCTTAATCTAATTTGTGTGGTTTAAGGTGTGGGGAAGAATGATTCTTAAATAAGCACTTGTATTTGTGGAAAATAAACAGTAGGGAAATGATTGAAGCCTTGACTTGTAACTATAGATTGGTGTTACCATTCTAATTGAATACTTTTAAAATAATCTTAAATTGCAGTACTACTCTTAAATTAATTTTATTATATCCAGGAAATTAATTTGTTTGGAAACGCTTTCTTCGATATTACTAATCCATACAACTCTTAACTGTGAAATTTTGATAAGATATAGTATATTTGGGGCTAATATATTCAGAGTTGATAATACTCTATGTCTGTAGAATTACTTAAAAAAGAAAAAAGAAAATGAGGTTTGTTTTATTTTGTATGTGTATATATATTATAGCTTAAATATTATTATTATTCTTTTAGATGGTTATAAACCATATATTTATTAACTGTGACATTTTTGGCCAGAATTTCTCCTCCAACTTGAATTATAAAAAATTTATTAGAATGATTATTTTGGTTTTAGTGAATACATCACCAACCTCTTTGCTATATTGGAAATCCAGCTGTCACAATGTGATTGCATGGTCATCTCATAGTTCTTGCCCACTAAGCTTATTGGCATATTTTCACTTAAATTTCAAATTTAAAATTCCTATTGCCATGCTTAGAGTGTTGGAAAAAGAATAGAGAAAATGGACCTGAATCCATCCATTAATTTAATATTTAATTTATAACATTCAGAGATAATATAAAGAAAAAAATTAAAAAAAAACTTATAGTACCTTTTTTTTTTTTCATATTGCAAATATAACAAATATGACAAGTATTGAATGATACCAAACGACTATTAGAAAGCAATTAGAGAGTTATCGGAGGACTATCAGGAATTATTCACTTTTAAATTTGGTACTTTTGCAATTAAGAAAATGTAGTGACATGCGCACTGCTATAATAAATTTGTTTGCTATTTTTGCAAACGCACTGTAAAATTGTAATTCTTCCCCTTATGTAATGTTAGTTAGAAACCCACCAACTGATAGTTTGTGGAATGAGGATCTAACATCTCACTGAGCTTATTACGATTGAGTTAAAACTTAATTTAGAGAGTAGTACATTGTTTATAGAAGGTTTGGAAGGAAACATGTTGCACTTAATTTATTCAAAGTCTTAACGCACGAGTCGTACAAAATTAATGAGTAGGCTGAAATTTGTGAATTTGACGATGTTTTCCATTAGGGAAAATTTTAATTGGAAGGAAAAGGAAAACCCAAGATTATCATCAATTGGTCTGATTTCTAATCTTATCAAATACCAAAGAAAATCTTTATAAGTTCCCTTGGAAGATTTATATAGATAGGTCTTCCATAATTGCCAAAACAGTTTAAGGTAGACTTCATTAGTTTCGAAGTCAATGCACAAAGTTTTATGAAATAATGTTTGCAAACCCTTTTTTGATAGACGCTGCAAATGAACAAATCGTTCTTTTTTTCTTTTATGAACATTATCCGTCAAGAAAATCCAAGATGATTACTTGATCGAAAGTTGTCAAGAAAAATATTTTTTAATATCTATTGTCTATTGAAAAATATTTTTCTTGACATTTTCTGACCGTCAATGAAATCACAACCTAAGAATCTATCTTATTTGATGCTTTTTTTGTATTTGTTCAATAAAATAAGGGAATTTTTCTTAAAGTATACATGAACATCAAAATAAATAATGTATCAAGAAAAATATTTTTCCTGATGGTCTTTTGTCATGACCATCAAGAAATCAAACTTTGTGTGCATCCAAAAATCTCAAATTTATAGTAGTGCGATTTTTAGCACCTAAACATATAAGAAGAGTTCTTTCTTAATTCATATATCAATTTGCCAAACTCACTTTTAAATAGAATTGAGGAAGAAAAGGAAAAGGTGATTATCCCAAAAACAATGTTCTTTTGTTAGATGATTTGAATTTTAGTTGTCATATTGGAGAATCATTTGTATTAGATCTTTCATAACATAATTGACATGGTTTTCTTATAAGATTTTAATTTTTTTACTGTTTTCAATCTAACTGTTATAAAGATTTTTAGATCAGGATCTTTGCAAATAAAATTAAGATTTTTTTCTTAATAGTTTTTTCGTAAATAAAAATAATTAATTCATTCTTTAAATAGTTTGAAATTTTAATTTATCTGAAGAGAATAAATTTTCAAGAAAAGAAAACTTCTCTCTGACTTTTTGATTGGATATGATCCATTTACACAAACTAGTGATGTCTTTAACTCATAAATAAATAAGGTATCTGTTTACAAGATGAGTATAGCTCCACACTAACTGTGCTTGTATTGTTAAACTCAAGTTTAATGGTTTGATTTCTTCATCTTATACATAAATTAACTCAATACCTTTAATAAAGAACACCCATCAACACGAATGCACATAAATAGGAAGGATAACCCTTCAACTTATCTCTCCAACTAACAGCTAATTAATCAAAAGGAAATTTGGACAAAAAGGAAAAAATCTTCGCATGTCAAAGTCAATCGGAACATGACATGACAATATTCTTCAAACTAATCTAACAAACAAAAGAGAATGAATGAGTCTCTTCTATTCCCTTCAGTGATCTCTCAAATGTTCATATCACACAGATTGACAAACTTAATGCAATCCACTATGATTAAGTCGTCAGTTTAATCTACTTAACATGCTCTTCTAGAAGTTAAAAAGCAAGGAAAAGAAAACATGAAAAATTAGAAAACTCACAAACATTCTAACAAAATCTCACAAATTCTATAAATTAGTGCCCGAGAACGAATCTCAAAGCAACGTTTCGAGTATTGGCTAAATCAAATAAAACTGAATCTAAAGTGTCTTATAATCTTTTCCAAAGAAAATCCTAAAAATGAAAAAGGGATTAGTATGTGCTTTGTTTCTAGGGTGTGACATGATAATTAATTGTATTAAAAAGAACACACAATAACTATTTTCTTTAACTTGGATAGTCTTTATTTTATCCCTATATAATGATGACGATGATAATAATAATAATAAAAAGAGTATTTAGATTCCCTAACCGACTAAATTGAGCCAAAACGAACTTAAATTTTCGATAATTGAAATGACTCTCATTCTAAATTGTGGGTAGTTCGTATCTCCAAACCTTCATTGTAGTACTTAAAAATAAAGAATCATGCAGTTGAAGGATAGATTTAAAGGGTTTAAAGATGGTTTCTATAACATCGATGATTTGATGGACAAGCTCTCCTATGAATCCTTGAGAAGAGAAGCTATGACGACCAAACATAAAAGTAAGTACACTACAAAACAAGTATGTATATTCTTCTCAAAAAAATAATCAAATTGCATTTTGTTTGAAAATGAGTCAAAAAAAATCAAAAGGATCAGGGAGAAACTAGATGCTATTGTTATATGGATAAAGATCAACTTAAACTTTCTGAGAATACAAAGGATATACAAGATGATGAACCGACGAAACGACGAAAAACTTCCTCTTTTATAGATGGAGGAGAAGTACTTGGTCGAGTTGGTGACAGAAAAGCTATTATACATTCTCTATTTGCCATCATTGGAATGGGAGGGTGAGGAAAGATTACTCTTGTTCAATCAATTTATGGCGACGAGAAGGTAAAGGAACATTTTGAGTTGACAATGTGATGTGTATAGAGAAGAATTAATTTGATGTCAAAGAGTCATTATTGAAAATGTTATAGTCTTTCATAGAAAAAGAGATCTAAGCTCAACCTTCAACTCGATACATTGCAAAGTATGCTTTGAGAGAAAAGTGATGAAAAAAGTACTTGCATTTCATGAACGATGTATGAAATGAAAACTATGGAGAATGGATTCGTCTAAAAAGATTCCTTATGGGTGGAGCACTTAAAGGAAGTAAAATTTTAATTGGAACTCATACTCATCAAGTTGTACAAACTTCTAAAACAATTGGCCCAATGGTTTAAAAGAACACCAGACAAGAACAAACCTTGGGAATTGTTTGCAAAAATTGCATTTTCCAACAAATCAAAAGAGCAATCAGGGAATTCAAAGTTGGTTGTATAATTGTTAAAGAGACTGTAGAAAAGTTGAAAGGTTCTCCTCTTGTAATTAAATAAGGCTATAATTGGGAGCTATATGTATACTAAGAAGTCAGAAAAAGGATTATAGTTAGTTGTTATTCAAGGTCAACAAACTTAATACAATCATGCAATAAGAAAATGAGATACAATCGATACTAAAGATCAGTTTTAACCACCACTCATCCAGTTTGAAGTAATATTTCACATATTGTGCTTTGTTTCCCAAAGATTATAGGATTCCAAAAGATGAATCGATAAAATAATAGATGACACAAGGCTTCATTCATCCATAAAAATTAAAATAAGAAGAAAGTCGAAGATGTTGGTGAGATGACTATTTCAAAGAACTACTATAAGAAGGTCCTTTGTTCATAAAATACACTTACGAGGATACGAAAGGAGAGAAGTAATGTAATTGGGTGTTGGAGGGATTAGGATTCTTCTTCAACTAATAATGTGTTTGTTAGATCACTATCTTTCTAAGGATTTGGGAGACTGATTGTGAGTTTCTACCACATGACTATTCTCCAATATGACACATCCCGAGTCTCTTGTCATAGGATGTTTGCCAGAATTTAAAAATATCTTCGGATGCTGATGATGGTGTAATGTGGAAAGTACTTGGAAGTCTTCACAAACATGAAGCTTTGATAAATAAATATGATCGTCAATTAGATAACAATCGATATCAAATAGCAAAGAATGAAGCTAATCAAATAGCAATCAAACAATATAAAATATTACTATGATAAAAATAAATAATCAAATGACCATTAAAAGGTAATGACTATCTAATCATAATGCTAGTAAAAATTGAAAAAAAAAGTCGAAGTTAATCAAACAACTAGATAGTAATAAAATGATAATGTCATAACCCTAATTAAATTTTAAAAAGTAAAAGAAAATAATCAGATAACAATCACGTGACAATCAAATTTCTTGTAATGTTCGTGAATTGACAAGGGTAGTTAAAACTTTTTCGATCTCAATTCCTCTTTTAAATGGGGTTGTGACGTCCAATTTTGCTTTTATATTTTTGCAAAAGAACCAAACGTTTAGACTATCAACATTACTCTTTTAAATGTCTTTATTAGTATTGCAATCACCAAAAGATATAACAACCACCTCTCACCTTGTTTCAAAAAAAAAAAAAAAAAAGGAAGAAGAAGCAACGCATCCGACTCTTAAATGTGAAAAGAAAAGAAAAGTCCACATACCAAAGTATACGGGGATGATTCATGATCACCGGTTTTATTAGAGAAAAAAACTCAAATTTAGGAAAATGATTAGTATAGTTGCCCAAAGTCAAAGCGGTGGATGGTAGGTCTGAGGATTGAGTTTTGTTCATCCAAATATCCTACCAACAAAGAAAGACCTTACACACTTCATCCACGGCAGAATCAATTCTGTTCAGTCTTGCAGCAAATATTGCAACCAAATTGGGTTCTTTCCCACTCCAAGAGCTTGGATTGTTGTGGACCGGTTTCCATCAGGAGCTTGACAAACTGAAAGACACTCTTTCCGCCATCCAAAGCAGTACTTCTCAACGCAGAACAAAAGCAGTACAAGACTCATGCCATGAAAGAATTGGTTTCAAGGCTCAAAGATGCTTTCTACGATATTGATGATTTGATGGACGAGTTCTTCTATGAATCCTTCAAAAGACAAGTTATGACCAAGCATAGAACCAACAGAACCAAACAAGTATATATTTTCTTCTCAGAATCTAATCAAGTAGCATTTCGTTTGAAAATGGGTCATAAAATCAAAAGGGTTAGGGAGAAACTCGATACTATTACTATGGATAAAGCTCAATTCAATCTTTCAGAGATAATAAGAGGAAATGCGAAATGACAACACGACAAAACAACAAAACGACCGGAGACTTCCTCTTTTATACTTGAAGGAGAAGTAATTCGTCAAGATGATGAGTACATTTTCTTTTGGATACCAACATCGCAAAGGAAAATGTTGTTGTGGTTGCTATTGTTGGAATGAGAGGATTAGGAAAGACTGCCCTTGCTCAATCTATCTACGGCAATATGGAGGAAAATAAACATTTTGAGTTGAGAATTTGGGCATGTATTTTTGAAGAATTTGATGTCAAAGTAATTTTTGAAAACATTATAGTCTCTAACAAAAAAGGGACCTGAGCCCAACCTTCAACACGATCTATTACAAAGTATGTTTTGAGAGAAAATTGATCGATGGAAAACTATACTTGCTTGTCATGGATGATGTGCGGAATGTTAACCGAGAGAAATAGATTAATCTAAAAGCATTTCTTATGGGTGGAGCTAAGGAAAGTAGGATTTTGATCACAACTCGTCCTCATAAAGTTGCACGTATTTCTAACACAACTTTGTACCATCATTTAAATTAACTAGACCAAGGACAACTCTTGGAAGTTGTTTAGAAAAATGGCATTTTCCAACTAATTAAGATGCTTGAAAATTCAAAGTTGGTTGTAATCAGGAAGGAGATTATGGCAAAGTTGAAAGGTTCTCCTCTTGCAATAGGGATAATTGGGAGATATCTGTACTCTAAAAAGTCAGAAAAGGATTGGTTGTCATTCAAGGACAACGAACTTGACACAATCATGCAACATGAAAATGAGATGGAATCCATACTAAAGATCAGTTTTAACCACCTCTCATCCAATTTGAAGCAATTTTTCATCTATTGTGCTTTGTTTCCTAAAGATTGTGAGATTCAAAAAGATGAATTTGATAAAACAATAGATGTCACAAGGCTTTATTCAACCACAAAATAAGAAGGCAACGAAAGATGTTGGAGATGATTATTTCAAAGAACTACTAGGGAGATCATTTTTTCAAGACATAAGAAAAAACAAATGGGGAGAGATCAAGAAGTTCAAGATGCACGACATCATACACGATCTTGCATGTTCCATTGTAGAAAATGATTGTGTGCTTGCTAATGATGACACTAAGTCCATTGACAAAAAGACTCGACATGTGTCAATTTCGGCCTTCAGCTCAAAGACAAGATGGAAACTCATTACAGAATCATTAATAGAGGCAAAGAATTATTTGTGAATATTGAATTGTGCTCGTTATGAAATAAACCTCTCTAATTATTTGCGGTTACGAACATTGAATTTGGAATTTCAACGTGTTCCCAAGTGTATTTGTAAAATGAAACATTTGAGATATATTAATATTTCTTATTGTCGTATTGATTTCCTTCCCAATGTAGTTACAAAACTGTACCATTTGAAAACACTCAACCTTCGTGGCTGTCCGCTAAGAGAACTGCCAAGTGATTTTAAGAATTTAGTTAATCTTAGGCATATTGATATTAAGGATTTTAAACATGTTTGGAGTTATATGTCAAAAGGAATGAGTTCAATGATTACCTTTCAAACAATGAATTTGTTTATATTGGCAGAGAATAAAAGGCAGTGAGTTAAGTGAACTCAAGGGATTGATTAACTTAAGATGATCATTAAGTATCCCGACAATTGCAGTTCTGCAAACCCATTGGTCTAGAAAATGCTAAATACCTTGAAGAAAAATCGAGAATTCAAAAGTTGAAATTACATTGGAACAACTATTAAAGGGAATCTAAAGTTGATGATGAAGCTGAGAAAGTTTTAGACTGCTTGAAACTACATCCAAATCTTCAAAAAATAAGTATAGAAGGATATAGATGAGTGACGAAATTATGTAATTGGTTGTCATTTGGTTCTATAGGTATAGTTTGAACCATAAAGCTCTGTGAATGTGAAAAATTAGAACATCTCTCTCGATTTGATCAATTCTCTTTTCTCAAACATCCTCATCTCCAAGATTTACCCAATATTGAGTTTATTGATAATGAAAATTCTATTTCTTTCTTCATTAACAGCTTTCTTTCCCTCCCTTGTAAAACTAAGTATCATTGAGTTGCCTAAGTTGAAAGAATGGTGGAAGGGGAACTCATAGATCAAACTATCTCATTTCTAACGATTTTACATCACCTTTCATAATTGAAGGTTAATTATTGTCCACACTTGGGTTCTATTCCACAACATGTACTTTTTGGATCATTGGACATAAGTGGTGTTAGTTTGCTATTTTTTGAGTTGGTCATGGAAATGGCTACTACAAACATTATTGTTGGACAAAATTCTTCTTCTTCAACTACTAGATCATTATCTTCTCTAAGTATTCGGGACTTGAATTTTGAGTTTTTACAATAACATGATTTATTCTCCAATGGGACACATCTTAAGTCTCTTGTCATAGGAAATTGCAAGAATATAAAAATGTCTTCTTCTCTTGATGGTGTGATATGGAAAGGATTTGAAAGTGTACGTGTACTTGTTTTGTGTAGCATCCCTGATTTGGAGTACTCTTCAAAGTTTGGAAGTATATGATTGTCTAAATTTAGTATGTATTGAAGGGATTTGGCTCAATTCACTATCACTATTGGAAATTGATCGTTGTCCTAATTTAACTTCCTATCCTCAAAATAGGCCAACTCACTTCACTATCACGTTTAAATACCGATAGTTCTTCCAATTTAATAAGGGTTTTACCATGTAACTAAATTATAAATATTTTCTTGAGGTATGCACTAAATTTATTTTCTATTAATAATTATAAGTTTTGCGTATCTTTGGAAAAGAAAACAAATTATTTTCATATATCCTACTATTTGTATTGAATATTATTGATTTTGTAACACCATCAATATTGACCTACCTCTATCAGAATGTTTTGAATTCTATTTATGTTATTTACATTTTTGGTCTTAGGCAAGTGCTTATGTAAATCATCTAATTCTACCGGTGACTCAAGATTTGTATTTTTTTTATATGTTTTCTCTAATAATAATGTATTCTCTCTCTTTTTCTGATGAATGTAGTAGCTAATATACTGAAAATTTTTATGTTAATTTCCTACCATTTACGTTTTCTATTTGTATTGGATATTGTCAATTTCGTAACACTATCAACATTGACCTTGAATCATTATCCGGGTAAAAGCAAGGCAAAGAAGATGATCCAAATCAATTTGTAAGAGATGAACAACACATGAAGAAATGGGTGCCACTTTTCTAGAATATCTTTATATCTTTTCAACTATTACATTATTGTTGGGGGAGATTTTGAATACGTTCACGTGGTTTTTACTTCTTTTCTTTAAGGAGGTTTTCCATGTATAAATTATGTCAAGTTGTTAATGTTATTTTCGACCATGCTTGATTCCTAGCACTTAAACAGATAGGAAGAGTTTTTTTTTTCTGAATTCACGTCCATGTATTAGAACTCACTGTTAAATAGAATTGAGGAAGAAAAGGAAAAAGTGATTATACCAAAAACAATGTTGTTTTTGTTTGATAATTTGAATTTAATTGTCATTTTGAAGATCAATTGGATTAAATCTTTCCTAACAGAATTGATATGGTTTTCATATTGAAGATCAATTTAATTTTTTAGTATTTTCAATCTAATTTTACGTTTTCTTTTTAAAGATTGTTGGAATATTAGGATCTTTGCAAATAAAATTAAGATTTTTTTTAATAGTTTTTTCGTAAATAAAAATAATAAATTCATTCTTAGATTAAATTTTTTTATTGATCTGAAAAGATTAAATTCTTATTTAAAAAAATAAAAAAGAAAAACCTTCTCTATGCATTTTTTATTGGATATGGTCACAATTACCAAAAACTATAGGTGTCTTTGACCCGCAAACAAATAACGTAGAGGAAAATTGCAACAGATGACAATAAAAATTAGAAAAGAAGCCCATATATGACAAATGATTAGATATATTTTATACGACTATCAAGAGGCTAACATATGGTTATTCTTTTTAAATTGGTTACTTTTGCAATTTCGAAAATGTACTACATGGGTCACATTATCCTAAATTTTTTTGCTATTTTTACAAACATTCATAACGTAAATGTTTAAAAAATGAGCATAGCTCCACTAACGTGCTTGTATTATCAAAGTTAAGGTTAAAAGTTGAATTCATTCCCCTCATACGTTAACTCAATATGTTTGATAAAGAACACCCATCAAGCACAAACCAATCGAAAAAAAGAAAAGAAAAGATAACCCTTCAACTTATCTCCAACATACAGCTAATTAATCAAAAGGAAATTGGACAAAAAGGAAGAAATCTTCACATTTTTACATCCTCATCCTCCTCGTCTCTTCCTGATAATTCTTTTTTCTTAAGAAAAAGAGGATGTTTGAATTCTTCTCCATTCACATTTCACACAGGAAGAAGTCATTCAAAAGGGAATTTCTCATATGACGATTTAAGCCTTCAACCATAAGTTGTAGAATTGGAGGGATAAATTGCAGGAGAAGAAGCAGAGAAAAACGACCATAGATCTAAGAATTTTGCTATATTTACTTAAATGCCTTTAAATTTATTTTCAATCGGGTATCAATAGTGTATCAATTTGTCTATCAAGTGTTTAATTATCAATTGTGTATCAAAAGTAAGGGTCTATAATAAGTAGATTGACCAGTACGTTGGTTGGTTTCAAGATTTTAGCACTTGATCCTAAATTTAGAAAGTTGTCTATTGATTTCATAAACAACAACTTGTAATTTCAATTTGATTGTCATACGATTAATATCTAATTTATATTACAAGATTGTATGATATTAAGTATTGTGTGATTTTTTTCAAATTGCTATTTGAATTTTCATGTTATTTTTCTCATTAAATATTAGATACCTTCTTTGCAATTTTGTTTGATTGTTATGTAATTGATGCCTTATTTTATGAATTTTATTAAAATATATAAATTGTGCGGAAAAAAAAGGTAATGACAATCGAAATCAATCAAATGACTAACCAATTAACAAAAATAAAAGGTTTTCATATAGTAATTAGATCAAAATCAGATGACTATATATTATACTAAAAATATAAGGCACGATTGAACCATTTTATTTTCAAGTAAGCAAACACATGAAGGTTTGATACTTAAATAAACATGAAAGCCTATTAGATAATGTAACGACCCAACTTTTCCGGACTAAGCTGAGGTCACTACCAAATACCAAAACTCGACCATTCAACATAAAATTTAAAACGGACCAGGTACGATTCATTAAAACAGTATAAACCTTACAAAAGACAGTTTCGGGCCCTATTTTAAATAATTCAAAAAGTCACAAGATAAAATGTTAAGTCACCAGTCCAAAAATCACAATCAAAATATTATGACAAAATACATAGCGGAAGCGAAAGAAAAACAGACGCGTCCATATGGCCTTCACGCATCCTTCCTGCCTCTCGTCGGTCTGCCCCTCGCTGCACCCCTACCTGAAAAGTTAAAGAAGGGAAAGGGTGAGTATAAACATACCCAGTAAGGGACCCACTACTGGGCCCGTTAGGGAACAACAGTTAACTTCCTATTCGGGGGTACCCTACATAACAGTCCAGTGGTTCCGTAGAACGCACATATCAGTCTAGTGCTCCCGAAGGATGCACATATCAATCTAGTGCTCCCGAAGGATGCACATATCAGTCTAGTGCTCCCGAAGGATACACATATCAGTCTAGTGCTCCCGAAGGATACACATATCAGTCTAGTGCTCCCGAAGGATACACATATCAGTCTAGTGCTCCCGAAGGATACACATATCAGTCTAGTGCTCCCGAAGGATGCACATATCCGTAAGGCACACTACCCCATAGATGAAGCTAACCGTTACCCCTCAGTCCAAACTAAACTGTCTGCATCCGCCACATCCCAACGGCATTCATATTACAGTCCCGCCATAGGCTTTGTCAGTCAGATAGTATAGGTTTAAACATCCACACCCTCAGTTGCTATATGCATTACCGATTCGCACACCAATAGGGAAACCCTAGGTCCAATCGACTAACCAACCAAAACCGGACTCACTGTCCTTCCCCGTCCAAGTTCCATGAACCACATCCAGACCAGTGCTTTACTACATACTAAACCGTAACTTTAAGGTCCATCAACATGTAATTTCAATCCACAAATAGCAGTCACAGTATATTTCCATCAGACAAAAATATAATATCAGTACTTAACAGTCAACACGCATACAGATATTCAGTACAGTCACTAACGTGTAATCCCCTGTGGATTACTACGGTTTTAGCCTGGACTCGGGGTCCAGTAGTAGGAAAACCCTTACCTGAAACTCGGTTATGCCCCTCGATCGAAAACCACGCTCGACAGATCTACCTAACGAAACACGAAAGTTTTAGTTGATGAATTCAGTAGCAGTTGTTTTAAAAAGGTCATCCGTTGACTTACCCCAGGAAAGGAAGCTATCTCCAACCAGGCCTGCCGCGGAACCCGAGAACTTAAGCGTCAACTCTGTACTACCTTCAAGGGAGAAAAGTAGGGCCATATCTTAATCCAACATTCAAACTCGAATCGGACGAGGTAACATTGGGAAATTCATCAAAACAATCCTTACCGAAGACTCACCGTGAACCGAAGTGGAGGAAAGAAGGCTTAGGTGGCTCGGCTCGGCTCGGCTCAGCTCGGCTCGGCTCGGCTCGGCTCGGCTCGGCTCGGCTTGGTTCGGCTCGCGGCTCGGCTCACTCGGCTCGCGGCTCAGCTTGGTTCGGCTCGCGGCTCGGCTCACTCGGCTCACGGCTCGGCTTGGTTCAGCTCGCGGCTCGGCTCACTCGGCTCGCGGCTCGGCTCACTCGGCTGGCGGCTCGGCTCACTCGGCTCGCGGCTCGGCTTGGTTCGGCTGGCGGCTCGGCTCACTCGGCTGGCGGCTCGGCTTGGTTCGGCTGGCGGCTCGGCTTGAAGCGGTTTCGGGTCGGGTCTTTGCAGCGCGAAACGGGCAACACGGCTTCGATGATCCTTTCTTCCGGCGAACGACGGCGTGTCGGCGTCGGAAACACGAGCTGATGTCGGAGATGATGCCGGCGGTGGTAGAACGACGAGAGAAAGATGAGAAGCGCCGGCCGATGGAAGCGAAACGGAAAAAGGAAAGGAGGCCGCGGCGGCGTCGGGCGAAACGAAACCGAGAGGATACCCGAACGGATAGTCGCGGCGGCTGTTCACTTTCGGAGACGGAGACGACGACGCCGGCGGCGATGCAGAGACGAGGAAGGAAGGGATGGAGGAAGAAGAGAAGATGGATGGTTCGGGTGGCGGTGGCGCGGCGTCGGGGAGAGGAAGAAACGGAAGAGAAAGAAGGAAAATTTCGATGGGGGGGGGGGCGGCGCGAATTAGGGTTTTTAAAAAAAAAAATTTATTATATATATATATATATATATATATATAATTCTTAATAAATTTATAATATTAATAATTTAAATTAAATAATAATATATATTAAATATAAATAATAATGATAATAATAAAGTAATAATAATAATATATTAATAATATTAATATTAAATAATTAATAATTTATTTTATTGTTTTATAAATAACAATATTTCTATAATATTAATTAATAATAATAATTATTATAATATTAATATTATAACAAATAAAATAAATATTAATAATAATAATATAATTAATATTATATTATTATTATATCATCTTGCAATTTACATAAAACGAGAAAAATCTTACCTTAAATTTTCGGGGCGTTACAGATAAAAATCAATGTCTCAAATAGCAATTAAATGCGTTGGAAGAATGAAACTAAATCAAATGACGATCATAAAGCAGTCAAACAATATAAAAAATTAAGTATGTACGTATTTTCTTCTTAGAATCTAATCCAATTGCATTTCGTTTGAAAATGAATCATAAAATCAAAAGGGTCAAGGAGAAACTTGAAACTATTGCTAAGAATAAAGCTCAATTCAATCTTTCTGATAATACGAGGGAGATACGAAATGACGAAACGATGGGAGACTTCCTCTTTTATACTTGAAGGAGAAGTAATTGGTCAAGATGATGACAAAAAAAAGTATTGTACATTTTCTATTGGATACCAACATCGCAAAGGAAAATGTTGTTGTGGTTTCCATTATTGGAATCAGAGGATTAGGAAAAACCGCCCTTGCTCAATCTATCTACGATGATATGAAGGAAAATAAACATTTTGAATTAACGATGTGGGTGTGTATTTACGAAGAATTTGACGTTAAAGTAATTGTTGAAAAGATTATAGAGTCTCTCACGAAAAAGAGATCTGAGCCCAACTTTCAACTCGAGATGTTACAAAGTATGCTTCGAGACAAAATTGATGGAAAAAGGTACTTCTACAAGAAATTTGGTCTTTAATGTCGATTGGCAACCAACATCTTTGCGACCGTTATTAAAGGTCTTCAATGTCGGTTATAAACTGACATTTATGATGGTGTTATTGAAGACCTTTATTGTCGGTTGAGCTTTAATGTCAGTTTAGAACTGACATTAAAGATGTCTTTAATGTCGTTTTTAAACTGGCACTAAAGATGCCTTTAATGTCGTTTCTAAACTGACATTAAAGGCCTCTTTAATGTTAGTTTAAAAACGACATCTTTGCCTTGTTTCACAATTTTATTTTTATTAAATTATTTCATTCTTGTCCATTTTTTATAAACCGACATTGAGTCAATATAGATAAATATTTTCCTCACTCCAACAAATCAATAAAATTAATATTTGCCTTTTACATTTGTATACACAAAATGAAATCTTAATATTGTATTTATATATACATTCTACGACAATACATGAAACAAGATCCTAATACAAGACTTTAACAAGAAATTCTAAACGTCTTCTTAGTCTTCAACTTTCAACAATAGTCTGGCTATCTACACAATCGCTTCACTTTCAACTCGATATGTCTTCAATCATTCTACAACCAATATCAAAATAAACCATTTAATTTGACTACTGAAACATTAAAAAATTTCTTTACAACGATTAAAAGGACATTGAAATTGACTTAAATAAGAGAAGCTAACACGAATAAGGATGTGCATCTTCACAAAAAAACAGTTAAAACCCAATATATTAAAAGGTAACTATCCTCTGTTCGAGCATTAGTCTTCTGAGTTTTGATGAAAACGACTTTCTCAAAAGCTTCCTTTGTACTATTTGTAGGTCAGTCGTCAAAATAAGCTACATGATGCAAGACTTGCTCTAGAGCTATGAGACTAAAATATAAAATACTTGAAAGGTTAGCATCTTGGACTTGGTCCATCTTCGTCGGTAATTAATGCAGTACATCTACTCAATCTACAAATACAAAGCATCACTTCAGTCTAATACAACCCAAATGAGGGACAAAAGTAATTGACAGAAATAAAAAGTCTTACTATTAAAATACCTTGGAATATCACCTCGTAATATATTTAATAGAATTGTTCCAACCATATCAATTGCATTGTGCCCTGTGGCTAGCTTGACTACTTTCAACAATGCAACACCTCTGTCAAGAGCCTTAAGGAGAAAAAAAAATCCATCAATACAATGAAACCACACTTAATAAGCATAGAACCAAAAAGAGAACAATACAAGATACCTAAACTAGAATAGATACAATCCCAGTTAAGTATAAGTCATAAAATTTTGCAAATAGAATAGAGAGAGACACCAACAAAAAGAAGCTTTTTCTCTGACAACTTCAAATTAAATAAGCTAAGGCTGATGCTTGTCTTGAAAATACATTAAAACCTTGCAAAATTAGCATTAAAAGAAAAGATATGAGTCCCTTCAATAACCACCAATCAAACAGAACAAAATGAATGAGATAAACAATGATATGGAAGCTTCTACAAGCCTTAATAGAGAAGAATATTCTTTGAATAAGAGACAGCCAATAAAGCTCGAAGGGAGAATTAACAAAAAAGACCGTCAAGAAGGCTATCAATAGATTATGGCTAATAACCACACCCTCTTATGAAATCAATAGATTTTGAAAAACCATCTCTCATCATCCTTCAGAAATCAATAGATTTTAAACAAATGATTTTAGGCAAAATTTAAATCTAATTTGAATAAGTTACATTAGGAAGAGAAAGAGGCAGCAACATAACGACATATTACAAATTAAATTACAGACATAAGTTCATAAGTATACAGACATTAACCATAACAAAATATTAAACAAAGCTTTTGTGTCAAACCATATTACAAACTAAATTACAGATGATGTTTGGTGCTAAATTTAAAATTTTATGTAACAAAAAAATTGAATTTCATACTAGAAAAATGCCCAAAATATGTTCACAATAAATATAGAAATGGAAGAGACTCTAACTAATAAAAATTATGGTAAGTGGTAATAAATTCAAGAAACGAGTAATTTAATATGCAAGCAGGGGAGAGTATAATTCGACTTCAAGTTATTGAACAACATGAAGAAAATGCCAAATGAAAATAGATGATATTGCCAATGGTTGTATGTGGAAAAGAAATGTGTAAGAGTGAAAATAGCATGATTAATTGTTAAACAAACAAACCTGCTAACATGAGTATATAGTTTAACTAATACGATTAATGTTTGTATACACTATATCTAATCTCAATCTTAAAGATTCGATCCATTTTAAATTATGATTTAAATATGATGTTTAAGAAAGTATGGTCGTAGAAGGACATATCACGATGAGATAATTATTATTGTGATTATTATAGATTTACCAGATAAAGAGACAAGATTAGTAGAATTAAGGCCAACGTTGGCAAACTTGACTGTAAGATTTGCAAGAGGTTCAAAAGGACTTGGAAGATTACTCACAGCTCCTGATCTATTTGCTATTCTGCTATCTCCTCTTTTTAGTTGAACCTTCCAACCCCTTCCTCCTGCCTGACAAATGATAAACAATTGTAATTACTACAAAAAAAAAAAAAAAAAACATTCCATTAACAACTTACGTCTTTGTAAGATTAAAGTATCTATTTTGAATTCACCATAAATTAAGAAAGTGACAAATAACGACTTTACCAAGACGATGGCTGAATTAGATGCAATGGCTAATGTCAGCACAGGAGACAATGTTTGGACATGCATTTTCAACTGCAGTTTTGATGTCGGCAGCAATATTTTGTATAACAACTTTGTCAAAACTGAGAAATCTCTCAAGTTCAAACTTCAATTTACTGCCCATTTTTCTACTTTGTACATGGGAAACGCCCTTAATCACCCATATACCAGAATAGTAGCAAGTCTTAGATGAAGAATATAAATATTAACCAAAACCTTTCAGTTCAATAACAAAAGAAATAAATGATACAATATGTTTCCTATGTTAAAACTAACATTCCTTAGGAGTTTGCATCTTTTGAACAACATACATTCACACAAATAATACTAAAAAACCAAACAAAACGCTCACTCAATGCATAAGAAAAAGAGACTTTTACGAGACATTTCATGAAACATCTTATGAGCATAAACTAATAACTCAAGAATGCATCTTCCTCATCTTTTCACATAGCACAAGGTGAAATCTAAATTCCACTAGCAACAAAAAAAGACATTTTGAAGTCTATCAGACCGCCTTGCAACCATCCTAGCAGGATATACGTACCAATAACGATCCTATACAAGTGAAAACTATGTGTCTATGAACCATTAATCACACTCTAGTCCCAAGGCAAGAACTCAAAGAACAGTGAGAGAAACTTGATTGGATTTGAAGGATTTGTTCAAAGGTTGAAGAGAAAGAGAGAGAGAAATGTGAGAATAAAATCTGAGATGGAAAAAAGCCCCCTCACCACTTTGATGTCAAGAAGAATTCTGAAGACTTGCAAATAGAACAAGCTAAATGATGTTCACATGGTGACAAATGAAAATACACAGTTGTGATGGTCGTCGACGGAAATACACGGCTGCGATGGTCGGCGATAAAAGAAGTTAGAGCTGATGAGGGAGATGAGAGAAATGAGAGAGACTAAGTGACGGTGGTGTGACGGCGGCGGCTATTCAAAGAATAAAGGGAAGAAAGTAAGATGAGATTGAAAAGAGAAGAGAGAAATTGAAAGAGATGAAGAAATCATGTGGCATGAGAAAGGTAAAGTAACGGAGAGAAATATTTAATTTTTTATAAAATAAAAAAATATCATAGCTTTAATGTCGCTTTTCAAAAGGCAGATGTTTAATAACGGTTTTAAACCGACATTAAAGCTCCCTCTTTAATGTCGGTTTAAAACCGACATTAAAGCTCCCTCTTTAATGTCGGTTTAAAACCGACATTAAACATCCGCTTTTTGAAAACCAACATTAAAGCTCCGTTTTCATTTTTTTCAACCAACATTAAAGGCCAGATTTCTTCTGGTACTTTTCATGGATGATGTATGGAATGTGAACCAGGAGAAATGGATTAGTCTAAAAGCATTTCTTATCGGTGGAGCTAAGGGAAGTAGGATTTTGATCATAACTCGTATTCATCAAGTTGCACATACTTCTGACATAGTTTTGTTCCATCATTTAAGTGAACTAGAGAAGGACAACTCTTGGGAGTTGTTTAGAAAAATGGCATTTTCCAACGAATCAAAGGTGCTTGAAAATTCAAAGTTGGTTGTAATCTTTATGAAGATTGTGGCAAAGTTGAAAGGTTCTCCTCTTGCCATTAGGGTACTTGAGAGCTATCTATATTCTAAAAAGTTAGAAAAGGATTGGTTGTCATTCAAGGACAACAAACTTGACACAATCATGCAACAAGAAAATGAGATGCAATCCATACTATAGATCAGTTTTAACCATCTCTCATCCAGTTTGAAGCAATGTTTGACCTATTATACTTTGTTCCATAAAGATTATGAGATTCAAAAAGATGATTTGATAAAAGAATGGATCGCACAAGGCTTCATTCAACCATGGAATAAGAAGGCAATTGAAGATGTTGGGGACGATTATTTCAAAGAACTACTAGGGAGATCAATTTTTCAAGACATAAGAAAAAACAAACGAGGAGAGGTCAAGAAGTTCAAGATGCACGACATCATACATGATCTTGCATGTTCTGTTGTTGAAAATGTATGTGTGCCTGCTAATGATGACACTAAGTCCACTGACAAAGGGACTCGACATGTGTCAATTTCATCCTTCATCTCAATTTCAAGATGGAAAGTCATTACCGAATCATTAACAGAGGCAAAGAACTTGAGAACATTGTATTGTGCTCATAATCGAATTGACTTCTCTAATCATTTGCGGTTACGAACATTGAAACTGGAGTCTTATTTTCATGTTCCTAAGTGTATTAATAAGATGAAACATTTGAGATATATTAAACTTTCTAATATTTGGATTGATTTCCTTTCGAAGTTTATTACAGAATTATATAATTTAGAAATGCTCATCCTTCATAACTGTCGAAGTTTAATAGGACTGCCAAGTGATATTAAGAATTTGATCAATCTTAGGCATCTTGATATTATGCATTATAACTCAAGTTGTTGGAGTCATATATATGCCAATGAGATTAGGTTCGATGACTAGCATTCAAACAATGAATTTGTTTGTATTGGGAGAGAATGTAGGTGGTAAGTTAAGTGAACTGAATGGACTTAATAGCTTGAGAAGATCATTAAGAATTAGACGATTGCAATTTTGTGAAACTTTTAATTTAGAAAATGTTAAATACCTTGAAGAAAAATCTGGAATTCAGAAGTTAGAATTACACTGGGATTCTTAAGGGGGCGTAAAATTAATAATATCTTTGATGATGAAGATGAGAAAGTTTTAGAATACTTGAAACCACATCCAAATCTTCAGAAAATACGTATAGAAGGATATAGAGGAGTGAAGTTATGTAATTGGTTGTCATTTGGTTCTCTAAGTAGTTTGGTCACCATAAAGGTCTGCAAATGTGAAAAATTGTAATATGTCCCTCAATTTGATCAATTTCCTTTTCTCAAACATCTTCATCTCGGAGATTTACCAAATATTGAGTTTATTGATAATAACAATTTTGTTTCTTCTTCATTAACAACTTTCTTTCCCTCCCTTGAGAAACTAAGCATGATTCATTTGCCTAATTTGAAAGAATGTTGGAATGGGGCATTCATTGATCAAACTACCTCATTTCCAACGATTTTCTATCACCTTTCTTGATTGAAAATCAATTATTGTCCACAGTTGGTTTTTATTCCACGACTTGGACCTTTGGAACCATTGGACATAAGTGGTGTTAGTTTGCAACTTTTTGAGTTGGTCATGAAAATGGCTACTACAAACAGTATTATTGGATCATAGTATTCTTCTTCTTTAACTTCTAGATTATCATCTTCTCTAAATATTTGGGACATGGATTTTGAGTTTTTACAATTACAAGACTTATTTTCCAATATGACACGTCTTACACCTCTTGTCATTGAAAATTGCAAGAATATAAAAATGTCCTCTTCTCATGACAACATTGTTGGAAAAATTTGAGAATATCGATCAATAGGTAATTGTTGTGTCGTGATGAACCACTATCTTGAAAGTAATTTCGATTGACTATGGTGCTAATCATGATGTCGATTGCTCCCCAAGATTAATACAGCTTCCTAGTATAGATGTGCACTCCTCAAAACAGGAACTAGAAACAAAACTGTGTGGAAATGCTCAAAACGTAAAGAGAAGGTGAATAGAAGAAGAGAGAATTGGAAGAACATTTTTGGTGTGATAAAACCAAATGAATTCTATCCAATTTATAAAGAGTGACCATCAGAAAAGTAAGGAGGAGAGTGATCACCAGAACGTCATGGCAAGGAGCAAATGTTGGAATAGGACAACGCACGTACGTTAAACCAAAGAGTCAGGCCGACAATGACTGTATAGAAGATTTACACGTGTCTAGGCACTTGGCATCGAAAGTGTAAGGGATACAAAGGTAAATTACCAAAAGTATAGGTAATAAAAAATTACATCTTTTTTTGTGCAAGCGCAGTTACCCGAGTCCAAGCTCGTCTGAACGATGACGGCACCATGCATGTGGTGACAGGATTATACTATCACCACCAACTTAGTTTGAAATCCCCTTTAAAGATCTAAGTATATATACCCACTTTCCACTTCAAAGATTAGCAATGTGGGACAAACAACTTAACTTTACTATTTGGGTCACCCACAAGTCATTTATAACAATCCCCCACAAATGACTGTAGCAGCAAAGTTACTAGGTAAGCGAAGAAGAATGAGATTTCACTGGAATTTATTCTGAGCATTGAAGAGACATTAAGCTTAGACATCAATATTCAAAGATTTGAAATGATGTGTAGTGAAGTAAGGCAATAACCTTGTTAGAGAAAGTGAATTGTATCTTTAACTTCCTGTAACACTGGTTAAAACCCTTACGACACACTTTATCCCTAGTTACGGTTTTGTTTCTACAATGTAGATTTGTGTCTTTATTGTCATGCACATAGAATGAACCTCGGGGCTAATGGATACGAACATTCACAGCGAAAAAACAGATTGAATTTTACTCTTATTGCATCTAAATACTTAGGGGCGTTTAGGGGAAGAGTTGTCACTGTAGGGTTAGGTTAAGTTAAACCTAACCCCCGTTTGAGTGAAGGATTATGGAAACCCTAGTTTTAGAGTTTCCATAAACCCATTTTTACCATTCAATCTCTTTCCATCAACCCGTGTTCACTTCTCCATTCAACACGTCTTCACCCATGCCTTCAACCCATGTTAGATCTTCAATTTTCCTACAATCACAAATCCCTTGTTTCTTGTTTTTTTCTTCTTCTCCCTATTTGCCTTTGATTTCCCTCATGACATTTTTTTTTTCTACTGCTACATCTTCCCTTCACAGATCCCTTGTTTTTTTCCCCTAAACGATCATGTACCAAATTGGAAGAAGAAAATATCGTCCCAAATTTAAACGATCATGTATAAAGAATCTTGAAAAAAACCCTTTAAACGATCGTGTATAAAGATTGGAGTAGGCAATTGTAGATGATCGTTCTAGAAAACATACCATATTGATTACAAATCTCCACGATCGAGTATGAAATAATTTTAATTAAATCGTGTAGCCAGATGTCAACGATCGTGTACTACAGAATCTTGAAAAATAAACGATCGTGTAAACCAATGTACACGATGGTGTAAAATTTGTTTTTACGATCGCCTACCAAATGTACACGATGGTGAAAAACGATCGTTTAAACAAACGTACACAATCTTGTACCATTTTATCTAAAATCTAAACGATCGTGTACCATCTTTTGAGCAAACAATCATTCCAAATCTTATTCGATCGTGTACCATCTTTTGAACAAACAATTGTTCCAAATCTTATTCGATCGTGTAACCAAATTTAATCGTAATCAAGTTGAATGATCATGTAACCAAATTAAATGATTGAATTGAAAAACCAATTTTTATTCAAATCTAAACGATTGTGTACCTTCGGATAGCCAAATCTAATCAATCGTGTACCAAATATATTTCACGCGCGTTATTGACTGTATGGTTGACAAGGCATTTTTTTAATTTTCCACTATCGATCTGTGTCATACACATCACAGATCCCTCGTTTCTTTTTCTTCTTTCTTTCTTTCTTCTTTTCTTTCCCTGTTTCGATATTTCGATCTGTCTTTCTTTCTTCCACTCTCTCCTTTAGTGCTCTGCCGATTTGTCTCCCTCGCATTTCTTCTTCAACCCCTCTTTACGAATCTCTTCACTCAGTCTTCACGTATCTATTTAATCCGTCTTCATGTATCTATTCAATCCGTCTTGCATGTCCATTCATCTTTCCCTTCCCTTATCGATTTCTTGTTCCTTCTTCATGCATCGCCTTGGTTCTTCTTGTTATCCATATTTCCTTCAAGTTCGACTTGAAGTGACTTCTATAATATCCGGATACATAATTCTTTATGTTAGACGGTAAAATCAACCCCCTTCCATCTGAAAAACCTCCTTCGACCATGCCATTTCCATCTCTCGCTCTCTCCTCACCGTCTCCCTCACTGTCCAAATATCGAACAAATCGTTGAAGGCTTGGCCGAAAGGTCTTACCTTCAAAACGTTTCAATTTATGGGTTTCGTTTATCGGCAGGGACCATTTGTTGCCTCGAAAATCCTTACTTAGATCGGACATCTTGGATCCGACTTCTCCTTGGACATGCATGTTCGGACTTAGCCAATTCAATGTCCTCTTGCCGCTCCACTTGCCGATTTTCCGCTTGGTGTTAGCCTTGTCGATTCATGTTTTCCTTTACTGATTTCGAATCGATGCTACACGCTACACCATTTTGTGGCAATCGGTGCAAGTGGAGCATGGTAGAGAGGTAACACTAGTGTTGTTGTATTTTCTTTATTATTATTTTTTTGGATAGCCGATGATGAGTACTGTTGTTGCGGACTGAATTTGTTTAATGAATTTGCATTATTTATTTCATTTCTTACAAGTTTGGTTGTGATATTTCTTCCTTTCAGTTGAATAAAAAAAATTCCTGCATGTCTGTTCTCATATATTTGGCTTGTAAAAACTTTTGCTTCAATTCTTGTAAAAAAAAACAAATTGTTTGCAATGGTTTTTTGTCAAAATTTTCCTTCAATTCTTGTTTGTTTTAGCTCTGTGAGGATCATATCTTTTGGCCCATTCTGCCTCTGATTGTTATTTCCATTGACTGCCATTATGTACTTTCTTCTTTGTTTTCTTCATGTCTTACTCTTGTTATGTGGAGAAATATTGGCCACCCAAACCTACCCTTTGCAGATTGTTTTGTCCCTTCAATGTATACGATAATCTACCCTTTCTGTGGAAAATAGGGTACTGCCAATGGTTAGGGTTTGACCAAAGTTATCACTTTTGTATGCTTTTACACTGGCTGAAGTTCTCAGACTTTTTTTGTGTATGGTCATTCAAGGCATATTAACTTCCCTTAGACGGCCCCTATTCACCATTCCTCTTTGTTTTACCATGCATTTTTGTGATTTCTATTGCTGCCTTATTCTATCTTTTGCTATTTTTTGTTCGGTATGTAATTTTTTTTCCATATTCGCATCATTGTCAATCTGTGTTACCCTTCTTCTACCTTGTTCTGTCTTATGGAATTCCTTTTACAAATATTTTATCTGTATGTATGTTTTTGCCTTCTTTTCTCACGTATATTTGTGTCTTGGTTTCTCACCTACATTTCATATTTCCTTCTTTGGTACTCATGTATGTTTTGGTGTATTCTCACGTAAGTTCTTTCCATATATTTACATATTTCTATACTCATTTAAGTTATTGATATTCACTTTATTTCATGTCTTGCGTGCATTCTTTATCATTTCATTTGCCTGCTCATATGCTTTGTTTTATGTTTATCCTACCTCCTCATTGATGTTTCCACGACTATGGAATCTGGTTCCACTTATTGAATCAATTTATTAACTTTGAGGCTGCTTAACATATATTTTGAAAAATGATTTTTACGCATATAAATGGTTTTTTTTAACAATCATCATTGAATCTTCATTTCGGGTCCTTGCTTCTACGTACAAGGTGCGACCCCTATACTCATCAATTTGAATTCAAATTTTATCTCATATCCCTACAATTTAATATTGCACAATACTTTGAACGAAATTTGAAGAACTCACACCTATTTTAGGAATTCTCTCCCCTTTGAAGGAAACAATGGAGGATGGAAAACGTTATCGGAATAGTTCTATACACTTTTAATATTCTCCTGCTTTATTATATTTTTTAAAAGACCCCTAGACTAAAATTAGTATTATTTGTGAACTGTATTTTGGACTTTTAATTCATCATTAAGTATAATACATAAATATGGACGTATAATTTGAAAACTAGTCTACTGTATTTCAGAATTTAATAACATTAGACATGGAAAAAAACAATATGCAATAAGAATATTTCCACACATTGGTAATAAAACAATATGAAATAAGACTTTTTTTTTTGTATACGTACAAGGTGAAATTGAAAAAAAAAAAAAGTAGTAGAAAATTTTTCATAACCCTACGTATACAAAATCTCCATAAACTTACCCACATAACCCTTCCCCTAAACACATCTTATTCATAACACTATCATAACCCTTCCCCCAAACAAGGGTTATGATAAACCTAGATTTATCATAACATTAGTTTTATCATAACACTAACCCTTCCACAACTCAACCCTTCCCCCAAACACCCCCTTAGAGATTAACATGCATTAAACACAACTCTAATTACACTAAATTAGGGTTCAAAGAAAACATACATTTGTAGCTTCCCATATTCTTGAAATCTTCTCCCGAACTTGAACCAGACCACCACTAGAGTTGACCCTAATCTCCAGACTTATAACCGGGTTGTGGGACCCGTTAATTGAAGAAATTAGAAAGAGATGTAGAAATTTGGAGGGAATTACGTTGAGATATGTTTGATTTTTGAAGAGAGGAAAAATAAATGTTTTCGAAATTTAAAAAACATCAAATGGCCAAAAGTTCTTTTCAATTTGAAAAGATGACTATTAAAACCTAATTACATGCAAAATTGAATGTAATTAGTTGGTCAAAATCTCAACACCTAGCATTCCACTAACATTTAGTGGAATTAATCATCATTTCATTCTCTTAGTGGGCTTGGTGCCATCACCATAAGCTTCCACAAACCCCACTAAGAGTTAGTGGGATTATCCAACAAAATGTTGGATTTTCCTACTAATTTTGGTCAAGCGGCAAAATGGTCATTTGACCATTCTAGTCAAAAGTTAACATTTTGACCTTTTACCATTTTATTCATCTTGACTAATTTCGACCTCCCGAGCATGAATCCGCATTCATTTTTTTCAAATTGAAATTATATTTGAATATAAAGCCGGTCAAAGTTTGATTTTTCAAAGTCAAAAGTCAATATTTTAACTTTTTACAACTTTGACCATTTCCATCCATTCCAAGCTTTCGAATATAAAACTGTATTCATATTTTTAGTATTTAAATCCATATAAATATAAACCTCTTTCTCAAAGCTATAACCAATGACTATATCACATATACTTGTCGGTTTTTCTCTCTTTACCTAATTCGAATTATTTTAACATGTTGTTCTAAGTTAATTTCGTATGAGCTAACAGGGGAACCTAATGCACATATAGATCATGGGCTCCAACGATCCGAGATTAACTGGCTAAACTCTTTTAGACGAAGCTAATCAACATTCATTAACTAACCAGTCATTCCACTGAAGCCTCATAGTTGCACTCCCCTCACTATAGATATATTTTTGCATTAGATATAACCATGATAAGTAAGTTAATCCTTCACAGGTTGTACGTAACCTCGGCTGGGTCAAAATACCGTTTTATCCCTAAGACTACATCTTGTTCCTTAAGTCCCACTGATCCACTATTGAACAATTGGTTTAAGGTCCAACCTATAAATCAAATCCCTCTCGGGCCAATGATAGGGTGGGGCCCCTTGTTCAAGACTTGGATTCAGTCCTTAAGAGAACAACCTATCTACTAACCCTAAAGTGGGTAGGAGTGAATTTCGTTTTGCACCTTATGTCTCTAGCTATCCACTCGGTCTTACCCTTGAAATGGGAGGCTTGTTGCGCCAGCGCCATTGAGCTGCCCTCACCCATACAGATCTAAGGATAATATTGTTTGAACAGAAGTTTATAGTTAGCTCAGAATTAAGATTAAGTTACCTATGTCATCATAATCGAAATAGTTAGTTCATATTGTCAACAGTGTTATAACTTAAAAGTGATTATTTCTTGGTTCCAGTCTTATGTAAACTCTTTACATAGGATACCCCCACTTCAATGTCTTTACATGAACGATTTAAGATCACTTCATTTGTACTAACAACAAAGCGGCCAGAATCTATAGCATTTCCAAAATAAGACGCCCAACCTTATTCATTCACTATAGACCGTTTGGGCTATATACTCGAACTTGATCCTAGTTTATGTCTCTACATAAAGTTCAAGTCTACACTAGATCGCCTTTGGACCTTAGTTTAATAGATTTAAGATTATAGTATTCTATTTTCACTAATAAATCATCATTAAACACTTTATTAGATGGAATATAGTTTTAACTACAAACTAGAAGTTTTATGACATAAATTCGAACATGGGCAACGTGAGAGCTCTAGAAAGAGACCTTTAAACGCTTTTATAGAAGGCGGCCTTACCTTCACTATCACGTTATATGCTCCATCAAGTTTGCCAAACCAAACCACTTGAAAAGAGCTATAAAGACTTCATTATTATCCATACCAACTATGAACTACTCAAAGGTTTTTGTATCAAGTCCATTTAAGGACTATCCACACAATGGGCTATGAATCATCAATTCTATCGCAACAGACAACCCAATAAGGGGCTATGGACCATCAAGTCTATCTCAATAGACCATCCAATTACCAAGTGCTATGGATCTCCGAAGGACTTTAGGCCCATGACCGCTGAGGAATCTAGAACCATTTTTCTTATTAGTCCTTTGGTTAAAGGATCAGCCAGGTTCTTCTCAGATCGAACAAACTCTAAGGAAATAGTTTCTTCCTTTAGCAGATGTTTCTCAGTTGCATGCCTAAGACGTATATGTCTTCTTTTTCAATTATAAACATTGTTCTTGTTCAAATATTTAAGTTGGTGTGATTTTGTATGTGTTACTATTATATTATTGTTATATTGGAGATTTTGAATATAGTCACATGGTTTTTACTTCTTTTCTTTAAGAAGGTTTTTACACGTTTAAATTGTAGTTTTTATATTGTTTGTATGTGTGTTTATAGTTTGTAGTACTTAAAGTTTGTTCTTAATTAAATTGTATTATGGATGCATTGAACTCGGTATTTAATTTAGTAAAATTGATCAAGAAGGAAGGAAACAGAGAGATTACCCAAAACAATGTTGTTTTGTTTGCATACATTTTTAATATAGTGACCATTATTGGATTAAAAGTTTCCCAAATGGAATAATTGAAATAGTTTTAATATGAGATTAATTAATAAGTTCATATTAATTACCCGAAAACAATATGAGTAGATATTTGACATAATAAATCATCATTTTTTAGTAAAGAGAAATGATCATCCTATACAAATAAGTAAATGTGAGGCCCTGATCTTTCTAATTAAAAAAGGAAAAGAGGGATCATTTGAAGCTCTTTTGTACACTTTGTGCTCAACCATAAGCCTCACAACACCAACTAGACACCTCAACAACAGTTAAAACTGGAACTACTCCCGCACTTGCCACTCTTCAACCTTTTTTTATCGAAATTTAGAAGTAGGCCCTTCAATGTAAGTCAAACTCTTGTCCCTAATTCCAGTTATGCAAAACCACACAGTGGACAAGAGCACATGTAACAATAAACATGAAGCATCAAGCTTATGACAAACAAATCCAAAAACAAAGCAAAACATATTAGAACCATTCCATTCATGATCAAGAAACAAAATTTTTGCTTCTATCCACAAAATTCTCCAAAACAGAATACAATGGAAACCATCTCGTTAAGTAAACTTGTTCTAAACTACACATTAAAGCAGAGCACCCACAAAGAAATTTCAACGCCCATTAATTCAAAAGCAATCATCGAACCACATATTGGTAAAAAAGAAAAAAGAAAGAAAACCCTATTTCATCTATCAACAAACATCAAACAGAATTAGAGTCTGTGCCTTTTTAGAAGTGTGAGGGATCTTATGAATGGTCTCGAAGCAGAAGATCAGTGCCTTGTGCCTTGGAAGAGACGTGAAACTGCCCCTTTACAAATAGCATCTCTTATTAGTTTTTGAGAAGCTATAACCGCCATGAACGAATAAAACCCAAGAAAATAGAGAGGAACAAAAGGGTAAGAGAATAAAAAGTGTGTGCAGAAATGGAGAAGGAGAGTGCTAAATGGCGAGACAGTGAATAACCCTTATAATTCTCACGACTTTCAAATTACAAACTGTGGCTGTCATTGCAGCGACGATGGGGATAAACACCACAAAGAGTTAATTTTGCACAATGGTTGTTAAGCAGATCACTACAAGAAGTAGGGTCATTCCCAACGTACAAAAACGTCAGAAGAAGTGTAAATCACGTTAGAAATTAAGTTTCCAACGCCGAAAGAGACATTGGAAAGACAGTCGAAAGAAATGCGTCGAGAAAAAGATTTCCAACCTGTCACCAACATGACGTCGGGAATATGTCTCCTGACGGCAGCATTTTTGATGTCATCCTTGCATCGAAAACAATTCATCCCCAACGTCCCCATGTTCGACGTCAATCATGCATAAAAAATAACCATCCCAACATAACCTTTATACCATATTTCCGACATATGTGGTGTGTCGAGAAATATTTTAAATATATATTTTAAAAAAAAATTAATCAATTATGATATTCGTATTCGTTTTCAATTTTGGTATGATTTATACGATATTAAATTACATAAAATTCATAATAAATTAGTCAATTTTGAAATAAAATATCAAATTGAACAAAAACTTAAATATGCTTACGTAATAAAAAATAGTAAATGTTCATAATATGAAAAAGTTCAAAATTTTAAACAAAGTTCATAATACAAATAAAAAATATAAAATGTTCCAAAAAGAAAAGTACACAAATATTCGTACAAAATAACATATGTCTCCTAACGAGCCTCGTACGCCATTCTACACTATAGGGCCTACAATGATACAAAAGTGTCTAAGTTTAATACATATGCACATCATCACTAGACAATGTTATTTCAAAAACTTAAGAATAATGGAAACATATATACGTACCGAAAAGCTAGGAATCATGTAGCGGTCCTTGTTGTGCTCGAGTCAAGTCTTCTATGAGCTTCCACATTCGTTCCACTTCTGAAGCTAACATATCTTGCTTTATTATCTGTTCTTCAATCGCTGACTTAGCTTCATCAAGCTCAACCCGTAATTGGAGCTCTACTGTGGATTACGAACACGAGGTCATAACACTATTGGCACTGGCCATCTTGTGGAACTTGGGCTTGGGTTCCCAATCAAGACCTTTTGTATAGCTTGATCGTCTACCCAACACAGTCTCGCATATCTCGTCCACAGATAGTGGCTAGAGACCCTCTGGGGTAAGCTGGGACTAGAGTTCCAGCATTTGATTATGCAACAAATTTAAAAACTAAGTTAGTAAGTCACTAATGTATTAAAGAGGACAAATAAGGGCAAAAGTATTGCTTAGATAGCTTACATTCGCATCTTCTGCAGCTTGCGATATGAAAGTCTCATCTCGAACATGTGTTTGCTGAAACAACTCCATACTGTTGACTTGCTCCCCTCTTTGCTCAGCGAGCTCATGCTGTCGTTGTAGAAATCACTTCGACCCGCTGCTATGATTGTAAGACTACTTTTATCTAGCAGCCTTGTTGGTATATGATTACTCTTACATGAAAACAATTATATTGTTTATTTCTTATACACATTAAAAGTCGAAAACATAATTAACCATTGTAAAACGTTTAATTGCCCACCTGAAATGCACAACTCATGTAATGATCACAGAGGTATTGTCAATCCTCATTATATCCCACCAATATGTGTGGTGGGTTGGCACGTGCTTTCTCAGAGTCGCTTTACTTTTTGAAGTTCCTATGAAAATTGCCCTAAAACTCTTTAAAGGTACTGAGCATTTGATGCTCAATGAACCTATTCATTGCTTGATCATTGAAATTAAACACGAAAAAACGTTACACATTACAAAAAAAGCAACACATTAGCTTGGTTATCTTAATTATGTTTCAAATGGAAACATAAATGTGTAGTGGACGTACTTGTAGGTCGCCTTTGACGACTTCGATGTATTCTCTGCTTACGTCCACCCACTTAAGGCAGTAGACTGAAAATATCTTTTGCACACACACGTCCAGGAGTTGAGACTGCGCACGTCTCCTATGAGTCAGAGTCGTCGATGGTTGAGCAGTATCTGCTGAATAAATTATAACAATAAGTTAATTTGAGAAAAAAGTTCAAATAATCGTGATTTAAAACGTACCATTAGACTCACTCGAATTGTCGTCCACGGACGATGACCCTCCCGCAAGGTTATCTAGGTCCTCAAAAAACTCTAGGAACATTACATCTGTCTCATTGAAACCACTCGGGAATGATGACATAGTATCGTGGACATAGAAAACAAACATTCAATAAGCAAATACGAACACATAATCAGATTCTCAATATAAATTAAATAAGTATGTGGGTACATGGTTTGTCAATATCATTCGTTGTTGCTTGTTCCGCTTTCATGTGACAATTGTTCATCCCCATCGTCTATGAAGTCGTTAGTAACATGACGGACAACCGATCTTTCAACGATTGTGGGATCAACGTCAATTCTGTACAGAGTGTCATCCTCCATGTGTTCATCCACTCGATGTCCAACAATGATTTCTAGTACATTCAGTTGTTCATTCTCAATATCGTCCACTTCGGGCATATCCCATATATGTTTATTCTGGACCACTTGCAAAACTTTCCAATTACTACCATTTTTTGGGTCATCTAGGTAAAATACTTGTTGTGTCTACGTCATAAGAATTACCGATTCCTCGGCGACCCCAAAACGAGACGTGTTGATATCTTTGTAGCCTAATTCCACATATGTTCTTTGACTTTTGTTACGTCCATATCATACCACTGACACTTAAATAGCCAAACACTTCTTCCCATCGAATATTAAATGTGCAACACTTCGTCTAAAACACCGTAGAAATTATTGTCGTCACTTTCACTTGCATCGCTTTCACCAATAATCATCACTCCACTATTTTGTGTAGTGCTTTGGAAATCACATTCTGACGTGTAAAATCTTAGCCCACCCACAATGCATCAATTATAACAATGAACGTCAAATGATGGTCCCATCGCAAGTGAGAAGAAATCGTGAGATAGATTTTTAGTCTCACACAATTCTATAACCTGAAATTAATGTGACAATGATTATATACATTCGCGTGCAAATATGTTAGTGCATACAAGTCATACGTGCACACTATATACCTATGCTCATAACCATCTAGGAATCTCTGTTGATGTCTTTTGTATAAATTAGTAGCATTTTGAGCCTATCAACGTAATAGCCTCAAATTGTTCCTAAGGGGGATGATTATGAATTTAATTTGTGTAACAACAATGTATAACAAATACTCAACAACTATATTTAAGAAATACGAAGATAAGAAATGCTTACTTGCGATACTTCAATATTTCGTCTACATTGTTGAGGATGTACCAGTGGAAGAGGCATTTATTTTCTTGTGATAGAGTACGAAGACTTGACACACCTAATGGGCGTACTTTTTGCTTGAAGATTTCAAACTCACCAATCACCTCATCCTCTGGAATGGTATCATCATTTCGCTCATTCTAGTAAATTGAGTCTCAATACCACTTAAGTAACGAAACGAAAGGTGCTCGATTCATTCATCACATACGCTTCTGTAATATACCCCTCGAGACGTGCTTTATTTCGAACATACTATTTCCAAGTGTGTATACTTCTTTCAATGGGATACATCCAACTGTAAGAAACTGAACAGTAGCCTTGGTTTCATATGGTAAGTGAACGATAAGGTATACCATAACGTTGAAGAAGGCAGGTGGAAACATCCTTTCCAACTCACAAAGTATGATTATGATGTCTGCTTGCAGCCTATTCAAATCACTTACTCTTATGGTTCTGGCGCACAAGTCACGGAAAAAAATTACATAGTTCAATAATAGCAGTGTACATGAAAATCGTGCATTTTGAGACCTGATATTTTTCTATGTCTTTCATTCACACATCGTGATATATTGGAAACAAATCCATCGAAAAGCTTAATTGATTTTACGAACTTGCAAAACTCAACTCGCTCGTTGCTAGTTAACGTGTAGCTCATGTGTGGCTTGACCAATCGGTTACAAACTTTTATAAGTTGTAAATCTTTTCTTATATTCAGATCTTGTAGGTCCAACTGAGCATTCGTGGTATCCTTGTTTTTCCTTCAATATTCAATAACGTACCAACCAAATTATCACAAACATTTTTCTCAATGTGCATTACGTCAAGTTTGTGACGTAACAGTAGTCTCGATCAGTAAGGAAGTTCGAAAAAAATACTTCTCTTTATCCAATTAAGAGCTCTCTTTCTTTTCATATCATTTATTGAAGGATATTTACTCATAACTGAAAATTCTAACTAATCTAGCTGTTCTAAGATTTCATGCCTATTCATCACCATTGGAGAAGCCCTACGCTCTACCTTTTCATCGTGTAGCCTACTTTCTATGTCTCACGTGGTTTTCTGAAAGATAGCGTCGATGTCCCATAAAGGATATTCTACCTCGTATCCCGAATGACGATCTATCATCAATGCATATGGGACATGCCTGATACCCCTTTGTACTCTACTCTAATAGGTCACCATATACCAAGAAGTCATTAATCGTCCACAACAAAGCTGTATGTAGATGAAAGAACTGACCTATAAAAGAGTCATACGTATGTACCCCCGAAATTCCATAACATTTTTAGTTCCTCAATCAATGGTTGAAGATACACATAGATTTCCCTATCAAGAGATCTAAGATCGGGTATGAGCAGTGACATGAAGAAATTTATCTTTTTCATACATTTTCATGATGGAAAATTGTAAGGAAGTAACACAAACAAGGTACTCATATGACCAAATCAATTAAACCCATTAGAAGCTAACCCCAAAAGCACGTTCCGTGGATCAGAAGCAAAATCAGGAAATAACAATCAAAGTGTTTCCATCCCTCCGCATCAGTTGGATGTCTTAACACATTATCTATTTCAACACATTTATCTCTATGCCATCTCATGTCAGCGGACCCTTCCTGCAAGACAAATAAGCGTTGTAATCTCAATATCAAAGGAAAGTGGCATAATACCTTATGCGGAATTTTTCCCTCTATTATGATTAACCATGTACCGAGTCTCGCCACATGTAGAACAATGTATTAAATCAGCAAACTCTTTCCAGTACAATACACAGTCGTACTTCCACGTATGAATAGTCTTATATCCCAAGCCCAAGTCACAAAGTTTTCGTTTGACTTCATAAAATGAACTAGGTATAGTACTAATACACATTGGAAACGTTGCTCTTAAGAGTTTTAACAACATGTCGAAGGACTTGTTACTCCAACTGTTTAGAACTTTCACGTGCATCAACTTAACCAAAAAATTCAAAGAGAAAAATTCAGAACAACCAGGGTACAACTCATTACGTGTTTCATTCAATAAGTCCTAAAATATATTTGTTGTATCTTCATCTATATATATCCCAATATTCCTCGGCATTTCATGCTCCAAACAATCTTCCTCTGTTTCCTCTTTCTATTCAATTGGGGCTTGTAAATCATCCAGCATATTAAACATATCATCTTCTTCATGAAAGTTCACTAAAACTAACTTCAAACTACAGAGACTACCATAACTGCAAGATAGCCACCACAACCTAATTAACCACAAACAACTTCAATCTTTGCATCCTACCCACCCCTTCCAACAATGCTAACTTACAAGCTACCCTACTACCACATCTTCAAATCCTCATAAATACAAATAAATTTAAAACAAAAAAGTCTATCATAACTGCAGGATAGTCTTCCCAAATCAACAACAAAGTTATTCAAAACTACTAAGAAATAAACAACTAGAATTGAACTAAAGACTAACATAACTGTAGGATACCAAAACAAATCTTAACACAAATTACAGAATTTTTAAAATAGTAATAACCCTTGCCCCCTTCAAAACTTCATCCTCAACCTGCTTCCCTCCCCCCCCCCCCCCCCCCCCCAAATTTTCAATCCATCCCTTTCAAATATTCAATTAAACCTCACCCCTTGGAAAGTTCAATTTATCAATCCCCATTTCAAAATTCCAATTAAACCTATCCCCCCCTCCCCCCCCCCCCCCCCCCAATTCAAAAATTCCAATTCAACCCCCCTTCAAAAATTTCAATTCAACCTCCCCTCTAATTCTTAACTCATTCCCTTCCATTCAATTAATTCTAAATCCCCTTCAACCTCAATGTTTCAAATTCTCAACTCAAAATTTAAATTTCCCAACCCAATTTCTCAAATAACCCCGACCCCTCAAATTTTTAATCCACATTCCAAAACTAATTCAATATTCAATCTTAAACTAAATTCAAAAAACAAAACCATAAACTAACTAACCTAAACTAATTTCTAACCTAAACTAACTTCAAAACTAACAAGAAATTGCTTTAAACTTATCAATTGCTTTAAACCAATTTCTATATCTTTACACGAATATATTGTCATTAATACCCTTACATTGACACTTTAAATGGTCACTGTAATCTATTACTCAGCACGAATATATTGTCATTAATACCGTTACATTAATAATTTAAATGTGTCATCGTTATCTATCACTCAACACAAATATATTGTCATTAATACTCTTATAATGATTCTTTAAGTGTGTCACCTTTCAATATAACTTAACGCTAATATATTGTCATTGTAAATGTTTCATTACACAAAATTGTTGTCAAGAAATGTTCTTTGATGATACTATTTCTATTTAATAAAAGCTTATACGTCGACACATATTTGGTGTCATTATTCTTCATTTTCGCAACACATATTTTTCTGTCATATATTTTTTCTTTTAAAAATTAAATACTAAATTTCAAAATTACCCACATATGTTTGGAAAGATATTTATATTGATAATAAAAGATATAATTACATTGTCAGTAAAGATTTTAACAATAATCCAAAAGATAAATTAACTGTAATATTACATGCATATGTGACTTAATCTACATGCATATGTGACTTAATCTAATCAAACTGACGCATAAATGAGAACTTGATCGATACCATGGTCCATGGATTCTTCAACTACCTACAAATTTGAAGAAAATGAACCTTAGCCAGCATTCATTACGGAAAATGGATAAGCATAAGCATAAACATTAAGTACATGCCAAACAGAAATCACCTTCTTAATAAGTAGACTAACAAACTTTTCAAAATAAGCGCCCAAAATTCATACAACTAAGGTTTTTAATAAAAGACCCATAAGGAACGCAAAAGATAAAAAGAAAAAAAACACCGACTACATAAGCATAAGCATAGTATATAAATGTTGCAAATGTAAGTTTCAATTCAATCTTTACCCTTAGCCCCCTCTCCCCCTCCTCCAAAGCCATTACAAAACAACATGATTCCTATAGCTTTTCAATGACTACCATAACTGCAGGATAGTCAACGCAACAAAGTATCAAGTTCCTAAGTACATGTCAACACGATTCCTAAAACATATGTCTAAGCGAATCGCACAAATTAGCTTTTCAGTAGCTACCACTACAAGATAGTCAAAGCAACATTCCTAAGTACATGTTAAGATGATTCCTAAAACAAAATAGTTAAGTTACGTTACAAAACATAAAGCACGCTTACCTCTTTCTTTTACTAAATCCCCACCCCCATATCTTGATTACCCTCCACAAAGGCTTCTTCTTTCTTGCAAGTTCAGAAGCCCTAATAATGAATAGAAAACTACGTAAGTTATACAATTATTGTTTCATATTCAACATATTAACTCAATATTTGATCCCTAACGGAGTTCATGATAAATTAAGTTAACATCATTCTCAAAGTTATTCCAAGAACAAAAGTTGCAACCAATGTTATGAGAAAACAACAAACAATGTAACAAATAACAAACACTCTAAAAATTTATATTAGAAGAATAAAATACAGTTGCAAAATAAGTAAGTTTCAAAACTTTCTTACCATGAGTATTGGGAAGTGTTGCTAGCAAAGATCTCTTGTAGTTCCTCTGCTATCAAATTCAACCCAAAAAATCAAATAGACAATATATTGATCCAAATAATCCTTGTTTTTCTTGGGAATCATAACACAAGAAAACATCATCATCGACATACAACACGTAAGCAAATCTTTAATGGCTTAAATTGAGATGTCCTATTTTTTATATCTTATCCTCTTATAGTTTTTAATTTAGTCTATCACTATTCGTAAATGTTAAAATTAAATGATAATAAAACTTACATAGCATGATACTTCATAGATTGGCAAAAGTTTGAGTAAAATAAGTCATCTAAGTGAGGAAAAATAATTTTTTTTTTACTAATTAGAAAATATAATATATTAGTTGCAAGTCAAGAACCAAGAAAAAGGGTAAGGAACTCACCAATTTAACTTGAAAAAAAAATAGATTTACCCTTACTTTTTACCGTAGCTTGGTGGCAAGTTAGAATGTCGGATCCAAGTGAATGGTTGCTAATAAAAATTCTTGAAACCAAAGCTTAGGAAAGTGATTAGTAGAAAAAGAAAAATATAAAAGAGTATGTAGGGAATATCAAGGGAATTTGTAACAAGAATCAAAACGAGTTGTTTTTTAGATGCAAATTTAATTCACAAACAAAAAGTAGAAATAAATGAAAGAAACTCTCAAACAAATTGAATACCCATTGCCCTCTTACCTGTGTCGCGACGTGATCACGACGCGAAGCGGCTGACATCATTGATTATTTAATCTTAATAAATAGTAGATTCGAAGTCACCACCAACCATGTTAAGGTTAGATTGGTCACAAAAAAACCATTTGTCTACGTAAATTCTAATTTAAGGTTCGAGAGTCAGTTGGGTGTAGGGAAGGTATTAACTCCCTACAATACCCATAAAAATGGTTAGCAAAATTTATCTTTTAAACTAAATTACAGAGGTTCATAAAACAAGGTTTTTCATTTGGTTTTTTTAAAATGTCTCGTGGTTATCAATTCAAATCTAAAAAAAAAAGTTAAGCATGAATTGATAATTATATGAGTGGCATGAGAGCCATTAGAAAAATGTAATTTATTTTTTGTTCCAAAACATGATTTTGTTTTTTATTCACCTCAAGAATACTAAAATATCGAACTTTAATACTTTGATCTCCATTATAGGCATTTAATGGAAAATTTCATATATCTAAAAAATTAATAAATTTCAAAGAAAATACTACGCATTCCCATTTAAAAATAGAAAATTGTTGATATATTTTTATAAATAATTTATTAAAATGAGAAATTTCATGTATTTATAAAATTAAAATCATAAAATTCATAAATGAACATTTTCTCTCCCGTCTTAAAATGTTAGTTCTATATAACAAAAACAAATGAATTTCTCGAATCGCACAAAAGAGATAAAAAAAAACTTTTTCATACATTTTGTAATTATAGAAATTGAAAAATAAATAAATAAATAAATAAATAAATAAATAATAATAATAATAATAATAATAATAATAATAATAATAATAATAATAATAATAATAATAATAATAATAATAATAATAATAATAATAATAATAATAATAATAATAATAATAATAATAATAATAATAATAATAATAATAATAATAATAATAATAATAATAATAATAATAATAATAATAATAATAATAATAATAATAATAATAATAATAATAATAATAATAATAATAATAATAATAATAATAATAATAATAATAATAATAATAATAATAATAATAATAATAATAATAATAATAATAATAATAATAATAATAATAATAATAATAATAATAATAATAATAATAATAATAATAATAATAATAATAATAATAATAATAATAATAATAATAATAATAATAATAATAATAATAATAATAATAATAATAATAATAATAATAATAATAATAATAATAATAATAATAATAATAATAATAATAATAATAATAATAATAATAATAATAATAATAATAATAATAATAATAATAATAATAATAATAATAATAATAATAATAATAATAATAATAATAATAATAATAATAATAATAATAATAATAATAATAATAATAATAATAATAATAATAATAATAATAATAATAATAATAATAATAATAATAATAATAATAATAATAATAATAATAATAATAATAATAATAATAATAATAATAATAATAATAATAATAATAATAATAATAATAATAATAATAATAATAATAATAATAATAATAATAATAATAATAATAATAATAATAATAATAATAATAATAATAATAATAATAATAATAATAATAATAATAATAATAATAATAATAATAATAATAATAATAATAATAATAATAATAATAATAATAATAATAATAATAATAATAATAATAATAATAATAATAATAATAATAATAATAATAATAATAATAATAATAATAATAATAATAATAATAATAATAATAATAATAATAATAATAATAATAATAATAATAATAATAATAATAATAATAATAATAATAATAATAATAATAATAATAATAATAATAATAATAATAATAATAATAATAATAATAATAATAATAATAATAATAATAATAATAATAATAATAATAATAATAATAATAATAATAATAATAATAATAATAATAATAATAATAATAATAATAATAATAATAATAATAATAATAATAATAATAATAATAATAATAATAATAATAATAATAATAATAATAATAATAATAATAATAATAATAATACAAGCAAAACAATGTAAAATATGACAAATAATACTAGAAAATAATACATGTTGGAAATAATATACATATTGAAAATATATATATTTGAAATAATATAAAATGATATAAAATAATATATTTAAAATAATATATAGGTCGAGAAATAGTACAGGTTTAAGAAATAAATACAAAGTGTAATATGCAGTCTGTGAAATAAATATCAAACCTAATAAACTATTTTGTCTTTCACAAGTATAATCAATTAATTTCAAACATATAACATATTTAATAAACAGTAAACAAAAAAATTAATAACAGTCAAATTAAACCCTAAATCTAACAAATTTAAATCAATTGGCTTAAACCTAACAAATTTAAAGAAAAACGTAATAAACTCAAATGCCTAAATCTAACCAATTTGGAGCACATTGAAGTCAATTGACCTAAATCGCTAAATTTGAAGCAACAATAAATTCAAATGGCCTAAATCTAATAAAGCTAAAGCTAAGTAAAGCAAATGACCTAAATCTAACAAATTTGAAGCAAATTGAAATCAATTGGTGCTAACTTTGAAGCAATAATAACTCGTCGTAATAGGCCTAAACCAAACAAAATTAAAGCCGCCGTAAAATCAATTCAACAAAATTCCAACAAAAATAAATTTTTTAAAAAATACACATCACAGTCTCAAAAGGCAAAGGAAAGAGAGGAAATTAAAATTAAAAAAAAAAAAAAAAGTTAACTTTGAAGACCAATTTGACAGAATAGTTTCTTAGCTTTTTTTTCAACCCTTCCAATTGATCTCAATATAAAGTATCCTCTCAAAAAAATCCTCCTTTGTTTTTATAAGGCAATAAGGGCAAGGAGACTGATATTCATTTTTTTTTTTTTGTAAAGAAAAAAAGTTAAATTCAAATTTAAATCCAACTTTCAAAAAAAAAATATAAAGTAAAATAAAATAAATAAAAAAGTAAACAAAAATAAATAAATAAATAAATGACAAAAAGTTGTATCTACAACCTCTTAGAAGATTAACTCTCTATTAGATCAAAAAAGATTGTTGGAGTTTTTGGGAGAAAAATGGCAGAACAGAGAGGGAAGAGTTCTACCAAAATAAAATTTAGAGAAAACTTTGGTAAAAATTAGTTTTGAATTGATGAATTTTGAAAGGAAAGTGGTTAGTAGAACAAAGAAAGCATAAAAGAATATGTAGAGAATATGAAGAGAATTTGTAACAAGAATCAAAACAATTTTTTTAAAATGCAAATTTAATTCACAAGCAAAAAGTAGAAATAAATTAAAGAAACTCGCAAACAAATGGAATACCCATTACCCTCTTACCTCTTAAAAGATTACCTTTCCATTAGATCAAAAAAGATTATTGGAGTTTTTGGAAGAAAAATGGCCGAGAGGGAACAGTAAAGAAGATTGCTAAAGCTTTTGGGAGAAAAATGGCAGAATGGAGAGGGAAGAGTTGTGGCAAAATGAAACTTAGAGAGAATTTTGGTAAAAATTGGAGTTAGATTGATGAATTTTAAAGGAAAGTGGTTAGTAGAAAAAGTAAAACATAAGAATAGTGAATATCAAGATAATTTGTAACAATAATCAAAAGTTATTTTTTTATCCAAATTTAATTCATAAACAAAAAGTAGAAATAAATGGAAGAAACTCTCAAACAAATTGAATACCCATTGAGCTCTTACCTCTAAAAAGATTACCCCTCCATTAGATAAAAAAAAGAATGTTAGAGTTTTTGGAAGAAAAATGACAAAATGGAGAGGGAAGAGTAAAGAAGATTACTAGAGTTTTTTAAAGAAAAATGGCAGAATGGGGAAGGAAGAGTTCTATCAAAATGAAATTTAGAGAGAATTTTGGTCAAAATTGGAGTTGGATTGATGAATTGATGAGAAATTAGGGGAAATACGTATTTATAGAAAATATATCAAAATAATTAACCTTCAGAGAGGTTCGAAACCATGATCTGGAGCTCGCGTGTGTAAAATTGAAGAAAAAATCTATTTTTTTTCAATGACACAATTTGCCTCACCCCACTGCTTTTTTTTATTTTTAACAACACAATGTCTTGATTAGTAGTGTCATTAAAACTCATTTTTCTAGTAGTGGGTGAAGATGATCGTTGATCAATGGTGAAGACAATATAATCAATGACCGCCAATGTTTAAGACGATTGATTGGTCGCCGACCATCATGACAATTGGTCACCAAGGGCTATGACTATTGGTCATTGACCATCACTACGATCGTTTTTTAATAGGCACGACATCGATAATTAACAATAACAATTGATCATCGTCAATCAAGATGTTCACTCGATGACAATAACGTCTAAAGTTGTTGGTCACCAACGATCGATAACCAACGATCAAGATGATCCAAAGTCGATGGTTAAGAAAGTCGTTTGTCATGGCCATCGATCGATCATCATGGTTGATCGTGAGGTTGGCTAACGTTTGTTGCCAAGGGTCATAAATGATCAATGATAAGAGGTTGAAGTGAAAATTTTTCAAAAACATGAGTTTTTGAAATATGAGTCTAAACATGAGTCTAACTTCAAATAAATGATCAATGAAGGTTTGGTTTCTTAATGCTAGAAGTTTTATTCCAAGTGTCCAAACATGAGTCTAACTTCAAATACCAAACTCCTGAATTCCAAACCCATAAACCAAACACCCCCAAAGTGTGATGCTTTTATCAATTTCCCGGGGTCCATCCATGTTTAAATTACTTAATGCTCTGTTTGGAACCTCAATATTTTAAGTAATTTAAATTTAAATTATGTTGTTTAATTTTTACGTGGGAAATAAAACATGTTTATAGAAAATTACTTGGGCATATTCTTAAAGCTTTGTTTTATTTTTAGTTTTTAAGAGTTAAAGTAAATACAAATAGTTGTTATTTACTTTTTATCAATATTAAAAATAAGAAGAAGAAGAAATATTATCAAACATAACAAATTTGATAAAAATATTTATAAAGTATAGCATAATTTTATGCATGATAGACATCGATATGCTTCTATCAATAACATTAATAGACTTCGGTGTCTATGTTTATTAAAATTGTATCTTCTGCTTACATGTTGACTTCTTTTAATATTTGGCATGCTAGACTTTGTCATGTTAATAAAAGGTTAATTAGCAACATGAGTAGGTTAAATCTTATACCTAAGTTAGTTATCTCTGCATGATTTTGAGAAATTTGCATGTTGTAGTCAAGCTAAGATAACTAAAACCTCGCATAAGTCTGCAACTAGAGTAATAGAGCCTTTAGAATAATTCATTCAAACTTATGTGAAGTTGATGACACTTTAACTAGAAACAGTAAAAGGTAAATTACCTTTATAGATAACTGTTTTGATTACACTTTTATTTATCTGCTTAAAAATAAAAGTGATGTCTATGACATGTTCAAAGTTTTTGTAACTGAAATAGAGAATCGGTTTAACAAAATAATTAAGAGACTTCGTAGTGATAGAGGAACTGAATATGATTCAGTTGCGTTCAATGAGTTTTATAACTCAAATTGAATAATACATGAAACTACTACACCTTATTCTCCTGAAATGAATGGAAAAGCAGAAAGAAAGAATAGAACTCTAACTAAGTTAGTAGTTAGTTAGGAGTAGCACCATCTTAGTGGGGTGAAATAATTAAAATTGTTAATTATGTCCTTAATACAATTCTAAATCAAACAGTAAAAATTCACCATACGAAGTCCTTAAATATAAAACATCAAACTAGTCTTATCTTAGAACTTGGGACTGTCTAGCTTATGTTCGAATACCTGATCCAAAGCAAGTAGAGCCTATGAATTTGTCTTCATAGGATATGCTGAAAATAGTAAAGCCTATAGGTTCTATGATTTAGAAAACAAAGTAGTCATAGAATCAAATGATGATTTTTTCGAGGATAGATTTCTTTTTAAATCTAGAAATAGTGAGGGTCTAAATAGTCAAACTAGTGGGGGCTCAAGTTCCAATAATCTACCGTCAATTAGAATCCAAACCCAAGATAAAAAAGTAGATCCTGAACATAGAAGAAGCAAGAGAACTAGAACAATAAAAGACTTTGGAGAAGACTTCGAAATGTACAGCAGAGAAGATCAAAAAGATCTAACAGAAGCCTTATCCTCAGTAGATGCCAATTTATGGCAAGAAGCTTTCAATGATGAAATAGACTCTTTTGAATCAAATAGAACTTGGCACCTAGTTGACTTACCCCCTGGATGTAAAGCTATAGCCTGCAAATGAGTTTTAAGAAAGAAACTCAAACGTAATGGATTAGTAAACAAGTATAAGGCTAGATTAGTATCAAAAGGGTTTAGGCAGAGAGAAAACAAAGATTTCTTTTATACTTTTTCCCCATCACTAGAATCACCTCTATTAGAGTGTTGATATCTATAGCTACCCTGAACAATCTCTTAATCCATCAGATGGATGTCAAAACTGCTTTCCTAAATGCTGATTTAGAAGAAGAGATATATATGGAACAACCGGAAGGTTTCATGGTTGACGGCCAAGAATCCAAAGTTTGCAAACTAGATAAATCTATCTGTGGCCTAAAAGAATCTCCCAAGCAATGACATGAAAATTTTGACAACTTACTCATGTCAAAAGGATTTAAAGTAAAAGAAAGTGACAAATACATCTACTATAAGACTGAAGGTAGGCTATGTATTATCATATGCCTATACGTAGATGACATGTTAATCTTTTGATCAAACTTGCACATCATAAATGATGTAAAATCTATGTTGAGTGCAAACTTTTACATGAAAGACCTAGGTGAAGCTGATGTAATCTTAGGCATCAGAATTACAAGAACTGAAAATGAAATTTCTTTAGATCAATCTCATTACATAGAAAATATTCTAAAGAAGTACAACTACTTCGAAAGTAAATCAGCTTGTACACCTTATGACTCTAGTGTGAAATTATTCAAGAACACTAATGACAGTGTTAACCAATCCGAGTACACTAGTATCATAAGTAGTTTGAGGTATGCTACTGATTACACTAGACCAGACATAGCTTACACCATAGAATTACTATGTAGGTTTACCAGAAGACCCAGTCTAGAACACTGGAATGCAATAGGGAGAGTAATGAGATACCTTAAGAAAATCTAAAACCTAGGATTACATTATAACAAGTTTCTCGTTGTACTTGAAGGTTACAGCAATGCTAATTGGAACTCCCTCTTAGATGACTCAAAGGCTACAAGTGGCTATATTTTTAATATAACAGGAGGAGCTGTGACTTGGAAATCCAAGAAACAGACAATCTTAGCCCAATCAACGATGGACTCAAAGATGATAGCACTAGCTACTACTAGTGAAGAAGCAAGTTGGCTTCGAAGCTTGCTATAAGAGATTCCCACATGGGAAAGATCGATACCAGCCATACTAATCCATTGTGATAGTATTGCAGCTATCACAAAAGTTCAAAATCGTTACTATAATGGTAAGAGATGATAGATACGTCGTAAGCACAGTACCATTTAAGAATTGCTCACTACTGGTGCAGTGATAGTGGATTATGTATAGTCTGATAATAACTTGGCTTATCCTTTGACGAAAGGACTCACTAAAGAAGGTTTTTAAAACCTCAGAAAGAATGGGACTCAAGCCTATTAAAACTTGAATTATTGTGAGGTAAACCCAACTTTAAAGACTGGAGATCCCAAGAAACAAGTTCAATGGGTAATAACTGATCACAAGTAATATGACGAGAATCATGCTAAATAATTAGAAGTTTCATTCTTATGATTTAGTGATTAGCAAGACATCCTAAAGCGTATGATGAGGCTGAACTCTATTCTTAATGAAATCTATACTTGATATCAAGTAGGGTACCTAGCTACAGGAGTACTCTTGATAGATTCACCTTTGTGAATGTGGAAGTGAAGGCCGCTTCCTATGGAATTCTGGGCAGATTCCTAGAGCATTCACTAAACTGGGATATACATGCAAGGCCATAAAGCACGGGCTATTTTAGAACTTCACTCAAATAATGTTGTGTGTGTGATAGCGTTAGAAGTAAAGTTCAAAACTACGAGTTACTTTACAATACTCTAAACTATTGACACTATGTCAAGGTTCAAGTCATCAGACACCTTTACTTAAGCACAACACTGTAGAGACAGACACTGCTCGATGAAAATGTTTTTAAAAATTTTCAAGTGGGGCACTAATAGTAAAAATTTTACAAGTAGAAGATTATTGGATGAAAAATTTGTAAGAAATTACGAAGCGTTTTAACATTTATTACAAATTAAGTTTTTTGACCGTTAAACGTTACAAATTAATTTTTTTACTGTTAAATGTTACGAATTAATTTTTTTACCATTAAACGTTTTATTATAATAAATTTGTGCCGTTTTACAATTAAATTCTTTTGACCGTTGCTAATCCTCCACCACTATATATACATCCCTCAGTTTTCATTTCTAGACACAACACAGAAAAACGATCTTCTCTTCATTCACTTTCTATTCAAGTCTCTCGAGCTGTGTGTGTGTGTGTCGAGCTTTGAGTGATTTATAGATTACCAGTTTGATTTCTGTGCAAAATCAACTGATGAGTGAGGCTGTTTTATCCTGGGGATGATGGGGCAATATCTGGTTGCAAAATCCAGAATAGAGCCGCGAAACGTCTTAAAGAGTGCAAGTTTTGCGACTCAGCCATCTACTAATATAGGTTTTCTTTTGCAGTTTGTGTTCTTTTATCCATCTGTTCTGTTGTCGTTCATTTGCTGCCTTCTTTTCTTAATTACTGGTAGTCGGATCTAGACGAGTTTTTTGTTTCGAAAACCTAAGTGCAACAATACTTCTTCGAGTCAATTTAGAACACACAGACACCTCCTCCTCCTCCATAAACATGTTAATTTGTAAACAATGAGTTTCTATGAAGTGTCTTTGTGAAATATATGTAAACAAATTATTGAACTTTTCTAAATTTAATCCTAAATATGTATAAATTTTCAATATAAATTACGTAAATTACTCAACTTCTCTAAACATATCTGGATATATTTTCATTATTTTTTTCTCATCATCTTTGTTTTTTTGCCCAAGATAAATATGTTTTTCTCAATAAATAATTGATATTCTTTTACACGTTTTTTTCCTTTGTGTATATGTTATTTTCAAGCAATTAGTAAATTTGGTTAAGTATGGAAACCGACTCATAATGCCAACCATAGAGTGAAGGGTTCATTTGGAAAACATGGAAGGAAATGTCACTGCTTATTTAGCAAAGTATGGAAAATGAATTAAGGTTAGTCATGAGACCCTAAGTTAATTTGGCTGGTCCAATGTTTATTTAACTAAAGTATAAAACTGAAAAAATTAAAGATGTTTTAATGGGGAGGTGACTATGCCCGCCTAAAGCATTCCATATGAGCATGCAAAGTAGCTCGACTAAGAAAGAGAGACGGAGTAGGAGTTGAGAAGAATGTTCAAAGCAACTCGACAAAAAGAGGAAGAAGGATAGGTCCCCTAAAGAGGGTTAGGCTGAATTCAATATTGATACCGCATAGTGGGAAAGGCCGATAGGCCCAAGTGAGGCATAAGTCAGAAAGTGACTCAGACTGCTTAAAGAATGATTAAAGCTCGACAAGGGCATGCAAGTTTTTTTGCTTCCTACGTCCTTCCTAATACTAATACCTTTTTTTTTCTCTTTTTTTTTCCTTCAAATGAGAATTCCAAGGCCATCACTGTCTTGACTAGGGGTGTAATTGGGTCGGGTCGGGTCGGGTTTTCTTCAAAACCAACCCGACCCGAAATGTACGGTTAATTCTGAAACAGAGTTCGACCTGACCCGACCCACATTCGGGTCGGGCTAAATGGATCGGGTCGGGTCGTTTTTTTTCCCTCCTTCTCCTCCTCCTTATTGATGAAGTATAAAATAAAATAAAATCGTTTATGATAATTATTTTTCTTCTTCTTTCTTCTCCCCTTCCTAGACAGATTTTTGGATTCGTGGATCATAATAAGAAGTTTGAGGCATAACAAAGAAGAGCAAAGGGTAAAGTTCACCTTTCAACTTTTCCATTCACCTGTGATTCTCCAATCATGTTGTGACGAGAATATACCAATATAGAGAGATCCTATAGTCACCCTTTTTAAAAATTGTAAGGACAAAGCTTAATTGTCAAAAAAAAAAGATCCCAAAACTAAATACACGAACATAACCAAATGTTTCTCAAATATATTTGATATAACTCAGTCAATTCACTATTTAAGATATCGGCTTCCTGCAGCTTCCAGACTTTCGAGAGACTGCAGCATCAGATAATGTATCCCACACCTGCAAAAACACTTATTTATCAATAGCCATTTACAAGTTACCAACACTCTTGTTCCATAACCATGATCTTGTGTTCTCTTTCTCAAAACCAAGCTTATAGTGTCCAATTCTACTTCTACTTCTAAAAATAGCTCGACCAATAAACTCAGTTAAAAAAATACATAGACGTGAAGAAGCATCATAATTGTTTCAAGCTACTTACAGCAGGAGAGGCATCTGTGTTTACATGATAAACTCTGTGTTTTTTGGAAAAATGGAAAACAAACAAACCAAAAACAGAAGACAAACGATAAGTACCTGATTAACCAAAAGCTGCATGAGTACTTCAGAAGTAAAAACAAATTATAAATGTGGAGAAGGAAAAGATCAAACAAAAAATTATTAGAACCGACATCATTGGTATAATGCATAAGGTCATCTTAGAGGTTGACTACTTTGGGACAATAAACTTAGGATTGACAGACTAAAGCCATAATTTTGATTCTACTAAAGCAATGACCAATTAGACATTACCTATTCGAGCTGTTAAAATAGATGTGAACCTCACTGAGAAAAATATAATGACTAGTAAAAGAACACAACGATGCAGGTGTTAATACGAAGTGGAACAAATTGCATATAACTAGCTGAACACAACCTCACTTTACATTTGCTAACATAGAAAACAAGAAAGAACCTGATCAGCATGGAAAGAAAAAATGTCTTGTCCATTACAGAGTCATAATTAGCAACATATATCACACATCAATTCTAGTTCTATCAGAATCTCAGTTAATTCTCCCTATATGATAGAAAGAAATAAATTTCCTTCATGTTATAGTTGCTTTTGTTTAAAACACTCAACAAGAAATTCCAAAAAGAATATTACCTTCATCATTATTCAAATTCTTAAATGCAGCTTCCATCTCCTTTCCTATGTTTATGAATTCTAGATCAAAATGACAAACAGTTAGCTTATATGGGATAATTGAAAATTTTAAATGCGTACTTCAAAAAGAATATTACCTTCATCAATTTCTTCAGCCCCGTCAATTTCTTCAGTCATGTCATCCAAATGTTTAGACTGAATCCAATTCTGATCACAAATGAGTGCCTCTGCAGTTTGAGGAGTTAAAGAACTTCTAAAAGAATCTAACACCCGTCCTCCAGTGCTAAAGACAGACTCAGAAGGCACAGTTGATATAGAAATACTGTAGATGTCCCTAGCTACTTGGCTAATGATCTTAAATCGAGAGGAATTCACCTTCCACCAAGTTAGCAAATCTAAATATTCATCGTCCATACAATATATACGAGCCTCATCCAGATAACGAGCCACCTCTGTTTTAGCATCATCTAGACATGTTTTGTTACTTTGTTTAAATCTATCATGAACAGTAGCACGTGCCTTATAAGACCCACTAGATGAGATAGAAGGTATTTCACTTTGACTTTGAAAGCCAAATCCTTCGATAGGTGTACATGATTGTGTTTGTGAATATTTTTCTTTTGACATTCTCATATAATAATCATCACACAATCGAGGAAATGCTTCTTCAACCTTATTCGTCCATATTTTTGCACAATCTTCCTCCAAAAATTCATTAAAACAATAATTCACATAAGCTAGCTTGTACCTAGGGCCAAGAACTACAGAAACATACAATAATAAATTGGTCTTCTCACTTGTAGTTATACTCCAATACTTGTTGAATTTTGTCTGCATGCTTAATGTCATTTAACTCAATAATGCATTCTCATACGATGAGTATTCACGAATTATTTCTTGGATCAAACAAAGTTCATGAAAAAATATGTTTGAAGTCACAGACATAGATGCAGAAAACTTCATTGTTACCTCTGAAAAAGTCTTTAGGAACTTTACAAACACTTTTGCATTATCCCAATCTTCAGTAATAGAAATATCATCCTTTGGCAAATAACTAAGGTCATGCTCCTCCAATCTTTCAAAAGTCTTTTGACACTTAATTGCTCCATCCAACATAGTAAAAGTAGAATTCCATCGTGTCGGAACATCCATTGTAAGACAATTTTTTGTTGACATCTTATCTTCTTTAGCAAAATCTTTAAATATTTGCAATCTAGCAGGAGATGACCTAACATACTTCACAGCATTTCTGATTCGAATGATAGACACATGCAAATCTTTTAAGGCATCACTAACAATTAAATTAAGAATATGGGCACAACATCTAATGTGAATAAATTCACCATCCAACACCAACCCATTTCTGCCTTTAAACTTTTTAACCAAGTACGCAATGGCTACATCATTTGAACTCGCATTATCAACCGTTATAGTAAAGAGTCTATCAATACCCCAACCTTCTAAGCACTTTTCAATGGCTCTACCTATGGTATCTCCTTTTTTTATGATTAGCTACTTGACAAAAGTTCAAAATTCTTTTGTGCAAGTTTCAATCATCATCAATGAAATGAGCCGTTATAACCATATAATTAATATTTTGCACAGAAGTTCACGTATCCGTTGTTAAACAAACTCTTTGGCCACTTCGAGTTAATACATTTTTTAACTTTTTTTCTCCTTCATATACATTTGAAAACAATCTTTTGCAACGGTTACTCTTGATGGAATCACAAACTTTGGATTTAATGCCTGACAAAATTGGTGAAACCATTCACTTTCTACGAACTTAAATGGCAATTCATCCAAGATAACCATCCTAGCAAGCATTTTTCTACAATTTTCTTGAGTGAATGATACAGTCATCAAACTACTTTCAGAATCTCCCTCTCCTTCAACATTATCTTCCAATGGATTTACATACATCTTACATTTCTCTAAATGTCTTTTTAAATTAGTGGTACCATTTCTTTTGGAATCACAAGCATATGAAGTCCCACAATGTTTACAAGCAGCCCTAGGATATTTAGGATCACATCCTTCTACTTTTATAAAATGTTCTCATAACGATGATGGTGGTTTAACCGATTTTCTTTTTCCTAACACTGGACTAGAACAACTCTGATTTGAAGTCTCGTCTACCGAGAATGAATTCATCCTAATAATCATCAAACAAAACACATAGGAAAAAAGACACTCAAATCAATAATTGATTCACACAGAAGCTCATGCATTTTAAACAATGAATAAGGTAAATTATTTACCCTTTTCACCCAAATTATTTTTGTTTCTTTTTCCACTTCATAATCTCACTTTATTGGATGCTAATTGGGATGTTTTAGTTTTACTTTACCCACTTGGGTCTTGAGAGTGAGAATAGAGAAATTTTCTGATAGCATCTTTAATCATATCGCTTCTTTTAGATGATTATTGGTGTTGTTATCCAATGAATTACACTCATATGAATGTAAATGAGTTGTACACAGTTTCATTTTTAACAAACATTTCATTCAACCCATTCCATTTAACAGGAAAAAGAAAAGGGTATTTTAAAGTGATTGAACAAACATGCAAAGAAACCAAAAGAATCAGATCAAATATATTTCCAGGTTTCCATTTGTTTGATAAAACAAACAGGATTTGATAGAAGATCAAAATGGAATCGAATCAAACCAATTCTTTATCCAATTAACCCAATTATAAAATAAGTCTGTTTTTTCTTTAATCTCATAGATTACACAAATTAATTAGTGTTTTCCTCGGTACTTAAAATTTTACTCAATTACTAACAGGCAGCGACAGAAAAATGAAACCATGAAATCCCAAACAAAGCAGAAACGGCAGAGTTCGGTAGACTTTACAGCCACTGTGGCAGCGAAGATCAAACCAAGAACAGAGAACAGAACAAAGACAGAAAGAAAAACTCGAGGGATTAAACCAAGAAAGAAAAACCCATCACAGAACAGAGACATCTACCGATTATATAGGCAATAACACCAAATAAACAGAAAAAAAAACCCAAAAATACCTGAGAATCTGAAGATCTTGAAGGTTACAAGAAAGCTTGAGGAAGCTGTAATCGGAGGATGAATACGATGGAGTGGCGAAGAGATGAAGATGAAGAGTTATGCCAACGCCGATGCAGACGAAGAGAAGATGCCGACGGAGTATGCAGATGAAAAGGAGAAGAAGAGTCGACGAAGAGGAGAGGAAATGAAATTGCGACGCAGACAAAGAAAAATTTTAACCTAATCGGTTAATTTTAAACCCGACCCGACCCGAATCAAATTGGTTCGGTTCAGTTCGGTAACGCTTTTGTTACTAACCGGTCCAACCCGAATCGAATCGGGTCGGGTCATCGGTTCGGGTCGGTTTTTTCACCCCTAGTCTTGACTGTGCTACCGGAGGCTCTGATAAAAAGACTAATCGAGGCAGCAGGGGAATAGATTGACTCCTCACTTAGGGCTGGATACCATATAAGAATTACCTTTTTTTTTTAAGAACTTGAATTCAAAACCAAGTGTGAAAGCCTCTTACTGTGCTCGAAGAAGCCCCCTTTTCCTTAGACCGTTAGGAAAGGAATTTTCCCCCACTTTCATTTTTAATTCTTTCTTAATTTATTTCTTTTTAGATACTATGATATCCTAATAAAATCATACTTCAATATTTTATGTATATTCCTATTGAATATGTATATATAGTTTACGCCTTCCCAAATTTTTCGAAAAAATTAAAGTCACCGAAATCGATTCATAGAATTGACCATCAAAGCAAACATCCTATAATAGTAAAATTATCTCTAAGTGTTGCACCTTTACACAATGCTTAGATCACTAATGAAATAGATCAAGCGATTCCTAACAACTTAATTAATTACGTAAGGAATTAATTATGTGAACAACCATTACAAATTTCTATTTTTATATAATTGAGACGGCTCATAATATTTGAGTTAAGTTAAAATACATTATGGTTTCTATACTCTCTAGTTCAAGTAGTACAGCGAATTTATCTATTTTGAACAATAATGATTTCATTATCTTCCAAGAAATATATTTTAAGGGTTGATAGCAAAGTTTTGAGATCATGATCAATATATATATCTACACGTCAACATTTTAAAATAAACATAAAAAAAAAAAAAAAAAAAAACAGTGTAAAAGATAGATAAATGTTGGATTTGGTAGGGTAATGGCATACATTTGCAATGGGTAGGAAAAAAAAAGCCAATAAAAGAAAGGGCAGTTGGTGTTGTCACTAAAATATCGTGGTCTCAACTACGAGACCTACGCGTAAGGACCACCTTACGAAAAAACCCCAAAAATCTCTCCCCTTTCTCCTTTCATTCTTTTTCCCCTCTCCATTTGATTTTACCATCGCTTTTTCAACTTAACAAACAACGAACCCTATCCCCCCACCCTTCTCCACCGGGGAGGACAGGGCCCACCCACCCGCTCCCCATTTTCATCATCTTCTTCTTTTTCTTCTTCTTCCTCTCTTCTTCTTCCATGAGGAAACTCTGTCCTAATTTCGACAAAGAAAATGGCCTCGAAACCGTTCTTGAAGTCCCCATTCCTGAAGAAATGTTCACCAACATGGGCACCAACGCCGCTCTCCGTTGGCAAAATCTCCGTGCCTTAATGAAAGCTCAATCCACCGCCGATTCTCTCATCAAATCTTCCTCTCATCTCTCAGCTGCTTCCAATAACGAATTCATGGCTCTTCTCAAACTCGTAGGATCTCCTTTAATCCCTTTCCAAGTTCATCTCGATCTCACCTTCAATTGCTCTTTCCGTGATTACTCCATCGTAAGCCGCTCCTCTCTTTTTTTTTTTTTCCAATGTCGTTGAAATTGAATCGAATCGTAATGTTGTAATGTTCGTTTTTCTGTAGGAGGCGTCGACGGCGAAGTATATTGTGCAGCAATATGTGGCGGCGACGGGAGGACAAGCGGCGTTGAACTCGGTGAATAGTATGTATGCCGTTGGACAAGTGAAAATGGTGGGATCGGCGATGCAACAAGGGGAAGATAGTGTACACGCGAGGGGGAAATGTGAGGTTGGGGGATTTGTGTTGTGGCAGAAGAATCCGGACCTTTGGTACCTTGAGCTTGTGGTGTCTGGTTATAAGGTTAGTGCCGGAAGCGACGGCAAGGTGGCTTGGAATCAGTCTTCTTCGCAGCCTTGTCATGCTAATAAAGGTCCTCCCAGACCTCTCCGCCGCTTCTTTCAGGTGATCCTTTTTGTTTTCTCTTTACCGGCGACGGTGGCATGTTTAAACTAATTTCATTAGATTTTTGTATATTTGGAATTTGGGTATCAAATTTTTGTGTTGGGGTTAAATCTGTATTTGAATCTGTCAAAAGAAAAGGGAAACAAACCCAATTGAATATTTCTAAGAGCTTTTATGAAGAATAATTAAAAAATATATTTTGAAAACTAAATTTTGACCAAAAGAAAAAAGAAATGAACTTATATATGGTTAATTAAATTTGTGTACTTTGAATTTTGGGGGAAAAAACAGGGATTAGACCCGCGGTACACGGCGAATTTGTTCCAAGACGCCGTATGCATCGGAGAGAAAACCATAAACAAAGAAGACTGTTTCATTCTAAAACTAGAGACGGCAGCGGAGTTGCTTAAATCACAAAGCACGCCGCACGTCGAGATCGTTCACCACACAATTTGGGGTTACTTCAGCCAGAGAACCGGCCTCCTTGTCCAATTTGAGGACACCAAGCTCGTCAGAATGAAAGCCGGCAAGCGAAACGACAGCGTTTTCTGGGAGACCAGCATTGCTTCCACCATCGAGGATTACCGATACGTCGACAATATTAACATTGCGCATGGGGGCCGGACGACGGCCAGGTTGCATCGGTACGGTGAAGCGCTGAACCACCGGAGGAAAATAGAGGAGAGTTGGAGAATTGAAGAGGTTGATTTTAATATTTGTGGTTTGTCGATGGATTGCTTCTTGCCTCCGGCGGATATGAAGAGGGATCAATGCGACGTCGGAGAACAAGAGGCGGGAGAGAGCTAACTATTGTTAGATTTAGCATTTTTTTTTTTTCTTTTTTTCTTTTTTACACCTTGAACATGATCGAATTTGAATAATATACACATGTAAATATAGGAGGATTTGACACCTTTTTCCCCTTCACACCAATACTTCAAACTTTTGAATACAATACACGATCAAGATTTTTAGATCCACAAACGGGAGGATTTTTTTTTTTTTTTTTTCCTCTTCATATATATATTGGAAATTTTTTTAAGAAAAAAGATTATTCAATTATAATAATGCACTGCACTAATGTGTTTGGAAAATGGAAAAGAATAAAGAAAAATGTTCATGAAAAGGAAAAATTATATAATTTTTATAAATAAGTGGAAGGATTACATATATTATTAAATAATTCTGGTTTAGGGAAAGAAGAATAATTTGGAGGATTATGGAGTTTATTTTAATCTTTGTTTGGGGAAAAAATAAGTAGGAAAGATTATGGCAAAAAAAAAATATTTTGAACAGGCTCTTCGTGCCAAAGAAAATAATTAATTGTGTTATATGTGAAAGATTTTTTCTTTAAATTGGTGAAATTGTTAATGATCGATTTAAAAAAATTATTATTTCTTTTTTTAATTCGTACAAATGTATTTTTTAAAAATTCGTATTGTAAATCAAATACACAAATATTCCAATTTTTATAAGAGAACATGTTTCATTAGCTTTTGTAAATACGATGTCAATTTTAAATAGTTTTGTGCATTGTGCAGAAGCTTTGTGCCAAAAAAGATAATTGATATTATCATGTGCAAAAGAAATTAACAATTGATATAAAAAACGATGACCTAATAATAATAATAATAAATTTCTTAATTTAAAATAATAATACTATTAATAATAATAATTTTTTTAATTTAAAATAATAATAATAATAATAATAATTGTTATGTATATTCAATATTAAAATTAAATATTATTAGATGTCCATAACCTTTTTAGTTACAAATTCATCCAATAACCTCTCTATCAATATCCATAACTTTCTTGTCCTCTATTTATGTTTGGTTTTGTAACCCTATAAATAGAGGTTGTAGAGATCATTTGTATACACACCACAATTGAGTTCAATTGTCTTCTCTTCTCCCTCTCTTCTCTATTCTTCTCTTTGTTTGTTTCATTATCCTTTATTTCATAATAAGCACGAGTCTCTACTAATTTGAAGGTTTTGTATCAATTGATTTTGATTCTTGTTAAAGACCGGCTAGAATTATTTTCATAGTTTTTGAGGTATTTAGAATTTCGTCCAAATATGGTGAGTATTTTGATTTTGATGATTTTGTCATATATGTATGTATTTGGTGTATTCATTATTGATCTTCTCATCACCATCATTCATATTTCTTGATAACTAAGTATGCAATATATGTTAATTGTGAAATTGTTTGCTAAGATACATTTGTTATTAGTTTTATAATTTGATTTGATCGAATCGAAAAACTTTATTCATATTTTCATATGTTCGACAAAAATTGCATGTATTTATCCTCATACTTTGGTAGAATGACTAAATAGAAAAAGAAAATTGTGATTGCATAGACTTAATGAAAAACTATCCTTAATTTGGTTTTAAGTTATGTATAACATTTCATGGTAAAATTTTGTGATATTAAATTTTGGGTGCATGAGATATGTATATCATGACATATGTGTTGAATAAGTATATATTCAAACTTAAATTCTATTTGAAGTATATGTATATATATGTGTGTGGTTACTATTTTAGACCATAAATAGTTTTCATATTTGTTGAGAAATAAAATTTGTGTTTGAGAAACTTAAATAACCTTATTTTGAGTGATCTAAAAATAAAAAAGATATTGAACAATCAAGTATTTCTTGACTTTAATTTTTTGGTTAAAACTTATAGATTTGTCAAATATGTTATATCATTTTAGATTTATGTTATAAATGTTCTAATGTTATTTAGATTAAGGTGGTAAATCATGCCTTATATTTGAAATATTTGATTGAAATATTTTTCTAATTAATTTATATAAAAGTTTAAATTAGAATATTTATTTTCCTAATTGGATTTCATTTTACTTGATAAATATTGTGGTAATATTTATCTTCTATATATATACGTTAAGATTATATAATGTTAATGTTGTTTTTCAAATATGAGAATAAATTCTCAATGTTGTCTTTGAAACTTATTTGATTGTTGAATATTTAAATTATTCTCATGTGAACTTTATGAGTCTTAAAATTTTTATATGTAGTGATTATATATATTTGATTAAATTCTCTTATGACAAAGTTTATGAAAGTTATGTATAATAGTTAATTACTTCTTAAATTCAATGTTGATTTAATACACCTGAAGTTGCATAAATCAATTAGTGCTCATTGTTTTTGTCGTGCACCAGTAGTTGCACATATCAAAACATCTTTGCTCTTACAATAACAATTTGATAGAGAAAGTTTGAAACATTATATTATATATTGAGCATATGTTTCTATAAAAAAAATGGTAAATTTTGATCAAATAATTTAATAGCATTCCTTAAAGTGAATGTTACAATATTTAGTAAGACCGAAATTACGTTAATAGAGAATAAGGGTTTATTTGATTAGAACCATATGAGAATTTTATTTTTCGAATATGTTTGGAAAAGATACAATAATCTTGTACTTGTTGTACATTAAGAGTCTATTTGAAAAATTAAAATCCTTAACGATGAAAAGGAGAGCGATGTATGAAAGCAAACTTTGATAAATTATATGTATCTCTCAAAGAGATCATAGTTTTTATTTTAACCTTATAAATATGATATTATTCGGATATCACAGATTACTTACAATCTCTTGAAGAGGCGATTATTCTTTTTGCCCATTTATATATGGATGAAATATTTGGATTTCCTTTTAATCTCTTAGAAAGAATAAGAATAATCTCTTGATATTTATGTGTTGCATATAGTACATCTATGCATATTATACTTAAAACTAAACAATACACCTTCAAGATTTGATATTCTTGATATACCTTACTATCTTTGTAAATCTATCAAAGAGAAGTTTAGTAAACTGAAAAGGTATATGTTGTAATCGATATCATATCTAGAGAGATTGACTATAAGAATAATATATGCTATGCATATATTATATATAATCTTCTAGGGGTAGTGCATATAGAAAATTTGCCTACTTTTACTTCTCAATTATATTACACACATTAGTGTAATTGATATATATGCAACAACGAACCAGAAGTTCATTGATTCAAACATAATTTTATTTGACATGAGAGTCATTTTGGGTCAATAATGAAATTAATGCATGATTGGAAATATACATTGACATCCATTGAAGAACCAGAAGATTCTTTCATGTAATAAATTGTCAAGAAGTCTCTTGTTCTCAACAGATTAATTATCAAACTCTCACTAGTGAAATTTGAAATTGAAACTCTCATGCTTTTGGGAAGAGATTCATGGTTCATTAATTCTTGTTAGCGCATCCTATTGTTAGCCATAAATATACTTATTATTTTGATTTAAGAATGTTAATGAGCTTGTATCCCAAACATTTGATAATTGATTGAGATAAGTGAACGAACATATTGTAGCATATGTTTGAATAGAAAAGCTTCTAAATTTGTATGAGATCATGTTTAAGATGATGAAACAATTAAACCCCGGATGGATGATATATTTACTATGCAATTTGCTAGTTCTCATTAATGAGACATTTTTTCCAACATTAGGGGGAGAAATTAAAAAAATGTTGGAAAAATAAATTGAATGAAATGTATAAGTATTGTCTCATTTTGATCATCATACAAATTATTTTGAACTGGAAGTTCAAAAGATATCTCATTTGGAATAAAATGATATCAAATCAAATGTAAGAAAGTGACCAAGTTATAATGGTTACAAAGATACCATCTAAGAACGATATCTTAATGCAACAAGTTGTCAATACTACATGCTTGAAGCGTGATAGGCAAATGTGAGTTCCAAAGAGAAAGATCCTTAAAGAAGAAATAGTCAATTAATGATATGGATATTCTAGAAGAAATCCTGAATATGAGTACTCATAAGAATCTAAAAGTAAAAAAAAAAAAAAAAGATGGTAATGAGATCTCGATAAAATTATGTCTTGACAAGAAATGAAACCATACTTAAATAACTTGACAACATTTTTGCATACAATGTTGCTCACGATATTATTTATGAAAATAAATAATATGTACTTAGACATATTGAACAATGTTGCGACAGCACAAAAAGGATTGGCTTATGTGAAAAGAAACAATCTGTTCAAAATAAACTTATATGTTTCAAATCGTGAGGACTAGTTAGACATTTAGAGAATGTCGAACATGATGAATACAAGTAAAATATTTGTAAGAAAAACAAATAGAAAGTGGGACAAGTTCCACACAAAGAATTGGTATTGGTTATATGAGAGATACATATTCATTTACGGTGGATACAATACCGTGAGATATCTAACATATCTTAGTGTGTATGCAAAGCTTAACATACAGTGGATGTAGTCATTATACATTGATATAAATTTATTAATAATTATATCCCTAAAGGATTAAAGGTTATGAAATCATATGATTCAATAATAAGAGAGTTATAAAATATTTCAGACGAATATCATCATCTCTTATTACATTTTTGTTGATAAGAGGGTATAAACATAACCCCTATTTGTCCAATTTGATGATTTGAGTAGAAACTTCTGAAGAGATTTAAAAAACAATAGAATTTCTCTAAAAAAAATTGAGATTATATGTTTTGTCTTAACTTGCAAATAATGCATAAAGCAAATGAAATTGTACTAGTTATATCATTGAACTTTCCTAGGGTGGTTCATTCACTTGGCCATGTGGAATTTTTTTTATATATAATTTTGTATCAGAAAGATAACGAAGAACTTGAGGTCATGAAGAACCATAATTTTGAGAAATAAGTGCACTTGTATCTTTACTAGTTTATCCACTGTCTGTTGTAATATTTTTAGTAACTTTGTTACATAAAAATAATATTTCTCCAAAAATATTGAAATATAATTAAACTATGTTATGTTTAATTTAAGAATTATTTGCTTCCAATAATTTATTATAATAGATCTAATTGTGATCTAGTTGATTATGAAGATACAGGTTATTTATCTAACCCATGCGAGCTAGATCTTACACGAGTTACTCAATACATATAGAAGAATTTTTTCTATATTATGGCAGCTTATGAATCAGATCAGAACAACTACTTTAAATCATGCAGCGATATTGGTGATGTACAAAACTAGCCAATAGTGTTCTTATGTGAAGACAAATCATCAAATGATGACATCAATATTCAACAAAATTCTTCAAAAGACAACATGACAAACTTATTTACAAAGGCAATTACCAACTCTGCCATTTGAAAAGCTTAAGCACAACATTGAAATGTGACAACTCGGAGAATTCAAGTGATGTACTCATGAGGGGGAGTAAAAATACTGCATTCTTTTCTTGACTATGGTTTTCCAATTGGGTCTTTCTAGCAATGTTTTTAATGAGGCAATTATTAAAGTATATAAAATGATATACTCTTTTTCCTTCACTAGGATTTTTTCCCACTGGGTTTTTTCTAGTAAGGTTTTAACGAGGCATTTATTTTATATAATATGGACATCTAAAGGGGGAGTGTTATGAATATTCAATATTAAAGTCAAATATTATTAGATGTCCATAACTTCTTTAGGTTACAAATTCATCCAATAACCTCTCTATCAATATCCATAACTTTCTTGTCTCCTATTTATGTTTGGTTTTGTAACCATTATTCTCACAACCCTATAAATAGAAATTGTAGATATCATTTGTATACACACCACAATTGAGTTCAATTGTCTTCTCTTCTCCCTCTCTTCTCTATTCTTCTCTTTGTTTGTTTCATTATCCTTTATTTCATAATAATAATAATAATAATAATAATAATACTAGTGCATCTTCAGAGGAATAAAGAGATGGAAAGAAACAAAGAGAATGACTGAGAGGAAGAAAGAGGAGAATTAGAAAGGAATAAGGGGATTATACATATTCCTTTCTCCCCTTATTCCTTACCACAAACATAAAAATGACTATTTTAGTCCTTTTGTTTCTCTCCACAAATACCTCTACTAAATAAAAAAAGCATATATTGTTTGAGTTGAGCTCATATACCTTCCTTAAGCCATCTAAATTATGGATAAGGAGATCTAGATGAAAGATAGCTTCTCAATAACTAAAATAATAAGTTATTTTGAAAAAGAATTAGAGTTTTTGCAAAGCATTCAAAATAACTTTTTTAAGCATATTTTAACATTTTCACAAAAATGAGTATTTTGAAAAACATTTTTTTTCGTATGTTAATCTAAACGAACCCTAAGTTTAGGAATTTTTTTCAAAGTTAAAAAAGGTATTTTTGAAATAAACCTTTCAACTTTTAAAACTTTAACAACATTTTTGAGAAAATGTAAAATTCAACAACATTTTTTAATATAATTTAATCATTAAAATTTAGGTATTTTGTAGCATTATGGGTATTTGTTGTTGCACTTCGGTCTTCCAATACACAATATCTTTAGATTCAGCAAACTTGTACGGAGAAGGTAGAATAGCAATGGTAGGATGGATCGGTTCAGAAATTAAAAGCTGCATAACTGAAAGAGATTAGTATATCGCTGAGTTGCGGAACACAATCTCTTTAAGACGTTTCGCGGCTCTACTCTGAATAGTGCAAACAGATTGTCGTCCCATCGTCCCCATGATAAAATAGCCTCACCCTTTAGTTGATTTTGCACGAAAACGAACTAGTAATCAATAAATCACTCAAAGTTGACAGACACACAATTGCTCGGAATAGTAGAAGAGAAGAATAAACGTTTTGTTGTGTGGTATTCATAGGTGCAAAAGGGGATGGCTCAATGGTCACAAAACGGTAAAGAAATTATTGTGGAGAAAATCATGGGATTAATAATGACGGTAAACGGTAAACGTTTTTAGACAATTAATTCGTACACGTTAATTAGAATTAAATTCTTAATTGCAAAATATTTCACAATTCTTAAAAACATTTTAGAAAATTAAAAGAAATTCTAGTAAAAGTATATATATTGTTTTATCATGGGATTAATGACGGTAAACGTTTTTAGACAATTAATTCTTAAATGTTAATCAGAATTAAATTCTTAATGGCAAAATATTTCACAATTCTTAAAAACATTTTAGAAAATTAAAAGAAATTTTAGTAAAAGTATATATATTGTTTTATCTCTCCTCATCGGGTGAAGATGTAAGTATATTCTCATTTGTCTATCTCTTCTCTCCTTTCAAAACTTAGGTGCCCTAAGGGCCCAAACCCATTGGTCAATCAATAGGTATATGAAGGAGCCTCCACATTCCAAAATAATCAATGTGGGAATGCTTTGGAGAATAAAATAATATATTTTTCTTCATACAAATTTTTCATCCAATAATTCCCTACTTGAAAATTTTTACTATCAGTCCCCCACTTGAAATTTTTTTAAAATATTTTCATCGAGCAGTGTTTGTCTCTTTAGTGTTGTGCTTAAGTAAAGGTGTCCGATGACTTGAACCTTTACGTAGTGTCAATAGTTTAGAGTCTTGTATGATAACTCGTAGTTTTAAACTTTACTTTTAACAGTATCGGACACACAACATTATTTGAGTGAAGTTCTAAAATAGCCCATGTTTGATGGTCTTGCACGTATATCCCAGTTTAGTGAATGCTCTAGAAATCTGCCCAGAATTCCATAGGAAGCGGCCTTCACTTCCACATTCACAAAGGTGAATTTATCAAGTGTACTCCTGTAGCTAGGTACCTTACTTGATATCAAGTATAGATTTCATTAAGAACAAAGTTCAGCCTCATCATACGCTTTAGGATGTCGTGCTAATCACTAAATCATAAGAATGAAACTTCTAATTATTTAGCATGATTCTTGTCATATTACTTGTGATGATCAGTTATTACCCATTGAACTTGTTTCTTGGGATCTCTAGTCTTTCAAGTTGGGTTTACTTCACAGTAATCCAAGTTTTAATAGGATTGAGTCTCATTCTTTCTGATGTTTTAAAAACTTTCTCTCTAGCAAGTCCTTTCATCTAAGGATCAGCCAAGTTATCGTTAGACCGTACATAATCCACTATTATTGCACCTATACTGAGCAATTCTCTAATGGTACTGTGCTTATGACGTATCTATTGTCTCTTATCGTTATGGTAACAGTTCTAAAGTTTTGCGATAGCTACAGTACTATCACAATGGATTAGTATGGCTGGTATCTGTCTTTCCCATGTGGGAATCTCTGATAGCAAGTTTCGAAGCCAGCTAGCTTCTTTACTAGCAGTAGCTAGTGCTATCATCTCTGTCTCCATCGTTGACTGAGTAAGATTGTCTGTTTCTTGGATTTTCAAGCAACAGCTCCTCCTGCTATATTAAAAATATAGCCACTTGTAGCCTTTGAGTCCTTTGGGAGGGAGTTCCAATCAGCATCGCTGTAACCTTCAAGTACAGCAGAAAATTTATTATAATGTAATTCCAGGTTTTGGGTTTTCTTAAGGTATCTCATTACTCTCTCTATTGCATTCCAGTGTTCTAGACTGGGTCTGCTGGTAAATCTACATAGTAGTCCTATGGTGTAAGCTATGTTTTGTCTAATGCAATCAGTAGCATACCTCAAACTACTTACGATACTAGCGTACTCGAATTGGTTAACACTATCACCAATGTTCTTGAATAATTTCACACTAGAGTCATAAGGTGTATAAGCTGGTTTACTTTCAAAGTAGTTGTACTTTTTTAGAATCTTTTCTATGTAATGAGATTGATCTACGGAAATTCCATTTTCAGTTCTTGTAATTTTGATGTCTAAGATTACATCTACTTCACTTAGGTCTTTCATGTCAAAGTTTGCACCCAACATAGATTTTACATCATTTATGACGTGCAAGTTTGATCCAAAGATTAACATGTCATCTACGTATAGGCATATAATAAGACATAACCTACCTTCAGTCTTATAGTAGATACATTTGTCACTCTCATTTACTTTGAATCCTTTTGACATGAGTAAGTAGTCAAACTTTTCGTGCCACTGCTTGGGAGCTTATTTTCGGTCGTAGAGGGATTTATTCTAGTTTACAAACTTTGGATTCTTGGTTGTGAACTATGAAATCTTCAGGTTATTCCATATAAATCTCTTTTTCTAAATCACCATTTAGGAAAGCAGTTTTGACATCCATCTGATGGATTAAGAGATTGTTCAGGGTAACTATAAATATCAACACTCTAATTAAGGTGATTCTAGTGACAGAAAAAAAGTATCAAAGAAATCTATGTTCTCCCTCTGCCTAAATCCTTTTTGCTACTAATCTAGTCTTATACTTATCTATTGATCCATTAGGTTTGAGTTTCTTCTTTAAAACCCATTTGAAGTCTATGGCTTTATATCTGGGGGGTAAGTCAACTAGGTGTCAAGTTCTATTGGAATCAAGAGAGAGTCTATTCATCATTGATAGCTTCTTGCCATAAATTGGCATCTACTGAGAATAAGGCTTTTGTTAGATCTTTTGGATCTTCTACATTGTATGTTTTGAAGTTTTCTCCAAAGCCTTTTACGGTTCTAGCTCTCTTGCTTCTTTTACGTTCATGATCTACTTCCTTGTCTTGGGCTTGGATCCTAATTAAAGGTATACTACTGGAACTTGAGCCCCCACTAGTTTGACTATATAGGCCTCCATTATTTCTAGAATTAAAAGGAAATCTATCATAAAAAAATATCTACGTCATTTGATTCTATGATTACTTTGTTTTCTAGGTCATAGAACCTATAGGCTTTACTATTTTCAGCGTATTCAATGAAGACATATTCATAGGCTTTACTTGCTAGTTTCCTTCTTTTTGGATAAGGTATTCTAACATAATCTAGACAACCCCAAGTTCTAAGATAAGACAAGTTTGGTGTTTTATGTTTAAGGACTTCGTATGGTGAAGTTTTACTATTTAATTTAGGAATCCTATTAAGGACATAATTAACATTTTTAATTATTTCACCCCACCAACATGGTGTTGCTTCTTATTCAAGTAAGATAGCAACTACTAACTCAGTTAGAGTTCTACTTTTTCTTTATGCTTTTCCATTCATTTCAAGAGAATAAGGTGCAGTAGTTTCGTGTATTATTCCTTTTGAGTTATAAAACTCACTAAAGGCTACTAAATCATATTCAGTTCCTCTATCACTACTAAGTCTCTTAATTCTTTTGTTAAACTAATTCTCTGTTTCAGTTACAAACAATTTAAACGTGTCATAGGCATCACTTTTATTTTTTAAGCAGATAAATAAAAGTGTAGTCAGAACAGTAATATATACCTTTTACTATTTCTAGTTAAAATGTCATCAAATTCACATAAGTTAGAATAAATTAATTCTAAAGGCTTTATTACTCTAGTTATAGACTTATGCGAGGTTTTAGTTATCTCAGTTTGGCTACAACATGCACATTTCTCAAAATCATGCAGAGATAACTTAGGCATATAAGATTTAACCTACTCATTTTGCTAATTAACCTTTTATTAACATGACAAAGTCTAGCATGTCAAACATTAAAAGAAGACAACATGTAAGCAGAAGATGAAATCTTATTAATTTCTAGATTCAATTTAAACATGTCATCAGTAGCGTAACCCTTCCCCACAAATATATTGTTTTTAGTTAAGGTAAACAAGTCTGATTTTATGGTTTGTGTGAATCCAGCCTTGTTGAGGAGATATCTAAAGATCAAGTTCTTTCGAATTTCTAAAGTATGCAAAACTTCCTTTAGAACAAGCATCTTATCGGATGTGAATTTTAGTTCTACTTCTCTAATGTCGGCCACCTTGGTTGTGTGATGATTTCTCAAAAGGATATTCTTATCCTTAACCTCATTATATTTTCTAAAAAGACTAAGTCATGGCATACATCGCGAGATGCACCGGTGTCTAGCCACTAACCTTCAGACCCTCCAATTACATTAACTTCAAAAATCATAGCTATTAATTCATCTTTTATTAGGTTCGCTTGCGCAGTAGGACGACTTTTGTTTCTACAGTTTCGAGCTAAATGACCAAGCTTATTACAGTTAAATCAAACAATTTGTACCGTACTTCTGACTGGGGGTTGTTTTATTTGTTGGATCCTCGTTTCATCTTATTTCCTTTCAGCTTCAAGTTCGATTTCATAACTGTAATGGGCTTCTTTCTGGGGATAACATTCACCTCTTCTTTTTTATCATGTTTCATTGCCTCCTCCTCTATTCTTAGTCTCGTGATTAAGCTTTCCAGTGAGAACTTCTTGGTTTTGTGCCTGAGAGTGTTCTTGAAATCCTTCCACAGTGGAAGCAGTTTATCAATAATAACAGCAACTTGAAATTGATCATCGAGTGACATACCTTCACTAATAATTTCGTGGGCTATTTTTTGGATTTCACGTGATTGTGCCTCCACGGATATGTCTTCAGTCATTTGATATCAAAGGTATCGGCTGACAGCGTACGTACTTCTTCAACCCCGCTTCCTCAATATCATACTTCTTTTGCAGTGCGTCCCACACTTTTTTTGCAGTAGTCATGGTACTGTAATAGTCATATAGCTCATCTATAAGACCATTAAGAATTATGTTCTTACAAATGAAATTGGTTTCTATCCAGGTGGCGAGGTCCTTCATTTGTTCTTATGTAGGATTTTTTTATGGACTTTTGGCTTTTCAATAGTACAAGCAGTGGCCACCTTCTTCAACGTGAGGAAAAATAACATCTTTTGTTTCCACCTTTTGAAGTGTGCTCCTTCAAATCGGAATGGACGGTTGAGATCGAAAGACATCAAGTTAGATTGGAATTGTTTAGCCATCACAGCAGAGAAGAAAAACGTCTTAAAATTGTTGTTGCACTTCTGCGTTCCAATACACAATACGTTCAAATTCAGCAAACTTGTACGGAGAAGGCAGAACAACAATGGCAGGATGGATCAGTTCAGAAACTAAAGGCTGCAAAACAGAAAGAGATTAGTATACGGCTGAGTCACGGAACACTCTCTTTAAGACGTTTCGTGGCTCAGCTCTGGATTGTGCAAACAGATTGTCGTCCCGTCGTCCCAGGATAAAACACCCTCACCCTTCAATTGATTTTGCACGGAAACCAACTAGTAATCAATAAATCACTCAAAGTTGATAGACACACAATTGCTGGGAATAGCAGAAATAGCAGAAGAGAAGAATGAACTTTTTGTTGTGTGGTATTTATAGGTGCAGAAGGGGATGGCTCAACGGCCACAAAACGGTATAGAAATTATTATGGAGACATTTTTTCTTGTCAAGAATACCATGACCATTACACTAGTCATTGATATCTAAACAATGACAAATATTCTATGTTTTATCATAACACATTTAACACATGTCTTGTTGGTTTGGTACTTCTTTGAACCTCTTCATTACACATGATTTTTATCCTGAATTAATCCTATTTTAGCACCTAAAATCAGTACAAACATAAATAAAAACTTCTATACATAAGAATAAAGTTGATATATAACATTTTTACAAAAATAATTGTCAAATGTCCCCAAGGTCAAATACAAGCAAATTAATAATCAAATTTGGTCAAAATGTTACAAAGAAACTAAATGCTACTATTGCCATGAGTAACTATATTATGGTAAGGCTTTATGTCCTAAAACTCGTAGATATAGTAAACATAGATGACTAACTATTATCAATAAAGTGTTATTGTTATTATTTTAATAAGAATTATTGATTATTAAATATTAGTTTTGTTTTAGTAATCCCATACTCAATGAACTAACATCTTAGATTTTCTTATGAGTCTTGAATGATTGAGAAATCAATACTCAATATACAGTCTAAAGGGTCTACAGTATAGGGATAAAGTTAGATAACATTATGAATATGACCCATTTTGTATTTGATATAAACGTAATGATCTAACACATTTGCATATGTGACATGTTTGTAGGGGTATGCTATGCATGAGTTTACATAAAATCAGACCACAGAATTGTAACTACTAGATGCAACTTCATTGACTAGTTAAGTTTTTATTTTAATAAGATGACCTAACTAACTTATCTTAATCCTAAGTATATATTATGGAAATTAGTTTGCATGATTTTTGGATATAAATATATGAAGATTAAAAGAGTAATTCTTCTTGATACTCTTGGAATTTCTGGAATTCTATCAACATTCAAACTCTCTCAAAAACTCAAATTTCTCTAAAATTTAATAATCACATATTGGATCCCATCATTCCGTTCTAAGGTTCGAGATTAGTCAAGAAGGCTCTTACGCTGGTCTACATCTTGTTTGTGAACATAATCAACAACAAATCAAGAAGAATTTTGGGCTTTAAAAGTTGTAGTTATTCTCTATTTTTTTCCTAATATTCAAGAGTGTTTAATCCTTAAAATTTAAAGCATGTAGAGTGTTTTAATTCGATTCACTTTCTCTAGCATGTCCATGCACTTTTCAAGAGTTGATCGGTGGTAATGCTAGAAAACAATGACCGAAGGTTGGCAAGAGTAGTAGCCAAAAGTTAGCCAATAATGTCAATCACCGTAAAACATGCACCCATTATGCTATCTAATCTCACTTAAATTGGAACTCTTCTAGGATTTTATATTTATACTTGACTATTTTGTAAGTTTTGAGCACATTAAAGGTAATATATATCGATGTTAATAAAGAAGAATGAAGTTAAAACAAAGTTTAAACTGCATCAACCATAAAGATATAATGAATAAGTGACTATTTTGCCACTGTTTAGATAGCGGTATAGCACCCTATAGTGTTGTACATGATGTTGTAAGTCAAAATTTCTTAAATTTGAGCGAAGCATACAACATCGCAGCGCTCTAAACCTAGACCACATGAAGACTTTTGTCCATTTCACGACATCAATTACAATTTTATAAATACCTCTTTTTGGCCACCTAGGGTTGCATCTCTGATTCCAACCGTTTCAACCTCTATTTCTCCTTATCTTACTTCATCTTTTTTTATCTATTCATGTACCAAAACTCAAACCCAACATCTGATTGACTTGTGATCAAGTTGCAAAATAGGGGAAACAACTCAAGAGCCTAAACTAATGTTTTTAATTATTAGAATCCAATCCAAATTTACTTTCTTTGCAATTTACTTCCCTTTACAGCCTAAACAAACTACAAATCCTTTCGTCAGTTACCTTTAAACGGAAAATTGTTTGATCAAGAATTTTAAGGGCTCCCTATGTTTGAACCGTGCTTCCACTACGACAATAATTTTAGTGGATATGATACAATTATTTGATTCGAATTTGGGAAGACGAAACTCGTGCAAGTCCTAAAAGTTTCACAATTCTACATTTTTACGCTTGAGTTTTAAACTTAATTTTAATTTGCTATACATATGTGAATAATTTATACTTTTATGGTATAACTTTTACTAATTGTCACTATATATATATATATATATATAGTTAATTTAAAATAGCTATTATGTTAAATTTGTTTACTAAATTGAATAATGATGATAAATTAGTGAAAATTATTTAATATAATTAATTTAGTTATTTAAAATAAGTTCATAGATATCGATGAATGTACCACGAATAACAAGATTAAAAGTGTTATATGTCAAATTTAACCAAACAAGTCTATCCTCATTGGGCAACACGGATGAATTTTGTATTTTAGGGGAATAGAGTTTGTCTGCAAGCAGAGAGAAACTAGATATAAGTGTGGTTTAAGCCTCAATCATTTTGATGCTTAAGTTAGAAGGTTAGAAATAGAAGAAAGTATGAGAACTTCCTTTATTCTCGTCCCTCTCTACCTTATTTAAAGTTTTCACTTGTTCACTTATTCCTCACAGTTTTCAATTAGGTTGGTTGCACGGGGATTTATTTCGGATTGAGATCAACTGACTTAACATCTTACCCAATATTTTATAGTTTTATCCGCTTTAAATCTAGCTTATGTCATGCTTTTTGTTTTTTGGGCCTTAATGAGAGGCACGACCTCAACTGGAACCTTAGTTTCTTTGACCATTTTACCATGATTTAATTCATCCATAACTATCACACCCCACCCTAAATACCGCTTCTTGCAATCAGATGGGGGCGTGCCGCTTAGACACTCATCTCACACCTCTCCACAAGATGACATGTTGAATGGCTAGTAAGCAAAATATCTTACTCAACATGTCCTTTTGAGACACTTTTAAATATAATAAAATAAACTAAAATATTTACGTTGTATAGCAAAATTTTGAATTCTATCAATGATAGACACTGATAGACTTATTATTGTCTCAGTGTCTATCCTTGTTAGAATATAAAATTTTGCTATATGTCATAAATATTTAGTCTAATTTATCATTTTTGATAATTTTTCAATATATATAAATCATGAAATCATAATTAAAAATATATACCCATTTTGAAGCCGACCTCCCAAATAAGAACTAAATTATTTGATAAAGAAGGAAAGAAAGAAAAAAAGTTATAAGGAAAGGTAGAAACAAGCGCCGCTGTCTTGTACTCCGAAGTCCAAACCCTAAATCCCCAGAAGGCTATAAATACAAGCGTCCACAATTCTCATTCAGCCCCAGCCGTCTCTTAAGAAATCATATTTCAATTCCTTCTTTTTCATTTTCGCATAATCTTCTGATTTCCTTCATTCTACTGTCTTTTCGAAACTCTAAACACTAGTTCAATTTCTCCAATTTCCTTTGATTTTGACTGTAGGTTTAATCGAGCGTCTGGTTTCTGTTGTATGACTGGTTTCTGTTTACTGATAGTTGCAGTTTTCTTTTTCGAATGATCTAAATGCATCTGTTTACCCTCATCTTGACATCGTTATAAACAGATCAAGGGGATAAAGCAGATGCAAATATCTAAAGGTTGGCTTACCAGCCCATTTCATATTTCAACTTTGTCTTGGAGTCAAATGGACCTACCGAAATTTCGGCAATCTTCGATTATCATTTGTTTTCTTGATTTTTTTATGAATGTTTTCGTCTTTGTAATGGCAAATGATGAACACCTTATTACCGCTTATTGATATACTGATGCTCTGTGCTGACTCAAAACTCCGCTTATTATCTGATGCCATTAATGCTTTTGTTCTTTCGTTCTTCCAGTTTCTTTTGGATTTTTTCTGTGATCATTGTTTTTAGTAGTTTAATACTAATAGAGGCAGGCAAATGATGTAGATAAATTCTTATCCTACACTCTGAAGTAAATGTAGACTATAACTCCGCTTATTATCTGATGCCTTGCCACTTTTTAAGAATTAAACTTCGATAATTTACTGTTCAGAAACTAAAATTTCTATTTCTCAACAATGATTCTTAATTATTTATCTTTATTCTCATTCATCTTTGGATTGCATGACCAATGAAGAGAAATAGCAGACGGGCGGTCTGAAATGATGCCATGTTGATTGTCTGCAACTCCCATTATCATGGGTTCCTGAGGATGATTAGAGCAATCTTGAATATGGTTTTTGTTATTTTTTTTTTCTTTTTTGTGTTTGGATTTTAGGGGTAATAATTTGAATTGCCAAGTGAGGTTGACAAATTGACTTAATTTCTTTGTTTTGTTTTTGCTATGATGAAGTTTTGCCTAAATTATGTCTGGACATATGATATTTGTCTGTGATTAGCTGGTGCATACTTCTGAGCTACTTCTGATATAGTTCCTCATTTTATATATATGTATTGATTTTGGTTGGGGAATTATGATCTTGGTCCACCGCGTTATTTTGGAGATTCTATGTATCAATTATGATCTTCCAGAGATTGTTGGGGTTCCATTCTTCTGATTGAAAGGAAATTCTATTGGATGTGAACCTACTTGGTTTCATTTACACTTCTAATTCAGATTTTATGAACTACATGGATTTCCTAAGAAACAAAAAAGAAAAATACTCTGCAACAAGTTAATAATCTCTCTAATTTGTTAAATGCAAAAGCATTTCCAAAAACGTCATGGAATTTCATCTCAAATAAACTTCGAGGACACTTAATTTTTATGTTTTTTAATTCATTAAACTGGCATTGCTATCAATACCAACATTCGATATCTTAAACAGTCTTTAAAACTGAGATTTTGAAAACTAAGATATAGCTTTCAAAATCGGATTTCATTTACGGTTTCTAGTTTTGGTAAAAACATAGCTTATGATATTGTGTTAGGTGCAAGTTGTAGAATTTCAAATTGAGGTATTGTAGTATATTATTTTATTCGTTGTTTTGTAAGATAATTTTGAATACATGTATTTTGGTTGATTACATTTCGTAGTGAATTCTAATCTATTGTTTTATCGGTTTTCACAACAGCACTAAAGTTTAAAAACTGGAAATTTTAACCTCAAGTAAATCTATTCTGGACACTTTGACTGAGCCAAACAGAATTCATTTTGGACATGAATAATAATATTTATGACAAATATGGTGAGAATAAGCTTGTATTCATCATTCTTGGATTCAACGGGAAGGCAATTTTAGGCCGATTACACTGATGACGCCAAATAACCGAAATTACGAAGTGAGGGACTTCATGTCTTCGGGAGGTTCTTGGGAGGAGGATATTCGACACATGCAATCTATATCCCTATTTGTCCTACTCTGGTGCTCATCTTCCGAGGAAAATTGGAATAAGGCGTGGTAAAACGAAAAGTTTGATAGTCAATTGTACCTTCTTAAGTTTAAATTATTTCTATTGAAGGTTTTCCATAAGTTATTTGCTACGAATGTCAACCTGAAAATTTGAAAATATCCCAACAGAAGTGTGGTGTGTGTTGTAGAGAGTGAAAAGCTTGTGTTAGGTGCGCATTTGAAAGTGAAAATCACTAGATATGCGATCGTACTTTACTTTGTTTTATTGATAACTATCGATTTATAAATTTTATCAGCAATCCCAGATTGGTGGTTATATGCTTGATATGAACTTTTTGAGATTTGGTGCGACTTCTAGGATGGTTAGGGAGGGTTGAAACAAGTGTCGTGTTTGTTGCTTAAGAATTGATGCTTGCTACAAAGAAGAAGATGTTGCTTGCCACCTAAGAAAATTAGGGTTATGAATGGGACAATTTATTAGAAATGTTCAGAGGAGAAGAAGATCTTGTGGCCTATGCTTTATGCAAAAATGGAATTATGATAACTAAATGTCAAGTGGTTAGAGTATTCACCTAACCAAACAGATGCATGACTATTTGCTATTGAAGAAGCTAAGTAAGCCTTTAAAGAGGTTAGTGCACAAAGCATTTAAAATACATGAAAATAAATATTTTTTGGAAACTCTCCAATGCTCAGACGAATGTTAAAGGACATTGTGAAATATTAAATATTGTCGTGAGTTAATTATGTCCCCAAAGATGTGATAGGATAATATTAAATATTTTCGTGAGTTAATTATGTTCCCAAAGATGTGATAGGATAGTCCACAATTTAACCGATCACGGTGTATTGACTTTGATATCGTCTTTTAGGAATTTTTTTGGTAAAAGAAAAAAGAAGCTAAAATTAGTAATATCCTCTTAAAAATAATGCGCATCCGGGGAATCGAACCCCGGTCAGTACCGTGGGAGGGTACTATGATACCACTACACTAGATGCGCTTCACGCTGCGTTACCATACTCCACTTTTTAAAATTACGGTTTACAAACCATAATTTAAATGTTTTCTTTTCTGAAACACCAACGGCCTTTTATTTACATTCAAAGTTAAATTTAGAAATGAATACAATAAAATGATCATTTTTTTTAATATGAATAATTCAAATTCAGAAATTTGAACTTTCTTTTTCTATATCTCTCGGATGGAAAATCAAATTATACTTTTTTTAAAACTCATTTTTACTCTTTTAATAAAAATGGTTTGAAATTCATTTCAATACCTATTTTGACTAATTATCAAACTTTTTTATATATATTTTTTTTAAATTGAAACTTTAAGCACAAGTAGCACTCTATTTTGCTACATCTATCATATCTATCATATGATGGAAAATCCAAGCATTCGTAGAAGCCCTCATCTTTTACCTAGTCTATGTGATGGAAACTGTACGCATGAACTAGATACCCTCATCACACGACTTCTATGAAGGGAGGGTTTCTATTAGATCAAGACATCTCAGTATAAATGAGGTAACTATTTTTTTATTTTATTATTAGTCTTTGAAAGCCAAATTAATTGTTTTAAATGATAAAAATGCTGAAAATATTTATAAATATAACAAAATCTCATAGTATATATATGTAATAGACAATAATGATATCGTCTTTCTGATGGAAAAACTACTAGAGACATACTGTAGCAGAAGATATAGATCATGCTTTACTCTATATGCATCTAAACGATTTAGAAGCTAACATGCACATGCTATGCGATGGACCTAAACGAAGAGTGTGGAAGGTAAACGATGTATTTACCTTTGTAGTTCTCAACTTCTTCTTCGTTTCAAAGCTTCTTCTTTGCCTGAAAATCACGAACAAGGACAACCACCAAACTGACCTACTATGCTCAGGACCAAGAATGGAGTTGTGGGATTGGTTTTATGAAGTGAAATATAGAGAGAGATGGGGAGCGTTTCGTTTAGGTGTTCTTTTCAGAGAAAACCTCATCCTTTTCTCATTCGGTAATGAGAAGTTTTATATGAAATTTACATGCAAATTGTTTGTAAATTATTTTATATATAATCAACACCTAATCAATTCATTAACTCTTTAATGTAATTAGTGACTTCAAATTCACAATAATCGGCCACATTTTCCATTAACCATTAATTAATAAAGTAATTAGCAAAGGGACATTTTGGTCATTTGACCAATTAGGTCAAAATCAAACTTTGACTTTTCTTAGTTAAAAGTCAACTTTTTGACTTTTTACTAATTTTCCGATCTTGACTAATTCTAACCTCCCGAGTATGAATCTGTATTCATTTATCTGAAATTCAAATTATATTTGAATATAAATCCGATCAAAGTTCAAAGTTAAAAGTCAACATGTTGACTTTTACAACTTTGACCGTTTCAAAACTTTTCAAGCTTTTAAATATAAATCTATATTCATATTTATTTAAAACATATTTAAACACAAAACTTAAAGTTTATTTCTACCGACTTATATCTTATATATTTGTCGGTTTCTTTCTTTTATCTTTATTCGAACAATTCGAATTATTTCAACATACTTGTTCGTAGTTGAATCCATATGAGCTAGTAGGTGAACCTAATGGACCTATAGATCATGGGCTCCAACGATATGAGATTAACTGGCTAAACTCTTTTAGACCAAGCTTAATTAACATTCATTAACTAAAGAGTCATTCCACTAAAGACTCTTAATTTCACTCCCCTTACTATAGATATATTTCTGTCCACCTGATATAACCATAATGGGTAAGTTGATCATTTACAGGTTGTTCGTAATCTTGGCTGGGTCAAAATATCGTTTTACCCCCAAGATTACATCTTGCTCCTTAAGACCCACTGATCCACTATTGAACAATTGGTTTAAGGTCCAACCTATAAACCAGAATCCTTCTCTGGGCAATGAGAAGGTGGGGCCCCTTGTTCAAGACTTGGATTCAGTCCTTAAGGGAACAACCTATCTACTATTCCAGAAGTGGGTAGGAGTGAATTTCATCTTGCACCTTATGTTCCTAGCTATCCACTCGGTCTTACCCCTAAAATGGGAGGCTTATTGGGCCAGCGATGTTGAGCTGCCCTCACCTATGCAGATCTAAGGATACTACCAAATGAAAAGAAGTTCATAGTTAGCTCAAGATTAAGATCAAGTTACCTAGGTCATCATAATTGAAATAGTCAGTTTATAGTTTACGGTGTTATAACTAAAAGTGACTACTTCGTGGTTCCAGTCTTATATAAACCATTTACATAGGACGCCCCCACTCCCATGTCTCTACATGAACGATTCAGGATTACATCGTTTGTACTAATTACAAAGTGGACCGCATCCATAGTGTTTATCTTGAATAAGGCGTCCAACCTTATTCATACACTATAGACTATTTGAGCTATTAACTCAAACTTAATCCATATTTGACAAACTTAGTAAAATAGCCTTGGAACCTTAATTTATTGGTATTAAGACTATAGCATTCAATAATAAATTTTATTGAATTAAAAAAAACAAAGTACAAGTTTTATGACACAAATTCCAACACTTTCAACATCTAACAATGATACATGATAATGGTCTATTAGTATTTCTCAACATTTATCACTAATATTTTTCAATTGTGGTAAATAATCTAGTTCATTTTGTCATTTTTTAAAACAACACTTTTTAAGAATTGGGCTTGTTTTCTTTACAATTTTTGTGGAGCTAATATTTTTTTACGCTAATAAAACATAATAAAGAAAAGCTTGGATGCTCCTTAATTGAATGCACATTTCAATTGTAGTCTAATAGAATGATGACACATGGAGTTCTTTCAAAAAATAATTTTTTTAATTACATTTTTGTGTCATTGCTAGAGAAGTCAAGAGCAATACACGAGATATTTGCACAAATAATAATTGATGTGGTTGTTAATATAACATAAAAAATTAGAAAGAACATCATGTACTAGTGCGACATCATTTATGTAAATCAACGTAACAACTTGTATGTAAAAATTAATTATGATAATGACTTGATTTCAACGATATGTTTAAGAAAAAGAATGATTACAATAATTTTAATATTATAAATTAGTTAAAAACAAATTATAATGACTCGAATTATATAAGGAAAAAAACATTTAGAAAAATTCTAATTTTAAAGGTATTAAAATACATTTCGAAATTCAAGTGTAAAAGTGAAATATATTTTGTGTAGTTTAACCAATAAATTTTATTGTTAAACTTTCATAACTGTGAAAAAGATGAGGTATATGTTCACATCCAATAAACCAAAGAAACTTTTAAGGTAATAAAAAAACCTTATTATCTGATTAAATTTCATTTTATTTTAATCTTTATCTTTTACATGTTCAACTTTAATTTATATAATTTAGATAAATTTTAAAAATGTAAAATATTTTTTTTGGCACAATCAACGCGACAAAACTAACAACAAAGTTGATGATCCCAGGGGTTGTTTTTTAAGGCAAAAAGACTTCATTCCAATTAATAGTTGAATTTCAAGAGTCTTTTCCATATTAAATATGTAAAGATAATTGAAGACTCAACTTTAGTCTACAATATAATGCCAATAGATTCAAGTAGCAAATGGAAATTAAATGCCTTTGAATAAAATGTCAATGTCTTTACTTACTACTTACTAACTCGGTTGTTCCATAAAAAGATCAAAATATTCTATTACGAGCATTGTTTATGGGTTTTTTTGGATCTCCTCAACCAAAAATTCAAAATTTTCATTTGTATATTATCTAGTCTTTGTTATCGAAGTTTTCCTAAATAATAAAGAACCGACCATCGTCTATAATGAGAAGATCATGTTAATTGAAATGGAAAAGTTTTCTCTGCTAGTTCTGTACGTGTTGTTCTACAAAAAGACTGAAACTAATATGTATACTATAAGCATGGTCTCTACCACTTGAATTCTAAAAATAAAAACGATAAAGGAAGAAAAAAAGAATTAGCAATATAGGTTTATGTAAAATCTAAATTATTAATTGAATAATATAGGTGAAAAGATCAATTTTGTATGAGCAGGTTAGTTACACATGTAGTGTCTCAATATAGGTACATGCTTGAACTTCTTTAACCTGACCAAGTACTACGTTAATGTTGAACCTAAATGTTAAATAAAATATTATTTGTTTCATATTATTTATTTTAATATAATATGTTGTGTTTCAAATTAATTATTTGGGAGTCGTACAAAACTGTCATGGATAGTTTGCTAAATTTCTATAACAGCAGTCAAGACATGTGATGGATGGTTAGTCCCCTCATATGTTTTCACATTGGTGAATGACATCATTTTGATAGAACAATCAAACAATTTGGTCTCAAACAAGATGTTCCACCAGACTGTAATATTAAATCACTTTTGCACAACATTGACTTGAGAATTGCGATAGAGTTGCACATTTGGTGATGCAATGATTTAACCATAGAAGATTTGTTGTCATGGGGCCTTCAATTGAGCAATTTGATACGGATGTAGCTCATGAATACATCCATCGATATAAAAGCATCACGAGGTTCTACATCACTCGACTAGGAGTTATGTGTAAGTCATTTGGTACATATTTAAATATTGTCTAATATTTTTAATATAAAATTATCTCAACTGTTTTCTAATTCATTTTAATATTTCATATATATCGAACAACAATAGACCTCATGATGTTGCAAATGATCATAGCAGGTTCTAGATATTTGCAATGATAACGAGTAGTACATGTAGAATCTACACATTATATGTACGATGTACTCATCATATCAACACCAGTTCAAAGGTAATGTGCTCGAGCGCAAGAGTCTAATTTGGAAGAAGTTGATCAACTCGTGGAAGAAGTGCTATTTATGACAGAATCAACAGATTTCAAAACATGATATTATAATTCAAAGGTTGATCCATCATCATGAAACTTTGGGCAAAAATATCATGATTTAAGGACTGATTTGTCATCTTCAAACATGCATGGACACGAGCGCGATCGTGGAATACATAATGAATATTTGTAGTATAAAGCGCCTGCAACCGTATCCAAGCAACTAGAGGACCAACGAGAACCAGAGAATCCGAAGGGACTAGAGCCATAAGGAGTTCAGGGGTCCACGACGACAACCAACTCAAAATCAGCGACGTCCAGGTTGTGGGACACATTAACTTTTTAAAAAAATTTCAAATGATTGAAAATAATTAAATTATTATATTAATGTAGACATTCTAATTTACATTTAAATAGTTGTCCATTACCAATGATTACTAAAAATTTATAGGCTTAAATTAATAAAAAGCGATGGATTACAACAATCATTATTTATAAGGAAAGAATTAATATAAAACGAACTAATTACCAATATAAATTTTTAAAATTAAATAATGAAATTTCAATGAATGGTTAAAGGTTATAAATCTATCATGTCAAGTGATAGACATACAAATAAATTGAAAAATAAAAAAAAATTGAAAGAAAATTCATCAACTTGAAAATAAGAAAACACATAAACTTTAATTTTTTTTTAAAAAATAGTAATGGTCCAGTATTGAAAATATATAGTATAAGTTTGGATATGGAGAATTTTTTTTTCCCATTTTTGACCTTTAGAAGTAGCTTCTAGATGACAATGTTATCTTTTTTTCTTTCCTAATTTTATGCTAATTGAAGAAGAAATGAGATAATTTTATGCATTGATTAGGCTAATTGTAACTTATGAATAGCTAATAGCTCAAACAAATCGAAAGTTTTTCTAACTTCTTATGGCTCAAGAAAACTTAAAGTTGTAACTAATAAACAATTTTATAGCTAAAGAAATAAAAAAGTTCATCTACTAAATAGAAAGAATTAATAATCCACTTTTTTTTTTTTTTTTTTATGCTTTTCTAGATGAGTTTATTTTAAAATTATATCTCTCGAAAATCTTTTACATTTCATCGATGTTTTTCAAGTTAATGCATACAACATGCACTTTAGAATATCTCTATTAGTTGTCGAGTGTTCAATCGATCTACCCACTAGGGGCTAGGCTGATCAAATCGAAAAGTTATTGAATTTGATCCCAGAAATCTATAAATATCAATAAAAATAAAAGTATATCTGAAGGCCAATACAAACAACAATAGGAAAAGATTCTATTGATAGAAAATATATCCTTAATTGATAGTATGTGATTTATAAAGTTATTGTTCTTTTTTTTTTTAAAAAAATGATCTCATCAATTGACATCTTTAAGAATACATGTACTTGTATAAGAAGAAAAGTTTGGGTTTGACACATTCTCTTGATTTGTATTTTTTTTATTCACTCGTCAACTCCTTTAAAAGTTTCTAAAATTTAGTATGGTAAACCAATGTACTATAGTAATTTATTTTTCTAATGGTTGTGAAGTAGAATTGTCTAGCAATTATGTAGCATTCCATTTAAAAAACTATTTATAAGTTTAATCTTAGACAACAATTGAGAGGAAAATTAATTAATTGAAAATAAAGATACGTAGCAAAAAAAAAAAAAAAAGATTGTTATGAGAAAAAAATCAAGCTAGACGATAAAATGAAAATGAAACACAAATGTCATGTACATGATACGTGTTAAGATGTATTAGTAATGTAAAAAAACTCAACCATTTACGATGTAAATATATACATATATAGTATATACATGTTAGTAGGTTGTGCGAGTACTCATCATACTTACGATAAAAGAAAAAGTTACATGTAGAAGGGTAAGAAAAGATAAAATAGTTTTGTAAATGACAATGAAGGTGATGGTGAGGGTATTTTTCAGATTTATCTTTAAATTTGATTTCTCTTCATAAGAAATTAGAAAAGGAAGGTAAATAAAAATGAAGAAATGCGCATCCGGGGAATCGAACCCCGGTCAGTACCGTGGGAGGGTACTATGATACCACTACACTAGATGCGCCACACGTTTAAAAGTTTCACGGTTTATATATAAACTCTATAATAACTGAACCTAACGAAATGGTAAAAAATTTCCGTTGCCGGGAATCGAACCCGGGTCTCCTGGGTGAAAGCCAGATATCCTAACCGCTGGACGACAACGGATTATTGAACATTAAGCAATTGTAAATTTATTTATTAACTATCTAAGCGATTTATGTGCATATTAATTTATTAAACAGGACTGATGCCCGTAATATTTTAAATCTTTTTATGTTAATATTTTATTAAAATATGCATTATTAATATTATCACTAAAATTATTTGATAATGAGTTTATTGAAGAAAAAAATGTTTGTATAAAAAGGTATTATAAAAAAGATGTGGAAAAATGAAGAGGGTTAAAAGTCATTTTATATTAATGTCTTCATATGGTCTATCTTACTTCAGAAAATCAACACGATGGATTAAATACAAAAGAAGAATCCGCACATCTACCTCAGTTTTAGCTGGTGCATCTCGTGCAAATCCTCAAATGAAGACCTGAATCACCTTTTCATCCTCTGCCCCAAAGCACAAAACCTATGGCGTCTCTGGAGCACAAATACGGGCATTCCAATGACCTGTACAAACACAAAAGATCTTTGCCTCAGCCTGTGCAAGATCAAAATAAGCAATGCAAGAAATATCATCAGCTTCAACGCCGCTGCAGCTACCCTATGGACAATTTGGTTGGGAAGAAACAAACAAATTTTCTCTGATAAAGAAACAAACCTTCGGATCTCTTGGGAAGACATTTGTACCATCACTGATTTATGGTCCACAAAAAGCAATTTGTTCAAGCTCTACAGCCAGACCACAATCTCCCTTCACTCGTATCTTTTTTTAAAAAAAGTGTTCTTACCTCAAATTCCTTGGCGCTCCATAATCCTACCTCGTAATAGGTAATTTATAATTATGTCCCATAGTGGGTAATTTATAAACCTACCCTACAGTGGGTAATTTTGAGACATCTTGGTTCCGATATAAACAATATATAAAATCGTAAACCTTAAAATTTTAAATTCCTTTCAGAATCCTCTTACATAACCTTTAGGCTTATTTCCCGTAAACCTTTAACAATCCTCAGTAAACAATAATTTTGAATAATACCTTTAACCAATGACATGCTTGAAAATCATTAATGAAATTGCTTAAACAATTAAGATAAAGCATTCATAAACACTGGCGTAAGAACATACTCTTTAAATCACTTTAATAAAATCATTTTTCACTCATAGATACAAGCTCAATCCTTTGGCTTATGAATATGCCCAATCTCTTCTTGACCTAAAAATATGGCAAAACAGTCCAATTAGTTCTCTTTTACCAAGAAAATACCATTAAAAAAACCACAAAAACTTGCCCAAAAATGCCTTATGACATTGTCTGGCATGCATGGGCAGGCGATAGACCTTGGCCGTACGCATTGGGCATGCCTACTAACCTCACGCGCAAGCATGCTGCGTGCCTTACATGGTTGCACGCGCGCTTGGCGTCTTGCACAACCTCCATGCACGTAGGGCTTGCCGTGTGCCTTGCGCGTAGGCTGTGCATCTAGTGCCAACCCCAACACACACTAACCTCCATGATCACCAAATGCCTATCCATCTTGCTAGCTTACCTTGTCACTCGGCTAGCCACCAACTTGCTAAGAAACTTACTTTTCGGCAAAAACTCAAGCCTCAATTTAGAGCTTAATATTTTAAAATTGAAAACTCAAATGAAAATATTTTCATCTACAAAGTTGCTGAAAAACATCTTAACGTTAGTACCATAAAACTTCAGCTTTAAATTCCAAATGATGAGCTCTGTAGTTTTTTAGAAATATACCTTGCTCAGATTTACCAGAAAATTGATCTTATTTACTTTCTTCAGTTCAAGCTCAACCTTCCCTTACTCAAAATCTCACTGCAGACCCGATCTAAAAACAAGACTCAATTTTTGATCTTTTGAGTGTAATTTCAGCAAAATTGCACGAGTGGTTTGGGAGAAATGGCCATCTAAAGTGACCTATTTATACTGAACCCTGCATGAGCCTTTTATTGACACCACCTACTTGTCGAAATCTAAATTAAGCATGCAAAGACACCTGTAAAGCACTTCACGGCCCCTACTTGTACATCACTCACCTAACGAAAATGCCCAATGCTCAACAATAAGTTAAAACTCCTTGTGCCAAACCATTGCTAACCTCCAAGCCTTTCTTGCCTACCATGCTTCTTGCCCAACATTATGTTGTCAGCTTTCTCGCCTAGCCCATCAACACTGAAATAACCTCTACAAGACATGCCTTTCTCACCAAGCGCGCACACACAAGCTTAGCTGCCCATGACACCCATTTAGAGGTTTTCTTCTTGCCTAATGCACAACCATCAAGCCTTAGACATGTCCAAAATGCCTACTAACCTCTTTAGAGATTATTTTTATTCCCTTGGCCGCCCAATGCACCATCAAACTAACTTGTAAATGCCTAGCACTTCAACCCTTGACACTTAGCCAATTTTTCCTCTGTTTCCAATAACCATGACACACCTTTAATGACACTTTGAGTTACTTTTCAATCTTAACCCCAATCAACTTTTATCCTTCCAAGCTCTTCAAAATACTTAAGTTTTTTCCAAGACCCGGGGTTTACACTTATCTCTACATAAAGTTTAAGTCTACTCTAGATAGTCTCAATACCTTAGTTTATTGGATTCAAGATTATAGTATTTAATTTTCACTAATAAGTCTTTAATAACCACTTTGTTGAATAGAGTATAATTTTGAACTACAAACTACGAGTTTTAAGGACGTACATTCCAACACTCTATACTTTCCATTTTTATACTTTGTAATGTATATATGAATATTTTCATCTTTATGGCCGAGAGGCCTACATTATCAATACAATGCATGTTTTGTCCATCATCTCTCTTCCATTTCTTGACTGTTCATCTTGTTGAAGTGTTTTAAGTAGTTTAAGTGTATATTATGTGCTTGATAAGGATTCTTTCATTATAAGACTCATCGTATTTAGCCTAAGCTTAACTCAATCGCTTGACCCACGTTTGTCATCATCTGCTTGAAAAAGTAAGTGGAAAGGACATTACTAAACGCACGCAAAAGGGAGTTTGGAAACAAATTAAACTCCATTATGGTGTTGCGCCTCTAATCATTTGTATCCCAAAAAAAGAACAAATGTGATGTTTAGGCGTCGAGAGGTTGCTCACATTAAATAGAAGATGGTTAAGTAATCTATATCGCATCAAGAATATATCGCATGACTATATTGCCTAGAATACAGAAACATTCTTTTATCTTTCTCAATGCAAGTTAGTTCACACTCCATAATCATCCCCATTCCATTTCCTTTTATACAATCCTCTATGTAAATAATTAGATTAGTATAGTTTTATACTCATACTGTATAAAATTTATACCGCCTGGTTGAGAAGCAAACATTATAACTAAGTTTTGATAGGAAAACTTGTACTAAACATTAATCATTGTGCATTTAGCAATGCATAGGTAGGACATGCACCTTTTATCGCATCACCCTAACCTAGACGTTAGTTGAATTGCATCATTAAAATCCATCTTGACATATTTACGAATGAATTTAGCAAAATAACAAAACAAAAACCAATAAACAATATCAACCTAAGAGCGTCATGCTGAATTTTCAGGTTTGCGTATCAAACCCACTATCCTTCAATTTCTCCCTTTTTCTTTGCAAATGTGTTAAAAGAAGGAGAATTTAATACTCACCTTTTGTTAGCTCATAATGATTCTCAAAAGTCAAGTTTTATCACGTTAAGAACCATCTCTTTTAGACTTACCTTCAACAATGTTAAAATAGAGTGTTAGTTATATTTTATTGTAATAATAAAAAAGAAAACTCATTTCATTTTCGCTTATAACTTCTTGTAAAAAGAAAAAAAAAATAAAAAAGGAAGAAGTGAAATAGAGTATAAATAGAGAACGAAATATTTCTAGGAAGAATGAAGTAAGTTCTGAGAGTACAAGAGGGCTTGAAGCACCTGACCCCAAGGCACATTGGGGGCGTTGCACGCCTAGGGAAGGTGTTGGGTGTGCAGAGGTTGGAGCAGGATATCCCACTTGATGCAGGGGAAGCGTCGAGTCGGTATTCATAAGGTGGAAAACATGTTACATAGGGAGGGTGGAGCGAACAACACTGAGGGTTAGGTGACAAATTAAGAAAGGCTCTTGACCAAGTTTTAGTAGGAGGTGGATTACATGGTAAAAATGCATGAAGCCATGCATTAGGACACCTTTGGGGCTTTGTGTGCTGGATTGTGAGAGTGGAGACTTCTGAGCATTCAAGGTAGGTGGAGGTGGCAGCCAAAGGTGGCTTTGGAGCCATTATAAATAGAAACTTTGGGGGGTTAACTTGTCCAAATTACTCGCACAAAATAAGTGAAATAAGGGTCATTTGGGAGCTTATTGAGTGTGTTGAGATGTTCTAAGCTGCCAAAGAAATTGGAATTTAGGAGTGTGAGGAAGTCGGGTTGGAAGAAAAGACGCTTGGATGGACGCATGGCTAGGCCACGAGGGACCTAGCGTCCATCCTATCATGTCTGATGGGTGCCTAACACCGCTCATCACTCCCAAAGGCTAACTCCTTACGTCGACCAATTTAGGAGTGTGAGAAAGTCGGATTGGAAGAAAAGAGACTTGGATGGACGCATGGCTAGGCCACGAGGGACCTAGCGTCCATTCTATCATGTCTGATGGGTGCCTAACACCGCTCATCACTCCCAAAGGCTAACCCCTTCCGTCGATAGGTCGCAAGGTTATGTCGTGTTCCATTTGGCATTTTGCGTGCACCACTTGCAACACAGCCCAGCGCTAGCTGCATCCCACACGCTGATTGATGCCACCCACGTCGTGTGCTGCTGCCCGCACGGGGAGCCTCAGCAAGGGGTATACGTCCATGCACTCGCGCCTCACCATCAGCACCACACACCACTTGCCTGCTCATCCTACGTCTAACTAGTCTAGGACTGCCCGTCGAGATTCAAGGTTTTACCAACACTCAGTTTTGTGCCATTTTCAAGGAAGAAGGTTGTGTGTAAGGCTAAGAAGGAAATTTAAGGAGTTCTTTTTTTGTCTAAATTAGAAAGAATTTGTTTCTAAGATAGTTTCGATTTAACTCATGTTATATAAGCAAGAACCAGCAAGCAACTAAGAAAAATCATTGCTGTCAGGATCCTCGTTACACCATCTGTGGTTTAACTTTAAATTAGTTGTTTTAAATAAGTATTTAAACTAAAGCACGATTTGGTTACATGTTGAAATTTCAATAAACATATTTTTTAACTATTATGTTTGTTCAAGAGACAATGGTTATCTGAAAAATTGTGGCATGATGGAAACAGTTTTCAAACCATTGGCTTATGTACCCAGCTAGCCAAGGATTTTGTGTGCCACATCAAGCTAAAGTCTGCTACATTCTTCTAAACAGAGTTGATTGGTATAATGACTTTACTAGACAAAGTGTGAATAGGCATTAATGAATCTCATTATAATCTAGTAGGTTAGTGGGATAATAAGTCTCACCAGGGAAGGTGTTATTTGCTATCCTCACGCCTTTTCCAGGTTATCAGAAAGATAGTCCGGGAGAGGGGTGATAATCTTGGAGTGGATATAGGATTTCAAAGTTCGAACCACTATAATTCTTTGTGTGATTTAATAGTTCTTTACTTACCTGTCGATTGAATATCTCAGTTCTTTAATATGCAAACTCAACAAAAGAATAGAGGTTAGTTCTTATGCTTTTTGTTCGAATGAAATTTGGGAGAAATGATCAAACAAAACTGTTTTTGGTTTTATGAATATTAACAAGTGTCAAAAGTTTGACAACAAATGGTGAACATGCAAGAGTCTACATGTGAAGTCTTGATAACAAACTGATATCAAAGTAAGAGGTTTTTTTTTCTCAAAATGGCAGTAAAGAAATTGATAAATTCACAAACAATAATGAATTTCATCTTTGTTCATCAAAGATTAAACTAATAATGATCTATCATAAAGCAATTCGAAGGTTAGAAAGATCCTAAAACATTGTCTGCCACACTAACGGCTGAACAAAAACAAAGTATTGAAGATATAGCCTATAGAACGTTGTTGTTGAATGTAACTGATAATGTGTTACAAGTCATTGATGAAACTAATGCTTATGATGTGTGGAATCATTTACAAGCATTACGTACGAAAGATACTTGAGAGAAAGACTAGACTATTTTCATTTGAAATGAATGTTGAAGTGGAAATCTTGGTGATTTTAATGAAAGGATAAAAGTCCTGCAGTGGAAACATTTACAAAACTTTTTCTCAATTTAATTGAAAAATTAGAAATACTCCTGGATTGGTAAACACAGAAACATACTTACCATAAAAAAAATCAATGGCTAGGCATACTTAACAAAAAAAAAAAAGGTTTCAATTGTAGTCGGTTCCAATTCTTTGAGTGATTGAAGTTGTTAGCAAAGACTTCAATTCATTCCTATTATTTAGTCTCAACTGTGTTTTCAACTTTCCTTTTTCTTCATGATGAAGAAGATGAAGAGAGAGATCGGAATACGTGGAATGATGAAGAAGTTGAAGAGAGAGATCAGAATACGTGGAATGCTCCTACATCCTTCGTTTCCCAAGTAACTTCATGAGAGTTGTTAATTAAATTTAAATTTAATATTAATATTCAAATAAATAAACAAACAATTAATTAATTAAATCATATGTAATTAATATTTTATATAAATCACATTTAAATAAATACTCCTCCATTAATTAATATTACAAATTAATTAGTTTAGTTAGATGAAACTTAATTAAATATAATTAAACTAAACTATTAATTAATCGCAAAAAGAGTTACGATCGAAGTTTACAAAGAAGCAGTTGGAATATTAGGAGCTCATGATGATAGCTCGATAATATTTCACAATGTGTTTCGCATACAACTTGGAAGTCTTTTTATAGACTCCAAACTTCAAATGTAATTGAGAAAATTAACAGATAAGATCAAATCAGATAAAACATGACCTCTTACACTACAAGAAATCGGGGTTTTTCCGACGCCAAAAAGGAAGTCGGCACAAAGAATAACGTCGGGAATAAGGATATTCCTGATGCCAGACAGACGAGTCGTGAAAGCCGCGTTAGAGAAAACCCTATTCTCGACGCCACACACAATGCGTCGGGAGTGGCGTCGGAAAAAAGGGTATTCCCGACGCGTCAAGCAAGCGTCGGCTAAATGGCATCGGGAATAAGGCCAAATTAAATTTAAAAAACACCTCATTTCCGATGCCATGCACAGTGCATCGGGAACGGCGTCGGGAATAAGGGAATTTTTCGATGCATGGCGTCGGGGATGGCCCCAGGAATAAGGGGTTTTTCCGATGCACTATTGCGCGTCAGGAAAACCATTTAATGAGCGTCGGGAATATCCTTATTCCTGATGCCGTAAAGGGGAGATCCCTTTTATAAACGTTTCAATTTTGTTTTACACAGAACTGAAAACGAAAGGGAAAGGGAGAAGAGAGAAACGAAGGTTCGTCGCCGTTCGTTCCGTCGTCGTTGCCGGCCCTCGCCGTCGTCTGTCGCTGTCTACCACCTTAGGTAAGTTTAAATATAAAGTTTGTTTAGTTTAAATATAAGTTTTAGGGTCGAAGCTAGAGCTCGTAAATGCTTAATGAAATTGATTGATTCTCCTTAGTTGAAAAAAGCTGTTGAACTGTGTGCAGAAGAAGGTAGCGTGATTATTTAACTATGGTTTCGATATGTTGATCACTAATGAAGCTGGTGATAAGTAATATGGTCGAAGATTTGATTATTAAGAATTGACATTGAACTCAAAGGGAGCTTGAGTTTACTTTCAAGAAGATTCATCTATAAACTCAGGGGGAGCCTGAATTCTTTAAGTTATATTGTACTTAAAGATTGTCATTTACGTAAGAAAAATATTCCTTATTGTATTTATTCATATTGACAACTTTGAATCTTAATAATATTACTTATCTGAGCTGTGAAAGTTCTCCAAACGTAGGTGGCATTCGCCGAACTGGGTTACCAAAGTTTCGTGTGTTATTTATTTCTGCTGATCATCTAGCTATTATGTCAATTATTTACTTTAAAATTAGCTAGAGGATTTATTGATTATTTCACAACTTTTTCAATTGGTATTAGAGCAAGGTTCCAAGACAATGGAGATAATCAGGGAAGGTCCTTCCACCACTCGTCCTCCAGTACTTGATGGCAAAAATTACTCATACTGGAAGCCACGTATGATTTCTTTCCTCAAATTATCACTTGATGGTAGGGCATGGAGATCTGTTGTAGCTAGATGGGAACTACCGATGGTTATAGTAGATGATCAATCTGTTCTTAAAATGAGATTGATTGGACAGATGCAGAAGAACAAGCTTATGTGGGAAATTCGAAAGCTCTTAATGCTACTTTTAATGGATGTTTTTAAATTAATAAATTATTGTAGTTCAGCTAAAGAAGCATGGAATATTTTAGAGGTTGCATATGAAGACACTTCTAAAGTTAAAATCTCTCGTTTACAGTTGGTAACCTCAAAGTTTGAAACATTAAACATGGCTGAAGAGGAGATTATTACTGAGTATAATGTTCGAGTTTTGAAAATTGCGAATGAGTCATTCAATCTTGGAGTAAAGATAATTGAATTATTCAAGATAGTGATAAAAGTGTTGCATTCTTTATCCGAAAAATTTGATATGAAGGTAACAACTATAGAGAAAGCACACGATATAACTACATTGAAACTAGATGAATTGTTTGGGTCTCTTCTTATATTTGAGATGACCATATCAAATAAGGAAGATAAGAAGGGAAAATGCATTGCATTTAAATCTATCTATAAGGAAGAGTCAACTAATAATAAATCATCAGGTGAAGCAAATGTGGATGAGTCAATTGCTCTCCTGACAAAATAGTTCTCAAAAGTAGTTAAGAAGTTCAAATGTAGGGAGTGTGGTGGCTTTGGTCATTATCAAGCTGAACGCCCTACACTTTTTAGAAAACAAAAGAAAAATTTTAGCGCTACCTTATCTGATGAAGATACGAATGAGAGTGAGGAAGAGGATGGATTTACTAATGCTTTCATCGTTAAATTGAAAAAAACTGACTCTATAGCTGTAGATGAAGATTTTGCAAAAGAAAGTGAAAATTGTCTTCTTATGAAGAACTGCAGTTAAAATGGAAGAAGATTATGTAGCTAGAGTTGTGCAAAAGGAAAAAACTACAAGATCTATCGGAGGAAAATGAACGATTGCTATCTGTTATATCTACTTTAAAACAAAGATTAAAGGAGATTCAAATAGAATATGATCAAGTTATGAAGTCAATAAAATTGTTGAATTCAAGATAAAAAAAAATGTAGATCAAATTCTGAGTTCAAGACAGTCTAGTTCAAATAGATGTGGTTTTGGATATAACTCATCTGCAAATTCTAACAGTCAAAATAATGTTACAAATTTTGTTCCTGCAACTGTTGGTGCAAATTCTGTTCAACCAGTTGAAACTAAAGCTGTCAGTTCTTCATCATGAATAACGAGCTGAGTTTGTCATTACTGTGGTAAGAAAAGTCATATTAGACAATTTTGTTATTCATTACAGAGAGACAGATTTCAACATCAGAAGATTAGTTATCCTTCACAGAAGCATAAATCTAATACTTTCAATCAAAATGGAAAGAGAAGTAGGTTTGGAGAGTGAAGCAATCAGAAAAATGCAGTATTGCTTTTACAACCATTCAATCCTCAATAGATGCATTGTATTTTGATAGTGGGTGTTTCAGACATATGACTGAGAATCGCTCCTTCTTCTCTGAGTTGAAAGAATGTTCATTTGGACATGTTACTTTTGGGAATGGTGCAAAAGAAAGAATTCTGGGAAAAAGAAATATTGTAAAACAAGATTTACCATATCTAAATGTTAGTCAACTTTGTGATTAGGGCTATATTGTGACTTTAACAAGAATGATTATATTATGACTGATATTAATAAAAATGTTCTTATGAGTGGCACTAGACAGATTGATAACTGTTATCACTGGATGTCGATAAAGAAGATTGGACACAGTTATGACATAAGAAACTTGGACATGCTAGTATAAGTTTCATCAGCAAGGCTATAAAAAATGGAACTGTTATAGGAATTATAGGAATTCCTGATATTGACACAAATAATATATATATATATATATATATATATATTTGTGGTGATTGTCAACTTGGAAGCAAATCAAGTCATCACACAAAAGTATGAAGGAATGTTATACAAATAGAGTTCTTAAACTTTTTCATATGGATCTTATGGTCCTATGCAAACAAAGAGTCTTGGAGGAAAAAAAGTATGTTTTTGTAGTTGTTGATGACTTCTCTTGGTTCACATTGATAAGATTTCTCAGAGGGAAATCAGATACTACAAAAGCATGCATCAGGTTGTGCCTATGCCTACAAAGTGATCAATGGAAGAATATTATTTGAATTAGAAGGAATCATAGAAAGGAATTTGAGAATGAAGAACTAAATAATTTTTGTGAAGTAAAAGGTATTCATCATGAGTATTCTGCTCTTTTAACACCTCTACAAAATAAGGTGGTGGAAAGGAAAAATAGAACTCTACAAGATATGGCTAGAGTCATGTTACATGCCAAAAATATCTCGCTTCAATTCTGGGCTAAAGTTGTAAATACTACTTGTCACATCCACAATCAAATTACTACTCGTTCTAGAACGTTAGTGACCTGGTATGAATTATGGAAAGGTAGGAAACCAAATGTTAAATATTTCCATGTGTTTGGAAGTACCTGCTAGATTCTTGCAGATAGAGAATATCACAGAAAATGGGATGCTAAATCTGATATAAGGTTCTTTTTAGGATATTCTTATAATATATGTGTCTATAGAGTATTTAAGAACAGATCGAAGATTGTCATGGAGACTATAAATGTGGTTGTGAATGATAATGAGAAGCCATTGCACAAACGAATTGATAATAAGGAAGAATTACTAATTCAACCATCTATTGCTTTTGTAACCACTAAACAATATGTTACTGCTTTTCCTTCAATTGATACAGGTGTTATTAACAGTGATAATAGCTCTAATTCGACTCAAAAAGAGGTAATTTCGAATATTAGTGGATATGCTTCATCTTCACATGTTTAGAAGAATCATCCTTCAAGTTCCATAATTGGTGATCCATCTGCTGGGATGACCACAAAAAAGAAGGATAAGATAGATTATGCCAAGATGATAGCAAATATTTGTTACACATCATCCATTGAGCCTACATTAGTCAATGAAGCTCTCAAAGATGAACTATGGATAAATGCTATGCAAGATGAACTGTTACAATTCAAACAGCATAATGTGTGGACTTTGGTTCCTAAATCTAAAGAAGCGAAAATCATAGGCACCAAATGGATATTAAAAAACCAGACAGATGAGAAAGGATCAGTCACTAAAAACAAGGCTAGGTTGGTTGCACAAGGCTACTCTGAGGTCGAAAGGTGGATTTTGATGAAACCTTCGCACCTATAGCTAGACTTGAAGCTATTCGCCTCTTGCTTAGCATATCGTGTATTAGAAAATTCAAGCTATATATCAAATGAATGTTAAAAGTGTCTTTCTAAATGGGTACTTTAATGAAGAAGTGTATGTTGCTCAACCTAAGGGTTTTATTGATCCAGTTTATCCTTAACATGTGTATAAATTTAATAAAGTTTTATATGAGGCTCAAGCAAGCACCTAGAGCTTGGTATGAATGCCTCACAATCTACCTTATTCACAAAGGGTATTCTAGAGGTGGGGCTGATAAAACATTATTTATTAATAGATCTGAAATAGATATGATTGTTGAAGGGATGAAAACCCTTTACAACGGAAGAATTACAGAAACTCAATTTTAATTGGAACCTTAAAATTATCAATACATTGGCAAAAATTACAGAAACAATTTTGATAGTTAAACATGCTTTGAAGAAAAATATAGAGAAGAAAACGTACTTTCGTTGACGACTCTGAATCTACCAATCACCAATTTGGGCACCACCACTAGGAAACCTTCCTATTCTTTGATTGATATGCTTTGTGGGAACCAAAATTGGAATAAGGGAATTTTTCTCTACGGAGAGAATTTTTTCAGAGAGAATGGAGCTTCTTCTTCTTCATAGAACTCACCCCTTTGATTGTTACGCAAAGTATTTCCACTTCTTCATACGGAAGAAGTGGGAAGTTTGAGATAATAAATGGGAACGCGGGAAAGTTTCCCTATTAACTTAATAATAATTATTAAATTAATATATATTAAAATAATTAAGTAATTTAATTTAATAATTAATTAATTTAATAATTAATTAAATCATATTTAATTAATATTTTCATTTAAATCATATTTAAATGAATATCTCTCGCATAACCTATAGTTTTAATTTAATTAATTTAATTAAATCCAATTAAACTAAACTATTAATTAATTCTCCAATTAATTAATTTCTAAATTAAATATCTTATATTTAATTTAATCCATAATTTGAATCATATTCAAATATAAATTTCTCTTATGCCTATAGTTTTAATATGTATCATATACACATTAAATTTTAACTTATAATTTTAATATGAATCTAATTCAAATTAAACTAATATTTGAACTTATTCAAATATTTTATTCTCTCGTAATTTAATTTTGAATCATATCCAAAATTAAATTTATATAATAAAGTCTAATTAAAATATAAACTTTATATTATAATGTATCAATATACATTATATTAATTTTCAAAGTAAATTTGAACATTTCAAATTACAACCAATATAAATAAATCTCATTACTCTTTATGCGTTAGGAAGGAGATTTAATGGACGTACAGATCAGAAGCTACAACGATATGAGATTAATTAGCTAAACTTATTAACTACATTTAATCAATATTCGTTAACTGTGTGTACACTCCATTAAAGACTCATAGCTGAACTCTTCTCACTGTAGATATATTTCTGTGTGCACGGATATAAACCAATACCAGTAAGTTAGTCATTCACAAGTGTTCGTAACACCAGCTGGGTCAAATTACCGTTTTACCCCTAGGTTACCTCTAGTCCTTAAATACCTGTGCTCCTCTAATGAACAACCTTTTTATGGTCCAACCACTAAACAAAAACCCCTCTCGTGCCATAGAGAGGGTAGACCTCTTTGTTCAAGTCCCGGAGACACCATTTAAGGGAACACTTATCTACTTACCCTAAAGGTGGGAAGGAGTGAATTCCATCTTGTGTGATTATGTTCCCAGCGCCCCACTCGGTCTTGTCCCTAAAATGATAAGCATATTGAGTCGGCAATTTGGCCACTCTCACCCGTACAAACCAAAGGACAATCCCTCGCAAACAGGAGTTCATAATACACTCAAGATTAAGACTAAGTCACCTAGGTCATCCTAATGAAATAGAAATCCAACTAGTTAACGAAGTTACATCTAGTGATTACTATTTCGTGGTCCAGTCTTATGCAAACTCATTGCATAGGATACCCTTACTTGCATGTCGCATACATGAACACATTGGATCAATTTGTTTGTATCAAATACAAAGTGAGCTGTATCCATAGTGTTAATAGGATAAGGTACCCAACCTTAACCCTATACTATAGACCCTTTAAGCTGATCTTGAACATTGATCTTCGTATGTCTCTACATATTGTTCAAAACTCATCAAAACAGCTTAGGATGTTAGTTTATTGGATTTAGGTTATTAAGACAAAACTAATAATATAATCAATAACACTTATTGAAATTATAATAATAAAACACTTTATTAATGACAGTCAATTGATTATATTTACTATCTACGAGTTTTAGGACATAAAACCCAACAATTGTTGCACAAATATATGTTGATGATATCAAATTTGGCGGATTTCCAAAAGAGTTAGTCAATAACTTTATTGATATTATGCAGTCTGAATTTGAAATGATCATGGTTGGAGAGTTTTCTTGTTTCCTTGAACTTTAGATTAAGTAAAGGAAGGAGAAAATCATTACATCACAGGAGAAATAATATGCTAAGAATATTGTTAAAAAGTTTGGGTTTGATAAATCTCAGCAAAAGAGGACTCCAACTACTACCCATGTTAAAATTACCAAAGACAGTGATGGGGAGACTTGTGATAATAAACTTTATAGAAGCATGATTGGTAGTTTACTTTATTTAATGACCAGTAAACCTGACATTGCCTATGCTGTGGGAATGTGCGTTCGTTTTCAATCTAATTCCCGAGTTTCACTTCTTGTTGTTGTTAAAAGAATCATCAAATATGTTCATGGCACAAGTGATTTTGGAGTTTTCTACTCATATGATACAAACTCTATTCTTGTTGGCTATTGTGATGTAGATTGGCCAAGTTGTTCAGAGGATAGGAAAAGCACTCTAGGAGGATGTTTCTTTCTTGGTAACAATCTAATTTCCTGGTTTAGTAAAAAACAAAATTGTGTTTGCTCGTCTAGAGTAGAGGCAGAGTATATTGTAGCTGGGAGTGGGTACACTCAGCTCATGTGGATGAAACAGATGCTTAATGAATATGGTATTCAATAGGATACAATGACTCTCTATTGTGATAATATGAGTGCAATTGATATTTCAAAGAACCCTGTTCAGCAGAGTAGGACAAAACACATTGATATTAGGCATCATTTTATCAAAGATCTTATTGAAGGAAAAATTGTTACTCTTGAGCATGTTCATTCAAATCTTCAGCTGACTGATATGTTTACTAAACCATTTGATGCAAGCTCATTTGAGCATCTGAGAGCTGGTTTAGGTGTTTGAAAGATTTAATTTTTTAAAATTAAATAAATGAGACATGGAAGAAGCTTTATGGCCCTTTATTTGTGGCCACGTATGCGCAATTATTGCCCTTTTTGGGCGTTTATTTAATTTTAGTTGTTTTAAGTGGGAAGTTTTTTTTCATTTAAACTTCCATCAACTTCATGAAACCCCTTCATCTTCGCAATCACAACTCACGTTCTTGGGGTTCCTCGTGTTTGAAAATGGTGAATACTCGTAGAGACAAGTATCAAGCTCAATCGACTAAAGTTGTTTCGAAAGGTTCTAACTCCAGAAACAACATGCATGGAGTTTGAATGAGGGATCATCATTTCAAGAGTATTCCTTCTTGGAGACCGTATTAGCTGCCTTTTGAGAAGAATCAGGTATCTCCTTCTAATAGTTCGAGTGTGTCGTTGCATGATGATAATGTTATTGAAGTTGATCCTGAAAATGTTGAATTTAAATTTGTTCCCTCTGAGTCTCATTTGTCTGTTATGGATTCTGATGAGAGGGATGATGTACCTTTAGTCAGTTTATTAAAAGAGAGTTTGTTTAAAAAGGGTTCTCGTTTTTCTGATAATATTGTGTCTACTGCGACTCCTGCCCCATTTGTGCGTCCTGATAGTAGTTCTTCTCAGAATGTTTTTATTTCGACCCCTAGTCAGCCTTAAACTGTTAATGAGAATCTTAACAAACTAGTCATTCCCCTCCTGCTCAGTCTCCTATGTTAAATCCTTCTATTGATTTTCAAGAATCGATTGTTCAATCTGAACCTGTGAGTTAGCTTTCTAATGGGCTTGATGAAAATGTTGAACCAAATGTCAATAATGCACCTCCTGATGATGACTCAAATGTGAGTATCCCTGCATCTGAATCAGTCCTTCCTCCTGCAGACTTGAAACCAAAGGCCAAGGAAACCCAAAAGGGACGTCATATGGTGACTACCAAAACTGGCCAAAGAAGATACCCTAAATATTCCATTTATACCCATTGATGGAATTTCATTAAGAGAGTGTTCAAAGATGGAATTATGTTGTACAGAGGCGAATTGGTGATGAAGTAAATGTGTTTGATAAGCATCACTCATGTTTGAGCATTATGGATTTGATCGTTAAAGCAGGCCTGTCTAAGACAATTTTCAATGTTAGTCATTTTTATCCACAGTTAATTAGGGAGTTCTTTGTAAATTTGTCTTCAGAGTTTAATGATCCAAGCAGTCCTGACTATTAGATTGTGCATATTCGAGGTCGTATGTTTAAGATTTCTCCTGCTATTATCAATGGCTTTCTGGGAAATACTGTGGTGTCTAGTTCTCAGTCTTCGCATCCATCTAATGATGAGTTGGCTTCTGTCTTATCTAAAGGTACATTGTTAGTTTGGCCACTGAATGGGATTCTTGCTGTTTCTCTAAGTGTTAAATATGTCATTCTCCATAAGATTGGCATTGCAAACTTGTTTCCTTCCTGGCATGCTTTGAGTGTTTCTACAGTTCTAGGTACATTTCTATATCAAATATGTAATGATGAATCTTTTGATGCTGGACTTTTTATATATAATTAGTTGTTGAGGCATGTTGGAATGTTGGTGTGAAGACTCCTATTCCTCTGCCTCGGTTCTTCTCAAACTTACTGATTCATCTGAATGCTAATATCTTGACTGCTAATGATGCCCCTCGTCCTGATCCAAAGGCCTTGTCTTTGAGTTATAGGCTGTTTCAAGGAAGTCATGTTCCTAACTTAAAACATGATAAGAGGCCCTATAGGAACCCTCGTGTGTTTGATACTAATGATATAAATGACTCTGCTGAAGGATTTTTTGTTCCTTGTGATTTAGCCTCAAGAATCATCAACACTCTCACGATATCTCGAGCTCTCTCAACATCTATTAATTTTTTATCTGATAGAAGATTGGAGGTCGATTCTCTTGTTTACCATCTTAAGATTCTTATTCCTTCTTTCAGTGTGGCTGTTTAGGCTCAAGAGTAGACATGTCTTTTATGTTCAAACGGGGAGAAGAGTTTTGTGAAGAGTTTGAGTTTTGTGCCTTTTGTTTATGGGTCATCTTAATGGGAAGTTGAAGTTTGTTATTATTATTTTTTTTTGTATGAAAGTTGTATGTTCAAAGGGGGAGAAGAGTTTTGTGATGTTAAATGAAAGATGATCTTCAGAAGACTTTGCTTAATGAAGTAATGATGTGTTTGTTGATTTGGTGTGTTGATATATGATTGTTAAGTGGTTATCTCCTGATATTTGCACTATGAGAAGCGTCAATGAAGCATTGGCTTGAACATAAACAAAATTCTCCATTTTTTGACAAAAAGGCGGAGCTTGTTTGTATTTTTGTCAAAAAGAATTTTTGAGATCTTTTATTATTTATTGAGTTTTTAATTTCAAAAAGATAAAAGATCTTCCATATTTTTAGGAATCTTTTATTAATATCTTTTTAAGATTTTATGAAGAAGAGTATATAAATTTTTGGAGCTGGAGCTTGTAAATGTTCAACGGAATTGATTGATTCTCCTTAGTTGAAAAAAGTTGTTGAACTGTGTGCTGAAAAAGGTAGCGTGATTATTTAACTATGGTTTCGATATGTTGATCACTGATGAAGTTGATGGTAAGTAATATGAATGAAGATTTGATTATGGAGAATTGACATTGAACTGAGGGAGAGCTTGAGTTTATCTTCAAGAAGATTCATCTATAAATTCAGGGGGAGCCTGAATCCTTTAGGTTATATTGTACTTAAGGATTGTTGTTTATATATGAAGAATGTTCCTTATTATATTGATTAATATTGACAACTTTGAATCTTAATAATATTACTTATCTGAGCTGAGGAAGCTCTCCAGACGTAGGGTGGTATTCGCCGAACTAAAGCTTCGTGTGGTATTTATTTCTGCTGATCATTTAGATATTATGTCAGTTATTTACTTTAGAATTAGCTAAAGGATTTATTGATTATATCACGACTTTTTCACAGATTACTCTAAGCTAAGCTTTGATGTAGTCTTGGTATGTGTAGGATTAAAGAACTAATGATTTTGAAAGAAATTTTTTTGTAAAAATTTCACGGTTCCAATGGGTTGGATTTATTGCTTTGAAAACTTTTTATTTTGATTTCTTATGGATCATTTCTATCTAGGACATGAGTTATTTCTATAGGTTTGGTGTGTACTAGAATAAATTCATAAAATTTTCTAATTTTTGTGAGGTATTCTAGAAGAAAAGTGAAGCCGTTAGAGAAGATTTTTTAAACCGTCTCATCGAGGGTGAGACTTTGATACTCAGGTTCTATGATAGGATCCAGAATATGTGGTAGGAGGAGGAGTAGATAACTCCTTATTTGATGAAGGAGAGGCATGATGCCTCATTTGAACGACTTCGTCCGAAGGACGAATGAGATTGACAAAAGGCCTAGGCGGAGTAGAAGACTCCATAGGAGATTTAATCCATATACTAGATGATCTTGATTTAGACTGGGTTACTGTGGTAAACTCTAAATCAATAACATATTGATCTACACTCAGGGTGAGGGTGCAGAGTTTGTAGAAGAAGATAAGTGACTGCCCTTTGAAGAGGTAGAAATTTCTCTTCCTCTAGTATTTCCTCTTTTGGAACTCATTTTTCTTCGAGAGATTTTTTAGAAAGGAGAGAGAGCTTTGGAGTTAGAAATTTCCTTGAGAGGTAGCCGGCTAGAGGGTTTTCTCTCCTTTTATAGACAAAACTTCAAAATCAAAGCGAGATAGTATGGCTTGCCATCTTGCAAAAATTTGTTTTAAAAAATGATTTTTCACATCTTTTTTTAATACAATTTTTTAAGCTCTCGAATCTGTTTTGATTACAAATTTTTTATTGATTAGTTCTCCTTGTAATTTTTAAACACAGAGAACTATTGCAAGTAATCCATTTTTACCGCTGAGTAATTTTTTTGGGTATCGTTCCAAATTCATGAGTGGAATCGGATTATTGATTCGGTCTTATCTAGACGTTGTTTGAGAATTCCTCCATATCGTAAATCATAGGCATTGATCTCAACGATAATGTTTGCTTTTGCGTTGATGAGACTTAGACAAGGAAATGATTTGACTAAAGACTTAATTTTTTGAACAATTTGGGTATGTGTGTCCGACCATGGGTTTGGATTTTTCTTTCGCCTTTGATTAAGTGGATTGCAAATGGACTTAAGATTCTTAATGAAATCGGATACATAATTTAGATAGCCCAAAAACCTTTGAAGTTGGGTTTTATATATCCAAAATTTGATCAGAAAAGTTTGAAACAAACTCAATTGATCTTTCAATGGGCTTGATCTTTCATAGGTATATTTCAAAACCCCAAAATCCAATTTTTGTTTCACATAATTTGATTTTAGGTAGAGAAACTACCAAACCATTTCTTTTAATAATATTTATAAAAATTATGATATGTTTAAAATGCTTTTTAAAATTTGGGGAAAAGACTAAAACTTCATCAATATAACAATTGTAAAATCTGAAAAATATCCTTCATGATTTTTTGAAACTTTGATGGACATTTTTAGCCCAAATGACATTATATTCCATTCATAATGTCCAAACGAAACATTGAAAGCAATTAATTTGTATTTATGTTTTTTCAGGTATTTAAATTTGCCAAACTCTGGATTTCATATCAAAATTTGAAAATATTTTTGAATTTGCAATTCTTTTGAGCAAATATTGTTTATTGGGAATTGAATATCTAATCCATTCCAAAACTTTATTTAAAGATTTATAATTCATTATTAACTTTGGAACATCACACTCTTTTTCGGCGGCATTATTGACATAGAAGGCAACACATGACCATGGACTTTTTGAAGGCCTTATTAAATGTTTATTTGACAAGTCATGCAATGTGTTAGCAAGTTTGAATTTATTTGAATCGGTCTAGCCTTTATTGGAATATCTGATTCTTTGCATTATTTGGAATAAGGAAGATCAACTATGTGCTTTTTTCTTTTCCAAAAATGCATTTGGTAAATTTAAACGAATTCCTTTTTCTGTTTTTAATTGAATTTCTTTTATTCTATTTTGAATGGAAGGATCAAATTTTAATTCCATTGTAATCAATTTCTTCTTTTAGAAAACAAATTTGCTTTTGTTTTCTTTTTATTTGTTCACTTTTTAGAACATTTATTTCAAATTTTAAATCTTCGATAGAAAATGATGTTTCTACCTTTAGCGTTTGTAAAACTTTTTAAAGACTTTTTTAAGAAATTGTTTTCTTTTTTAGAGATGGTTTTGAAGAAGACTTTCTTCTTAGAAAATCTCTAAGTGTTTCGGATTCGATATGTTATATATCAAACTATTTCTTTTATGGGTATAATAATTTTCATGAATACTAATTCATTTAATTTGTAGATTTACAGATTGATACATGGAAACCATACTCACAGGCTGAGTTACATGAGATGCAGGTTAAGTGTAACGACCCAACTTATTATACTAAGTCGAAGCCATTACTAAATTAAACGATAAGTAAAATTTGTAAAGTTGGATAAAATAAAACAAAACTTCAAAACTTTCATTTAAAAGCATAAACAAAAGTGACTAGAGATAAATATAAAATAAAATCCTAACTCGGGTCCTATCTAATTTTAAAGAAATAATAAATAAAGAATAAACAAAAAAGAAATGCGAACATTAAAGTCTGAACTAGGACATAAAGCGAAAGCAAGAGATCCCTATGGCTCGCCATGGTCACTTCTGGTCGCTCGTCAGTTTATCTTTGCTCTTACCTCTACCGCTACCTGAAAAAAATGAAATGGAAAGAGTGAGTATAAAATACTCAGTAAGGGACCCACTACTAATCCCGCTAGGTGTCTGTTAATTTTCTATTAGAGTCTTGAAAGTGGTAACCAAGAACTGGCACGTTTCCGAAAACGTGCGACATGTGATCCCAAAGGAACAATAACTGGTCTTCGGTGCACCCAAAGGAACACCTAGGACAAACTGGTCTGTAGTGTACCCGAAGGAACACTAAGACAATCGGACTGCGAGCGATCCCGTCGAACCACTCGAATCATGTCTATATCAATGCCAGACTGGCGGTCCCATCGGACTGCGCAGTCCTAAAAAGGTGGTGATCCCAAAGGACACCCATGCAGGTACGACTCTAATAGGACAAGTTAACATACACCCTAACCAACACATGCACGTAACAAAATCATCAATGCATCATCAAGTCATATCATATCATCATGTCATGTCATATCACATCATCATATCGTCATGTCATATCATATCATCATATCGTCATGTCATATCATATCCTCATTCATTTCCATGCCGCCATGCAATTTAGTTATCAATATGCACAACTCAAGATTTTCTCTCTCCTCAACCCAATTATCTTTATCTTCAACAAATATCTCTACCAATTTTATTATCCAAATAAAATAATTATATTGTCCTCAAAACTTAATTAATTACACAACAAAAAATATAATTAATCAAATTTCCTCAATTACATCCAAAGTTTCAATAATTACACTTAAGATAATTGAAACTAAATCATCCCAAATTCTTGGGGTGTTACATTAAGTTGGCTGATTTTTTGGGTTCGTACATATGATCTACGACTTATTTGTGATTCTAAAGCAGGAAAATTTTTTTGTGACTGATTATTTGAATTGTTCATATAGAGAGGGTTGATTGGTATACTTTTGAGACATTGTTGTGGTTTAGGGTTTAGGTGAATTGTTCATATGGAGGGGGGTTGCCATTAAGAAACTTTATATAGAGATGTGATATACTTGTGGGCTAAGTTAGTTAATTAGAGGATGTTGAGTTGAATTCTTGGAAATCTGATGAAATTGTTTATATTGGTTTTGTAAATGATATGAATATTTGCAAAGTTTTGGAAATGATATGGTGCAAGGTTTTATATTTGATGAATATTGTCGTTTATATGTATTTATGGAACAATTGTTGGACCACTATACAAGACCAATGGGAGCATAATACATTAACAAAAATACAATTGAATTACAATTTTAAAAAATTGAAAAATGCTTGGAGGTTTTGAAATGTCATAAACAATTGCATTCTTGATGATTTTAAAATGTCGTAAATATTCATATTCTTGACGGTTTTAAACTGTCTTGAAAATTTGTATACTTGACGGTTATAAACTGTCAACGTTCATTGTTCTTGACGTTTTTACCAACCGTTAAGAATATTCATTCTTGATAGTTTAAAACCATCAAGAGAGTCTGTTTTTTTGTAGTAATGTGTGACCGATAGTAGCTCACACGTAATCCATATCCACAAGGAAACACGCTACCAAACTGAGCTCACACATTCTTAGCACCTACCACAGTAACAACCTCTATATCCGCTTCTATGTGCACATAGAGCCACCCACCATGGATTAAACTAGGCTCGAAGCCAAAATCACATCCTCCATCCATGTCCTCACCTATGTTAAGGTTTTAGGATCTCCGATCACGACCTCTTTTAGTCTCAAAATCCCCTGACAACCAGAGGTAGCGCTACAGAAACACATTCACATAGTTACCAATATTCATAAAAATCACATATTTCATGTTTAAAAGCCAAACATGGTCAAAAACACATTTTCATAAAGTCATTTTCAATCCTTAACGATCAACACATATTTTAAAAATAACATTCCATTTAAACCATCCAAGTTTAATAACAGATCAAGAGGTATCCTTTTAAACCAGTTGTCATCTAAATCATTATTAATAAGTTCGAGTTTAACCATATTTCCAAACTATAAAAGTTCATGGAAATCGGAAATCATATTTTAAAAACATTTCTAACATATAGTTCATAAAACAATCATACTGGAGATTTTCTCAATCATGATGTACTATAATAACATATATAGATCTATAATGAAATACTTGAAAATAAACCACTCACTATCAATGACTCGGTCTCTCGAGATTATATGTTTTTTCCACTTCAATCTGACCCGAAACAAAGATTAAGGTCTCTTAGTTATCTTCACTTAGCAAGACAACACAACAATCTCCAAAAACACTTCATTATGAACGTTCAAGCTATTTTACGTTTCTAGAGTCCTCAAATTCTTGAATCTCCTTAGACTAAACCAAAAACTTCACTTTCAATCCCTTAAACCACAAATCTAGATTCTTAATAAAATGGATGTCCAACTTAAGTCAAACTTATTGGGTCTTTTTTTTACGCTCTTATACTCAATATCCATACCTTAAAGATTTAGATCCATTAACAATCTCAATATCAATCTAATGAGTCTAAACTTAGGAACTTACCCAAACTTATCTAAAACAACCTTAAACGTGTTGATCAATGCTTCCCAATTCTCCAAATCTTCAATCTCTTATATAAAACAATCTGCATGATATAAAGTTCATGCTAAAACTAAATGGGTATACAAGAACTATGAGAGAATTCATTAAATTTACCTAAAACCGTATCGAAAGCTTGTCGAAATCGTCTTGACAGCACATTATGACTTTCTAAATTCAAATCTAGTACCTAAAACCATTTTATGTTTTGAAGCTTATAGAAGTAACACCCAAGCGAACTCCAAAGTTAATGGAAAGTCCATTTTCAACCTTTAACATTCAACTACAGGACCAAAGTAGCATGGTAATTCAATTTCAACGCTTAAACTTAATAGGCATTCAAGAACTCTAAGAAAACTCAACGAAATTACTCCAAAACTTTCTAAGAATTCAATAAAGTAATCCAAACGTCAATGGACAGTACAATAACTACCATCAAACTTCAAAATCTAGCATCCAACACCATGAGTTATTCAATATTATCACTAAAATTAGACAGGTACTCAAGATCCACTCCATAAAGCTTGGAATCTTACCGAATTTTTGTGAAAATGCCCAATTCCGAGCTTCCTAAAGGTTGTGCAACAGCTAAAATCTTCAAAGATTCCAAAATCCAAAATCTTAGGTTAGATGAGGGACAGTCATAATAGAATCAAACTAACGGCGAATTAACTTGCTAAAGAATGGTGAGAGATAGTTGGCGTCATCTACAAGCTCTTGGAATTCTAGCGAAACCCCAAATGATGACGAATTCTGATGAGTGAGAGAGACGCGGCTACAACAACACAACTAATCAAAATCACGGACAATACCAACAACTAAAGAATCGGACAATTGACTTGTTGGATGCAGTGGAGATGATGCGCGAAGACCTAGCAATGGTATGTGTTATCATCGGAGGTGTGTCGGCATGCAAGAGAGATAGTGGCGTAAGGGGAGGTCGACACTGAGAATTTTCTAGAGAGGGGGAGAAAATCATGAGTGAAGAAGAAGAATCAAGAAGAAGAAGATAACTTTCTTCTTTGTTTATTGTTTTATTATTAATATTATTTTAGAAATAAATAAATATATAAAAAATTAAAACGAAATTACCACGTTGTCCTCACTTCAATTTTAACTTCCCTTGTTGCCCTTATCTTCATTCTTTTCAAATACTTGAATTCCCAACCCTTATTCCAACTAAATTGTTCCGATTACCTTAAAGAATTGATAATTAAATTTTCTACTTAGGAAATATTAATATAAATAGAAGGAGAATGTAATGAGGGCTTAAATGGAACAACTCATTTCACTTTGTCTCTTCATAAAGTTCTTTACTTGAACCTTGGAGACCTTCACAACTCTTGTAGCGGCAAACAACTCTTAAACTTGACTCCATCGCCTAGTAATTAATCCTTAGTTCAAACCAACTTTTAACTTCTAGATGATAAACACAAATTATAATGCAGCAGAATAAATAAACTTTTTCTCTTTATTAACTTAACACTTTACACAAAATTCATAAATTACAAGTACATTCCTTTTTCTTGCAAGTAAGAAAATAAAAGCAAGTTCTGAACTACACAATTTCCTTCTTCCATCACGCACGGTGCTTCTCTTCGCACTAAGTGTTTAGGAGTATAAGACTCATTTTCTTTCTTTGCTACTTCAACTTCTTCTTGAGACAGGGTACCTAGAGATGTAAAGTCCTCATTCCTTTCTTTACCTCGGTTGCCTAGCAACCCCAACTTTAAAGATAACCTTCAGGGTTTCCTTTCCCTACCTCAACTCTTTGGCTCTCTTGCTTCCTAGGCATGGTCTCACCAGCCTAGATGTGCACTCGCCTTCCTTCTGAATTGAGTTTTTGGGGTTAAGGAGTGATGCGCTTACCAACCGACTCCTTAAACGCGAGGTAGGGCGACATGACTCTCACGCCGCACAAGTTTACATAACGAACTTGCCTTCCCTCCTTTACTTGGCTTTTTTGCTTGAGATCCATCTTTTATTTGACTTTAATGTTTGACAACTTGGGGAGAGGAACTTAAAACCTAAGTCAAACGGACGTAGTGAACGATAGGTTTGAGAAATACCTTTCGGGGAATATAAAAACTTTAGATATAATAACAACAAGGTTAGTTCACAAAACACAAGGTTCTCATCGAATCAAACCACAATCATAGCAAGCACGAAAAGTTTCATGCACTTAAGTCATCACACATTCCAAACTCATCACCAGGACTTGGGATTATCTCCTCGCTTTGACATAAGATTCACATTTAACCAGCATCGCGTGAGTTATCTGAGATTTCCACTAGCGTCTTACCACATTCAATCTTTTCTCAGAATTGGGATTCACATTCAACCAGTGTCTCAAACATTATTTCTCACCTAGATCTGAGATTCACATTCAACCAGCATCCAACGTCAATAACACATCACAGCTTGCTCCAACCTAGGATTCTCCCCTCGCCTAGATTTGTGATTCACATATTCAACCAGTGTCGTGCTAATTCTTCAGAAAGAGATATAGTTTGGAATACTCGTTGAATGAGAATACTAATGGATGCTTTAAGTATTTCTTTCTATTCTTCAGTTTTGAAATTAAGAAATATTCTAGCGTTTTTCTTGTAAACCTTGTATCCAACGTCTATCTCGATGGAAGAGAGGTCTCAAGGATAGCAACTTAGTCTAAAGAAGCTTGGGATAGATTTCCTCCCCTCAAATTCCCCTTCCCGTATAGCAGGAAGCTTCAGTTCTCTCTAACGAATTTCCTATTTCTACTGAACTCGAGCGCTGAACCTAGTTTTAGTAGCAAGGTAAGACGAAGAAAGATCATAAATTAAGGTAATTCTCTTTTTCTCATCTCGCTAGTAGAATTAGCTAGCCCTTTCTGTTTGCAATAATTCATCTTCTTTAGTTGGGTCCCATAGGTCGGAATCAAGGTAATTCGAAGGATCGGTAGCTGAAATCGGCAGGCATCTCATAAGCCTCATTAAGAGTCGAGTTACTTGAAATTTTCACCAGCGTCTTGTGATAGTTTCATCTTTTTCACATCATACAATCACTACAATCTGCAGAAAGAAAGGTTAGCTTCCCACCTTACTTTCCTTTCATAAAATCATAGTAATAACAATATAATGCAATAAATATCAACAAAAGAATACTTTCAAGCGATCCTCAATAAAAATACATTTTTCACTTATCAAGATTACAGATATAACATTAACTACCTTTAGAAATCATTCATAAAACATTCTTCCATTGATGAAAGATTCACAAATATTTTTTGCTTATGAAAGTTACTAAAAACAATTATTTGTTACAAAGATCTTTCACAAAGATACTTATTTTATATATAAAGAATCATTCATGAAAATACTTAATCTCAACTCCTTCCTTCTCCGCTTAGCAGTTCCCTCGACCAACCATTTAATACTTAGAGCTTTCTCTTGTAATTTATCGAAGTGTTTAACATTTCAAAAAAAAACAACTCCTCTTTCCTTTAGTTGTGGGCCCTATTTATAGTGTTCTTTCACATCCAAGGGTCACTTTCATGTTTGACACGTGTCACTTTACCGATTCATCGTACCATTCAGTCAATCCAAACACGACACGTAGGGCAAATATCAGCGAGATCAGAACTTCCCTTGAGATACCAACCTTATTTCTTTGGAAAGCTAAACTCTTTAATCACCTGACTCTTTCTATCTTCTCGAGAAGCAACATACATTTACTTTACACAGTGAGTTATCTAGTCATTTCAACAAGACACCTACTTCTTCGCCACACTCTCTTGCGCGTAGGTACTTCTTTTCGCATTACTACGCTAAACGCCTAGTTATTAGCATCCAACACATGCTTCTTCCTTGCTAGTTATTCTTATCGCGTCACTTACCTTATGCGATAGAACTTAAACCCAAACATTTCTCTTTGCGTTGCCTTTCTCCTTTTGCATCCTTTCTCATAGGATGTCTAATGCTTATACTTAATCTGAAATAACTTTCCAATAAGGTTTCTTTTCAATAAGACTCCCTTTCTCTAGATCATGGCCTCGCAAATTTCATCGACAATTTCCTGCAATTGAAAATCTGAAATGTAGGATGAATATGAAGAATATTCTTTTTCATTTACCTCATGGATTCCTTTTTGTGGACACCTATTAGCATAATGTCATTCCTTTGTGCATTTGTAACAAAAAAAATCTTTTTGTTTGATTTTTCTCTTCTTTGAACCTCATTTTGTAGTTTTTTAGCTCGCCTTTTGTAATTTGAATGTTTATGATACCTCTTAGAGGTATTAGGCTTGTTGTAGCTTCAAAATTTTCTATAGTATATGGGTCTCATATTATAGTTTTTTGGATGAATTCTTCTTTAGTAAGATCCCAGTTCTTTAACTTTCTCAAATCCATATTGAGAGCAAAAGGTCTTCATTTCCCTTTCATGAAGATTTGAATTCTTTTGTACCTTAGCTTGAATTTTTATCTCATTGCAGATATCTAAACCGCACTATATAATTTTGAAAGTTAGTTAGGCATAGGTAAGGGTTTCCCAAAGTATTTCCTCAGGATATGCTTTATTGAGGGAGTTATAAAATTGTTCTTCCATGAAGCGTGGGAGTCCATCAATGAACGTTTCTTTCCAAAGATTTTTTAGAGTTTTATTGAGGGAGTTATAAAATAAGAACACATCTTTGTATCATCTAAAGTTTCCCAGAGAGAACCATTTTAAAATTTTTAATATTTTCCTTCGGTTTTCTATATCAATATCATTTCCTAGGTCGAAATGTTTGTTGATTGTATAGAGAAGAGCTTCTACAACATTCTCATTCTTCTTCTACCTCTTGAGTTCTTGAAGTTCCTGCTTTAGTTTTGATTGTCCTTAAAACTCTTGTCCTATGATTTCTAATTGCTTCTTTTTGTTCATTAGTTAGGGCATGATCCCACTACAATTTTAGGCTTCCACTAAACCCATTGATTAGTAGTTTAATAGCTTCTCCATTTGAAAGACCATTGAATTCATAAGCAAGAGAGCAAGTTAACATATTATTTAATATGTCATAGATTTGAAATTCTGGAGTTCCATCAATGTTCCAGACATATATTTATTCTCTATTGAATTTGGTATTTATTATATACCTTTGCCTTTACTCTAGTCCTTCTTCTGGAAATGAAGGTTGAGAATGAGAATTGATTTGATATCTCTTGTTAACAAATCTTCCAAAATTTATTTTGTTGATGTGTTTTTCTTCTTCATTAACAGGGAGATTTTCAAAGTCTTCCAAAAATTGAGCCGCATATTCTTCATTAAGAACATTTATTGAACTCTCACCCTTAGGTTGTTTAGACGACTATTAATTTCTTCAAGAATTTTTTGTGTTTGAATTTGTATCTTAACCTTTTCTAGAGGTTGGAAAAGGTTTGTAGTTTCTTCAAGGATAGAAGGATTTATAATTTCTTCTAGCTTAAAGAATTGGCTTGCAATTGAAGAAAACATTCTTTTAGAATGATTGTTATGAACTTGGATCTTTTTTATTTCCTTATTTTCAGGGCCTTATGCTATTCGGATTCTTTGATAGTTTGAAAGGGTGGTTTTGCTATAACGTTTTATATTGTAGAAGCTTTTGAACTCAACATCTTTCATTAGAGAATAATCGGCTTCGATTTCTCCTCTTTGAGTTTTTAAAGATTCTTTTTTTTTTATTATGCAAAAATGGTCAAAGTCTTTCCTTTGGTTGAACCAACTAAAAAATGTAATATGTTCTTGAAGTATTTCAAGAGTCGTATAATACTATTCTCTGAACAAGTTCTTTTTTGTTTCAGAGTAGTTTTTGAAAAAGGCAATTCTTTTGGTACAACGATGTGAGTTTCCTTCCCCATGAAGTAGTTGATGTTATCTTGGTGTAAAAAGGTCGATAAGCTGATTTGACCTTACCGTCCAATTGAATTAAGGATAAGGAGATGGTAGTAAGATGTGTCGTTTTGGTATTGGACAATTCTCACTGTTGGTAGAAGTAATCATTCCGGCATGGGAAGTTTCACTGGAGAAGTTTATAAATAGGAGAAGTCCATGAAGGGATAAAAGTCCTATGTAGCGAAATAAATTTAAACAGAACCATAACTCAAATTTAGTTGGGATTTTAAAAGTACCATGCATTGGAAAATCAATTACATAAATTGAATTACGGCTAAGCATGCTTTAAAAGAAAAAAAAGATACAGAGAAGAGAGAATGTATTTACTCTCGTTGAAGCCTCTATCTCTACTAAAACTCCAATATTGGGGCACCACCACTTGGAACCTCCTTATTCATTGAGAATGAAATTTTTGATTTGTGGGAACATAAACTGGTATGGAAAATTGTTGTTTAGAGAGAAAAAATTCACACAGAGTTACAGAATACTAGAAGCACTTTTCTCTTCTTTCTGCATTACGCTTACCTCCCTTCTTTTGAGACCAAACAATAGGTAGTTAGAGAGAATTAGGGATACATGGGAAAACCACCCACGTTCCCTAAATAACTCCGTGAAGGGAGTTATTAATTTAATTTAAAATAAAATAAAATAAAATAAAATTAATTAATTAATTTAAATTAAGTTAAACAATTAATTAAATTATATTTAGGGAAACTTTTATAAATGTAACAAAACACCAAACTATTTACGGTCCGTTTAACAAAGACCATAAAGTTAGCCATTTTTTAAATATTTCAGGTTTGCCCTTTCATCTTTCTTTTCTTTCTCGCGATTCATCTTCCTCCTGCTATTTCTTTCATCGTCTTCCTCCTGCGATTTCGTCTTTCTTCTTTCCTTTTTTTTCCTGCAATTTCTTTCCATCATCTTTCTTATTTTTCAATTCTTTATTTACGTCGTTCAATCTTTCCATCGTTTTCTTCTTTTCCTCTCCTTTTCTTTTTGCTTTTCCATCGTCTTTCTACTTTTCCTCTTTTTCTTTTCGTTGCGATTTTTTTTCATCCTCTTTCTTCTTTTCCTTTTTTTATGTCGTGCATAAAAAAATCAAAATCTAAAAGATCGTGTATAAAGAATCTTGAAAAAAATCATTTAGATTGGAGTAGCCAAATGTAAACTATCGTGTAAAAAGATAAACAATCGTGTAAAAAAAAGATCGTGTATAAAGAATTTTGAAAAAAACTCATTTAGATTGGAGTAGCTAAATGTAAACATCGTGTAAAAAAAGTAAACAATCATGTAAAAAAAATAAAAGATTGTGTATAAAGAACCTTGAAAAAAAATCATTTAGATTGGAGTAGCTAAATGTAAATGATAGTTTAAAAAAAGTAAACGATCGTGTAAAAATAAAAAATAAAAGATCGTGTATAAAGATTCTTGAATAAAAATCATTTGGATTGGAGTAGCCAAATGTAAACGATCGTGTAAAAAAATAAACAATCGTGTAAAGAAATCTAAACGATCGTGTACTAAAAGAATTAAAAAAGTCGTGTACCAAATTTTGAAAAAAAACCATTTAGATTTGGCTTCTCAAATCTAAACGATTAAATCTAAACGATCGTGTAACCAAATTTAAACATAACCAAATTAAACGATCGTGTAACAAAATTAAACGATGGAATTGAAAAGATAAATTGTAGCCATATCTAAACAATCGCGTATCAAACAATAACCAAATCTAAACGATCGCAAATATATTACGCGCGCGTTGTTTACGGCGTGGTTGGCGGGGCATTTTTTGTATTTTACACGGTGGGCCTCGGGCTTTTTCCGTTTTTGGAATTGTTCTATAGAGTATAAATGTTTTGCTGCTTTTTTATATATTTGAAAAGACCCTTTATATTTAATTAATATTTCATTTAGATCATATTTAAACAAATATCTCTCATATAACTTATAGTTTAAAGGTTAATTTTTATAAATATAACAAACCAACAAAATATTTACGGCATGGGTTACAAAATCAAAAAGCTCATGAAGCCAACCATTTTTTTAAAATATTTTAGGTTTGCCCTTGTCGCTTTTTTACCCCTTTTAAATTTCGCGCAGCTCCAATTTTTTCCTTCTTTCTTATCATCTTTTTTCTTTTCTTATTCTTCTGCAATTTTTCATTTACATTTGTTTGAAATCATGATCTTTGTTTTTAATCAATCAACCTTGTATTATTTTTTTAAAGTGTTATTTGGTTAAAGATCGTATACCAAATATAAAAGATCTTGGTACACGATCTTGAATAAAAATTGTAAGAATATAGGTACATGATCGTTTCAATTTGGTACATGATCGTTCAGTCTTATTGCAATATGGGGCTCGAGTCCAATTGAGATTGAAGGTAAAAAGGAAATTTTAAAGATCTCGAGGCTAATCTCAGCTCGAGTTCAACCGAGATTGAAGGTAAAAAAGAAAACTTGAAAGATCTTGGGGCGAATATTGGCTCGAGTTTGGTCAATATTGAAGATAAAAAAGGAAATTTGAAGGATCTAAGGACTAATCTCGGCTCGATCGTGTCCAACCGAAATTGAAGGTAAAAAAGAAAATTTGAAGGACCTCGAGGCTAATCTTGGCTTAAGTTCGACCAAGAGTATCTACACGATCATATTCCTTCATCCCGGGACATCTTGGGGCATGGTATACCTAAGATCATGTATCGGCATCTACTCAATCGTTCTACACGATCGTGTATTGCGCGCATGTGATCGATTTATCACATGTTGATGAGGGGTAATTTTGGTAGTTTATATTATGGACCTGTAAGCTTTTTTCGCTTTCAAAATTATTCTATATTGTTTAAACATTTTATTGATTTGTTATATTTTTGAAAAAAAAAACGTTAAACAAAACTAATAATTAATTCTCCAATTAATTAATTTCCAAATTTGAATCATATTCAAGTATAAATTAAGAGACGTCGGGGAAGGTTGTCCCGACGCACAAAAGACGTCGGGAAAAAACGTCGGAAGAGGCATTCCCGACGTTGTGAGGTGCGTCGGCATAAGGTCTGTTGGGAAAGAGGTATTCCCGACTCCACCTTTGTCGACGTTTTTTTTAGCATCGGGAGAGGCATTCCCAACGTTGTACCCACACGGCGTCGGGAATGCCTCTCCCGATGCGGTTCTCTCGACGTTCTTCTCGACGTCGTGATATACGTCGGCATATCTTTTTGATGTATTTTTCATTTTCGCCAACGTTTTTTTAGCGTCGGGAGTACCCTCGTCTCTTGTAGTGTATCTAGCAGAGAGATTCACGTTGAATCTAGGTGGTCATGCCTCCACATGGTTGCATGGAGTGATCTTGGGGTGAGGCGTGACAATTTTAGCTCTGATACCAATTTCTCAATTAAATGTAATTATTCCAACTCTGATACCAATCCTCAATGCTTAACCACAAAAGAGAGTTAAGATTGAAGTTTACAAGGAAAGAAAGCAGTCAGAATATTAAGAGCTCAGTGTGATAGATCAATAATATTTTGCAATGTCCTTTGCATTACAATTTGGAAATCTTTTATAACCATAATTAAAAAACAAATGAAATTGAGAAAATTAACAGATAAGATCAAATCAAACAGGACAAGATCCCTTATGTGATAAGATTTTGTAAATAAAAACCTAAAACCTAAAACCTAGAACTTTTTTACAAATATAAAAGGTGGGGGAAAAATCCACCAAAAGATTCCAAATGCCTACTTTACCAAAACCAGTAAATATTTTACCTTGTCGTAAATAATTGACCTAAAGTCTATCATATCATATTTATCTTACATGTTGGCCTAAAAAGTCCCTATTTCACCTATTAATACAAAAATATCAAAGAGAAGGGTGGATATGTCGTGGATGTGTTGTCCATTTAAGTAATTGCCTTGTAATTGTACTAAGTATGAAATTGAAGGAATAAAGTTGTTCAGTTGTCTAAAGTTATTATTTTTAGTTCGAAATGCATTACTTGTTTTGATTTAAAGTCGCTTTAGTTAAAGGACTAGGTGTCCTAGCGAAGAATTTTAAGTTCGAGTTAAGAATAAGTTTAGGCGTTCTAATGCTTCATAAGAGGCGTTAAAGCTACCTAAGTTGCACTCGTGCTCAAAACGTGAGGGAGGACGCATTTTCGAGTGGGGGCGTGATATTTTGGTATTAAAGCATATCTAGAAATCTTAAGGAATAAGCAAAGCTTGAGAAATTAAGTAAAGTTGAATTGATTTCCAAAGTTTCCTTTTGTTGGAAAAGTTGAAAGAAACATATTGCGAGGAAGAGGATGTGGACGATTAGGGAATAGGTCGCGCACAACAACTAAGCCCACTATGAACTTAGAAGCTCATTCAATAAAGACAGATTCTATGAGAGTGATGGAAGAGGAATTATATGATCGAGTTACATAAAGATTAATAGATGGTTTGTCAAGAGAGCCAAAGAGGAAATATGGTATAGAACAACTCAAGGCATTAGGAGCCAAGGAATTCTCAGGAACAATAGAACCAGAGCAGGTGGAGAAGTGGTTAATAACGATAGAAAAGTACTTTAGAGTTATGCAGTGCCCTACGGAAAGGAGGGTGGACTTAGTAGTTATTAGTAGTTCTCTTACTCCAAGAAGGAGAAGAAGATTGGTGAGCACTAGAAGAGAACAAATAAGGCGAGATAAGTTGGGATGAGTTCAAGTTAGCGTTTAATGAGAAGTATTTCTCAAAAACTTATAAGGAGGAGAGGCGAGATGAGTTTCTGCACTTAGAGCAAGGCGAGGTCACAGTTGCAGAGCATTAGAAGAAGTTCACAAAGTTAGCTAAGTACACATGAATGATAATGGCAATGGAGAGAGACAGATATAGGCGTTTTGAGTTTGGATTAAGGCCTAAGATAAGGACACCAGTCACAACTTTATATGCACGGTGTAGTTATGTCGAGTTAGTTGAGACATCATTGCGCGTTGAAATGAGTTTGAAAAGAAAGAGGTCAATAACGTCCACATTTAGTGGAGAAAGGAAAGGAGTGTAGCGAAGGAAGGGAGTAGCAAGTGAGTTAAGTCGACTTTTAGTCAAGGATTACATTGGAGTAGCGATCAGAAGCTTTCAATACAAGGAATTCGGTAAGAGGCATGTGGAAACCTATAGGCAAAGTGGTATCACTTGTTTTAAATGTGACAAAATAGGACACTACTAAAGTAAGTTTAAGGAGAAATCTAAGTTGGGTTAGGAACAGACGAGAATAAAACTGGCATCCCATTCAATTCAGCGACCCACACAAAGTGGACCAACATTGGAAAAAAGCAAGAAAACAGTGGAAATAGAATTTCAGGGACAAAATTCTTAAAGGAGGGGAGAATTGAAACCCACACTCTAAGAACAATTGTTGAGTAGTAGAGCTATAAATGTTAAGTTTAAAGTTTAGGTGTTCAAGAATTTTAAGGGTCTGGTATTGTGAGGTAAGCATGCATCCTAGCTAAGCGAGGCTCTAGAGTTGTGAGGGTCTAGCGTTGTTGCTTTATACATATACATACATACATACGTACATATATATTTTGTAATGCATAGGTTTGGAAAACTTGAGAAAATTAGATCAAAGTTTCAATTAATTTGAATGGGGCACTAAAAATGCAAGGGAATTAAGTTGAAACTTCAATTAGCAATAGGTGAAAGCAAAACAACTAAGTGGAATATTGGGGTGGTTTGAAAACCATTGTGAGACATTACCCTATGTTTTTTTTTTCTAGAGTACTGTTTAAATTAACGTTAAATTGACTACATCGAAATATAGTATTCAAATAAAAGATGTTCTTTTTTTATAGTTTGTGACTATATGCAAATGATTGCACACGCATATGACATATAAGTATACAATCGTGGCCATCATCAGTGCCATTATTCAACTAGGCGAAATATTGGGGTGGCTTAAGTTGTTGCAATCACTTATAAGATGCATAGACAGGAAGATGCTATAGATGCTTTTGTCCTAGAATATAGAAGAGGTTGAAATGTATGGACCGAAATTCTGGTCATCTATGTATTCTCTCTTATATGTAATAAAATGTAAATAACAATTTAATTTGGTTGCTTTTTTAATGAATGTGGAAACTTTTTTTTACTAAATTATCGTTGATTTGTGTTTTATAAATTTTATTTTTTTCATTCTAAGAAAATATTGATTTGATTAATAATGTTTCAAATTTTAGGTTGTTGATATAAAAAAAATAAACCATAATAAAATAGGATTTCTTTTTAAAATTTTGGAAACTCTTCCCGATGTTTACATGCGTTAGGACTGGTGGAGAACTCTTGATGCTCTCTACTTGGCGTTGAAGAGATACTTTTTTACCAATGTCCTACGACAAAAAATATCATCGAGGATGATCTCCTAACGTATTTTTTACTATTTTCCGATGATTTCAAGCGTCAGGAAATTATTGTTTTCTTGTAGTGCCTCTTTCAATAACCAACACCCATACCTACAATCGTCGGCTACTGCTAGCCATAACAGTCGATCTTGTGGTTCGTCTTTTTCTCTTACGTTCACCTCTTTGATCTGCTCGATCAGTCGTTGTGCATGCTTTCTCTTACCTTCACTGCCAATAAGGCTTTCTCTCTCACACACACACACTCTCTCTTCCACACACTCTCTCTCTTCCACGCACATCAATCTACCATCTCATGATGAACTTTCTTTCTCATTGGAGTTCGAGAAATCACAACCACCGGTTAAAGTTGCAACCATCGCACCACCAACAACTCCACCACCTACTCAACATTAACGTTCTCATCTGTCGTACAAACTGTTATTTGGTTGCACTAAGATCCTGTACTAAATATAAAAAAATTGGAAAAAATATGGTTTAGATTTGGGTAGCCAAATCCAAATGATCGTGTACAAAGAATCTTAAAATAATCGTTTAGATTTAGGTAGCCAAATCTAAACGATCATATAGACAAATCTAAACAATTGTGTACCAAAAGAATCATGAAAATTGTTTAGCCAAATTAATGATCATGGCTAAACGATCGTGTACCAAAAAATCTTGGAAAAATAAATGATCGTGTAGACAAATTCTAAGCAATCGTGTATCAAAAGAATTTTGAAAAAAAAATTTTTAGCCAAATCTAAACGATCGTGTACCAAAGAATCTTGAGAAAAATTGTTTAAATTAGTAACCAAATTAAACGATAGTATACAGAGAATGTTGAAAAAAAAATCATTTAGATTTGGCTATCCAAATCTAAACGATCACCAAACAATAGCAAAATCCAAAAGAACGTGTATCAAATATATTGTGTGTGTTGTTGACAGCGTGGTTGACGAAATACTTTTTGTATTTTCTATTATGGGTCTGTGAGGGTTTTCCATTTTTGGAATTGTCCTACACAATGTAAATATTTTATTGCTTCGTTATATTTTTTAAAATATCCCTCAAATAAACCTTCTAAATGGTATAGATTTTTACAAATTTTGAAATAGGTTTGTTTAAGATGTTGTTATTTGAGTTAAATTTGATTAGTATTTAAATTAATTTAATTTATTAGATTTACTTTACAGATGGGTCTTGTACATAAATAAGTACTACCTTTTCAATGAAACTCGAATGAAAATATTTTGTTTAAGTAAACATCTATCGAATTTTATGTACTTTCTATTCAATAATTGAATTGAGCTGCACATATAGCTAAACTGATTAAGCTTATACCATTTGATCCAGAAAGTGTTGAATTTCTCCACTTGATACATTTTATGTACAAATAATATAATAACAACAATAATAATTGAATGGAACTGGATATGTAAGTAGGTATAAATTATGCATAATTCTTAAAACCCAAATAATTGTTATCAAACAGGACGTTAATTAAGCAAAAACCAATACTAAGGTACTGATATAAATTGAATTGAGTTATGCATCATCTTTAAGGTGTGGTTGATGAGTAGTGTTGAGGAAATATTTGTTGACAGCTTGAGCAATGACTACCAAAGATTGAACACTTGCCAATGAAATATTTGAAGTAGCTTCTTCCTCCAGTTCATATTCAACACTTGATTTTACAATGCAACTTTCTTCACTCTTTTCAATTATCTCCACACGAAACTTGTAAAGAGTAAACCCAAGATCTAAGTAACCTCCTTCAACCATTTCTGCTATTTTAATACGATTTTCGTTATCTATCTTCACGAACTTTTCTTTGTAACTCGTAGGACCTCCTAAACCTGTATGTATGTTATACCCATAGTGTTAAATTCTTATTAATATCTCCATATTTCTATTGATATTTTCAAGTTTCAGATTTTTATCCAACCAACTTTTAAAGGTTCTTTTAGATATTGGTTTTCTAATACTTTTCAATGAACTGCGCATGTTCATTTAAAATACCAATATCCAATACTTTTAAAATACCAATATTGAGTAAACAAAGAAGTGCATGCCCATTGGATATTGGTTTTCTAATTGCATGAAATTGTAATCAGTCGAATAACTAAAACTAAATTTTTCTTGAATTTTAATTAAATATGTATTAATTGATCAACAGGTCATAATTTCAAATAGAAGAAAGAAAACTATCAACAAATTATAGAGAGTAGTAATAGTGAACAAATACCATGTGCAAAAGTGACATGAAGAAGAGTTCCTTCGCCTCCGTCGCCTTCGAGGACCTCGATTTTGTGGATGAGATTAGGGAGGTGAACTGGGATGAATTTTGCTATCTCAAGACCGCCGTAGAGCTTCCAAACTTTGGCCGCCGGCGCCTGAATCTCACTCTCATCACTTATTTCCCTCACCATTATTCTTTTCTTCACATACACTAAAACAGATATGTATTGTCTTTTTATTTAATAACCCATTAAGCCCTCCCCACTAATTTTGATTAATCCTCGAAATTTCCGTCCATATCTCGTGATTTTCAATATTTACCTTTTTTATAATATTAAAAATATAACCAAATTAAATAAATATATGATATTGTTATCTACCATGGATCGAAATAAAAATAAGAATAAACTACTATTTGTGTCAATATATGTTAGGATATTTTATGATATTTTGCGATCCTAATATTTTGATATATTTTATTTAGAAGTTTTGATATTTAAAATATTTTTTTTTATTTTTTTTTTGTTATATAGGATAGAGATTTGAATTAGGGGTCTTTTAAAAAATATAAAAAAACGGCAAAATATTTATACTCTATAGAACAATTCTAAAAACAGAAAAAACCGAGAGACCCACCATGTAAAATACCAAAAATACCCTGTCAACCACGTCATCAATAAGGCGCGCATAATATATTTGTGATTTATACGCGATCGTTTAGATATGGTTCAATATATACGCGATCATTTAGATATGGTTCAATATATACGCGATCGTTTAGATATGGCTACAACGCGATCGTTTAGATATGACTACAATTTATACGCGATCGTTTATATATGCCTACAATTTACCTTTTCAATTCTATCGTTTAATTTTGTTACATCGTTTAGATTTGGAGACCCAAATCTAAATGATTTTTTTTTATAAATTTGGTACATGATTTTTTTAATTCTTTTGGTACACGATTGTTTAGATTTACACGATCGTTTATTTTTTTACACGATCGTTTACATTTGGCTACTCAAATCCAAATGATTTTTTTAAAGATGTTTTCAAGATTTTTTGTACAATGTTTTATTTTTTTTACACGATCGTTTACTTTTTTAAACAATCGTTTACATTTAGCTATTTCAATCTAAATGATTTTTTTTTCAAGATTCTTTATACACAATCTTTTATTTTTTTAAAGATGTTTTCAAGATTTTTTGTACAATGTTTTATTTTTTTTACACGATCGTTTACTTTTTTAAACAATCGTTTACATTTAGCTATTTCAATCTAAATGATTTTTTTTTCAAGGTTCTTTATACACAATCTTTTATTTTTTTTTACACGATCGTTTACACTTTGCTACTCCAATCTAAATGATTTTTTTCAAGATTCTTTATGCAAGATTTTGCTATTTTGTTGTACACAGTCGTTTAGATTTGGTTATTAAATGTAAACGCGTAAAAAAAAAAAGAAGAAGAAAGACGATGAAAAGAAATCGCAGCGAACAAAAAAAAAAGGAAAAGTAGAAAGACGATGAAAAGAAATCGAAGTGAAAAAGAACGAATAAGAAAAGAAGAAAAACGATGGAAAGATTAAACGACATAAATAAATAATTGAAAAATAAGAAAGATGATGGAAATAAATCGCAAAAAAGAAAAAGAGTAAAGAAGAAAGACGAAACCGTAGGGAAAGACGGGGAAGACGAAATAACAGGAAGAAGATGAAATAACAGGAGGAAGACGAATCACGAGGAAGAAAAGAAAGATGGAGGACAAACCTGAAATATTTAAAAAATAACTAACCTTATACGCTTTGTTACACGAGTAGTAAATAGCTTCCAGCTTTGTTACATTTATGTAAGTTTTCGTTTGAATTATATGTAATGGAAAAGTTTTCCTTTGAATTATGTATTCTTTAAACTTAAATATAGGTAACAAAATTGGTTTTAGAATATTAGAGTCTAACTTGAGAATATGTGTGATTAAATATGTGTGTATATATATGTTTTGCAATTTGCTGGCAGCCGTCTTGTGGGATTTTTTAATTAAGCAGCGGTTATTTTTAGTGGTTGTTTGTCTGTGTGCGGCTCATTATTCTTATCTATACTGAGGTGTTGGATTTGTACATTTGACAAATTTCTCCTATATGTATGTATTATAAGAGTAATTAACCAATATTGATAGAAGTTTGTTTCATTCAAAAGGTTTCATATAATTTGGAAAGGATAGTTCTTTTTTTCTATAAACTTAAATAGTCATTCCCTTATCCATCCAACGTAAACTTTGGTTGCATTCCCAACATTTTCCCTTTGGACGGATTGAATATAGCTATATTTTTCATGTTGTTAAATTATTTCATTACAATTGAAGGTACTACAAGCTCAACCACGAAGTAGTCTTCCATCCAAATTACTCGTGAATAAATTAAAGGCTCAACCACGAATGCAAACTAATAACCATGACCTTCATGCATTTCTTTCGAGGCACCCAGTTTTTTGTTCCACACTTGAGACACTACAAGAAATTTGGCCTTTAATGTCACTTGGCGACCGACATCTTTGCGAGCGTTATTAAAGGGCTTTAATGTCGGTTGAGCTTCAATGTCGGTTTATAATCGACATTAAAGACATCTTTAATGTCGGTTATAAACCGACATTAAAGGCCTTCAATGTCGGTTATAAACCGACATCTTTGAAGGTGTTATTGAAGGCCTTTAATGTCGGTTTATCTTTAATGTCGGTGGATAACCGACATTAAAGATGTTTTTAATTTTTTTTTAACCGACATTAAAGCTGTCTTTAATGTCGTTTTTTCAAATTTATTTTTATTAAATCCTTGCATTATTGTCCATTTTGTATGACACCAAATAGTTAAAAATGAAATCTTTTACTTGTACATATACAAAATGAAATCTTAATAATGTGTACATTTATATACAACTTGGCTCCAAATACAAAGAAATTATGAAGCTTAATTATTATACACTGATCATCCTTTGGAAAAAAATAAAGAAAGAAAGAAAAAGAATATATTGAGAGAGCAATAACTAAAATTGCAACTAATAGCAAACTAGAACGCTTCACAAATGACCATCTTCAAGATCTTGTCACAAAGATAAGGGTCTGGCTAATTGTACTCACTTGCAACCATTTCTTCTATTGCAGTCATTTGTTTAGTGATATCTCCCTGTAAAAGACATCAAGATGGTTGAATTGATAAGTAACAATGTTATGACCTAGTTATAATTGCAAGTCTCGCAACCGAAACCTACGTAACTAAGTATCCATATCACAAACAAAACAAAAATGTAAAAACAGAAACCAACTTATTTAAGAGAAAAAAAGGTCGTTCAAAGCAAGCAAACCACATATCACAAAGATTTTTTTTTTTAATCTTCAAAAGAAAAAACACCACACCAGGGCCAGCGGTATTTCCTCATTGCCATAACCTGACTGAAAAATATGGCAACAAACTAGAAACAACAATGAACTTTGTGAATAAATAATAAATATGGCATCCTGTTGGTTGTTACATGAAAACGTCTCAAGAACGTGAAAACAGCTCAAACTTGGAGTATGACGTCGATAACTTGTTTGATTTTTCCAATGAGGGACCTGATTTGGAGTGGATGAGTAATTTCCTGTAATTGGGTATCATAAGCAGCACCTATAAAGCTTAGGTTGTTGGTGCACTCTCATGCAAATCATCACTGAATTATCTAAAATTTAATCGTTTCACTCATAGCCTTTACCAAAATATTTGGTTGCTGATGTACAGATTCCTACTAACTTCATCTTCTGCTATCATCAAATCAAAATCATATTCCAAAGATCATAATTCTATACACAACTATAGGGAATCTGCAAGAAACATCTCTAGCTTTATACCAGAATGATTATTTCCATCGCTGAATGTCTATTGCCTGCAGCATATGTGAAGAGTTTGTTTTAAACTTCTTAACTATTTCCATACAAAATACAATTTCTTTCACCTTTTGTTTGGCTGTTAGTGCTTCCTTGCAGGCTGTGCTATACATTTCCATGGTTTGCTTTAATTCCAACTTCAGCCTCCTCATTTCAGCCTCTACTTCTTCCTGTCATCAACATATAAAACTCAGCCTCATAGCTTCTATAGTTTTCTACAACAATTTCATTTTGTTTCCCAGCTCGTAAAGGGGATGTGAATCAAATTAAACTGTCAAAATCGATTCCATTGATAGATTAAATGTTTAACCCTACATACTCAAATTAAGAACCTATTTACACTAAAGAGGTAAAAGTAAAATAATAAGACCTCTTATAAGAAACAATTGAAACACAAGATAATCTAACTCAATTGTATAATCAAATAAACATAATTCAAGAATATAATTTAACACTTACCATACTCTGTGACGAAGTTGACAATCTGTCACTTTCTGAGAAAACCTTGGATTTTACGTGTAGAATTCTATTTTGGACCAATGCTTTTCTATTTTGGACTGTTCCTCTACTCACAGAGTAGAATTCTAGACCCATTTCTACATCTTACGAGTGAATAATACTTCAGTCTTATTTATCTTTTTCTTTTCTTCTGGTTTGGTTTAAGAAACAACTGGAAGATGAGCGGCCATATGTTGTTATAAGTATAGTTTTTCCTTCATTATCTTCGGGATGAACAAGACTGGGTCAACACCATGCTAACAAATTGTGCCATCTTCCAATTGTTTTTCCACCTTGAGAATCGAGTTCACACTGTAACATCGATGAATCATTTGACCTAGGATCGTTTTGTACTTCTCAACGATTGGAAGTACAACGAAGAGGCTTGTTGTCTAAAAGCCCAAACACTTTCTTAAACTAAAGGATCTTTTATCATTGAGATGCATTACTAAAATTCAGAAGGATTTCCAGAAAAACTTACCTTGCAGTATCATTAGAAGAAGCATGTAACACGTAAAAATACACCTTCGAATGTCAAAGACAATTTGGTCAGCGTCTATATCTTGTCAACCTTGGATTTTACCCAAACAAAACAGATGAGTACAAATTTGCAGCAAAATTTAAGTACTAATGTACTTAATATACATAACACCTAGACCATCGCTCACTCATGTTTGTGTTTTCTCCTACCTAAACCAACAAATTGGCCCCTTTGAAGCTTACTATAAGTATTATTTGTTCCCAACTAGTTCTTAACATGGAGAAAAAAATAAAAGAAACAAAAAGATAATTTGAATGATTGTAACAGAGTTCTTAACAGAGTTCTTACAGATATCCTGCTTCAGAAAGTTTTCAAATTTTGATTGCTCAAGCCTTTTCCCTTCACCTCATAAAAATATACAATGATGGGTATTTTCAAGAATGATTCATGACCAGCATCAACATCAGAAGTCTACACTACACCTTCAATGAATATACCCCCTAAGTTTAGATGACAGGCTTTGACCGGCCAATAAATAGATTTTTTTTTAAGATAGATTCCAACCAATTCACCCTCCCCCCAACACACACACACACATCCCTCACCTCTTTTTTTTTCTTCTAAAAGTTAATGTAAACAGTGTACAAACGCAACTTGAACATAAAGAGAAGAAATGAGTCAATATCAACTCACATTATATAGATCAATAACTGTCTCATCTGGACCCGATGAGAATGCACTGTTGACAAATACAAACTTCAAAGAATATAAACAATTAGCATAGAGAAGTGTCATTAATTTCAAATGAATTGGCAGATGGAAAAGAGATTATTCCACAAGTCAGATGAATACCAAGGTGTCCCGTTGAATGGACCGGCGTATATAATCAATAACTTTAATAAATTTGTCTGTTCCGGGCATCTGTCAAATGTATGAAATATGTGAATGAACGTTTTCCATAAACTTGCAAGTGTAGAAAACCAAATTCCAAAAAGTTGAACTTTCATGGATGAGCTGCTGTATAAAATTTACAAAACTGGACATTCTAAGACCGGTGATTCTATATGTTTATTCCAAATTTTATAAATACCACAAGTCATGTGCAGAAAAAATTCACGGCATAACAGGCATAACAGCGATGGTGATTCAACCCTAAACCCTAAAGTTGGATATGAATAGTTCATAAAATTATAAAAAACAAATCAATCAACCGCAACATTCCCATTGAACGAAACGGAGAAACAGAAACTCAAAGGAAGGAAACCCAATGAAAATCGAAAATCAAAATCGAAGATGAAGAATGGAAAATGTAAAATACGAATTTACCTCTACAGAAAGTGGATGAGCATGCCTTTGGATGAATATGGGAAGGATTCAGAAAAAGAACAGAAGATGAGAAAAACAATGAGAAATCTGTGATCTTCCTCAATCACTTTCTCTCTGCCAAACCAACGCCAAGGATGCCGATTGACTTTTGAAGGAGAGAGGTTGAAGAAGGTTTCCAAAACCAACGCCAAATCACAATAGAGGCGACAAGCTCAATGGTGGCAGCGATTGTTATTCGGAGAAGGAACGGGCATCGGAGAAGAAAAAGTCGCCGAAGAAGAAATGGACGAATTCATTTGGAGAAGAAAAGGGATTGCGCGAGTAGGAGAGGGTCGAAAGAGTAAAGTAAGAGAGAGACTGTTATTTTTTTCACAAAATAAAATTATTAAAAAAAATTAAATGGACCTTTAATGTCGGTTTTCAAAATGGCGGACCTTTAATGTCGGTTTAAAACCGACATTAAAGCTTAGTCTTTAATGTCGGTGGAAAACCGACATTAAACATCCGCCTTTTCAAAACCGACATTAATGTTCATTTTCCATTTTTCCCAACCGACATTAAAGCCTATATTTGTTCTAGTGAGAATTTCATCAATATATGATTACATTAGGGTATAGCTCTTATAATACCACTTTGTTAGAGACAACAAGCTTCTAAATATCTCTCATGCAATGGTATTTTATTATTGCTCATTTTGGACATACATAATTCTCATCCACTTTTGGTTTTGGCTTCACCCAATTAAATGCCTTATACTATATATATTGGAGATTCTTCATAGGATAATTCATGGGTCGGATTGGGCTGAATTGGGTTCAAACACTTTTTATACCTAACCCACTTGTTTGAGTTGCATATTTCTTCAAGCCAAATAATACTTATTTGAATAATGAACCCAACTTAAACCAACCATATTGAAGCATTTGGGTTGGGTTTGGTTTGGGTTACCTGAGTCTTTTATTGAAATTTTTATCCTAAATTAAATAAAACACTAACATGCAAAATAAAAGTTTTACATAACTATTTTCATATATTGAATTAAAATTAACAACCCAATCTCAATTTACAATTATGAAAAAAAAATTTCCAATATCTTAAAAATTATTTTTAGGAGTTGTTGATTGGGTTAGTTTCAAATTAGTTTGGGTTGTTTTTGGTGAACAACCCATGAACTAACCCAACCCCATGAGGTTTTCTTTTATATTTGGAACTAAACCTAACCCGAATAAGTTGATTACCCAACCGACCAAATCGTATGGATTAGTAGATTGGGTAGACTAGATTTTTTGGACACCCCTACTCCTCTATATACCACTGATCAACTCCATGCACAATAATTTTGCATAAGAGCTTTTGTGGTCTAAAATAGACACAATATATTATGTCTGATATATTAACTCTACAACTTTCATACATTAACCCTCAGATTTTTTTGCCTCTCTTATCAACACATTATTAATTGTTTTTACAATTTTTTGGTAGACTACTGCTAGTCATGATTGATCACGATTCATCTTAAAGTCCTATCTTAAAAGAAAGGGTTACCAATGAATTCACATCCTAAAGCTGGATGTGGAAAAAGCCTTCGATAAGATAAGTTGGAACTTCATTGAATACATGCTAAATCAAAAAAATTACCCAGATAGATTGAGAAAATGGATTAAAGCATGTATCTCAAATATGAATTATTCTATTCTCATCAATGGAAAGCTAAGAGGGAGGATAACAGCTCAGAAAGGTATCAGGCAAGGCGACTCCATATCCCCTTTCATTTTTATTCTTGCGATGGATTACCTCAGCAGACTGCTAAACCACCTAGAAAAGAGACAAGCTATCAAAGGAGCTCAAATAAATAACTGCTACAGTATAACTCACCTCCTCTTTGCAGATGATATTTTGATATTCGTGGAAGATGATGACGTTTCAATCAAAAACCTTCAAACAGCTCTTAGGCTATTTGAATTAGCATCCGGACTGAAGATAAATCTCTTTAAATCCATTATAAGTTCGGTAAACACTTCAAAAGAATGAGCTTCCAACATTGCAAGTATGCTTGGCTTTACTCAATAGTTCCTCCCCATCAACTACTTAGGAGTTCCCTTAGGAGGTAAGCTAAACTCAAGAGTTTTCTGGTCCCAAATTATTGAAAACATTCATAAAAAGTTAACAGTTGGAAATACAACCATATCACCAAAGGAGGAAGACTGGCTTTAATCAGATCATCTCTTGAAAGTACTCCAACTTATCAGCTATCGATCTTCAAAGCTCCAACCCAGATCTATAAAGATATTGAGAAAATATGGAGGAATTTCCTTTGGGAAGGTACCTCAAATTCAAATAACCCTCACCTGATTAACTGGGATACTTGCACATTACCAAGAGAAAAAGGTGGCATTGGCATTACAATGATGAAAGCTTCAAACTTTGCCCTTTTAACTAAGTGGCTTTGGCGCTATCACACTGAACCAGATGCTCTCTGGAAGTCGATAATCAATGCCAAATACAGTAAAACTTTCATTGGTTGTCTTCCAGAATATGGAAAGTACTCAAGCTTAAATGCTTCTTGGTGATCTATCATAAAAGGTAAAGACTGGTTCAATTCAAAAATTACTTGGACCATAAACAGCGGAGGCTCCCACTCATTTTGGCACAGCAACTGGACAAACATTATGTTACTGTACCAAAAAGCTCCAAGACTTTACGCGTTATCAAGTTGTAAAGAAGCCACTGTAAAAGAAGTTTGGTACCCGGGGACAAGTGATTGGAACTTTAAGCCAAGAAGGCCTCTCAATGAAAGGGAAACCAATGCTTGGCAATTATTAAAAAATTTCCTCCCCACCATAACACAAAACTCTATGGATGACAGACCAGTTTGGAACAAGGAGAGCAATGGTATTTACACGACTATCTCAGCAAAAAAAAAAAAAAAAAGCCTTCTCAGAAGAAGCTCAACTCTCTCAGTCAATACAAAGCCAAAACTACAAAAATCTTTGGGGATCCACTATTCCTCCAAAATGTAAGTTCTTTATTTGGACAATGCTATGCCAGAAACTTAGTACCATGGAAGCCATCCAAAAGAAAAATCCTTCCTGTTGTCTCAGTCCAAGTAGGTGTGTTAGATGTAAAAAGACAAACGAAGACATCAATCATCTCTTCCTTTCATGCCCCAGTGCTATACAACTTTGGATAAAGATGCAACAAGAGTTGAATTTTGCAATCCCTTTAACAAGCATCAAAGACTTATGCTCATATCTATGTGCTCTAAAAAACAACAACATGAAAGAAGTCATTCGTTTCAATGCAATAGCGGCAACATTATGGACAATTTGGTTGGAAAGAAACAACCAAATCTTCAAAAAAAAATCCTCCACATATTGGAATACATGGGAAAAGATCTCTTCCCTGATTGGCATATGGTCATCTAGAAGCTCCTTTTTCAAAAACTATTCTCAAAGTACTAGCTCTCGATCTCAATGTTTTCTCTAACTAATTACATTGTTACCAGGCTATTCTCCAGCCCATGTAACTTCTATTTGCTTCAGTTTTAATGAAATTTTGTTATGGTTGTTCTTAAACGCCATAACAAAGTATCCTTCTCTGAAAAAATGAATTTCTTACATTTAGACCAGCTTGGTTTTCTACATTATTTTCTTGGCTTGGAAATCAAAACTTTTTCGATCAGTGTTCTTGCAGAAAGGTGTTACCAATTAGGCATTCAATTGAAAAATCTTCCTTTAAGTTTTCCTTCACTCTATAGGAAACAAAACAAAAAAAAAAAAAAAAAGAGAGAGAGAGAGATAGAAAAAACTCTATTAACTTACAAATTATAGATCATTCAAGGAAAAAAAAAAAACTTTTCTTTTAAGTTTTTTCTTCATTGTATAGGAAAAAAAAAAAACTCTCAAATTAACTTACAACTTTTAGATCATTTAAGGAAAAAAAATATTTTTCCTTTAAATTCTCCTTCATTCTATAGGTAATAACGTATAATATTTGAATAATTATGTTCCATATTCATCATGGATGCATTGTTTTTCATATGAAAAGAAGTTAGAAAAAGTTTCCCACTTATATCAAGATATAAAAGATTACAAGAAATTAAACTCAAATATATGGAGTATAATTCAAGTACTCAGAACCTTTTATGATGTTATTATTATTGTAGATTGGGGAGAAAACAACTATAAAGGATGACAATAGATTTAATGCATCCTCTATTTAGGGTTTTTGTTGTGAAGGAGATAGTTATTTGCAAGTTGAACAACCTCAATGAGAGGTTGTAGAGTAACAAGTGAAGCATTTGCAGCAGATTCTTCCATGATTTCATATTCAATTGTGGTTTCAACAATACACTTATCTTCACCATTCTCAATTATCTTGAAACGAATCCTATAGAGAGTAAATCCCATGTCCAAGAATCCTCCTTCCACTATCTCTGTCTCTTTTATACGATTCTCATTATCTATTTTTGTAAATTTCTCTTTATAACTTGAGGTACCTAAACCTGCATTTATGTCCACACATTAGAAAGTCAAAACTCAACATGTTAAAGATCAAAATTAGTTGAATTGTGTTCATTAAGATTTAATTATACTTATGAACCTATACTCTAAATTAATGGTTTGCTTCTTTCGTACTCAAGAAAGTTGAATTCTTAGTATATTTTCAAAAGATAAATGTTCTTGACTATATTCTTTATGGCCTAATCTCAATTATATTCTTAGTATATTTTCAAAAAAATAAATGTTCTTGACTATATTCTTTATGGCCTAATCACTTTAAATCTTAAATTTATTAGTCCTACCTGAACAAATTAAAAAACAATCTTAATTTTAGTTTTTGAAGATTAATGTTATTGAAATGAGTTAAAAAAATAAAAGTTATTTTAAATAACAAAATGTATGGAAATATTTATAAATATATCAAAATATCACAATCTATCTTGGTTTTATCGTGGTAAACTGTTATATTTTGTAAATATTTTGATTTATTTTGCTATATATTTTGAAAACGGCCCAAAATAATAAAAGTAATTGTAATTTGAAAAAGAAAAAACAAAAATCGATTTTTATCCCAAAATTGTGGGGGTTGGTATCAATTATTAAAATTTAGTTAGAAAGGTCTCCAATTAATCCCTAAATATTTGTAAGTGTAATTTACACTCGTTTTCAGATTTTGTTCAACTAATATATTGTGAAACTTAAACATCAATTTAGATCATTTATTACAATTTATTTTCAAAACCATATGTGCATTAATTCTTAAACGTGTAAATCTAAATGGATGATTAAAGTAATAATGCATAGATAGTTCTCAATGGAAATTACGAGATTAAGTCTAAATCTAAATTGATTAAGTTATAAAATTGTCGAAGTTTCAACACAATTTTTAGATTTCACATGACATTTTTTCAAAATAAACCTAATGGATGGTCTAAATTATCCTTGTAATTGAAGGAAATGAATAGAGATAAATGTGTACCCTAAGTCTAAGGGTGTGTTTGGATTGGTTTTTGAAGTCTTTAATTTTTAAAATAACTAATTTTAAGGTAAATTGAGGTGTTTGGCATTCATTTGAAATAATTTTTGAAAAAATGAGATTATGAAATAAATCATTTTAGAGAAAACACATGCAACCAAATTTTAGAATAAATATTTATTTTATGTTTAATAAGAAATCCCTTCCAAATATCTATTTTTCTTCCTTTATTTTTTCTATTCCTTTTTACTATCTATTTTTTACTCCATTTTTCACTCCGTCGTTCTTTTTTTTTTTCTATTTTTAATTAATTTAAATATTTTTTTTCAATGTATATGAACACACATTTAAATATAGAGATTAGCAAATGTTTCTCTCTCAGTCAAATCTATTCCGACTTAATCATGAGGACGCCAATGAAGAACATGATCGTTCGGTTCGTGAAATAAAGATGAATGAATAACGTGATCGAATTGCACATCTCTTTGTCTAATTGATATTATATTGTCTCGAAAAAAATTATTTATTTCTTTATATTTTGTTGATAGAAATCAATTTTTTTTTATGATTATATATTTACATTTCAAGATCTTTGTGCTTTTAAAATTGAATTTTTCAAAAAAATTAATACAAAAAATAAATTTAATGTTTAGTTTCAAGTAACTAAAAAATTAATAATCTCAAGATAACGTACAATTAATTTTAAAATATATTTATGAAAAAAAGATTTAAAATGTGTGTATTTTTTATGAAATTTGTTCATAAATATAAACAAAATCAAACACAATTTTGTATATAAACATTTATAAAGAGGTCAAACCAAACATGTGGATATTTAGATTTTAAACTCATTTTACAAAAATTATTTTTTCAAAAATATATTCTTAAAAAAAAAAAAAATTCATAAGCAATCCAAACGGACCCTAAGTTGTTAGTATCGCACGTAAAACGACCTTCGATCAAAATTTCTCGAAAATTGAGAATGGGAAAATGAAACAATGGAAGAGATTACTAAAAATTGTTACCTGAAGCGAGAATGAGATTAAGAATAGTTCCTTCTCCTCCATCACCTTCAACCAATTCAACTTTCTTGAAAATATTCGGGAGTTGTTCTCCGACAATTCGTCCAAGTTCAAGGCTGCCGAAGAGCTGCCACGCCACGTTGGCCGGGACGTCAATTACTGTTTCGTGCCGGAGTTGACCCAACATCTTCTTGACTTTTCTGTCGTTGAATGGACAGAGAAAGATATGCCATGAGAAAGACTAACGAGTTCTATATAGTGCAAGGACAAAGTCATCTTCGAATAAGAATATTCCGTATTGTGTTCTTGGGTTATGGGTCATGGATAGTTCCGATATATGATGTAAAACAGTCCTCAAATATTTAAAGGAAATTTTTTCTTAATTATAATTTTAGTTCTTAATAATAACGCCACGGATGGATTTTAGTCGTTTGTTTTTACTCTTTTATGTTTTCTTTTTATAATCCACTAGAAAAGGGATGTTTCGTTTGGTTTTGGAACGGCAGAAAAATTGTACGGATGACCCATTATTTATCTGCTTTTTCAATTTTTTTGACACATATGCTTTTCATTGCTTGAAATTTTATTTTATTTTATTTTATTTGCAAGAAAGAGTAAATAAGAAGTAAAGAAGGAAGAACAAGTAACAAAACCAAACAATATTCCCATTTGAAAAAAATATGTCGTGCCTCAATAAGAAATTAAGTAGAATTATTCTACATAATATTTCCAATTAAGGAAAGAAAGAAAACTACATGAATCAATATTGTCTGAGATAGATATGTTGAGACTACATTCGATACAATTGTAAGCAAACTACCACAAGCAACCTTTGAAAAATATAAATTCAATTAACAAGTCTCCCCTAAATACTAAGGATGTTCATTTAATGGATCGATGTCAGTTTTTTACCAAAACTACCGCAATCACTGATATGTCAATTTTGATGGAATCACAAACTGTAGAGAAGTATTAATCAAATAAAAACTTGAGGGTATATTTATTATAAACATGACAATATAATTTTTTTAAAATTAAATATGAAATAAAATAATTGTGATGGGGTGGCATCTCATTTTCTTTATTTATTTATTTGTTTAAAGTTATGATGTGAGCCTTTAAAACAAGTCTGTTGATTCCATATATTGACACTTTGAGGGAGAGAGAAGTTCCCTTGACATCTTCCGACCTTAGCTTAGTTGGTAGAACGGAGGACTTTATTTTGTTGGCAGATAATCCTTAGGTCGCTGTTTTGAATCCGGCTGGTTGGATTTTATTTTCTTTAAGTCCACGTTTACTGATTTTGATGGTCAACCTAACTGAACTATTTTTATTATGTATATTTGAACATTTTACAAATGTCATTTACCTGGGATTCAAATTGTTTTTCTTTTTTCTTTTTATCTCTTGTAACAAACAAATAATGTAATATTATTAGATTACCCTCGAGTTTAAACAAAAAACAAAAATCTTTTACATAAAAAAAAGAAAAAAACCCTATCGATTCCATCTCTGTTAACAAAGGGACCTCCATCCCGCTTTCCATTTCCCTAAATTTCCCTTCTCAAAGCCCCACTTTCCTCAGCCAAATTTCATATTACTTTTGTGATGAATTATGTTGCATTGGTGGTAAAGCGTGACCTAAGATTAAAACATCAAATTTCCTAGAATTAATAATCGATAACTATTTCGTCCACATATTTTTAGTTTTCTAATGATTTAACCCTTGGATTTCAATAAATAACTACTTTGCTTCTTTACTGGTGCAAATTTTCATCACAACTAAGTGTGAATTTTTATTAATGTCTTAGCCTGTATAGTTTATAAAAATGTCATTCTCGATCGAGGACTTAGCATGTATAGTTTATAACATGTGTAAAAAAGTTCATTAAAACATGCAAAGTATCCTTCATAACAAGAATTAAATTGGTTACAAATTAAAAACTATAATGACTAAAAAACTAAATTGTAATAGATTTGGAAGTATAGGAACTAAATCCTTTCTAACTCTAGTTTAGAGACTAAATAATTATTTTCAGACAAGTTTAAGGACCAAAAGTATTTTTAACCTAATTTTAATGGATATTTTAAATGTAGGTGAGTAGATTGAGTATCAATTACCATTTCAGTGATCAATCATTCGATCTCTACCTCATGATTGAGTAGAAGAACTAATTCTCATTCTCAACTTTGGGATCACCCTCCAACGAACTTCTCGATTATCAACGCGTTGAAGTTCCAAGTCGTCACATTTGTCCATAAATCAACTCTTATTCATCCCCGTCAAATGACGTCATCATTGATAATAGCTACAAACTTTTAATGTTGAAAGCTAAAGTACTGTGATCACAACACTAGTATGTAACATTGTGACGGTACCTATCATTGATAATAGATGTCAAATATTGTATATGGTATTTCTATCTATTTTGTTACTTTTCTTTAGTAAAAAGAGACTTGACATGATGTTTTGAAACTAAATTGGTCTAAAAGTGGTAAAATATTAGAAGTGGTAAAATAAGTATACATGTGTTCTTAAATAATTTTAAGCAAGTTTAGAGAGTGATTTTGACCCATTTTAGAGCCTTTATATTAGTCCATATTGTTGTCGAATCAATGGTTGGATTTTATGCCTTAAATTCATTGTGTTAAATTCATAAACAATTTATTAATTATCAACACAAAATAATTATTATATATGTTAGGTTAACTCTTAAATTCCCATAATTCAATCCATTAAACAAAAAATTCAAGTTATGAATAGTATGTAGTTGAGATATAATCGAAATACGTTCAAGTAATAATCCGGAAAGTTTATAGTACGTATATAGATAAGAATGTGTACTTTATCTTAATAATACTATAGATGTGATCCACTTTGTAAAAATACAAGTGATGTAATTTAAAAAGTCGTTCGTTATGGAAATATGTGAACGAGAGTGATGAACTTGTATAAACTTGATCACAATTAATCTCTCTTTGCGGGGTTGTGGACTAAAAAATTAATATTCCACGTGACCATCATTAAGTAACTTTGACAAAGGTTGACCCACAAGAAGCCATTTAAACTTTCTACGGAAAACAGTAAAGAGGGGCTCAATTGACAAGTAAACTAAGAATGAAGAAGTTAAAGTTCGAAAAAATAAGATGGTGAGAGAGAGAGCACAAGGTTATCTTCCCCAATTAAGAGATCGTTAAACTATTTTTGGATTATCTAATTTACTCGAATTTTTCAATAAGTGTATTTTTAAAAAATAATGAAAAAAATAAAGTAGGCAGGAAAGAAATGTAAAAATTAGAACAGGAAAATCGTGTACCCAGTCCATGACTACGTTAAATCGTGGGTTGGATACACGTCTACGGATTAAAATCGTGGACCCAGTCCACGATGTGTGATTGGATTCGAGTGTACTTGGTACACAACTCCGTTCACATGTTATCCTTTCTGATCGTCAATGCTATAATTGACTGCCATATTTGTCCGATATGCAAGGTGTCGTGGACCGGGTACACGACTTGGTCACTTTATAACCTAGCCGCCTAGCCTTCTACCTTCCATCTTCACTTCGTGGTTCTTCCTTGCATTTTCAGGAAGATCTAACCTTCACAAAAACTTAGCAACTCTTCGATTCTTCGTGAAAAATTAGCAACCAGGAGCCTTCCTCGCAGTCAGCCTTCACGAAAAAAGGCTCCCTCCACTCCAATTTTGCCTTTCGATTTTGTCTTCATGAGGTATATGTTTATTTTATTTCCTTGTATGGTTTTATTATACTATACTTTGACTTGGTGAATTTAACTAAGTCATTGATGGGGTACACGATTTTGTTGTAAAAATTATTTGAATTTATGTTTGTTATTTGATTTTAGTTATGTTATTCGATTTTAGGGAAATTATTTGATTGTAGGAAAATTATTTGAAATTATCTGATTTTAGGTATGTTATTTGATTTTAGGAAAATTATTTGAAATTATTTGATTTTAGGTATATTATCAAAATAAAAAAATTCTTTGAAAATTATTTGATTTGAGGTACTTGAATTTTGAGGATTAGAGATATTTTAAATGTTAATATATGTGGGATGTTGTTTAATAGGATGGGTTTTCGCAAATAAAGAGAGTGTGGAATTTAGAATCTCATGTTTGAATAACCTAATTTAGGGGAGTATTTTCATAAATAATGTTTTTTTTTTTGTAAAAATAATGACAAAAATAGGATAGTGTTTAAAGAAATATCAAAAGTGAGGTAGAAGTTGAAACTATCGTAAAAAGAACAATAGTTTTGGTGAAGGATGGAAGTCGTGTACCATACACGACCATTAATCCACGTCAGCCTATTTGACCAGTCTTCGACTGACTGGATTAAAGAAAATCATGTACCCGGTACACAACTTCCTTCAAATGCTGACACATGACAGTTTAATTTCTCAAAAACTTTATTAATCATGGTCTTATTTTTGTCCTAATTCAGCCAAAATTATAATGTTTATTACGCTTATTTACAATGAACTTCAGTTTCGATGTTCACTTGCATTAAAAATTCCTCAACACAATTTTTTTTAACACAAAAATTCGATTTACAAACTAAGCATTATCTTGATCTCCCTCTACGACATCATTACCCTGTCATTGTTGTCTACGTCGAATGTATCTTCGATTTGTGTCGGCAACATTGAGTCATCTGGTCTGAATAATATATTCTATATTTTCCAAGGTTTGATCACATATTGAGCTCAAATCTTGTAAATTGTGTTCTATCGAGTAATATAATAATATAATTAAATAATGTGCATTTTATAAAATTATAAAAACAAATCATATTAAAATTCTTACCATGTAATAGTAGTAAGGGCCATAATTAATTGTGATAAATCGTCTTGTAATTGATGTGTACCAGGAAAAATAGTCATATGATATTGCTGGCTTGTGTGTTGCTACTTCTCGTACACGAAAACCATTTCGCGAATGCCACATTGTGATATACTCCACATTAATCCTATGTCAATATTAACCGTGTTTTCCTCTCAAATCAATTTAGTGTAGCGCGGGTTTGTATTGTCCAATAATGGAAGGAGTTGAAGCATACCAAACTATCGCAACACACGATCTGGTGCATGCAACTCAACGATATGGAAGCATATCATAGGACCCACGTAAGTCCAGACCAATTGATTATTATGATATCGATCAGGAAGCAACAATAAGCAATGCCATAATATCAGGTCTGTATGGTGTCCAATTAATGTGTTAAAAAAAACAAACATATGTAGCCAACAAAAAATAAGTAGACAACATTCATATTATACTTTACTAATTGAGTATGAATCGTTCAGTCAAATCTCTGTCGATACGTCAACAAAATATTTGCTTATTGTTCCAGGTAGGACACCACTCCATTAATGTGTGAAAAAAACTTAATAATAAATTACAAAGAGTGCAAATTTTATTTTATATATATATATAATACCTAAAAATTAGTGGTTGGCCAACTGGAGCCCATAATGCAACTTGTGATACGACAATAGGAAATCTGTCATATGCCTACACTTGTGGTAACATTAGTGGCCCAACTATGTCTAAGAATTGTATTGCTGGCTTGACACAATTTCCTATAAAGTCATGCAAGGCATGCAATGCCCCAATAATACGTACCAACCTGGTAGAAATCGCTTAAAAGTAGAAGAAACATACAGTATACTAGAGTATTTGATTATTTGTGGGCAAACAAAAAGTCTCCAATAAGTTGGATTATGTATGTACGAGCGTATCTCTAGACACTTACAACAATAGCATTTTGTGGCAATTCTGTGAATTGTTCAACCCATAGAAGACTCAACTTTTGACCTTTCATGTCAGGCAATAGAACTCCCTAGAAACCTTCACATACTTGCGTCTAGTTATACATTAACAATCCTAGAATAGGCTCCCATCCACCAGTAACCCCAATTGGATCACCATGGTAGAAGCTTGAAGTTCACAGACATTCCTTGGTATTTTAGTCAATTTGAATTGCTCAGGAAGAATTAAAAGGTGGGTTTGTTTTGTTTGAAGGTTTATTCAATTTCTAAAATGTTTTGCGAAGGAAACTTGAGCAAAGTCTAATGTTAGATTAATGTTTTTTGAAGCAGTAATCAAGTCACAGTTTGATGTAAGATTAAATTGATGATTGTTGTCTTTGGTGCATCATTTTAAATTTAGTATAAAAATAGAAGACTATTTAAGGTTCTGGTAATCAGTTTTGGTTTGTTTGACAAACCAAGAGGAAATAGGTCATTTTACACACCAAGGAACTAGCCTAAGGTTGTGAGTGACAAAACAGATTTCGAAAGTGATTTCTAAACTGTTATTTATGATTAAATGTTATCTATCCTTAAATACAATTTTATGAATAATACATGACTTCTATTAATGGTTTCAACCATAAGTTTCAAGCTTCGATTTTGTAATGAAATTTATATATGAGCACATTATCATTGACTTCCTGAAAAGTAGTTGAAATAAATTCATTTAAAGAAAGTATTGTTTATATATTTTCAATTTTCCACGAATAAGCTGAGTAAGTTTAAGTTTACGAAAGATAAAGATAACCACATATGTTTTAATGTTTTAATATGACTTTCTGAAATTTCTATTAACTACATGACTAAGATATTGAGCCCAAGGCTATATGGTACCATGTGCACGTAGGTAAGATTTCGTTGTTAACGTTGAGTGTACTCTGTAACAAGGATATTGTCGTGAGTGCTAGGCGTGTCCCACTACAACAAAGACAATGAGAATGTTGTGTGGACCCCACTACATCATAGAGCTAGTAAATGTTGGTTATACTAAGCGTGTCCTATACAACATAAATTTATAATGTTAGTTAAAATGTTTAATATACTTAATATGTATTGCTAGATTTCAATATCGTATATGCTGAGTATTTGAGAAAGTTGTTATTATACGTTTATATTTAACATTTTGATTAAATAGATTCATATTTGTAAGGTTTATCATCTACTCTATTTCTAGATTTACAGTTTTAAATCTAGTGATTCACTAGGCTTTATAAATTACCCTTTCAAAATATTTTCCCACTTTCCAGGTAGAGATCGATTTCCCGGTGTCTGATAGGTTATGCCTTAGTCGACTGAAAGCTCCCAAATGGTTAGCCAATACATGGGTGGAGTTGCACATAGAGTCTGTTTTGTTATGTTGTACTTGTCTTTGTAAGATTTAGATAGTTGGATATATTTTTTGTTATGATGTTTCCATCAAGTTTATTTCCTAAATGAGTTATTTTAGGGCTACATTTCATGTATGCTAAGGGTTGTCTAGGTTTCGTTGTGTTGAGTTACATGTAAAGTAGTTTATATACAAGATTAACATGTTATCAGGTTTAAGAGTTTTGCGGAGTCGACAGGTACCCTTGGAGGAGAGCGATGTCAGTCAGCCTCAAGCCATTTTCTAGGCTAAGCTAGCAGGTAGTTTAGGAGTTGTCACACCCCCTCTCGAACGACCTATAGCTTAGCCCGAAAGACGGTGTGAAGCCAACTAACATTGTTCTCCTCTAACTAACTCTGCTAAACTCTTGAACCTGATAAACATTCTAATCTTATATATATAATACTTTATATGAACACAACACAACCTAGATAATCCATAGACATACTTAAATGCAACCTGAAAATCATTGATTTAGCAAATAAACCTGATTGAGACATCATAACCAGAAAGATATCTAACAAAGGTTTACACAACCAAAACACTCAAAACTTACACAAACTGTAACTTATCTAAATCTTACGAAGACATATACAACATAACAAAACAGGCTTTATGTACAACTCCACCCACGTACTAGCTAACGATCTGGGAGCTTTCAGCATACTAAGACAGCCTATCAGGTGTCAGGAGCTCGATCTCTACCTAGAAAGTGGGAAAACATTTTGAAAGGGTAAGTTATAAAGCTTAGTGAGTGACTAAAAATAAAACTGTAATTCTAGAAATCAGAGCACATGATAAACCTTAAAAATATAAATTTTTCTAATCAAAACGTTAAATATAAATGTGTAATAAAAATAGTTAAATATAAATGTGTAATAATAATAGCTTTCTCAAATACTCAGCATGTACGTCATTGAAATCTAGCAACGCATATCAAATATATTAAACATTTTAATTAACATGGCAAATCTATGTTGTCTATAGAATACCTAATACAACCAATGTTTACTAGCTTTATGATGTAGTAGGACCCGCCCAGTACTCCCATCGTCTTTTTCGTAGTGGGACCCACCCAACAGTCACGGCATAATCGTTACAGAGTACACTCAACATTAACAACAGAATCTAACATGTGTGCACATGGTACCATATAGCCTCGGACTCAACATCTTAGTCTGTAGCTAATAGAAATCTAAAAAATTCATATAAAAAAATTAAAGCATGTCTGCTTATCTCTATATTTTGGAAAACTTAAACTTACTCAGCTTGTTCGTGGAAAACTGAAAAATCTATAGACTAAACAATACTTGCTTAAAATGATATTGTTTCAACTACTTTTCAGAAAGTCGATCACAACGTGCTCAAATATGAATTTCATTTTAAAACCTAAGCTTTAAATTAACTTATGCTTGAAATCATGTATTATCCATAAAATAAGATTCCAACAGAAACATAATTATAGATAATAGTTTAGATCAAATCAATTTTGAAAATCTGTTTTGTCACCCACAGCTTTAGGCTAGTTCCCTAGTGTGTAGACTCGACTTATTTTCTCTTGGTCTGTCAAACAAACCAAAACTGAATGTCAGAATCTTATATGGTCTTGTATTTTTATATTAAACTTAATATGATGCACAACACATGACATTCATCAATTCCAAACTTAAACATAAAAACATTTCACAGTTTTTCCCAGGATTTTCTAAATGCAACTACCTAACTTCAATCAATCATAATTTTCTCAATACTTCACCAAAATTAATGTATTTTATATCAAATTCTTCATTTTAAAATCCTCTACAACTTACTTGAAGGAAAGAAAACGAGACTCTCAATAGATTATTACAGAAATTGCTCGAAACATAAGTGTCTAAATTCGAGTCTTTTGCTAACCCCCAATTTGCTCCTGCAATTAAACTTGCGTCCAGTCATTTTTGGCTCACAATTTCTTCATGAAAGTTGAAAGAAGTTTAATAAGCTTTTAAATCATACCTAATAGAGCTTCTAACTCACTCTGGACAATCCAGAAAACTCAAAACACCGGAGACTTAACGAATTTGCACACCAAACTGTGATCTGATTGCCTCTTAGAAAATCATTAATCTAACATCATAATCTCCACAAGTTTCCTTCACAAAACTTATTATAAATTGAATAGACTTTCAAAAAAAAAAACAAACCTCACCTTTTAATTCCTTTTGTGTAGTTCAAATCGACTCAAAAACTAGAGGATGTTTGTTAACACCAAATTTTTGTCATGGCTATCTATTCCTTCATGTTTTTCTTCATCTCGTTCACCTTAATTCACAACTCTTTCCTCTTCTTCTTCTTTCTTAGATTCCACCTTAAGATCCCTCCGAAATTTTGGTTAAAATTGATGAAGTACTTACTTGCCAGTGGAGAAGTCTATAAAAAAAATGAGCACGGAAACTTCTCTCTCATCTCCTTCTCTTCCTCTTTCTTTATTCTCTTTTTAAATAAACTCTTCTTTTTCCTTTTTAATTACCTAAAAAATATATGAAAAATATAATAATTATTTTTATTTTCCTTTTCCTTTCTTTTCTTTTTCTTTTATAAAACAAATTCCAATATGAAAATCTCAGGTTTACAACTTACCACCCTCTTAGGAAATTTCGTCCTTAAAATTTAGAAGTCCTTAAACGAAGAGTGTCGAGTAACTCTTCCTAATCTGGTCTTCTAACTCCCAAGTTGTCTCCTCTATCCCGTGATGTCTCCAAAGAACTTTCACGAGTGTGATCGTCGTATTTCTCAAAACTTGCTTTTTTCTTGTCCAGGATTTGAACTTCCTCCTCATAACTCAAGTCCTCTTTCAGATCAATGGTTGCATTTGTAACATATGTTATAGATCTGGAATTCCAGGTTGGAGATCAAACTTTCTTGAAGTTATCTCAGTGGAAAGATGTTCTTTGCTTTAGGAGGAAAAGGAAGTTGAGACCTAGATATCTTGGATCATACAAGATAACAGAACGAGTTGGGCCAACAGCCTATAAACTTGAGTTGCTAGCAGAACTTGCTCGAATACATGATTTTATTATGTATCCATGTTGAGGAAATATATTCTAGATCTGTCACATATGTTGCATGCGCAACCGATGGAGCTAAAAGAAGACTTGAGTTATAAGGAGGAAGTGGTTCAAATATTGAACAGGAAAGAGAAAGTGTTGAGAAACAAGACGATCACACTCGTGAAAGTTCTTTTGAGCCACCGTGGAGTAGAGGAGGCAACCTGGGTGTTAAAATACCATATTAGGAAGAGCTACCCGACACTCTTTGCCTAAGAACTTCTAAATTTCGAGGACGAAATTTCCTAAGCGGAAGGTAAGTTGTAAACCTGAGATTGTCTTTGGATTATTTTCTATTGTAATATATTATAGAAAGTTGAATTTAAGTTGTTGAATAAAAATGGCAAAGCTTTTGGTTCAAATTGTGTTAATCATTTTTTAATTAGCTTTATAAAAAAAAGTAAAAAGAAAAAGAAGATGGAATTATATATATATATATACATAGGATTAAACAAAAAAAAAAAAGGAAAAGAAAAGTTTATTTAAAAGGAGAATAAAGAAAGAGGAGAAGAGAAGGAGATGAGAAAGAAATTTCAGTGCTCTTCTTTATTTATCGACTTCTCCATCGCCAAGCTAGTTCTTCATCAATTTTCACCAAAATTTTAGAGGGATCTTGAGGTTGAATCTGAGGAAGAAGAAGAAGAGGACAGAGTTTTGAATTAAGGTGAAAGAGATGAAGAAAAACATGGAGGGATAGACAGCCATGGCAAAAGCTCAGTTCACAGATATTTCCTGGTTTTTTAGTCGGTTTGAACTGCGTAGGAGGAATTAAAAGGTGAGATTTGTTTTATTTGAAATTTTATTCAATTTATAACAAGTTTTGTAAAGGAAACTTGGACAAATTCTCATGTTTGATTAATGTTTTTCGAAGAGGCAATCAGGTCACAGTTTGGTGTGCAAATTCGTGAAGCCTCTGATTTTTTGAGTTTTTCGGATTGAACAGAGTGAGTTAGAAGCTCTATTAGGTATGGTTGAAAATCTTATTAAATTTCCTACAACTTTCATGAAGAAACCATGAGTAAAAAATGACTGAAAGTAAGTTTAATTTCAAGAACAAGTCATAGGTTAGCAAAAGACCCAAATTTGAATTACCTCTACTTCGAGTGATTTTTATAGCTATCCGTTGGGAATCTCATTTTTTTTCCTTCTAGTAAGTTGTGGAGGAGTTCAAAATGAAGAGTTTCAAAACTGATTTCTAAACTGATATTTATGATTATGTTTCTATGTTTGAATCTGATGGATAATACATAATTTCAAGCATAAGTTTCAAACTTAGGTTTTAAAATGAAATTTATATATGAGCACGTTAACATTAACTTCCTGAAAAGTAGTTGAAATAAATTCATTTAAAGCAAGTATTGTTTATTGATTTTTAGTTTTCCACAAACAAGTTGAGTAATTTAAAGTTTTACGAAAGATAAAGATAAGCAGGCACATTTTAATGTTTTCACTTGATGTATGTATATGGGTTGTCTAGGTTCCGCTGTGTTGTGTTTCATATAAAGTAGTTTATATATAAGATTAGCATGTTTATCAGGTTAAAGAGTTCAGTAGAACTGACAAGTATCATTAAAGGGAAACGATAACAGTCAGCTTCACGCCGCCTTCCAGGCTAAGCTAGCAGGTAGTTCGAGAGGGGGTGTAACACCTAATCATTGCACTATTGTCATCGTCTACGTCGAATGCATTTTCGATCAGTGTCGGCAACATTGATTCATCTGGTCTGCTGAACAATATGTTTTATATTTTCTAAGGTTTGACCTCAAATCTTGTAAATTGAGTTCCATCTAGTAAGCATATACGTCTTGAACAAAATTATTTCGAACAATTACAAAAATATAATTAAATAATGTGCATGTTATAAAATTAAAATTATACAACAAATCATATTAAAACTTTTACCATGAAATAATAGTATGCACCACCATGTGTGATAAGTCGTCTTTGTAATTGATGTGTACCAGATAAAATAGTCATCTGATATAGTTGGCTCGTGTGTTGCTTCTTCTTGTACACAAAGATCATTTCACGAATGCCACATTGTGATATACTCCGCATGAATTCTACGTCAATCTTGATCGTGTTTGTCTCTTCAACAATATATTTGTTAATTGTTCTGATGCAGGTAGAACTTCACTTCATTTAATGTGTGAAAAAATTTAATAATAAGTTATGGATAGTGTAAACTTTATTAAAAAATAATATATAAATAAAATAATAAGGAATCTCAAAGGTCGAGTAACTGGAGCTTGTAATTCAACTTATGGTGCTACAATAGAAAATATATCATATGCCCATACTTGTAGTAGTATTAGTGGCCCAACTATTTCTAAGGATTGTGCCTTAGTGGCTCGACACAATTCTCTATAAAGCCATGCAAGGCATGCAACACCCAAAAGTACGTACCAACTTGGTTGAAATCGCTTAAAAGCAAAAGAAACATACAATGTATCGAGGTATTTGATTTGTCGGCAAACAAAAAGCCTCCAATGAGTTGCATTATGTATGCACGAGCGTATCTCTAGACGCTCACAACAATAACATCTAGTTTCCATTCTATGAATTGTTCGACCAACCATGGAAGACTCAACCTTTGACCTTCAGTGTCAGACAGTAGAACTCCCAAGAATTTCCCACATACTTTCTTCCAGTTATACGTTTACAATGTCCTACAACGTGATCGTGCATTCTCCATAATGCATATGAAATGTGTGGTTCTTTGGTCTTAAAAGTTCGACCAAACCAATAATTAAGTGTCAATCCAACTGCATGAATCCTATCTGAAAAATCCCAAGAAATCCAGCAGATTTTAAGTATGGCACAATACGTTGATCGAAGGGGATCGTGCACTGGGATGCTGCCACTCTATTTCAAAAACTCAAAACCACAATGGAGGAAGTGTCCCATATAGATTATGAGCGATCTGACGGTTGTTGATATAACTGGGTAAGATCAATGGAGCCTTTGTATGGAGAAACATACTCATTCCCATGTGAACCTCAAATGTTTAGGTTTCTCTACCAATTGGTGTCACTTAATGTTTAGAGGCTCGTTTTTTCTACCTCTTAAGCTTTCTTACCGCATATTCTGTATAAACATCTCCACTGTCGAGTACTTCACTTATCTCATCTCTTCAACGTCCAAAATACAGAATTGTGCGATATATTGTCAATCTAACCAAAGAAGTTATGGGTAATATTCGAGCTCCTTTAAATACACAATTTATACATTCAACTGCATTTTTTGTCATCCACCCATATTGATATCCATTATCGTGTGGCTGATTCCATTTTTCCAGATTAATATCCTCAAAGTACTCAAGACACTCTGGATTCAATTATTTTAGATCCTTCATGCACTTCTATCTGTATTCCGTATTGAATTTGCTAGCAACATGATGAAAACAATATCCATGACATGCTCGAGGTTCACTCCAACCTACGTCTTCATTGTTAATGGCAGAAAGAATGTTTCTATGCCTATTAAAGATCAAACGAATATCATCTCGATTAGTAACGTATTGATGCATTGCATGAACAAAATATGACCAATTGTAGGCGTTTTCCCCTTCCATAGTAGCAAATGCAAGAGAAAATATATGACCATTTGCATTAATAGAAAAGGTTATTAACATTTTGCTCTTATACTTCCATATAAATGAGTTCCATCAATCTGAATTAATGGCCTACAATATTTGAATCCTTCTATTGTAGGACCAAATGACCAGAAAACTTTTTCAAAGATAGTCATACGTGTTACATCACTTGGAAGAAAATATCAATCAACTCGGGTTGCAGGATTGTAATGTGCAATGACACTCAACTAGTAAGAAAGCTTGTTATATGATTTCTCCAAGTCACCAAAAACAACAATAAGTCCTTTTCTCTTTGCTTGTCATACTCGTCTGCACTTGACACTGTAACCATATTGTTGTTTTATTATTTCTATGAGCAATGGCACAGTAACACTAGGATCAGCTCTAACCATGTTTGGATTTCAACATTCATGAAATGAGAATCGAGTTGTGAGTGATCTTGTGTTAAGTGTGAATACAAACATGAGTGTTTTCCTTCAAGCCTAGTAATTTCAAACTTTCCGTAGATCTTATGCCTACTTCCACGTAACCTCCAGTTACAGCCAACTTTCCATTGTTTGTGTCTAACATACCAAATATTTTGGTTTGATTCAACTATAACAATTTCGTATATTCTGTCTCACGATACTTTTTAACGTCCAACTGAAGATCTTCTTTACAATCAAATAACATTCCCTTTTGAATTAAACAAAATGTGTCTACGGACACATTCCTATCTCCCAATGTTGACCCTTTTTACTTTCTTTATTCCTTTCTATGAACTTCTTTATCCCTTTTGAACTTCTTCTTTTATGGCATTATTAATGAACTTTCTTCTTGTTGGATAGGCTTAGAATTTATGGAACTGAAACAGAGAAAACTATCCTTATATCCGAATACTATTGATGTTAGAGAAAAGCCTACCTCTTTATTCCACTAGTTTTTATGTTTCTGGTTCTTTAATGGTCCGAAAGACTCATAAATCCATATGAATATGAAACTTTGGACCCGTCCCACTTTGCGATTCCACATAGAAGATATTCCACATAAAAAGGACCTCTTTACTCCACTACATCAATGAACAATTCAATATTCTTTGAACCTGGGAGTCTTCTTCCTCAATTCTTCTGGTCTACATTAAGAGATAGGAATGTATTCATAGACACATCTTGTTTAATTCAAAAGCGAATGTTATTTGACTGTAAAAAAGATCTTTAGTTGGCCGTTAAAAAGTATTGTGTGACAAAACACTACGAAATTGTTATAGTTGAATCGAACCAAAATATTTGGTATCTTAGATACAAACAATGGAAAGATGGTTATAACTTGAGGTTACGTGGAAGTAGGCGTAAGACCCACAAAATGTTCGAAATTACTAGGCTTGAAAGAGAACACCCATGTATGTACTCACAACTCAATTCTAATTTCATGTGTTAAAATTCAAAACATGGTTAGAGTTGATTCTAGTGTTATTGTGTCATTGCTCATGGAAATAATAAAACAACAATACGATTACAATGTCAAATACAGACGAGTATGGCAAGCAAAGAGAAAAGCACTTGTTGCTATTTTTGGTGACTGGGAAAATGATATAAGGAGCTTCCATAGTGGTTGAGTGTCGTTGTACATTACAATCCTGCAACACGAGTTGATTGATATTTTCTTCCATGTGATGTAATAGGTACGACTATTTTTGGAAGATTTTTCTGGTCATTTGGTCCTACAATAGAAGAGTTCAAATATTGTAGGCTATTAATTTAGATTGATGGAACCCATTTGTATGGAAAGTATAAGGGCAAAATGTTAACTGTCTAATATATTTATGCAAATGGTCATATATTTCCTCTTGCATTTACTATTATGGAAGAGGAAAACGCCTACAATTGGTCATGATTTCTTCATGCAATGCATCAATACGTTACTGATCGGTTACTGATCGAAATGATATTTGTTTGATCTCTCTTTCTGCCATTAACAATGAAGAGGTAAGTTGGAGTGAACCTTAAGCATGTCAATGATATTGTTTTCGTCATATTGCTAGCAACTTCAATAGAAAATACATATTGAAGCAACTGAACTATTTGGTATTTAAGGCAGGTAATCAACACCAAAGATGCAAGTTTACAAGTTGCATGAAGGATCTAAAACAATTGAATCCATAGTATCTTGAGTACTTTGAGGATATTGATCAGGAAAAATCGAATCAATCACACGATAATGAATATCGATATGGGTGGACACTACTGGAAAAATGACATACTATGACAGTTCACTACAGGCTAAAATGAAACGAGAGAAGAAAAACTGTCATAAATATCAAAAATTCACATTTTTGCGGGAAAAGACAAAAATTTTCGGATTTGAAGAATTTATGACAGTTTTTAAGTGTCATAAATCTATGACAACGTTTAAATTTCATTAAATATAAATAATAAATAATAAATATTTATTTAAATTGAATGAAAAGAAAGAAATAAAAGAGAGGGGGAATTGGAGTTTGCGTGAAAGGATAGGAGAGCATCCTCTTCTTGAAATTTTTCCCGCGAACCTTCCCTCACGGCGCAATCTCTCTCTATCTCTTCATCGCCAACTCCAGTGACTACTGCGACTAAGCGCCAACCAGCCAAACACACCGCTACCAACTCTCGTCGCACAGGACCAAAGTTGCTTGTCGGTCTACGTGGTACTTCCTCCCTATCTCTTAGACTAGACCTAAAATCTTCGATTTGGTAATTTCTCTCTATCTCTTCGATTAACCCTAAAACCTCTGGCTCCCCTTCTCTCTCTTTCCCTCTCTATCTAGAGAGCAATTATTGGGTATTTTGTGTATGTGGAGCAGATTGTGAAGATTTGGGTTAAAGCAATTAGTCGTGCAAAGGGGTTGGACGCTTCAGATCCCTCCATCGCTGCTAGTTTGTAACTTCACCCCAAGTTTCACCGCTTGTGACTCCGCATCGGCCACAATGATTCTACAAGTTCGAGATTTATCGCCCGTGTCTCCGCCCCGAGCTCCACCAACAATGTGATTCCACCATAAGCTGCCAAATCGTAAGTTTATGGATATCATTGAGATTCGTAAAATTTTGCCTCATAGATATTTGTTAAAATTCCTTTGTGAGTTTTTGTGTGTATGGGGTTTGATGATTTTTTTTTTATTTCTTCTTATGCATTGTGATTTATATTGATGTAGTTTTCTAATTCTTAAATTATCAGTACACAATTTCATTACATGTTCATCTTGTATTTATTTAATTAGGTTTAGCACTTCAGAATCTTGGTTAATTTTAATATCTAAATTAATTACTTAATATAGGCCAAGCTTCATTGTGCTTTAATAGTGCTACTGGTTCTTAAAATATATGGGTCATATTCCTTTGTGTTATTTGATACGTGAGATGCAATCATAAATCTGAAGCAAAACAATGGATGTTTTACTCTAAATCTCACGGAGTAAATACGAAACATGCCAATGCAATACTCATTTTATATTTCACGATGGATATTCTTTTTGGAAGTGTTGCATTGAACAAAGATTTTCTTTGTGACAAAAAATTTATATGTTCAAGCTGACTTGTTTTATTCATTTTTCTATGCACCTGGTTGTTCATACTTGTTTTATTATTTTTATTCGTTCTTCATGTATTCGTTATATTCCTTCCTCTAATGATTGATGGTATTTCTTCTATGTAAGAAGATTGTGAAGAAGCACGCTCACCATTTGTGAAGTACAAGACTGTCATACACCCTAGTGAGGTATGTCTTTCAATTTCTCAAACAATGAAGTATAAAACATATGAAAACATTAGATATAGTGAAGCTCATCTTCACTTAAGAAATCTATTCCTGTCAACATTATGCAATTTCTCAAGTTTTTTTTAATATATTTAGTTGTTGATTCTTGATATTAATAGGATTGTTGATACTAATACAACTTTGGTGGTTTTCTTAAGTTTATAGCTTGCTGGCTTTTTCAAGTTTGTAGCTTAGTTTTAGCTTAAATTGGGCTTCACATTTATGAAAAGATATGATCACTTGTTTGAAGATAAGTTCTTTTGCTTTGAGTATTTTTGTATTTTGGTGCAACACAATCATCCTAAATTCTTTTGTAATTACAAAATCATCATATGCTTATTTACACAGTTAAAAGACTTTCATATAACTGTTTTGGTGGGGAGGGGTAACCTTTACCCTTGCCCTTTGGGTCGTTCTTCTTTCTCTCATTTTTTTCCCTAGTCAAATTATAAGAATGACTACAAGAGTTGAGGTTACTAGTTCACTTGTAAGCCTAGGCACACCACTACCAACACAGCTTCCACATATAGCTCAGCAGTACAACTTGGAAACATGGTCCAGTTTGAATTCTTTCTTAAACAAATATTACCTTTATTCATGTGTATCAAGAATCATATTGACTTTTCTGTAGAGTTTTATGTTAAAATATGTTATGGTGCATATTCATTCCATAATTCAAATCCAATAATAACAAAAAAACATTGAAGGGAAGCATGGAAGATACATTTTGTAGGATTTTGTTAAATTAAATGTTGATTTTGCATATTGGGTTAGTAAAATATTATTCTCAATGGTGTTGATCCTTTTGGATTTTGGAGGTTAGTATCCTCTCGTGCATTTGGATTTACTATTTTGATATAGATTTCCTCTATCAGAGTCCATAATTGGTGCTTGGTTTCTTCACGTGATTGGTTCATTTGATTTGTATGACAAAAAACTTGAAATGGAAGACCCTGAGAAGAAGAAGAATGAAAAAAAGGTTTCTTTCCCATTTCTTATTTATCTTTGATTGTATTGCTACACATTTTTTTGGCAGTTTGGTATAGTGTTATTTTATTTTGTTTTATTTCAATTGAAGCTTAATTGAACTAGCTCTGGGCCTCGTCCGGCCTCGGATGATTTGGTTGAGTTGGCTGATGTGGATTCCTCTGTGTTGGATGAGCTTTTAGTGACACTGAAGAAGTGAGTTCTTTGTTAGTTCCTCTACTTTAAACTGTTATTTTTTGTTTTGGTTAAAATTGTTTGTTTGATTTCTTTTTGGTGAAGTAATGGAATTTTGTTGAGTTTGTTGATTTGATTGGGTTTAGGTAAGTTGAATGATACCCTTTTAGAAATGTTGAACTATGATAGAATTTCTAAGTTTCTGGTCTAGTTCGAGTGATTCTGTTACATTCAAATTTCTAAGGTAATGATCGTTAACCTTCATGATAGATATCTTTTAAGTTGAAGAATTTGTAGTTAGATGCATTGATTCTGTAGTAGTTTCTTAGGTTGAAAATGGTTTGTTTGAGAATTCAAATCATACACTTTAGGTCGGGTATCAACTTTTCAAATAGATTTAGGTTCTTGGGAAATAACTAATGAAAGATTAACATAACTATAACTGCTTCTCTTTTGTAATGGAATTGAAAATGTTTGAAAGTTGAAGGGCTAAAGTATAGGAATCTGAGATTCATGACCAAAACAAGATAAATATAAGCAAGAAAATTTAATAGGGTTTAGTCCTATAATTTCACAACTTATCGTCATATAAATGAAATCATTTATGCCATTATCATCTTCTTCACTATCATCAGTGTCCTCACCTAACAAAGTACCACGAAAAATTTTCTTTTGCTTTCTCAAGAACATAGGACATTCAGCCTGATAATGATCAACTCCCCCACATTCTCTACATCTGAAAATTCTTCCTTCATCGTCTTTTTTTCATCCATAGTCACCATCACTCCTGTTTGAGATTTCATTAAATCTTCTGGTATTGCTTTCTCCATCTCTTCTTTGATAATTAATCAGATTTCTAGCATTTGATCCCATAGTATTCAAATTTTTGAACTTCTTGACAACCTTACAAAACTATTTTGTCAGAAGAGCTATAGATTCGTTCACATTTGCTTCGTTATCAGACTGATTTATTGTTGTCTCTTCTTCATATATTGACTTAAGGACAATGTCCTTGCCTTTCTTATTCTCTCTGTGAGATGTGGCCATCTCGAATGTAAGTAGAGACCCAAAGAACTCATACAGTTTTAATTTAGTTATATCATGTGCTTCCTCTATAGTTGTGACCTTCATGTCAAATTTTCCTAGTAATAATCATAGCGCTTTATGCACTATCTTGGATTTAGAAATTTTTTCTCCGAGCAGTAACGATTCATTTGCTATTTCCAGAACTCTCTCATTGTAATCTGATACCGACTCATCTTCTGACATTTTTAAGACTTCAAACTTTGGTGTTACCAACTGTAATCCGGATATTTTAACTTTTTTAGTGCCTTCATAAGCGACTTCCAATATTTTTCAAGCTTCTTTGGCTGAACTACAAGAATTTATAAGTTTGAACACATTCAAATCAACACCGTTAAATATAGCATTGAGAGCTCTAGCATTCCCAACTGACGCTTGTTCTTCAGCATCAGTCCAATCGACTTCTGATTTTGGAACAGATACACCATCTACAGTGATCATCGATGGTTTATATCCAGCCACAAGAACTATCCACAATCTCCCATCTAATGTTTTAATAAAAGAAATGATACAAGGTTTCCAATATGAATAATTTTTGCCATCGAGAACAGGAGAGCGTGAAGTTGAAGGTCCTTCCCTAATTATCTCCATGGATTTGCAACTCGCTCTGATACCAATTGAAAAAAAAACGGTGTGAGATAATCAAATAAACCTTTAGTTATTCTAAAGTAAATAACTGTTGTAAGGATAGCGGAAAAGAATAACACAAGGAACTTTGGTAACCCAGTTCGACCAATGTTGCCTACATCTGGGGAGTTGTGCACAGTTCGAATGAGTAATGTTATTATGATTCACACATAGTCAATATACATCAATAGAACAAATGCTCTCTAATCAACCATATGACTATCTTAACAAGCTTAATAGCTTAAGACTCCAGGCTCCCCCTAAATGTACGAGTGAATCCTCTTGGCGACATCTTCCTACTCCCCTTGAGTTTAAGATGATCACTTTGATCACAACTTCGTCTTTTACATTACTCATCAAAAAAATCATCACAGATCAACTTGTTGATACCATAGATAGAAAGGTCGCACTACCTTCTTTGCGCTCCTAACTTCTGTGACAAAACTCTCGACTAATCTTCTACAGAAGATTACTGTTTCAATAGTTGTCACAAAACCATTCGTTCCATGCATATATATATATTATTTCAGATATTATCACAAATAGATATTGCTAACAAAATTCCTAAAATAAAGGAAGATCTTTTATCTTTTTTAAAATTAAATAACTTATTAATAAAAGATAATCTCATAAAATCTTTTTGACAAAAACCCAACAAGTTTACAAAGTCCTTCATGGCTAAAGTGTTTGAATGTCACCTAAATATTTTAGGTCTACGAAGTTTGTGCACTAGGACTAGTGGGAGGATGTCTGGGTATATGTCCTAGTTTGTTGTACTCATATGAGTAATTCTCTCACGATTAAATTCAACATTGTTTTCTTACACTAGGAGTTTTAGTCCAAGTGGGAGTTTTTTGGAATTTATGTTCTAAAAACTCGTAGTTTATAGTTAAAATTATATTCTATTCAATAAAGTGATTATTGAAGACTTATTAGTGAAAATAAAATACTATAATCTTGAATCCAATTAACTAATATCCCGAGACTATCTAGTGTAGATTTGAACTTTATCTAGTGCACACTTGAACTTTATCTAAAAGTTCAAGTCCACACTAGATAGCCTCGGGACCATAGTTTATTGGATTCAAAATTATAGTATTTTTATTTTCACTAATAAGTCATTAATAACCATTTTATTGAATAAAATATCATTTTAAACTACAAACTACGAGTTTTAGGATATAAATTCCAACAAATATTTCATTTAAATCACATTTAAATAATATCTCTCACATAACTAATAGATTTAATTTAATTAAACCAAATTAAATGAAACTATTAATTAATTCTCAAATTAATTAATTTATGAATTAAATATCTTATATTTAATTTAATTCAAATTTGAATCATATTCAAATATAAATTTCTCTCATAACATATAGTTTTAATGTGTATTATATACACATTAAATTTTAACCTATAGTTTTAATATAAATCTAATTCATATTAAATTAATATTTGAATTCGTTCAAATATTTTATTCTCTCATAAATTTATTTTGAATCATATTCTAAATTAAATTTATATAAGAAAGTCTAATCAAAATATAAACTTTAAACAATATATCGACATACATTATATAAATTCCCAAAGTAAATTTGAACATTTCAAATTACAACCGATATAGATAAATTTAATTACCATTTACGAGCTAGGAAGAGGACCTAATAGACCTACAGAATAGAAGCTACAACGATATGAAAATAATTGGCTTAACTCATTAACCAAATTAATTAATATTTGTTAACTATGTGTACACTCTATTAAAGACTTACAACAGAACTCTTCTCACTGTATATATATTTATGTGTCTACGGATATAGACCAATACCAGTAAGTTAGTCCTTTACAAGTGTTCGTAATACCACTTAGGTCAAATTACCATTTTACTCCTTGGTTACTTCTAATCTTTAGATACCATTGCTTCTCTAATGAACAACTTGTTTGTTGTCCAACCACTAAATAAAAATCCCTTTCGTACTATAGAGAGGATAGGGCCCTTTGTTCAAGTCTCGGAGACACCATTTAAATGAACAGTTATTTACTTACCCCAAAAGTCGGAAAGAAGTGAATTCCATCTTGTGTAATTATGTTTCTAACTCTCCACTCAGTCTTGTCCTCAAAATGATGAGCATATTGAGTCGAAAATCTAGCTACTCTCATCCGTACACATCAAAGGACAATCCCTCGCGAAAAGTAGTTTATAATACACTCAAGATTAAGATTAAGTTACCTAGGTCATCTTATTGAAATAGAAACTCAACTAGCTAATGGATTTACATCTAGTGGTTATTATTCTGTGGTTTGATCTTATGCAAACTCATTGCATAGGATACCTTCACACGCATGTCACCTACATGAGTTGGATCATTGCATTTGTATCAAATATGAAGTGAGTCGCATCTATAGTGTTACCACGATAAGGTACCCAATCTTATCTTTATACTATAGACCTTTTAAGTTGATCTCGAACATTGATCCTTGTATGCCTCTACATACTGTTCAAGACTCATCAAAAGATTAGGATGTTAGCTTATTGGATTTTGGTTATTAAGAAAAAACTAATAATATAATCAATAACACTTATTGAAATTATAATAATAACACTATTAATAACAGTCAATGGATTATATTTACTATTTACAAGTTTTAAGACATAAAACCCATAAAATTATTGGGCAAATGCACTTTTGGTCCATGAGATTTGGTGTTATTATCTATTTGGTCCATGAGGTTTGATGTTATTGTCTATTTGGTCCATGAGGTTTCAAAAGTGACACTTAAGTCCCCAAGATTTAGAAAATGGTTCTAAATGGTCTCTAGGTTAAAGTTGATTGTTAGTTGACTAATGAAAAAATGATGTGGTACTAAAATAGCAATTATTCTAATAATTTTATATTCATTTGTGCTGCTTTATTTTATTTTGTTTTGTTTTTCTTCTCCAACTCCTCATCTTAGAGGTTTCTTTTCCTCCATGTAGATAAATTTTCAATTGGTATCATTTTTGTTGTATGCCGAGTTCTTTACTCTCAAATTTTAGAATTTGCCTAGTAAACTTGGAATTTTATTATGCCTTGTAAACTTATGAAGCTCGACTTTATTGGACGTAATTTTCAAGAGGAAAACCTATATATAAATTACGACACATACTAAAAAATTAGACCAAGTTAAATCATTCCACTCATACACCTTAACAACACAAAACCAAATACTTCTTTAGGGCTATAATATGAAACACACATAAAAAAAATGAATTTAGTGATATCCCAGAGGGGCTGCTGATTCTCTCAATTCCTTCCCTTGAAAATGAATGTCCTACAAAAAAAAAAAAAAAAAAAAAAAAAAAAAAAAAAAAGAAAGTCATCCTATTTAATACAAAATTTTGTAAAATCAACGAATCTACAATATACTGCATTGAAATAATAGGATCATTTGTGGTAAAATTACAACATAAACAAAAAGGTGGGGTCATTACTCAAAAGACCAATAACAAAAGACACTTCATCGAAAAGAGGAAAACTAAAATTTTTTACAAAATCAATATCAAATAAATGTTGGAAGACATAAAATTTGCAAATTCAGTGAGATACTATGAAAACATGACCTGTGGGTTCTAACAGTTCTTTAAATAAAATAAAATTAAATAATTATAAATGTCTAAAAATAAAGTCCTAAAAAACTGATACATAGACACATAAGCAGAACTGAGTCCCTATATGGCATGTCACGGGCCTTTCTTGTCACTCACTAGCTTTCCAGATCCTTTACCTTTTGCTTGAAATATTAAACATATAAAAAAGTAAGTATATATAAAATATACCGAGCTAGGGACCCACTAATGGTCCCGCTAGATGATCTGTTAACTTCCTGTTAAAAACATAATCATAACATTATGTGTCCAATGGAGCACACCTGGGTGATTGAGATCGTACAAACACCCCTAAATCGTGCGAGTGACCGCAGGTACACACTCCATAAACATATATGTGATACGTAGATATACCCCTAATCGTGCGAGTGGTCCCGTCGAAACAACTTAGTCGTGTGAGTGACCCATATACACAATATAACTAACCTCTAACCGTGCATGTGATCTATAGGTACAACCCTAATCGTGCAAGTGATATCGCAAAAAACACCCCTAGTTGTGTGAGTGACCCCATAGATAAGAACACAATATATGTGGGGTAAAAAGCTTAACAACCAAAGTTAACAGACATATCGCAGTCTAAAAGCATGTAACAATCAACATAGCATGACATGAATCATCAATCAAAACGGTCCAATAAACATAACAGTCCATGAAGCATGAAATCCGTAAAGCATGTTTAATCATCATGTATCATCAGTCAACATCTACACAACATTGCATATTGCATTTTCATCTACTGTCAATGCATAATCCATAAACACATGTAGTCTCTTAAATTCAGTTTGAAGGTCCAATGGTAGAATATGTTACCTGAGAGATTAGCTAACATACATTCCCCTCACTGTTAGTCACAACTTTCCAATCGAACAACTCTTACGGAGTAAGGGAGAAAATGGGGCGTTAGCAAAAATAACCAAAAAAATTATGATAATAGGACCATGTCACTACATTTTTTAAATTGCAAAATTAGCAAATTTAAATGCGAATAGCTCTCTGATAGCCCTTTTATAGCAATATGATATATGTAATTACTTGTCATATTTGTCATATGCAAAAAAGATGTGCTATGGGCTGCTTTTTTTTTTTTTTTTTTTTTTTTTGTCATCTGATGCAATTTCTTGAAAAAAATTCAATAACTTAACTTATAAAATTAATCGTTGACTTTTGACCCAAAAGTTCTTCTAATCAACTTACCCAAAGTTGAGGTTGAAATTAATTCAATCTTTGATGGAAAATTGCACATATTCATGGATTAATGCTCAAGAATAAATAAGTTGGAAATTAAATTTATCCCAACATAAAACTAAAATATTTAGTTTGCCACAATACAATTAACTAACGTAAAATATTACTTATAATAGATGTAATTGTATCTATTAGAAACCTCTTCTTTCTTCGACATTGTCACCATTTTTTATGCCCTGTTTAGTCTTCCTTGCTCTTTTACTATCTTTCCTAACTCTTGCCTTTTAAGGATGAACATTTCTATTAACTGTTTATATACATAAAGCATAGAATGAAACATTACTTTTATATTTTTTTATTCAAAAATTGGTTTGTTACGTGGTTCTGACATGATTTCTCCTTGATGGTCTACCAATCTCTTTCTTCTTATTCTTTTCAATTTTGTCTTTATTCTCTTGTTCTTCATTACTTTGATCCTACATTGAATTCAAGTCGTTGTGGTTCATTATTGAAATAAATGTATATAAATTATATTATTGTACCAGTGAGTACCCTTTTTCTTCGTCATCTTTGCTATGGAGTATCAACTTCCTTTCTTTTTCTTTTAGCTTCTCGTGTTTGCTTTATATTTTGTAAAACAACGTACATATTTTATTGGATTATCTATTTGATAATTGTTATTTGGATTAAAAATAAAAAAATTTTTACCTTCTTCTTTGTCTGTGGTCTTTTTGTTGTTTTGCTCACACCATTCATTGCTTTAGTTCGTTTTCTTTTCTTCATTTCTTTTATTTTCAATCTTTCAGCTGAACCCGATTTCATTATGTTGCTCGTCACCTGTATGAACATATATATTCAATTAATAGGCTAAAATACAAAATTACCTTTTTTAAAAAAAAAATCAAAGCGTTGAGGAAAGATAATTTGGAGAAATTGATATTTATGCTAAAAACTTTGCACCTAACAAAATTGTTACAGTTTAACTAAAAATCAACTTAGGGCATTTTAGGGTTAATCAAAATCCAAAACACATGGGATGAAGCATATTTACTATTTTTCTTCTAAAAATTCAATTTTGTTATTCTCTCAAATGATGGTTCAATTACTACTATATATTTGAATATCCCTTTTATTTAAGTTCAACTCAATTAATTTTAATAAACCCTAAACAAGCGTTGCTTCGACCCCTAACTACCACATGAAATAATTTAAGTTATATTGCCAAATGACTCGATGCTTAGACAAGTAAGGTCATTTAATTTGAATTGTCAACTTTATACCATTCAACTTTCAATATGATCCATTAGTCTTGTAGTTTGTTAACTATTACAATTAGTCCGATCTTTTTAAATGAACCATTATTGCTTTAATTATGATTGGGATTTTAAAATCAAAAAATAAAAATAAGGATTTTATCTCACCTCATACCTCCTTTCCTCTCTCCTCCATCCACTTTCCCTCTCCGTCTTCCTCTCTCCCTTCCCTTAAGAGTGTAAGAATAACTTGACGAACTCGGACTACCCAATCCTATCCGAATTAATATAATAAATATTAATGTATGTATGTATATATATATATATTATTTATTTAATAAAAGAAACAATTTTGAGTTGCGAGAGTTTTTTTTTAATTCACTTGTTGTAAAACATATTCGATTTACGAGTGATGATTTCCATTTAATTCAGATTGGGTTGAAAATGTGTCCATCCCAATTCATTTACACCCTTGCCTTGCCTCACATGTTTTTTTTTAATATTTTTTAAAGAAATTAAATAATAAGAGAACAAAAAATGATTAAAAATAAAAAATCCGACCTGCCGGATTCGAACCAGCGACCTAAGGATTATCTGTCAACCAACTACAGTCCTCCGCTCTACCAACTGAGCTAAGGTCGGTTTGATGTTAATAAAAATCAAAAAGATATTTATATTGTTTTTTGTTGAAAAAGTAAATCCTTTACACTTCACTTTCATCACGTACTAAGAAAAGAGAAAAAAAAAAGTATGTACCATCTCTCACAAATTATATTTTATTTTACTTCTTTTCTTGATATAGTGTACCATGATTATATTTGGGAAACTTTTGTAAATGTAATAAAACACCAAACTATTTATGACCTGTATAACAAAGCCATAAAATTAACCATTTTTTAAATATTCTCGGTTTGTCCTTTCATCATTCTTTTCTTCCCAGCGATTGGTATTCCTTCTGTTATTTCTTTCATTGTCTTCCTTTTGTCTTTTTTCTTTCTTATTTTTTTTTAACAATTTCTTTTCATCATCTTTCTTATTTTTCAATTCTTTATTTAGATCGTTCAATCTTTCCATCGTTTTTCTTCTTCTTCTTTTTTTCGCTTTTCCATCATCTTTCTTTTTTTTCTTTTCCTTTTTTTACATCGTGTACAAAAATTAGCAAAATCTAAAAGATCGTGTATAAAAAATCTTGAAAAAAAATCATTTAGATTAGAGTAGTCTAATGTAAACTATCGTGTAAAAAAGTAAACAATCGTGTAAAAAAAATAAAAGATTGTGGATAAAGAATCTTGAAAAATAATCATTTAGATTGGAGTAGTCAAATGTGAACGATCGTTTAAAAAAATAAAAGATTGTGTATAAATAATCTTGAAAAAAAATCATTTAGATTGGAGGAGTCAAATGTAAATGATCGTTTAAAAAAAAAGTAAATAATCGTGTAAAAAAAATAAAAGATCGTGTATAAAGAATCTTGAAAAAAAAATCATTTGGATTGGAGTAGCCAAATATAAACGATCGTGTAAAAAAAGTAAACGATCAGGTAAAGAAATCTAAACGATCATGTAAAGAAATCTAAACGATCATGTACTTTTGAAAAAAAATCATTTAACAATCATGTAACCAAATTTAAACGTAATCAAATTAAACGATTGTGTAACAAAATTAAACGATGGACTTGGAAAGATAAATTGTAGTCATATCTAAACGATCGCATATAAATTGTAGCCATATCTAAACGATCGCGTATAAAAAAATAACCAAATCTAAACGATCGCAAATATATTACGCGCCCATTGTTGACGGGACATTTTTGGTATTTTACACGGTGGGCCTCTGGGTTTCTTCCGTTTTTTAAATTGTTCTATAAAGTGTAAATATTCTGCCGCTTTTTTATATTTTTTAAAAGACCCCATTATATCATAGATACTAATCTTCAATAAATGTTGATAAATTACTAATACATCCATGTTTGAAAATTGAAATATAACATATTTGAATAAAAGTTGATATATTGATATGACAATCTTCATTGTGGAAATATTTTCATATATTTATGGTTGAAATATGTTGTAATGCCCTTATCAAGTTTAATTTTGACCATGTTGAAATTATTGATTTTGTAGAAATTAGAATTAATTAGATATTTTGGGAAAATATCTAATTAATTATTTGAAATTTGGAATTTATGATTGAAATTTTGGTTGGGGGAATCGTACTTGAGTGAATTATGATTAATTATATATATGATTATATAATTATTATAATTAATTGAATTTGAAGTTAAAATAATTATATTATGAATATAATATAATTATTTAAGGATATATTGTTTTGGTAAGATAAAAAAAAATTGATAGGAAGAATTATTAAAGAGAGAGAATATTTGAGTTTAAAAAGGAGTTTTGGTTGGTATTAAATGAATAAAGAGAATATTTATTTGGTTTATTTAGAAAAGATTGAGAAAATAAGGAAAAAAATAAATAATAATAATAATAATATTGTTATTATTTTATTTAAATAGGCCTCAAGAAGCATGTTTGTTCATTATTTCACTTTCTTCCTCATACCACAAAACCCTAGTTGTCTTCCTCTTTTTCGTCAACCCACCTCCGTCGTCGTCGATTTCTTCTCCGCTTGTCTTTTCCTCTTGCAAAAACATTGTCGCCGTCAAAGCCTCTACCGCGCATCGTCGCTCGTTGCCGCATCGTTCTGTCGAGCTTTCCGTCACGGTTCCATTTCGTGCATCGACCAGCAACTGCCATCGACGAAGGTTAGGACAAAGTCGATTCTCTCCGTCCGTCGAACTTCAGCTGAGCCTAGCCGTGAGAACAGCCGCCGACTCGTGCACGCAAACTCCAACTCGCTGATGCCACGCTCGAGTCGCACGCGACTCTCTCCAAGTCGAGCCGTCCTCGATAGTAGAAAGCCAAGTCGTCCTTGTCCATCAAGCTGCATGCGTGAGCCGCCCACCCATTCCAACCCGAGCCAATTTTCTTAAGCTAAGCCGCCAACCAGTTTTAGTCTTATTTAACCTATTTTTGGTAAGTTTTGATTGGGTTTTTAGCATATCCAATAAATATTGATTTTGGACTCTAAATAATTAAATTTTGGATTAATTTGGTTAGATTTAACTGGAAGTTTCGAGCTGTGAAATTATCCCAACCAAGGATAAATTGGATTCGATCTCAACTTTAGGTAAGTTGAACTAAGTGATTTTTAGGCCTTTAAGCACCGTTAATTAAGTTATTGAATTTAGTATTTTCCCTTATTGTTTAGGATTTTTCTTGGGAAGCTTGACCTTGTTGTTAGGATTATATTTTTTTGGATTAAGCTAATCTCTTAATCTCTAGGTAAGAGATTCTTCTACTAGACCTTCGAGCTGAAATAAGAGCTTGCATGTAATTTTCTATTAGACATTGATGTAGCTAATATGCATAATTTATTGGTGTTGATGATGATTGATAGTTATGACTGAATTTATGTCGTGATATACGTCGGCATATCCTTTTCCGACGTATTTTTCATTTTCGTCGATGTTTTTTTAGCGTCGGGAGTACCCCCGTCTCTTGTAGTGTACTCTGACAACAAAACTTGTCATTTTGTAATCCTCCTAGATAATGACGGTTTCTAAAAAATATATTTCATTGGATCCATTTTTTAAATAAGCCATGTCGTATGATATAACATATATTGCTTCAAACGATGAGCGATCCATACCAAAGCACAACAAGTTCACTCTATAAGTATTTAGACTCATAATCGGTGAACTTTTTGCTCAAATACTAAATTGCATGCTCTTTCTTCCCTGATAAGTCATGTTGTCCTAGAACACCATCCATAGAACTTTCTAATACTGATAAATATAGGAGTAGTGGTCGCTCTGGAGTTGAAGGTATCAATATAGGTGAACCCTGCAAATACTGCTTAATTTTGTTGAAAGGTTCTTCACAATCCTCATTCCGTTTTCCTAGGTTTTTTTACGTAAAAGCTTGAAGATTGGTTCGCATGTTGGTGTTAAATGCGAGATAAATCTAGATATGTAGTTCAATCTTCCAAGAAAACCTCAAATTTCTTTTTCTATTTTAAGGGATGGCATTTCCATGATAGCCCTCACTTTATCTGGGTCTACTTTGATCCCTTTTTCACTGACAATGAATCCCAATAGCTTTCCCGATGTTGTCCCAAATGTAAGTTTGGATGGATTTAATTTCAATCGATACTTTCTCAATTGATTAAATAATTTTTGAAGTGTGGTTGTATGATCTTCATCTACGTTGGATTTTGCAATCATATCATCAACATACACCTCTATTTTCTTATTCTTCATCTCACAAAAAAATGTAACCTTTACTAGCTGATATGTTGCTCTAGCATTTTTCAAACCAAAAGGCATTACTTTATAGCATAATGTTCCCCAAAGGATAATGATTGTCATTTTTTCTCTATCTTCTTTAGCCATTTTGATTTGATTATATCCTGAAAAACCATCCATGAAGGAGAAAGTTGAGTATTCTGCAGTGTTATCCACCAACATGTCGATATGAGGTAAATATAAATTATCATTGGGACTAGCTCGATTTAGATCTCTATAGTCCACACATATTCTCACTTTTTCGTCTTTTTTGGCACTAGAACTATGTTTGTTACCCATTCAGGATATTTAGAGACTGTGAGGGACCTTGTTTCAATTTTCTTATGTACTTCCTTTTTTATTTTAATCAATACATCAGGCTTCATTTTACGTAGCTTTTGTCTCACTAGGTTACATTATAGTTTTAAAGGAACACGGTGTACTACAATATCTTTTTAATCCCGGCATATCCTGATATCTCCAAGCAAAAATATATGAGTACTCGTAACAAATTGATCAATTTTTTCTGAGATTCACTAGTCAATGATGTGCCAATTTTTACCTCTTTTGATTCCTCTTGAGAACCAAAGTTGATTACTTCAACTAGTTCTTAGTGAGGACCTAGAACCTTATTTTCTTCTTTTGTCATTCTTAACAATTCTGAGGATAGTCCCACAACATTTTCATTATCACTTTTCTTATCAAATTCCATAGTGTATATTAAAGTATCAAAGGTAGAACTGAAATTACTAACATCTTTATTTTTATAAATATTGTCTATGAAAGAGCTTGGACTTTTGTGTTTAATCTGCAAATGCAAAAAAGAAAGCAGAGAGAAGAAGAAATTAGAACGAATGAAATGAAAATGCGGAAATTTTATTAAATGTCAAGAAAATAGTACATCCATGCAGTAAAACAAACAAAATACTACAACCTTAGATATAGCTGTTTGAAAAATAAAAATTTTAACAAATAAAAGCTTAATCATTACTCTTGAAATTCTATTGAAAATGTAGGTAGATTTACAATATCCCAATTATTAAGCTTAAAATCAAGTGAACATGCATAAACTGTGTTGCCTTCAATTAATGCTTTTTGTGCCACTGCTGCAATCAATAAGCTCTCCATCTTCGTTAAAAGATCATCCTTCAAATCAGAGTCATGTGATGAGTAACTTATATCGACACTCTTAAAAGTATTATATAATGTTGATATAAATTTTAGACTTGGATCAAACTTCCTCATCTCTAACTTTCATTTCGGGCCATCTTGGTGTAATTAAGTTTTTCATCCTAGGGCATCATCGAATAAAATAAAGACAAAATTCTTTTATCCTAGGCCATCTCGCCAGTAAGGCCCGAGAACGTTTAAATTTGAAAGCCATCATTTAAAATGAAGTACACGATCATGTAGATTTACACTTCTGTCTTTCTTCTTGGACCATCTCAGTGCATTTTATGCGATTAAATAATTTGAAGGCAAAATTCTTCCATCGAAGGACATGGTATGTCCAGGATTGTGTATCAAAATTTACACGATCGTGTATCGTGCACGTATGGCCGAATTTATCACATGCTGACTGGATTAATTTTAATATTTTACATTGTGGACCTTTTTTATTTTCAAATTTGTTCTAGCTATTTATTTGGCCGATTTGTTATATTAGAAAAAAACCCTTATAATTATAAAATAAAATAAAAAAGTGGAGGAAACCCTAGAAGTAAATATTTGCCTCTTCGCCTTCATAGTCTCACGTGCTCTGTCCACGCCTCTTTCTTCTTCCTGTTCAAACCATCACCCTCGTCGTTGCAAATAATTACATCTTCTTTCTTTTAGGTCTTTTAATTAGGAAAAGAAAAAGAAGAGAGGGTGAGGTGAAGCCATCAAAACACAGTGAGAGAGGGAAGCAGCCGAAAAAGAGAGCGAGAGCAGCCCGAAAAGAAGAAGAAAAGGAGGCAGCCGACATTCACGTATAGAGAGAGTAAACTTTCTTTCTTCTGCAAACAACACACACAGCGTCCGACGGCCGACGGTTTAGGCGGGTTTCGAGCGGCGTCCGGCGTTCCTCGAGCGGTTTTCCGGCGGGGTTTAGCCGTGGTTTTTAGTGGCGGCAGTTGGTTTCTAATTAGGTTGCTCAACACGTGATCTCCGGTCAGAGGAGGTGGTTTCCGGTGGGTTTTGGGTCTCGGTTTCAGAGGCAGCAGCGGGCACCAGCTCAGTGTCACCGCCGGCCAGCTCTCTCGTCTTTCTTCTTCTCGTATTGTTGCTGTCGTTTTCTTTCTTCAGATAATGCTGCTGTAACCTCCCTTCTTGTTACTCTGTCACTGGTATTCTCCCAAAACTCTTTCTTCTTCCTCTTCAAATCGTCATCTCCACTGTTTCTGCAGCTTAGTGGCGCCGCCGGCCGACTCTCTCGTCTTTGTCTTCCATTCTCAGTTGAAAAACTTTAAATTCATTACAACTTGTGATACTTTGAATTTACTGGAAACAACGGTTTATATGCTTTGTATTTCAAGATAATAAGTTGAGATTCTCCGCTTTAGCTGCAATTATATATAGTCTGGATAGCTACAGATATAAATGTTTACTCTTTTTCCCTTTCAATCGAGTCTCAATTTTGGAGCCCTTCGATGGTAGAGTTTTCTCCCAACTCCAACGCTGCTTCTGACCCCGACGGCCTTCTTCACGCTTCTTCTAAGCTTAAGAACTCTGAGCCACTTGACTCTTTTGACTCCAAGGCCATCGATTACCCATTCGTCGATTCCTTCCTCGATTACGATTCTTTAAATGACTGGTTTAACGAATTAACATCGCCCAATATGGTCGATACACAAACGCTTCTTCCTGAAGGAGATGCCCATTTGAGTCAATCCGTTGAAAAGTCTGTTCCAGTTATTGATGGAGTTCAATCAAATTTTGTCAGGTCTGAAGATTTTAAAATAGAAATGCAGGCGAGTGGTGAGGCTTGTAGTAACTCTACAGATTTGAATTCCATCATTGAAGAAGGAATGTCAAAGGTTAGCTTGGTTCTTGATGGTGGGTGCACTTCGAAGGTTGAGTTGGAGTCTGAAGCGGATGATGGTGAAAGTGATGTGGAGTCAGAGGGCACAAGTTCAGTTTCAACATCTAGTAGTAGTAGCTCTGGGGGAAGTAGCGACAATGAAGTAGAGGAGGAGGAAGAGAGTTCATCTTCTTCCAGTAGCGGCGATTATGATGATGAAGAAGAGGAGTACATTGTAGAAGCGGAGGGAAAGAGAGAAATTGGTGAACTTGAAGAAGGTGAGATAAGGGATGCTGATGATGAGGACGAAGAAGCTTCTGCAGATGACATGGTTGCCTGGGATAACGACGGTGAAGACCTCGATGGTGATGATGAAGACCTTGATGGAGAAGAGGAAGAGGCTGGGGCTGAAGGAGGGCCAATTACTTCTAAAAATGAGCTTAAGGTTCGTTTTCCGTTTACATCCTGATGCTTGCAAGTAGTCCTTTGGACTTTGTATACGTTTAAATGAAGAATGTACTTTCGGTGCCCATGGTTGATGTTGCAATTGATTAATAATCAGTATTTATGCATTTCTTCTTTTTGGCTTGCTTGTAGGTTCTTCCTCCAGTTCCTCAAGTGCATGCTACGCTGCAGCCACACCACAAAATGCTTCCTGTTGGAGTTGTTTTGTCAGTAAGTACCTCGATTCTAATAGAATTAAGTACTTCAGTTCTTTCTTTGTGTTCCCATTTCATGGTTTTCATTGTTTATGTACCTAAATGATCTTTAAGAGGCAGCCCTTTTGAGTATTGATGTTATGCAATTGTACTTGAGTTGAATTTGAAGTTCTGTTACTACTTTTCAGATGCTTGGCAATCAAGTCATTGTAGAGGGTATTGAGAAGCACAATCCTCTTAGCGAAGGCTCTATTCTTTGGATAACTGAAGCTAGATCTCCATTGGGGTTGGTAGATGAAATCTTCGGACCTGTAAAAAATCCTTACTATTCTGTAAGGTACAATTCTGAAAGTGAAGTTCCTCTTGGAATTAGGGGTGGCACTCACGTCTCCTTCGTTCTTGAGTTTGCGGATTATGTGCTAAATAACAAAGACCTGTACAAGAAGGGGTATGATGCATCTGGAGTGAATGATGAAGAGGTGTCAGATGATGGTGAGTTCTCAGATGATGAGAAAGAGCTTGAGTTCAAGAAACTGCAAAGGTTGGCTAAGAGGGCTATGAATGATAACCAACAGATCAATGCAAACAAAAATAACGGTAGGAAGAAGAAAAACAACGCTAAAGCTGGGAAATTTGGTCAGCGTACGTTTGAGAATGCAAATGTACCTGATGAGTCCAAGAAATTTTACGGCCAGCGCACACCTGAGCAAGCAACAATATTTGAAGGAAGAAATTTCGATTATCCGATACCACAGCAAGCAAAGATGGATATGGTTCAGCCATCTCCGAATCAAAACCAGCAAACTGGCCCTCATTTGCCACCATTTGTATATCACGGGGGTTGTCCAAACCCTTCTGTTGCAGAACGATGCTTTATGAATGGAACTGGTGTTATGTCATCTTTTCCACCAGCGTACAACCCCTACTTTACACCAGCAATGAATGGAATTAGGCCACCAGAAATTCCATTTCAGTTTCAGCAGCAGCAGAATCCGTTCTTTCCCAACGGTCTTCCAATGAACGGCATGCCTTGGTTATTGCAGAATCCTGCACAACAAATGCCTCAAATGCCTATTCTGAATACATTTGCTGGAGCAGCGTATCCACAGGGGTTCGTAGGTCCATCGTCCGCTCTTCCTAATTCCTTGACAACGGTAGGAGCACAAGGAATCCATTCCGGTGGACTACAGTTTGGACAGAATCAAAACAATTTGCAGCCTGCTGCACAACAATTCAATCCCCCAAACTCGCACCCGCCAGGTACATTGTCAGGAAACATAGCACCACAACAGCTTAACCAAAACTCATCTTCAAAGCAGGGAAGAAAATCTCGTGGTCGCGGTGGACCTCATTTTAGAGGTAGTAGAGGTGGACAACAAAGTAGATGAACCATTACTCGTTTCAACATGTGATAGAGGTTGTTTGCATGTGCAATTACTAAATTTTGATTACAATCTGTGATGCAGTGGTTGGTTGTAAAATTAATGAAAACGAGATTCTCTCCAAAAAAGGAATTTTCTTTCCAATAATTTCTTTTGTACGACTTACTGATTAATCAAATTTTTATTTTAATATTTAGGGCTTTGTTACTTGCTGAATCATGTTTGTCCTTCATGTTCTGTTCACGTTTCAATGTAAACATTAAAGTATAATTATGAATCGAGGATTTATATTACTAAGTTGGGGGGGTTTATGTGTGGTTTGCTCACATAAATATACCGGGTAGTAGTACATTCACATGGGAATCTTTGTTATGAAGTTTGCTCAATTCTTGATTATTTGCCAAAGAAAATAAACTACTGCACAGCTGTGCTATTTGCAATATTTGTTTTCATTTCTTAGTACATCCTCGTGGGATGTACTTACATTCTTGACTGGGCAAGAAGAAATAGTCTATTGAAAATCTTGTCAAGGATGAGATTCAGAAGCTACTTGAAGAAAAACGGACTTTAGTAGCTGTCCCTATATATTCTGCACTTCCATCTGAGCAACAACTATGAGTTTTTGCTCCAACTCCAAGTGGAGTTCGCAAGGTATTTTAACCACATTGTATTCGATGAACTCATTATATACTTTTTCTTTTCCTTTCTCTTTCAGGCATACATTAACATGATCATATTCGGTATGTTTCCTTTTTCCTAGTTTAGTTTTTGGTTCACCATCTACCTACTTTTTAGGTGATATTGGCAACAAATATTGCAGAGATGTCCTCGACAATTCCTAAAATCAAGTATGTTATTGATTCTGGATTTGTAAAAGCGCGTAACTATGATCCTAACAAAAGAATGGAATCATGTTGAAAAATACATATCTTTAAAAAATATGAGGCACTCAAATTCAAATCTTACTCAACTTTGTATTATCAACTCTTTTTTCCTTTTCACATTTTTGTTTCAAATAATCATATAAATATAGAAATCAACTAAGGAAGTTCATTTTAAGGATTTATTTTCTAGTATAGGCAACCATCCTTACATTTTAAGATATAGTTCAAGCTAATTAGCTTTTATAACTGAATATAACGTTATTGTTTCCCATTCATTTCCAGAAAAAACTAGAAACAAATAATTGTTTGATAATTATTTTCTTTTTATTTGTTGAAAAGAAACACAAATTTATTTATAACTATTTATTGTTTATAGTTAAAAAAACTGGTTTGATAACTAAAAAATGTCTTTAATCTCATAGGACGACATATATAGCGTTTTAAGTTTACTTTGACAATTTAATTCCTTCTCTCTTTATCTATCTTCAAAGTTCATTAATTAATGTTATTAATTTTTGGTATTACATTTAGTGAAAGTTTTGAATATAGAAAATTCGTAGATTATGGTCCAAATATAGGTGTGAATGTGGAAACTAAGCTAATTAAAGATAATTCAAAGGTAAGTTATAGGCTATAGGCGCAGTAAAATTTATGTATATGGATGATAAATAGAGATTAGACCAAGAATAAATGGAAATAAATAAAGAAGAGAGGTTAGGTTGGGGGCTTTGAAAAAGTGACGAAGTTTATATGGTAGCTACAGTTGAGACTTACAGCAATGAAGAGATCTTTGATAAAAAAGCCATAGAAAAACCACATGGTGGCTGATAGTGTGAGAAAAAAGGATAGGGAAAATGGCATATACTCCACACTCTTTGTTCTTATCACCCTCTTCTGCATTAATTAAAGAAAGTATAATGTATAATATATGATTATACTTATATTGACGTGGGGTTGGTTTAAAAATATGAATAAAGGGGATTATTTGAAATAATTAAAGAAAATAAAGAGAGAGAGATGAAGAAAGAACCATGATAGTCAAAGGAGAAGCAAAAACAGCCAGATTGAAAGAGCACAAATCCATCCAACAGCATGTGTTCGTTTATTTCCACGAAGTATAAGCATTGTTCCTCCTACCATTACTCCATATAACTCCCCAAGTTCAATATCATTAACAACTTCAACGTAAATATCTGTACACACACAATAATTAATAAATTATTGTTTCTTTTTAATTTAGATTTTTTTTAAGTTGTGCTTTTGTTTTTAGTTTCAAAATTTTGAATGTGCGTGTGCGCATGCGTGCGCGCGTGGGTGGGTGGGTGGGTGGGTGTGTGTGTTATCAAAAAATGATGGGTTGTTATGGATGTAAGTATGCAAAACAAAAAATTATTCCTAGTCTAAAATACAAGAATAGAGAAAGACCAGATGAAATATGAGGGCTAGGGATTACCTCAATTACCTTTCAAAGTTATCTTTTTAACCCTTCTTACCTTTGTGGAAATTGAGAATAGTACGGGGAACAAGGGTGTCGAACCCTAGAAAGCACTTAGGATTCAAAACTTCAAAATTTACAAACAAGGTCGATTAGTAGCTTTAGGATCTAAAAGAAAATTAGAAACACAAAAAGGGGGAGGATTTGTGGAAGTAATTCTTCAACTAGTAAAAAACAAGCATTAAGAGATGATTAGTGACAATAAGTAATTCAAGTAAAGTTTTTCTTTCAAGTTTAGTAGAGGGACCTTTTCTTGGGCAATTACCATGTTTCTTATCATTGAAAAAGAAAGAAGATCAATTAATATTTTCTTGAATATGCAAGAATGGAATTTTTACAAAAAGAAAGTAACCAAATCTCTATTAAAACATGATCAATTTCAACCAAAGCATGTTCAAATTGAGGCAAAATTCATCCTATTCAAGATTTGCTAAGGAGGGGATAGCCAATACCCTTAGCAAAATTAATGCCCACTTCAAACTTGTTATGCAAGAATCAATTAGTAGAAAATTAAAAACAATCTCAACAATTAATTCATCATAACAAACCATTGCAAATCAAAATTTAAGTTAAGCACTTTAAGAGTTTGTAAAGAAATTTCAATGAAAAATTGATGGGAAAAACTCATTTATTTTATTGAAAATTCCAAAAGATATTGCAAAGGGAAACAAGCAATCAAATAAAAAATTGAAAAGATATAGAAAAGAATTTAATTCTCAAAGAAAACATGGTAATTTAACCTGAGAAAAAGTCTTAAAAGATTACCTTAGCCCATGAAGATTGATGAAATTCTTGAAGAGTTGTTGAGGAAAAAATTCATTTCTTTGACAAAAGTAATCTTTTATTGATAAAGTTTAAAGAATTTTGCTACAAGAATTGAATGAGAAAGAGAATTTTTTTCACATACGAATTTCTTATCTTCTAAAAAAATATGAGGGATTTTATAGAAGAGAAAATGGGAGAAAAAAATGGAACTAGGTTAAAAACTGCCATTTTGCAGTTAATTTTGGGGAAGATGATGAACTGGGTCACGAATGAGCTTGGGTCGGGTCTTGGGTTGGCTCAATTGAAGAGAAAAATAAAAAAAAGGAAACACGACTGCTGAGATTCAAACTCACGACAGGGGAGAGCGTGTGCGGACGAGGGCTCGACACGTGGCGGACTAGGCGCGGGTCGCGAACCGGTTCGTGGATCGGGTTGTCGATCGGGTTTCCGGGTCATGCGAAAAAATAAAAGGAAAATAGGGACGCGCCTCGGTTTGAACACGCGACTTTGAGGAGAACGCGTGGTGTGATCTGGTGATGCTACGTGGTGCGATTTGGTTCGTCCGATCTTTTCCAATTTTCCGATTTTGGCCTTCAACTTGTTTTTTACCGTTCTTCTTCGTTATAACTCCGATTAAAGTGATTTCAGTGGCGTTGGACTCGTATCGAGGCGAAGTTTCATATTCTGCATAAAAATGACATTTTAGTGAATAAATGGATAAAAGTTAGAAAAATTAGTTTAATAATGTTAGGTCTAAAATAGCCCTAACAAAATACCCCCAACTTAAGACTTGTTCGTCCCAAGCAAGAAAATTAAAAATGTGCTAACATTCAGTCATTCATCATGAAAGTGATTCACATATTATTTTGCAAGAATTAAACTCAAACAATCATCCAAAAATTTTGATGATGTTTTCAAATAAATATGCAAAGGATGTTACTCATGCCTTAACAATCCTTCCTTTTTGTGTTGACGGTTTTCTCTAGGATATATTTTATCTCTCGATTAGAAGTTTTGACTTGTCCATTCGTTTGAGGATGGTATGGTGTGGAAATACGGTGTTGAACACCATATTTTCTCATCAAGGCTTCAATAGTCCGATTGCAAAAGTGTGTTCCTTGATCGCTAATGATTGCTCTTGGGATGCCAAATCTAGAAAATATGTTAGAAACTAGAAATCTTGAGACTATGGAAGAATCATTAGTTCTAGTGAGGATTGCTTCAACCCACTTTGATACATAATCAACGGCTAATAAAATGTAAAGATATCCAAAAGAAGAAGGAAAGGGACCCATAAAATCCATGCCCCAAATATCAAAAACTTCACAAGTAATAACGGGGTGAAGGGGCATTTCATTTCTCCTAGATAGAGATTCGGTTCTTTAACAGTTTACACATGATTTACAAAATGAAAAAGAATCTGCAAATAATGTTTTCCAAAAGAATCCACTATCTAAACTTTCCTAGCCGTTCTTTTAGGACTAAAGTGACCTCCACATGCATGATCATGACAAAATGATAAAATTGATTCATATTCATGCTCGGAAACACATTTCCTAATGATTTGGTCAGAACAATATTTCCAAAGACATGGTGGTTCCCAAAAATAGTTTTTAGCATCACTACGTAATTTGGCTTTTTGTGAAAAAGAAAAATCTGAAGGAAAGTTACCCGTGACTAAGTAGTTTACAATATCGGCATACCATGGTACTTGAAGATTTGTTTGAAAGAGATGTTCATCAGGGAAGTCTTCTCGAATTGGCATACTTTCTTGCTTTGTACAATTCGACTAAGATGGTCGACTACATAATTGTTGGCTCCTTTTCTATCCTTGATTTGAATTCTTGCAAAAGTAAAACCCATCAAACAAGCCTTGGTTTTGATTCTTTTTTCGATACAAGGTACCTAACCGCTGCATGATTAGTGTAAACAATTACTGGAAAGCCAATAATATAGCTTATAAACTTATCTAAAGCAAAAACGATAGCAAGAAATTCTTTTTCAGTTGTGGTGTAGTTAGATTGTGCTTGGTTAAGGGTCCTAGATGTATAGTATATAGCATGCAATTTTTTATCTATCCTTTGTCCTAAAACAGCTCCTAATGCTAAGTTGCTTGCATCACACATTATTTCGAAAGGTAAATTCCAATTAGGAGATTGAAGGATAGAGGTAGAGACTAACCTTTGTTTGAGATCATCAAATGTCTTCTTACAATTGTCATCAATCAGAAATGGTACATCTTTTTGCAAGAGATTAGTTAGAGGCAAAGCAATTTTAGAAAAATCTTTTATAAACAGTCTATAAAAGCCGGTACTATCAAGGAAGGATCTAACATCTTTTAAACGTGTTGGATATGGCAATTTTTGTATAACGTCAATTTTTGCTTTATCTACCTCTATTCCTTTTGAAGACACTAAGTGTCCTAAAACTATAACATGAGACACCATGAAATGACACTTTTTATAATTCAAGACAAGGTTAGTTTCTATGCATCTATTTAGAATTAATTCTAGACTGGTTAAACATGCATCAAAACTATCATCATAAACCGTCTATAAAAGCTGGCGCTACCAAGGAAGGATCTAACATCTTTTAAACATGTTGGATATGACAATTTTTGTATAACGTCAATTTTTGCTTTATCTACCTCTATTCCTTTTGAAGACACTAAGTGTCTAAAACTATACCATGAGACACCATGAAATGACACTTTTCATAATTCAAGACAATGTTAGTTTCTATGCATCTATTTAGAATTAATTCTAAACTGTCTAAACATGCATCAAAACTATCACTATAAACTGTGAAATCATCCATGAAAACTTCAATGCATTTTTCAATAAAGTCGAAAAATATTCTCATCATGCAACATTGGAATGTACCCGATGCATTACAAAGACCAAATGGCATACGCCTAAATGCATAAGTTTCATAATCACAAGTAAAAATTGTTTTCTTTTGGTCTTTACATGCTATAGGAATTTGGTAAAAACCAAAAAATCCATCTAAGAAACAAAAATATGATATACCCGCTAAGCGTTCTATCATTTGATCAAGAAAAGATAAGGGAAAATGATCCTTTTTGTTACCTCATTGAGTTTCCGGTAATCTATGCACATTCTCCAACCATTTTGCATTTGCATCGGAACCTTCTCACCTTTGTCGTTCTTTACAACGGTCATCCCGGTCTTCTTTGGGACCACATGAATTGGACTTACCCCTGTACTATCCGGGACGGGGTAGATAATTTCGACATCTTTTAGCTTTAGTACCTCTTTCATGACAACTTCCTTCAATGTTGGGTTAATCCTTCTTTGTGGTTGGATTTTGTCTTTTGCTCCCTCCTCCAAGATAATACGGTGCATGCAAAAAGTGGGAGATATGCCCTTGATGTCGTCAAGAGTCTAACCAATGGCTTGCTTTTTCTTCTTCAAGACTTCGATAAGTCTTTCTTCTTGTTTTTGGTTTAGTTCCCTTAAGATGATTACGGAAAACATATTCTTTTTTCCTAAGAATATGTATTTCAGTGTGGTGGGAGAGTTTTGAGCTCAATCCCTAGTTTCTATGGAGAAAAGAAAAGATTATCACAATTATTTTTTCTAAAGCATAGTCAACATTGGGTTCTAACAGTTCTCTATTTTCAACCATTTCTTGTTCAAAAAATTCATCATGTATAGACAATTCATCAACTTCATCATGCAATTCTAATGAACATAAAGACAAGCATTCATCCGGATATCTCATGGATTAAAAAATATTGAATGTGACAATGTCTCCATCAAACTCTACACTCAAGGAACCTTTATCAACATTTATAATGGCTTTTGCAATTTTAAGAAAAGGTCTTCCTAATAAAATAGAGTGAGATGGTTTTAGGCATGCTTCATTCATTTCTAATATGTAAAAATCTGCCGAGAAATTAGTTTGTCAATTTTCATAAGGACATCTTCAACTATTCCTAATGGTGAAATAAAAGATCTATCCGCTAGTTGTATGCATACACTAGTTTTTTTGCAAATTATTGAGTTCTAGATCTTTAAAGACGTTGTATGACATGACATTTATGGATGCTCCTAAGTCAATCATTGCATGAGAAATTAGCCTATTTCCTATTACACAAGGTAGAGAAAACATACCGGGGTCATTGCATTTTTCCGGAATATTACTCTTTAGAAGAGTTGAAACATTTTGACTTACCATTGCTCTTTCTTTTGTTTTCCTCTTGTTGGTACACAACTCCTTTAGAAACTTTGCATACCTCGGGACTTGTTGGATTGCATCGAGAAGGGGCAAGTTGATTTGCACCTTTCTAAACATCTCCAAGAGTTCTTCCTCCTTGGATGTTTCCTTCTTTTTTGGAGCCAACCTAGAGGAAAAGGAGGTTTAGGTATGTAAGGAGTAAAATCATTAAGAGGAGATTTATCATTTTTAGAATTAGATGGTAAGGGGTTTGTTTCAACCTTTTCTTCCTTGGACTCATTCTTACTATTAAGAGGTAAAGGTTTGGAAGTTACCTTTTTCTCTTTAGTGGTGGGGGGTGTCAATAATCTTACCACTCCTTAGTAAAATGGCACTTACATTAGCATGGTCCGGTTGAGCCGGAAGTTTGCCTTTCCCATCCATCTTGCTTATTGCGGTAGTAAGTTGAGTCATTTGTTGTTTCATCTCTTGTTGAAAAGAAAGAGTTTTAGTTGCCAAAGCTTTGATAATATCTTCAAGATTCGTACCTTGGTTTGAAGAGGTGGGTGGTGCTTGTGTATGCTTTTGGTTGTCATTCCCCTATCTTAAGTTTGGGTTGTCTCTCCACCCCGAATTGTATGTATTACCGTGAGGGTCATATTTTCGAACAATGTTTACATCTTCGATCACCTTGGGACATTTGTCATTTAGATGACCAACCAAGCCACAAACTCCACACTTTGTTACTTTAAGGGGAATACCTTGTACAAAAGAAGTAAGAAGAGTAGTCATATTTAACATTTGTGATTTTAATTCACTTACCTCTTTTGTTAGAGAATTGTCAAGCTCTAATGCTCTATTCCTAAAGCTTTGAGAATTTTCCGCCATTCTTGAAATGAGCTCCCGTGCTTCGGTGGGAGTCTTTTCGGCTAGAGCTCCTCCCGCCGCCGCCTCTACCATATTTCTGTTGGAAGACAAAAGACCAGAGTAAAAATATTGAATTAAAGAAGGGTCAGAAATATGATGGTGAGGAAAGCTAGGACAAAGCTCTTTGAATCTTTTCCAGTATCCCGAGAGGGATTCTCCAAAGGCTTGTCTTATCCCATAAATTTCTTTCCTAATATTTTTTGCTCTAGAGGCGGAGAAAAATTTCTCTAAGAATTTTTTTAGACTACCCCAAGTGGTTATGGAACCCGGTTCTAAGTAGTAGAGCCATCTCTTTGCTACATCCGTAAGGGAAAAAAGGAAAGGCTCGTAAATTTAGTTGTTCTTCCGAGATGCCATGAGGCCTCATGGAATCACAAACCATATGAAAATCCTTAAGATGTTTGTGTGGGTCCTCCCCGGAACTTCCTTTAAAGATGGGCAAAAGATGGATAAGTCCCGATTTTAATTCAAAAGGTTGAGTGGTTGGGGGTATGACTATACAAAGAGGTCTTTGGTCTTCATCGGGCTTAGCAAGCTCTCTAAGGGTCTTTTCTCTAACTTCACCTATATTCCCTCTACCAAGGTTTGGATCTAAAGGAGAATCTAGGCTAGGTTCTAAATCTCTTAAAGGTTCTTGGTTAGAAAGATTGGGGATGCTATTCTCTTCTCTCCTTTCTCTTCTAATTCTACGAACCTCCTATTTAAATCTTCAAAGTAAGGAAGTTATAAAATTTAAAAAACGGGTCATGCAAGAAAGGAGAAGAGAGAACACAAAAAATTCTACACGATCTCTTTATGCCTATATATTTTTTCTTTTTCTTACAAAATGAATAAAAGAATCAAGAAGCTCTAAAAGAAAGTTTGAAATCAAAAAGTCTTAAAAACTACACCGTGCTCCTTGGAAATGGCACCATTTTTGAAAGATGAGATTTTTCATGAGGTAAGTCGTTATCAAAATGATGGGTTGTTATGGATGTAAGTATACAAAACAAGAATTTATTTCTAGTCTAAAATAAAAGAATACAAGAATAGAGAAAGACTAGATGAAATATGAGGGTTAGGGATTACCTCAATTAACTTTCAAAGTTATCTTTTCAACCCTTCTTACCTTTGTGGAAATTGAGAGTAGTATGGGGAACAAGGGTGTCGAACCCTAGAAAGCACTTAAGATTCAAAACTTCAAAATTTACAAACAAGGTGATTATTAGCTTCAGGATCTAAAAGAAAATTAGAAACACAAAAAGGGGTGGGGGGGGGGGTTGTGGAAGTAATTCTTGAACTATGGTAAAGAACAAGCATTAAGGGATGAGTAGTGACAACAAGTAATTCAAGCAAAGTTTTTTTTTTTCAAGTTTAGTAGAGGGACCTTTTCTTGGGCAATTACCATGTTTATTATCATTGAAAAAGAAAGAAGATCAATTAATCTTTTCTTAAATATGCAAGAATGGAATTTTTACAAAAAGAAAGTAACCAAATCTCTATTAAAACATGATCAATCTCAGCAACCAAAGCATGTTCAAATTGAGGCAAAATTCATCCTATTCAAGATTTGCTAAGGAGGGGATAGCCAATACCCTTAGCAAAATTAATGCTCACTTCAAACTTGTTATGCAAGAATCAATTAGTAGAAAATTAAAGACAATCTCAACAATTAATTCATCATAACAAACCATTGCAAATCAAAGTTTAAGTTCAGCACTTTAAGAGTTTTTAAAGAAATTTCAATGAAAAATTGATGGGAAAAGCTCATTTATTTTATCGAAATTTCCAAAAGAAATTGCAAAGGGAAACAAGCAATCAAATAAAAAATTGAAAAGATATAGAAAAGAATTTAATTCTCAAAGAAAACATGGTAAATTAACCCGTGAAAAAGTCTGAAAAGATTACCTTAGCCCATGAAGATTGATGAAATTCTTGAAGAGTTGTTGAGGAAAGAATCGATTTCTTTGACAAAAGTAATCTTTTATTGATAAAGTTTCAAGAATTTCGTTACAAGAATTGAATGAGAAAGAGGATTTTTTTTACATTCGAATTTCTTATCTCCCAAAAAAATATGAGGGATTTTATAGAAGAGAAAATGGGAGAAAAAAATGGAACTAGGTTAAAAACTACCATTTTGCAGTTAATTTTGGGGAAGATGATGAACTGGGTCACGAATGGGCTTAGGTCGGGTCTTGGTTTGGCCCAATTGAAGAGAAAAATAAAAAAAAAAGAAACACGGCTGCTGAGATTCGAACTCATGACAGGGGAGAGGCGCGCGCGGATGAGGGCTCGACACGTGGCGGACTAGGTGCGGGTTGCGAACCGGTTCGTGGATCGGGTTGCCAGATCGGGTTTCCGAGTCATGTGAAAAATGAAAGGAAAAATAGGGACGCGCCTAGGGTTCGAACATGCGACTTTGAGGCGGACGTGTGGCGTGATCTGGTGATGCTACGGTTCGTCCGATCTTTTCCAATTTCTCGGTTTTGCCCTTGAACTTGTTTTTTACCGTTCTTCTTCGTTATAACTCCGATTTAAGTGATTTCAGTGGCGTTGAACTCGCATTGGGGTGAAGTTTCATATCTGTATAAAAATGATATTTTAGTGAACAAATGGATAAAGGTTAGAAAAAATTAGTCGAATAATGTTAGGTCTAAAATAGCCCTAACATTTACTCGAGGAAAAATCACTTTGTCGTCTTTGAAATTATTCTAAAATATAACTTTAACTCACTTTCTCATTTTACTTTTATTAATTGAGCATCAGTAAAATTAGTTTTTAATGGAAAAAAACATATTTAAAAGACTATTTTAGAATCATGCGATATATTTATCTATAAAAAAATTTGTCAAAAATAAAAAAATAATTAACAAAATATTTATATTTTATAGAAAAATCAAGTATAATGAATTCGTCTTTTAGTGGCTTTTTTTATTGATACGTAAATGTTTTGTTTTTTTTTCTTTTGAATTTTTGAAAAAATCCATAGTTTTAATCATCAAATTCATTTTTTTAGAATTTAAGGAAGAAAAGCTGAATCTTTGATTTTGAGGTTTAGTAGTGCATAAATGAGTTACCCTCGTTTAAATACGTTTAGTTAACTTTCTAGATGGTTAATTTTAAAAATACATCATTTTAAAAAAAATATTTGAAATTTATTCATACTAATGAAACATTTTCAAAGTTTATTATTTGAAACTGTTTTGTAAACTTCTTTTTTTCAAAACACATTTTTTGTTCGTAATCAATCAAAATAATTTGTAAGTGCAACGAAATTAATCTTGATTCTTTACCCAACTTTAACTTCATCTTTCTTGGGATTATTCAATTTGTCTTTGGTGCTTTCTTGTTTAAGATATATTGGGTTTGAGTTTGGTTGCTATTGCATGTGTAGTTTTAATCTCATATTTATGTCTAATGTAATTAAAATTAAGAATAAAGTTTCCATTTTAATTCAAACCAAATTTGTAAATCGTACAATATCTCCTATGTTATTTATGTAGGTTGGAGATTTTTAAAATATATTTTCCCCATCCGGATGTTTAATTTAAATGCTTTTAGTTGACTTTGATTTTCTTTTACAACATACCAAATTATAAAAAGATGAGAGATGAAATTAAAACTTTAAACCCCTCTTATAATTTAACTTTCTTTTAACTGCCGTTTGATCTTTTATTATTATTATGGGCTTTTTAAACCATTTTCTTTTTTTTTTCTTTTTTACGATAGCTTGTATTTAAAAAAAGAAAAATTAAATCAAATGACAAAAATTTTTATAAAAAGACAGCTCATAGCACATCTTTTTTGCATATTGCAAATATGACAAGTAATTAGATATATCATACGGCTATCAGAGGGTTATCCGCTTTTAACTATGCTACTTTTGCAATTTAGAAAATGTAGTGACATGAACCCTATTATCATAAAACTTCTTGCTATTTTTACAAACGTCCCAAAAGAAAAACTCAAAAACTTTTCGGTCAAATTTTTAAGTTATCAACAAACCAAGTACGGATGGATCCGCATAGGGGTCAAGGCACTTGTCCTTTCTTAACTTATCAGCTTTTACATTTTTTGAATATAGATTTTAAGTATTTGATATATATATAGGGTAAATTTACATACATGTTATAACAAAATGTAAAACTATTTACATTTCATATGACAAAATAAAGCACATTGAGGCTCACGGTTATATTTTTATCAATTACAGAAATACCTTCCATTTATTAATTTTGCGGGACAGATGTCTTCTTCTTCACCTCACTCAATCGAATTCATCTATGTAATTGAAAGAAGACGTTTAATCGTGTTTTTCTTCTTCTTACTCTTGCTTACACTTCGGCCTTACTCTTCTCTACTCTTACGTACTCTTCTTTATTCTTATGTACTCTTCTATACTCATTTGTACTCCTTTACTCTTCTTCTTCCTCTTCGCCCTCTTCTTCTTCTGTAGACACTTATCTTTGTCATTTCTTTGCTTTGTGATGGATAGAAATAGACTTCTATCTTTGTCTATTTGAGATAAAGAGGGATAGAAGTCTATCTTTGTCTATTTGAGATAGACAAAGCTAGAAATATATTCTATCTATCATTATTGGATAGTTAATTTCATCAAAACTCATTTATTGAACAAAAATAGAATTAAACTAAAAACAACCAAGAGCTACAAACCAAGAACTACAGCCAAATCATCAAAACTCATTTAAATGAAAATTCTGATATCGTTAACATATAGACTTATCCCTTATAGAAATTGAACCTTATGAATTGAAGATTGAATTCGGCTGGAGTCGTTCACCTTCGACTGTAAAGTTGTGAAAACTCGAGGCTAGAAATCGGTGACATATCTTCAGCTGAAGTGTTTGCGAGGGAGAGGAAAAGCTGACGAAAAATTGTGTTGTTCGGCTGATAAATTTGCGAGAGGGGACAGTGGAGGGATACTTTACGAAAGGGGACGACGGAGACAACAGAGGCTCCCTTTGCGTCGAACTAGCCGATAGAGACGTGAGGGTCTTTGAGAGATAGGGATGGGGACTGCAGGGATTGAGATATCTGGCAGCGCAAAAAAAAAAAAAAAAAAAAAAAAGCTTTTTTAGGTCTTTGCGTGATACACAAAATTGTGTCAAGAAAGGATTTTTTTTTTATTTGTTGAATTTTTTAATGACACACAAAGTATGTTATTAATTAACGACGCAAAACTTGTGTCAAGAAAAATTAAATAATGAAACAAAAAATGTGTCATTAAAAATTCTGCATTTTTTATTTTCAACGACACACATTTTACTCCATCTCATCCCTTTTTTTTTTATTTTTAACGATACAATGTCTTGATTAGTAGTGTCATTAAAACTCATTTTTCTAGTAGTGGATGATTCCTAATGAGGTTTTTCTTTAAGAATGTGGTATTTGTCCATAAAAATTCCTTATTTTCTTGAGGATTAAAGAGCAAAGCATGTATAACAAGGTTCGGTTTCTTCCAGCTTAAATGTACTGGATGCAAAGAGTTGGACTGCATTCCATGCTCTATCAAATAGTCTTGGAATCTTAAGTTCATATACTCTCCAACTAGATCTGATCGAAGTGTCTTTACATTTTACCTAATTAAATCTCAACTTTAGTCTTATATTATCTAAACTTTTCAAGAGAATCAGACTTATGATGCAATAGGTAAACATGACCAAATCTTGAATAATCGTCAACAAAATTGATAAAATATTCATACCCTCTTTGAACTTTGATATTCATTTGTCCACAAAGGTTCGAGTGTACAAGCTTTGATGGTAGTTTGGTTCTTAGACCTTTTTCGATAAAAGATCTTTTCGAATAAAAGCTTTGATGGCATTTTTTCTTTTGAGACAAGACTCACTTGAAGGTAAAGACTTATCTTCTAACTAATTTAGAAGTCTACTCTTAACCAATCTCCCAATCGCATTGAGATTTATGTGCCCGAATCTTAAGTACCATATATAGGTATTAGAAGAAACCTTTATCTTTTATGCTAAACATTTCAATATTAAAGACAAATATTGCTCCAATTGGTCTTCACTTATATAAGTAGTTATAAGTATTGCATAACAAAATTGAATACTTTTTCTAGAAAAATGAACTCTTCATTGATTTAAAAAAATATTCTAATATTTGTTTTAAAATACATGAGATAGATATTAAACTCCTCAACTTTAAGAAGCATACAAAACATTTTTAAGTATGATACATCTATTTAAACAACTTCAGGTCTTCCACTGCTTCAGCGGAGACAACCTTTTTTATTTCAAACTTTGGGGATGATCCCACCTTTTACAAGCTTTTTCAAGAACTAGTTTCCTTAAATAAAAAGTAAATATAATTAATGGCTCTAGAATCTAGTATTTAGGTTGAAGTATCATATTTTACTAAGCATGTTTTAACAGCTAGTAAATCACATTTACCTTATGTTTCCTTCTTAGCTTTCTTCTCAATGAGGTACTTTAAGCAATTTCTCAACCAATGTCCATCCTCGTTGTAATGGTAACATTTACCTTTAACAACTTTCATTCCTTTGCTATTCTTGGGAGTCTTCCCCTATCCCTTCTTCTTCATTTGTGAAGGTTCAACTTTAGTTTTAAAGGATGACCCTCCCATAAACTCTTTCTTTGTGGTAGCAACATTTGCTTTCACTTCCTTCCCCTTACCCATCGTAAGATTCTGAAGTCGCTGGAGCTCATTTAGAAGAGTGGTCAGGGTGAACTCTATTTTTTCAAAGACACGTTCGTCTGAAATGGTATAAAACTCTTTGAAAGAGAATCTAAAATAAAGCTCACCTGATTTGCCTCATTAATGAGACCACTATTTACTTCAGCAATATTGAAGTGCATCATAATGTTCAGGACATGTTCTCTAACAAAGGTCCCTTCCTTCATTCGCTTAGTGTAATGTGCTTAATTGCGCTTAGTGTAATGTGCTTAATTGCTTCATGTCTTAGAAACTATGATGTCTAACCAAACATCTTCCTCAATGAATCCATAATCTCTTTAGTCGTGGCTAAATATTCATGCTTCTTTGCTAAAACATCATACATGCTGGTAATAATATAGACTTGAGTCTTTTCATTGGCCTTAACTCATCGATCATATGATTCTTAAACAATTTAATTAGCATTTAAGATCGAGCCTTGAGGATGTTCCTTAGTTAAGACTGAAAAGCAATAAAGTATAATCAAGGACCCTTCAGTTACGACTGCAGTTAATAATGTTTGTAATAACTAGTGAGACATCAGAAGAGAATAACACAAAAAAATTTGGTAGCCCAGTTCGGCCAATGTTGCCTACGTCTGAGGAGCTGCGCACAGCCCTAATGAGTAATTTTATTAAGATTCACTTTAGTCAATATACATCGATATAGCATCTGTACTCTGTTCAACTATATGACTATATAACATGTGTCTCGACTTCAGACTTCAGGCTCCCCATGAATGCATGAGTAACTCTCCTCAATGATGTCTGACTTCAGGCTCCCCCTGAATGAATGAGTGAATGTCTTCGACGATATCTTTATATACTTCTAAAGATTACTGTGATCACGCAAACCACTTTCTCGTCCTTTTCATTACTCATTAGCAATATCAACTTAGATTAACATGCTGATCTTATAGACATAAGATCATACTGTCTTTTCGTTCCTGCAGCTTCTACAATAAATTCTTCGTTAACCTTCAACCGTGAATGATCTTTTTTTAATATTTTTCTGCCGTCGAACCCTATATTCGAAAATCCTATTTATACATATAAGATTTATATGTATAAATCTTATTTCTTCAAAGATAATTAGCAAGATTCCTAAAATAAAAGAGGATCTTTTATCCTTTAATTATCTTATCTTTTAAAAGAATAATCTCATAATATCTTTTAGATAAAATCCTTTTTATCCTTTAATTATCTTATCTTTTAAAAGAATAATCTCATAATATGTTTTAGACAAAATCTTCAACAAACTCCCCCTTTTGTCTAAAAGAAATTTCTTTTCTAGTTCAAGACAATGCATCTCAGAGACTTTTCATAAAAGAACAGTCAGCAAACATCCATATTCAACCACATAATTAACACAGCAGATCAACATAACCATCATTTCAGTTTTTTACCTTGTAGCCAATATTCAAAACAACATATGAACTGCACAACTTCAACAGAAACAACAACATAAACAGCTTCAAGCTATTAGCCTGCAACAGACTTCAAAACAACATCTAAACTGCATAGCTTCAACAGAAACAACTTCAGGATATCCAATATCTAAACTGCACAGCTTCAACAGAAATAACTTCAGGATATCAGCATTCAACATTCAGCAACACAGTCATCATTTGGAGTTACAAATTGAATGTTCAGTAATACCCACACCATTACAAGCATAATACATAACCACTCTATTAAATCTTCGAGATCTTCTTTAAAAGATATAGATAAAAGATTCCTATTTATGAGGAAGATCTTTTATCTTCTTTTATCTTTTAAAACAAATATCTTTTTAACCTTCTTTTGAATCTCATTAATTCAATTTGACAAAAATCCCAGTAAATCAGCTTCAACAGAAATAACTTCAGGATATCAACATTCAACATTCAGCAACACAGTCATTATTTGGAGTTACAAATTGAATGTTCAGTAATACCCACACCATTCCAAGCATAATACATAACCACTCAATTAAATCTTCAAGATCTTTTTTAAAAGATATAGATAAAAGAGTCCTATTTATGAGGAAGGTCTTTTATCTTCTTTTATCTTTTAAAACAAATATTCTTTTAACCTTCTTTTGAATCTCATTAATTCATTTTGACAAAAATTCCAGTAAATCAGCTTCAACAGAAATAACTTCCGGATATCAGCAGTCAACATTCAGCAACACAGTCATCATTTGGAGTTACAAATTGAATGTTCAGTAATACCCACACCATTCCAAGCATAATACATAACCACTCTATTAAATCTTCGTGATCTTCTTTAAAAGATATAGATAAAAGATTCCTATTTATGAGGAAGATCTTTTATCTTCTTTTATCTTTTAAAAAAATATCCTTTTAACCTTCTTTTGAATCTCATTAATTCATTTTGACAAAAATCTCAGTAAATCAGCTTCAACAGAAATAACTTCAGAATATCAGCATTCAACATTCAGCAACACAGTCATCATTTGGAGTTACAAATTGAATGTTCAGTAATATCCACACCATTCCAAGCATAATACATAACCCTATTAAATCTTCGAGATCTTCTTTAAAAGATATAGATAAAAGATTCCTATTTATGAGGAAGATCTTTTATCTTCTTTTATCTTTTAAAACAAATATCCTTTTAACCTTCTTTTGAATCTTATTAATTCATTTTGACAAAAATCCCAATAAACTCCCCTTTTTGTCAAAAAGAGAATAATTATTTTTATGTTCAACTAGATGCCCCATAATAAAATATCATCAATAGGAAATCAAATAATCAATATAAAACCATCTTGAGATGTAGAGACTTCCAGAGGCATATATCAATAAGAGCTCAACAAACGCCATCAAACTGACAGTAGTCAAAACTGAAGCCATTACAGAAGTCAAAACATACATCACCAGAAACAACAGCACTAGGAGCATAAAAACGTAGGGCACATCATAGAAACAAAATATACTGCTCCTTTGACCCAAAACAGAATAAGCACATCTACCACAAACCCTTTAATCCATAAAAAATAAAATCTGCACAAAACTCTTCAATCAACATTAATAATAATCATATAAGCTCCACAAAAACAACAACTTTAGAATCTCCTTTAGGTGGCCCATCTAAAACAACTTTTTGCACAAAACTCTTCTCCTCCATAAAAGAATGTCTACTCTTGAGATTGATCAGCTGCACTGGAAGCATGAGAAGAAGGAAACCAATTTGTAAAGTCAATCTTATGGAGTATGACATATTTAACACTAAGAGATACTGCGGAAATCTCATTCACTGGCCAAACTAAAAATGTTCCTCGAGATAAGACAGAAGCCAAAACATCAATAGATAGATGCAAAGACTGAGAGCTTACCGCCACAAGGATTCCTAGAAATCCATGATACTCAAACATGAGTGATGTTCATCTGATACATTCACTTCATCAGGAATGCATCTAATCTTCTTTAGATAAATGACATGAAAGATTATTATTAGACACCCAGTGATAGCAACTATCAATTTGTCTGCTGCCACTCATAAGAACATTTTTATTAATATCAGTCACAAAGCATTTTTCCTTGCTAAAATTAACAGTATAACCTTGATCACATAGTTGACTAACACTAATTAGGTTTGCCTTGAGCCCTTCACCATATCGTACATCATTTAGACATGGTAGATTATATTTCTCAATATTTCCTTTTGCAAGGATTCTTCCTTTTGTACCATCTCCAAGCATAACATGTCCAGATATAAGTTCTTTTAGTTCCAAAAAGAAGAATCGATTTCCAGTCATGTGTTTAGACCAACCGCTATCAAGATATCATGCATCAGTTGAAGATTGAACTGTTGTAAAGGCAATATTGCAGTGTTCGGACGGTTTAACTCTCTAGACCATATGACTTCTTTTTCCTTTGTTCCAATTTTTGAAAGTTGATTTATGCTTTAAACTGCCATACTCTGCCTCCCGCTGCCACCATTTGTCTCTTTGTAGTTTAAAACAAAAAGGTCTGATATGACATTTTTTACCACAGTAATAACAAGTCCATCTTGTAGTTTTAGCTGGAGGATTAACAACTCTTGTTGTAGGAACTATTTCCGTCTCGTCTTTTATTAAAGGAGGAATAAACTTTGTTTCAGTTGTAGGTTTAATACTTCTCTCTGAAGCATCAAAACTAAGACCATATTTACTTGAACTATCCTATCCTGAATTTAGTATTAAGTTTAAATTTTCAGTTCCTGATCTTAACATCTTCACAGATTTTATCGTTTGATCGTAGTCTTTCTGAACTTCTTTCAATTTCTACTTTAGAGATGATATGATAGACATTAATTGTTCATTTTCTTCCATAAGGTCTTGAATTCTTTCTTTTTGTATTGCTATGGCTTCAGTATCTTCTTTCCACAGTACTTTGAGTTCCTCAAATGTCAACTCATTATCATAATTTTCTTCAGAAATTTCACTTTCATCATCAGAATCAGTTTTTTTAATGTGTACAGTGAATGCATTCATGCCATTATCTTCTTCATTATCATCAGTGTCCTCATCTGACAATGTATCACGAAATTTTTTTTGAAAGTTTTTCTTTTGTCTTCTTAAAAACGTGGGACATTCAGCCTGATAATGGCCAACTCCCTCACATTCTCTACATCTGAAAACTCTTCCTTCGTCCTTTTTTTCGTCTATAATCACTATTTCTCCTGTTTGAATTTTCATTAAACCTTCTCGTATTGTTGTCACCATCTTTTCTTTGATAGTTAATCAGATTTTGAGCGTTTGATCTTGTGGTATTCAAGCTTTTGAATTTCTTGACCACATTAGAAAACTTTTTGATCAGGAGGTCTATTGATTCGTTCATGTTTGCTCAGTATCACTTACATCCTCCTCATCTACATGTGTGGATTTAAAAGCAATTCCCTTGCCTTTATTACTTTCTCTATCAGGCAGTGGCCATTTCAAACGTAAGCAACGAACCAAATAATTCATCAAGTTTCAGTGTCGTAATGTCACGGGCTTCCTCAATGGCAGTAACTTTCATATCGAATTTCCTGGGCAAGGATCGAAGTACTTTTCGCACTATTTTAGAGTCAGGTATCTTTTCATCGAGTAACAAGGAATCATTTGCGATTTCAAGCACTCTCTTATTGTAGACAGACACTGATTCACCCTTAATCATTCTTAATGCCTCAAAATTAGATGTTATCAACTATAATCTTGAAATCTTTACTTTAGAAGTGCCTTCATACGCAACCTCCAAGGTTTTCCAACCTTCTTTGGCTGTACTACATGAATTTATTAACTTGAAAATGTTCAGGTCAACACCATTGAATATCGCGTTAAGTGTTCTGGCATTCCCAACGGATGCTTGCTCTTCAGCATCGGTCCAATCAACTTCAGGTTTAGGAATCGAAACACCATTCACTGTAATCATAGGAGGATCATAACTCGCCACAAGAGCTCTCCAGGCTTTTCCATCTAACGTCTTAATGAAGAAGATCATCCGAGGTTTCCTATATGAGTAGCTTTTACCACTAAAACTGGAGGACGTGATGCAGATGGTCCTTCTCTGATTATCTCCATGATCTCTTAACCCGCTCTGATACCAAATTAAAAATAATAAAGTATAATCAAGGACCCTTCAGTTACGACTGCAGTTAATAATGTTTGTGGTAACTAGTGAGACATCAGAAGAGAATAACACAAAAAACTTTGGTAACCCAGTTCGGCCAATGTTGCCTACGTCTGGGGAGCTGCGCACAGCCCTAATGAGTAATTTTATTAAGATTCACTTTAGTCAATATGCATCGATATAGCATCTATACTCTGTTCAACTATATGATTATATAACATGTGTCTCGGCTTCAGACTTCAGGCTCCCCCTTAATGCATGAGTAACTCTCCTCAATGATGTTTGACTTAAGGCTCCCCCTGAATGCATGAGTGAATGTCTTCGACGATATCTTTATATACTTCTAAAGATTACTGTGATCACGCAAACCACTGTCTCGTCCTTTTCATTACTCATCAGCAATATCAACTTAGATCAACATGCTGATCTTATAGACATAAGATCATACTGTCTTTTTGTTCCTGCAGCTTCTACAATAAATTCTTCGTTAACCTTCAACCGTGAATGATCTTTTTTTAATATTTTTCCGGTACCGAACCCTGTATTCGAAAATCCTATTTATACCTATAAGATTTATAATATAAATCTTATTTATTCAAAGATAACTAGCAAGATTCCTAAAATAAACGAGGATCTTTTATCCTTTAATTATCTTATCTTTTAAAAGAATAATCTCATAATATCTTTTAGATAAAATCCTTTTTATCCTTTAATTATCTTATCTTTTAAAAGAATAATCTCATAATATCTTTTAGACAAAATCTTCAACAAAGACAAATCTTAAATCATCTAAGACTAGTATTATATTTAGGTTTGATTTTCAAGTCGCATAATTATCGCCTATAAGTTTCACGAAAGCTAAGAGTTGCACTATTGAGCTATCAATGCTAAAAAATAAAACATATTCTATTTAGTGAAAAACTACAATCCTTTTAGAACCAATTAATTTAGTAAATATTAATAATGTATCCACCATTTTATGTTTTGCAACGATATTTCAAAGATTTAGAATAACCTCTACCGAATGGTAGTCGATTACTCCTCCTTTGAATCAAGACAACACTGAATATCTCATATTCACATAGCACTTAGTTACTGCTACTTTGGTCGAGAATATATCAACAACTTAGTAATTCTTGTAAGTGTAATCTTCTACTTTCAAATCATAGATATAAAGACCGTTATGCTCTCGAAAATGGAAAGTCAATATGAAAACCGATCAAAGAGATCCTATCCATTTATGGAGTTTGTGGTGTTCCGAATCCTATAATACAACCCTCCGAAGGGAAGTCGCTCTAGGGTGTGACCTTATGGAAAAGACCGTGGGATGTTTTGTCACATATCCCTCACCCACTTACTATAAACTACTTCCCTTATTCACCTTAATATTGATTCATGAAAACACTCTTTGAAGGGAGTCCGCTCCTGTGCACGACCCAAAGCCCTGCATGGACCTCACGGTGTAAACTCTTAAGGATGCTGGTGCTAAAAGTATGCTACTTTTCTCTAGTTGAAGTGTTCTAAGACAGTTTTAAAGGGTACTCTTAAAGAATAGGATTATATTTAGGCTAACTTAAACAAATCCTAAGTCTAGGTGAAACATCCAGCATAACAATTATACTGGATTTTAACCTACGGTGTCTAGGTAATAAATCAGTTTTATTACCTCACATCTCTCACTCATGCTCATAAAACTAGGTTAACTAAGCTCAAAAACTGATTTCGATCTCTAGATAGCAGGTATTCCGTAAACCGTCAACTTAAGAACCTCCAACCTTAGTCATCTTATCTGACTTGTAAACAAGATCGAATCAGGTGAGCCTCTTGTAACCAGTTTTACAAGATATCGACATAATTCTAAGAAAAATTGGTTGATATGATTTAACCTAGGTAAGCATGCAACTTATCTTTGTTATAGATTTTAAAAGTCTAATTTATTTTATAAAACTTATAAAATAAATAGAAAATACTATATCATTTATTCAACAAACATTATATAACCTTTATATTAAGAAACTAATTAATATGGATTTTGATTTATTTAACTTTTAATTAAATCATATTTAATTAAATTAAATAAATTAATAATTAATTTCATTAAATCATATTTAATTAAATTAAATAAATTAATAATTAATTTCATTAAAATTAATTTCATTAAATCATATTTAATCAAAATTAATTTAATTAATTAATCATACTAATTAATTATCATATTAATTAGTTAACATGCATAGTATACATTATAACCATTATAACATACTTTGAATGCATGAATATGTTAATCTATGCTGAGATTTTAAATCTATATGACATACTATATGCACATACAATTTAATTTAATTAAAATATAATTACTTAAAAGACCCTAAAATGGACTGGTTTTGACTCCTAAATTAAGCTAAGTACTAAATTTAATAGAACTTTTTTTTTAAAATAATGTTCTTTTAAAAGTAAAGTCAAAAATAGGGTAGGAGGAAAAATATTGACAAAAATAGGGTAGTGAAGTTATGGAATCCCGTCTACGACTAGGCGAAGTTGTGTATGAGGTCCATGACTTCAATGAGTTGGCCACATGGACCTCACATCTTTTTCTTTTTGCAATATTTAATATATATATATATATATATATATATGTATATATATGTATATATATATATATGTATATATATGTATATATATATATGTATGTATATATATGTATATATATATATGTATGTATATATATGTATATATATATATATATATATATATATATATATATATATATATATATATATGTATATATTAAATATTGCAATTTCCTAAAATATCTTTCCTCATTAAATATTTTTTCAAATTCCAAATTTTAATCTCCAAAAATATCTTTCCAAATTTCAAATTCTAATCTCCAATTTTTTTTAAAAAGATATATATTAACAAAATATGTTATTAAAAAATATATTATTAAAAAATATATTAAACAAATATGTGCAATCTACCAACATTAACAAAATGATTTGTTGTCATAATTCTTTTCATTTTGACTCCAAAAAAAAAAAATTACATATTCTTGCCATACAATAGAATTTGATTCTAAAAAAAAATAGATATTTTAATTTCCACAATAGAATTATTCTTTCCATAACTCTTTTCATTTTGATTCTAAAAAAAATTAGATATTTTGTTAATATCGGTGCATTACAAATATTTTTAATATATTTTTTAATGACATATTTTGTTAATATATATATCTTTTTTTAAAATAATTGGAGATTGAAATTTGGAAAGATATTTAATAAGGAAAGATATTTTTGGAAATTAAAATTTGGAGATATTTTTGGAAATTAAAATTTGGAGATATTTTTGGAAATTAAAATTTGGAATTTGTAAAGATATTTAATAAGAAAAGATATTTTTGAAAATTGGAATTTGGAGATTTGAATATTTAATATATATATATTAAATAATGAAAAAATGAAAAATTGTGTGGTTCATGCGGCCAGCTCATTGAAGTCATGGATCCCATCCACGACTTAAGTTGCCAATTCAGCAAAGTTGTGTACCCTATACATGACTTCGCCTAGTCGTAGACCGGTCCACGACTTCACTACTCTATTTTTGTCAATATTTTTTCTCCTACCTATTTTTCACATTACTTTTAAAAACACATTATTTAAAAAAAAAAGTTCTAAATTATTACATCAATAATTTAATGTAGTACAAAACTGCTTTCGAATGCTTCGAATCGGCTGAAAAACCATCAAAACCAACTTAAACCTACCTAAAATCATTAAACCGGCCCAAGAACCAACTCATTGGACTTGAACCAGCTGAGAACCACTAATATGAACCACCAGGCGCATGGGTCATAAAGTCGGGTCGGCGGAGCTTACGGGGCGCGAAAAATAGACATGTGGTGCAAATGGAGAACACAAAGACTAGATCCGAGTCTAATGTATAGGCACGCGAGTCACTGATGGGTCACGAATGTAGGTCGCAACCTGGTAATGGACCAAGCAAACGTGGGTCGGATCTGACGTGCAAGCGAGTCGGGTAAATAACCAAATGAGTCTGGTATTTGGCCAAGCAAAAGCAAGAGAAGTAATCGGGTCAAGAAGTGGGTTTTGGGCTGGGTTTGGGCCAGTTTCTCGGGTCTGTCCTCTTTTTTACTTTAAATTTTTTCACATTTCTCTCTCCCGGATGATAAAATTATAACCTAATAAGACTCTAATGACTCTAATAAAAAATATAGATCCTTAAACAATTAATTAAATTGTTTAGGCAAAAACTAGAAATTTAGGCAAAATATAATAATTAAATACAAAAAAGAAAAACATAATTTAGGCAAAAACCATATATTCATTTTAGTTCAACCATATAATTTATCAAATAAATTAAAATACCCACCATATGCATTCGATTAAAATCATGTAAGCTCTTATACCACATGATGGAAATCGATACATGGGCAACAGAAAAGATTGAATCTTACTTTAATTGCATCTAAACTAATTTAAAGATCAACATGTATCAACTACCCTAATTAAACGAAATTAGGGTTAATCTGAAACGTACTTTTGAAGCTTTCCAAAATCCTCGATATCTCCTCAAGAAGTCGAATCGGAGACCACCACTAATGTTGACTCGCTATTCTCTGGACTTAGAATCGGGTTGTAGGGCCCGATTAGTAAAAGAAAATGAGGTGAAAAAAAAGGGGTGAGATTTTGGTTTGAGATTTTGAAGAGAAAAAAATTAATTTGCCATAATTTTGTAAAAATAAAAATTAACAAAAATTCAAAAGTTTTTTAATGTTTGAAATAATGGCTTTAAATAACCTACAAAAATGCATGTAATTAGTTGGTCAAATCTAACACTTAACATTCCACTAACTATTAGTGGAACTTAGTGGGCTAGGTGTCTACATCTCATGTAGCCACTTATCCAACTATGTTAGTGGGATTATCCAACAAAATGTTAGATTTTCCTACTAACTAGTCCAAGGGCATATATGATTCGAGATTAACTGGCTAAAACTCTTTTAGATCGAGCTAATTAACATTCATTAATTAAGGGTTATTCCACTAAAGTCGTGTAGTTGCACTCCGTTCACTATAGATATATTTTTATCCATCTGATATAACCATGATCAGTAAGTTAATCATTCACAGGTTGTTCGTAACCTCGACTGTGTCAAAATACCGTTGTACCCCGAGACTACATTTTGTTCCTTAAGTCCCACTGACCCACTATTGAATAATTGGTTTAAGGTCCAACCTATAAACCAAATCCCTCTCGGTCCAATGAGAGGGTGGGATCCCTTGTTCAAGACTTGGATTTAGTCTTTAAGGGGATGTTTGGGGGAAGGAAAGGAATAAGGGGGAAAAGGAAAATCGAGGATTATGAAAAAGAAAGGATTATAATAATTCTTGTTTGGGAGAAGGAATAAGTGGAAGGATTACGATGGATTATTTATAATCCTTATTTAGGAGAAGGAATAAGTGGGAAGGAATATGACAAAAAAAAGTTTATTATTTCTTTTTTTAAAATTAGTACATATGTTTTTTTAAATTCATATTGTAAATCCAATACACAAATATTCGTATTTTATTTACCAAAATTTGAAATTTTTATCAGAAAACATGTTTCATTATCTTTCGTAAATACGATGTTAATTTTGAACATCTTGTACACAAGTTTTCGTGTCAAAAAAATAATTGATGTGTTATATGTCAAAGAAATTACATGTATTTTATTTAAATTGATGTTGTAAGTGCAATATTGGAAAATTGCATATCGTTAGCAATCGATTTAAAAAATTTTATTATTATTTTCTTTTAATTCATACAAATGTATTTTTTTTAATTCGTATTGTAAATCCAATATACAAATATTCATATTTTATTTACCGAAATTTGGAATTTTTATTGGAAAACATGTTTCATTAGCTTTTGTAAATACAATGTTAATTTTGAACATTTTGTATGCAAGCTTTCCGTGCCAAAAAATTAATTGATTCATTACGTACAAAAGAAATTACATGTATTTTCTTTAAATTGATGTTATAAGTACAATATCGAAAAATTACGTATCATTAACAATCGATTCAAAAAATCGACGACCAACATAGTAGCATGAAACGAAATAAAGTATGGGAAACAAATATTTTTTTTCGAATGCAGTTAAACGACAAACATCAATTCTATCGTACATCTCTATTTTGAAATATACTATTAAAATAATAATAATAATAATAATAATAATAATAATAATATCACACCTTTTGAGGAAGAAAGAGAAAGATTAATAAGGAATAAGAGGGGATTGAGAGGAAGAAAGAAAAGGATTAAGAAGGAATAAGTGGAGATTAAATATATTCCTTTACCTCCCCTTATTCCTTGCCCCAAACATGGAAGGACTAGTCCTTTCCTTTCCTTTTCCTTTCCTTTTCCTTTCCTTCTCTGAAACGGAGCCTATCTACTAACCCTAAATCAGGTAAGAGTGAATTTCGTATTACACCATACGTGTCCCTAGCCTTCCACCTAGTCTTACACTTGAAATAGGAGACTTACTGAATCAGCGTCGTTGAGCTACCCTCAACTATGCAAATCTAAGGATAATTTCATGTTAACAGAAGTTTATAGTTAGCTCAGGATTAAGATTAAGTTACCTAGGTCATCAACAATCCAAATAGTCAAGTTTATACAGTGAACGGTGTTGGAACTTAAAAGTGACTATTTCATGGTTTTAGTCTTATGTAAACTCTTTACATAGAATGCACCAACTTCCATGTCTCTACATGAATGATTTAAGATCACATCGTTTGTATTAACTACAAAATGAGCCGCATCCATAGTGTTACCAGAATAAGGTGTCCAACCTTATTCATACATTATAGACCATTTAGGTTATACACTCGAACTTGATCCATATTTATGTCTCTACATGATGTTCAAGTCTACACTAGATAGCCTCAGGACCTTAGTTTATTGGATTTAAGATTATAGTATTCATTTTTCACTAATAAGTTCTCAATAATCGCTTTATTGAATATAATATAATTTAAACTACAAAATACGAGTTTTAGGACATAAATTCCAACAAGAATATCTTGTATGTCCCTCAAATGCAAAGAAATATAATATAAAATATCTTTTGAAATTACATAAGCATTCATTTTCTATTAAGGTATTCAAATCTACTCTACTATACTAAAAAACAACTTATATAAGTTAAGACCGACCAGAGAAAATTTTGTCTTAAAAACTAAAATGTTTTAGAAAAGTTGAAACTTAAAATAAAAGACAAAAAGTTTCTTCTAACGCCTATTTATGGCACTTGAGACTTGGTCACGTAAACCTCATTAGGATTGGAAGATTGGTTCAAAGTGGGCTACTAAGTTGGTTAAAAGATAATTGTTTACCTCCTTGTAAATCTTGTCTTGAAGAAAAAATGACAAATAGATCTTTTACTGGAAAAGGTCTTGAGTAAAAAGACCTTAGAGCTCGTACATTCGAACCTCTGTGGACCAATGAATGTCAAAGCTCGAGGTGGGTATGAATATTTCATCAATTTCATTGATGATTATTTAAGAGATGGTTCTATTTACCTAAGACATCATAAGTCTGGTTTTCTTGAAAAGTTTAAATAATATAAGGCTGAAGTTGAGAATGAATTAGGTAAAACAATAAAGATACTTGGATCAGATCGAGGTGGAGATTATATAGACTTTCGATACGAAGACTATTTGATAGAACATGAAATCCAATCACAACTCTCTACACCTAGTATGCCTCAGTAGAACGGTGTATTAGAAATAAAAAACCGAACCTTATTAGACATGGTTCGCTCTATGATGAGCTTTGCTCAGTTGCCAGATTCCTTTTGGGGATATGCTTTAAAGACAGTTGTATATATTTTTAATATTGTTCCCTCTAAAAGTATTTTAGAAACACCTTATGAGCTATGAAAAGAGCGTAAAGGTAGTTTACGTCATTTTAGAATTTAGGGATGTCCGACACACGTGTTGGTGCAAAATCTTAAGAGATTGGAACATCGTTCAAAATTATACATATTCGTAGGTTATCTAATGAAATCAAGAGGTGGTTTGTTTTACGATCCCCAAGAAAATAAAGTATTTGTATTGACAATTGTCACATTCTTAGAGGAGGACCACATCAAGGATCATCAACCTCGTAGTAAACTAGTATTAAATGAGATTTCTAAAAATGCTACAGATAAACCTAGTTCATCCACTAAGGTAGTTGATAAAACTAGGAAACCTGGTCAATCACATCATTCTCAAGAGTTGAGAGAGCCTCGATATAGTGGTAGCATTGTTCATCAACCTGATCGCTACTTGGGTTTAAGTGAAACTCAAGTCGTCATAATTGATGATGGCATAGAGGATCCATTAACCTATAAACAAGCAACGAATGATGTGGACTGTGACCAATGGATCAAAGGCATGAACCTTGAAATGGAGTCTATGTACTTCAATTTTGTCTAGACTCTAGTAGATCAACCAAAAGATGTAAAATCTATTGGTTGTAAATGGATCTACAAAAGAAAACAAGATCAAACCAGAAAAGTATAGACTTTTAAGGCTCGACTTGTGGTAAAGGGGGTTATACCCAAAGAGGGGCCTTATGTATACAAAAAGGTCGTCAATTTCATTGTAGCATTCTTAGTTTTGTACGTAGATGATATTCTACTAATTGGGAACGATGTAGGTTATCTAACTAATATCAAGAAATGGCTAGCTGCGCAATTTCAAATGAAAGATTTGGGAGATACACAATACGTTCTCTGGATCCAAATTGTTCGAAACCATAAGAATAAAACACTAGCTATGTCTTAAGCATTTTATATAGACAAAATGTTTTCTATATATAAAATGCAAAATTTTGAAAATGATTTGTTGTCGTACAGATATGGAATTCATCTGTCAAAGGAACAATGTTTTAAGACACATCAAGAGGTTGAGGGTATCAGAAATATTCCTTATGCTTCCACTATTGGGAGTTTGATGTACGCAATGTTATGTGCTATAATTGACATTTGCTACTCAGTAGGGATGGTCAATAGGTATGAGTCCAATCCCAAATGTGATGATTGGACAGTCGTTAAGAATATTCTAAAATATCTTAGAAGAACAAAAGACTATATGCTCCTGATCGTACTAAGGATCTGATCCTTACTAGATACACTGATTCTGATTTCCAAACTAATATAGATGCTAGAAAGTCTACATCAGAATCAGTATTCACTCTAAACGGACGAGCAATAGTGTGGAGAAGTGTAAAACAAACATGTATAGCTGACTCCACAATGGAAGTTGATTATGAAGCAGCTTGTGAAATAGAAAAGAAAGTCGCGTGGCTTAGGAAATTCTTGACAGATCTAGAAGTTGTTCCAAATATGCATCTGCCAATTACTTTATATTGTTACAACAGTAGTCCAACTGTAAATTCACGAGAACCTAGAAGCCATAGATGGGAAAAACATATCGAACACAAGTACCATCTTATCAGGGAAATTGTACATCGTTGTGACGTTGTAGAGACCCCTAGATATCTTATGAGCAAAACATTACTGATCCTTTTACAAAAGCCTTCACGGCTAAAGTGTTTGAGGATCACCTACAGAGTTTAGGTCTACGATGTTTGTAAACTAGGACAAGTGGGAGACTTATTACGTATGAGCCCTAGTTTTTTATATATCATATGTTTATTGTACTCATATGTATTATTCTCTCTCATGGTTAAATTCAACGTTGTTTTATCCTACTAAGAGTTTTAGTCCAAGTGGGAGTTTGTTGGAATTTATGTCCTAAAAACTCGTAGTTTGTACTCATATTATATTCAATAAAGTCGTTATTGAGAAATTGAGTACTATAATCTTAAATCCAATAAACTAAGGTCTTGAGGCTATTTTGAGTAAACTGGAACTATCTGTAAAGACATAAATGTAAATCAAGTTTAAGTATATAGCCTAAATAGTCTATAGTACATGAATAAAGGTTGGGCTCTTTATTTAGAGAAACTATGGATGTGGCCACTTTGTAGTTAGTACAAACAAAATGATCCTGAATCATTCATGTAGAGACATGAATGTGGTGGCATCTTATGCAAAGTGTTTATATAAGAATGAAACCATGAAATAGTCACTTTTAAGTTACAGCATCATTGACTGTATAAAACTAACTATTTCGATTGTTGACCTAGGTAATTTAATCTGAATCCTAAGCTATCTATGAACTTCTGTTCACACGGAGTTATCCTTGGATATGCATAGGTGAGGGCGTCTTCCATTTCAGGGGTAAGATCGGGTGAATAGCTGGGGACATAGGGTGCAAGACGAAATTCACTCCTACCCGCTTTAAGGTTAGTAGATAGGTTGTTCTCTTAAAAATTGAATTCAAGTCTTAAACAAGGAGTCCCACCCTCTCATTGGCCTGAGAGAGATTAGGTTTATAGGTTGTACCTTAAACTCAATAGTGGATCAGTGGGACTTAAGGAGCAAGATGTAGCAACTATAAGACTTTAGTGGAATGACCCGTTTGTTAATGAATGTTGATTAGCTCAGTATAAAAGAGTTTAACCAGTTAATCTCGGATCATTGGAGTCCATTAGATTCTCCTGCTAGCTCATATGGTAACATAGAATAGTATGATAGAATGAGTCGAATTATTCGAATTATTCAAATTAGGCGAAGAGAGAGAAACCGACAAGTATATGTGATATAGCGGTCAAATTTTAGATTACAGATAGGGCTTTATATTTTAATGGGATTTAAAAAATTAGAGATATGAATGCAGATTCATACTCGAAAGCTAAAAAATGATGGAAATAGTGAAAGTTGTGAAAATTTTTAAATATCGATTTTTGGGTTTGAAAAGTCAAACTTTGACTAGCAATATATTCAAATATCATTTGAATCTTGAGAAAATAAATTTAGATTCATGCTCGAGAGGTTGAAATTAGTCAAGATGGACAAAATTTTAAAAGTCAAAGTTTAACTTTAACCAAATGACAACTTTGCTCTTTGACCAAAGTTAGTGGAAAGATCCAACATTTTTTTGGATAATCTCACTAACTATAGTGGGCTAGGTGCTACCACACTATGAAGACATTAAGCCCACTAATGGTTAGTGGGTTATGTGTTGTTGACCCATGAGCTTGCATGTACATGCAACTTTGTATGTGAATTCTCTATAAATTGGACTCTTGGGGCTTTTTGGAAGGGGTTGGTTTTGTTGAAGAAACATTTTTGGGCTGTTGGTTTTCTTTCCATTGTATTTTCTAAAAACAAAATTAAAACCAAAACTATTTTTCCATCTTTCTCTCTCTCGTTTTCCTTCGTCCAATGGGTCTCACAACTCGGTTCTGAGTCCAGAGGATAGTAGGTCAACTTTAGTGGTGGCTTAAGCAAAAATCGGAGCTTCAAATATAAGTTTTCTTAAAAAAAACTCTAATTTCAAACTAACTTACATTTTGAGGTATCTTGTTAATTAAATGCAATTAGGGTAGAATCTTGGTTCTTTTTTTACTGTGCATGTCTTTTTCCTATCACTTGCTACATACTCTCTCGAGCAGTTGGCGATAATCGATGGTCATGCGATGATTATAGCTTAGCTAACGCGAAATAACTTATAAGTTAAACTACTTATCAAGAACTTATTACAAACCTAAGCTACTCATAATACATTGACAGATGAGCAGTAAAGGAATGTTCTATTATTGAAAGTGGATAAATGTGCAATGTATTAAAGAATGTAGGTCTTAGACCTAGGTTTTAGCCTATTCAGGCACCTTGGTCGATCCATTTAGATATTTGACCTGTCTCTAGGCCGACCACTTTGTCTAGTAGAGATGGAGTTTTTTTATAGTCCTCGCGTGATGACGTTTCTCGCCTAAAGATGTTTCGCCAAATAAGGTTCCCATCGCATAGCTTTTACACGTGCTCCTTTGTGGTTCACTTATATTTTCTTTTATTTAAAATTTTGCAATAAAACACTAAAAACATGGTAAATCAGGTGTGGAGACTTATGTAAGTTGCATTCTCTAATAGATATGAGTTTTCGATAGAAGTTGCACATTTTGACATATTTATTATGCATTTTGGCTCCATTTTTCTACCTAAAAGGCTATAATAACTTGTATTCCTACAAGTTATCACGCTTCTTTAGATACGCCTCCCTTCAAAAAAAAATGGAATCCCTTCATGTTATTCCCTTCACACTTTCGATTGTCGATCGACGTCCTCCGAACAAACCTATCGAGCCCTTTTTCTTTCTTTGACCATAATACTGATAGTGCATTGTTTTGTCTTCTACTCTTGTCTAACTTATCTTTTTGGGACATATCATTAGCAAAAGAATTGATGCTTAAGTTGCTTAAACAATGATGGGGTTTGTAGATTTGGGTTTGATTATTCTTTTGCTAATGGAATTTTCATTTGTGATTGTTTCTGATTAATTTTTGTCTTGCTACTTTAATGGCTTCCCACTGTTTATACCCTTTTTCTCTGTTGACTTGTGGAGAAAGTTATAGACATATTTTTTTCTTTTCTTTTCTTTTTAATGGATGGTGGTGTTGTTGCACTCTTTATGTGAAATTCATGTGGGAGGTTGTTCATTGTCTTCTTCAATTGTATTCTAAAATTTTTTTCGGATGATGGCTCACCAGTTAGTTTGTTTAATGTGTTATAGAACAAAGTCGGATAATGACTCATATGCATATGTTTAAGCAAATGCATGTTTATTATAGATATTTCATGATTTGTTTAGTTAGGGGGAAATTGTGATGGGGGCTTGAAGAAACCTAATGCCATATAAGAATTTATAAACGTAATGTTACTAAATTAGCTTATTAGCTTCTTGTTTCTTGGGTTTGTTCTGTAGAGATGTTTAAGTTTGGGAATGGGATGATAAGATGTTGATTTTGTGTTATGGAACCTAGGTTGGAGCTAGGGAAGTATATTGTAGATGATAGTTGATTTGTATTTGGGAGGGGTATTAATAATATGGTGTGTTGTTAAATATTATCTACTACCATAGAAAGGATAATTGTTGCTTAAATTGTAAATAAGACCTATGTTGTCTTATTGATAAAGTTAGAATTTAGTTTTATTAAGATATTTCTTTTCTTCCAATTGTTTGTTCAATCTTCATATTTGTTTTCATTTTAATAATCTCAACAAGACTTTTTCATCTAATTTACCTTATTTCTCACTAGATTTACAATTATGGATGAATTATAGATGAATTATGGATGCACAAGAGTATATTATCCAAAGATTCTGTGTTGGGTGTGGAAAACTTAATCGAATTTGGATTTTCTTATACAACTAGCTCCCACATTCATTGTCCTTGTTGGAAATGTGGGAATTGTGAAAAGCATAGTAGAAATGGTGTTAGAGACCATTTATAGATTAATGGTATTGATGAAAGTTATAAAATATTGTTTGGCATAGGGAAGAACTTCCTAACTTATCCTTCTATGAAGAACCTTCAAAGTTTGACATACATACATGTGAAGAGAATGATATTGGAAGTGTAAAAGAAATTATAGAAGTTGTTCACGAAGAGTATTCAAAAGACCCAAATGGATTTAATAAGTTGCTTATTGATGTTGAAAAACCATTAAACGAAAGATGTAAAAAGTACACCAAGTTGTCTATTCTAGTTAGATTGTATAATTTAAAAGTTAGGTATGGATAGAGTGATACCAGTTTTTCACAATTACTCAAAACTTTGAAGGAAATTTTACCTACTACCAATGAGCTCTCAAATTCATTGTATGAAGCAGAGAAAACATGCATGCTCTAAACACTAGACCCTAAACCCTAAATATGCTAATTGTTAAGCATGTGTAATAACTGTAAAAATATTAAAGTAATATACAATAATTATAGTAGTATATAATTATAATATATATTACTATAGTTATTGAATATTATTTTAATATTTTTACAATTATTGTACATGCTTAATAATTAACATATTTATTATTCATATAATTATTATCTATATAATAAATAGGAAGACTTATGCCACGAAGATAAAACTTATCATGAACTTTTCACCTAATAAACCAAGGAGTAATTGAAACCTTTTTTTTCATTCTTAAAAAATATTTGTTATTTTTTCATTTTGTGGAATAATGTATACCATTAATCATATTCTCTATGATGGATTACAGACTAACCAATGGACTCAAGACGCTCCATCACGACTTATGGCCGGGACCACCAAACATAATCGAACATTTCATCAAAGATATATAGTTTCATTTTGGCACTTGGACATGATCTTGAATTGCACTTGTTGTCTTCAATTTTCTCCTCGACTTCTGGATGACAGAAGAATATTTATAGAACAAATGAGAAAATTTACAAAGTTTACTAATCAATTATACTAGGGTACATTACATTTTTTTAATAACTAATATAATAATTTGAATAGAATTATTCTTTCAAATGACTCCATATTGAACCTATTTTTCTTTTAAAAATGGTATATGGATTCAGAGCTCACATAGAGTTTACGATTTAGGGTTTAGGTAACAACCTATCTACTAACACTAAAGCAAGTATAAGTGAATTTTAACTTGCATCCTATGTCCCTACCCATCCGATTGGTTTTGTCCCTGAAATAAGGTTTGATCAACGTTATTGAGCTGCCCTCATCTATGCAGATCTAAGGATAATTTTGTGTAAACAAAAGTTCACAGTTAACTCAAGATTAAAATTAAGTTACCTAAATCATCAATAATCAAAATAATCAATTTTAAACAATCAACGATTTTATAATAGAAAAATAACTATTTCATGGTTCTAGTCTTATGTAAACTCTTTACTGTAACGACCCAACTTTTCCGGACTAAGCTCAGGTCACTACCAAATACCAAAACTCGACTATTCAACGTAAAATTTAAAACGGACCAGATACGATTCATTAAAACAGTATAAACCTTACAAAAGACAGTTTCGGGCCCTATTTTAAATAATTCAAAAAGAAAATCACAAAATACAATGTCAAGTCACCAGTCCAAAAATCATAATCAAATATTCTGACAAAATTCACAGCGGAAGCGAAAGAAAAAAAAACGGACGCGTCCATATGGCCTTCACGCATCCTTCCTGCCTCTCGTCGGTCTGCCCCTCGCTGTACCCCTACCTGAAAAGTTAAAGAAAGGAAAGGGTGAGTATAAACATACCCAGTAAGGGACCCACTACTGGGCCCGTTAGGGAACATCAGTTAACTTCCTATTCGGGGGTACCCTACATAACAGTCTAGTGGTTCCGTAGAACGCACATATCAGTCTAGTGCTCCCGAAGGATGCACATATCAGTCTAGTGCTCCCGAAGGATGCACATATCAGTCTAGTGCTCCCGAAGGATGCACATATCAGTCTAGTGCTCCCGAAGGATGCACACATCAGTCTAGTGCTCCCGAAGGATGCACATATCAGTCTAGTGCTCCCGAAGGATGCACATATCAGTCTAGTGCTCCCGAAGGATGCACACATCAGTAAGGTACACTACCCCATAGATGAAGCTAACCGTTACCCCTCAGCCCTTACCAAACTATCTACATCAGTCACATCACAACGGCATTCATATTACAGTCCCGCCATAGGCTTTATCAGTCAGATAGTATAGGCTTAAACATCTACACCCTCAGTTGCTATATGCATTACCGATTCGTACTCCAATAGGGAAACCCTAGGCCCAAACGACTAACCAACCAAAACAGGACTCACTGTCTTTCCCATCCAAACTCCATGAACCACATCCAGACCAGAGTTTAATACATACTAACCGTAACTCTAAGGTCCATCAACATATAATTTCAATCCACAACAGCAGTCACAGTATAATTTCATCAGACCGAAAATAATATCAACACTTAACAGTCAACACGCATACAGATATTCAGTACAGTCACTAACGTGTAATCCCCTGTGGATTACTACGGTTTTAGCCTGGACTCGGGGTCCAGTAGTAGGAAAACCCTTACCTGAAACTCGGTTATGCCCCTCGATTGAAAACTACGCCCAACAGATCCACCTAAACGAAACACGAAGGTTTTAGTTGATGACTTTAGTAGCAGTTGATTTAAAAGGTCAGAAGCGATATCCGTTGACTTACCCAAGGAAAGGAATCTAACTCTAACCAGGCCTGCCGCGGAACCCGAGAACTTAGGCGTCAACTCTGCACTACCTTCAAGGGAGAAAAGTAGGGCCATATCTTAATTCAACATTCAAACTCGAATCGGACGAGGTAACATTAGGGAATTCATCAAAACAATCCTTACCGAAGACTCACCGTGAACCGAAGTGGAGGAAAGAAGGCTTAGGTGGCTCGGCTCGGCTCGGCTCGGCTCGGCTCGGCTTGGTTCGGCTCGCGGCTCGGCTCACTCGGCTCGCGGCTCGGCTCACTCGGCTCGCGGCTCGGCTCACTCGGCTCGCGGCTCGGCTCACTCGGCTCACGGCTCGGCTTGAAGCGGCTGGCGGCTCGGCTTGAAGCGGCTGGCGGCTCGGCTTGAAGCGGCTGGCGGCTCGGCTTGAAGCGGCTGGCGGCTCGGCTTGAAGCGGCTGGCGGCTCGGCTTGAAGCGGCTGGCGGCTCGGCTTGAAGCGGCTGGCGGCTCGGCTTGAACAGCCGACTTGGAGCCGGGTCGGGTTGGACGAAGAAAATGGTAGCCGCGGTTTGAGAGTTCTCTCTTCCGGCGAACGACGGCGGTACGAAGGCCGATGGCTTGCCCTCACGTCGATGCTGGTGGCGGAGATGAAGCCGGCGGCTGTTTGGTGTTGAAGGCGGTGAAGGAAAAAGAAGAAGAAGAAGATGCGGCGGGCTGGGTGTTTGCTGTCGTCGGTGAGGGCTGTAAGGAAGAAGAAGGAGAAGATTGAGGATGGTGGCGGCGCTGAAACTGAAACGAAAAGGGAGGGAGAGAGAGATGGCTGCGGCACCGGCCGTCGAAACGAAGAAGAAGGTGGAAGGGGCTCGGGCTTCAGGCGGCTGCGCAAGGGAGAACGCGAAAACGGAGGGGGGAGGGGCGGCGCGTTTTTAGGGTTTTTGATTTTAAAAAAAAAATTTATTATATATATATATATATATAAATCTTAATAAATATATAATATTAATAATTTAAATAATAATATATATATAACAATATAAATAATATTAATAATAATAAAGTAATAATAATAATATATTTATAATATTAATATTAGATAAATGATAATTTATTTTATTCTTTTAGAAATATCACTATTTCTTTAATATTAATTTATAATAATATTTATAATATTAATATTATAACAATTAAAATAAATATCAATAATAATAATATTTATAATATTAATATTATAACCAATAAAATAAACATTAATAATAATAATATAATTAATATTATATTATTATTATATCGACTTGCATTTTACATAAAACGAGAAAAATTTTACCTTAAATTTTCGGGGCGTTACATTCTTCCCTCCTTAGGGAACTTTCGTCCTCGAAAGTTTTATTCCTCGAACAGTTCGGGATAACGGGATCTCATGTCGTCTTCACGCTCCCATGTAGCCTCTTCTACCCGGTGATTCCGCCATAAGACTTTAACTAGGGGAATTTGTTTATTTCTCAACGTCTTCACCTCTCTAGCAAGCACCTCAACAGGTTGTTCAACATAGCTCAAGTTTTCATCAATCTCTAGTGGCTCGTAATCCACTACATGGGATGGATCTGGCACGTACTTCCTCAACATAGAAACGTGAAACACATCATGGACTGCCGAGAGTGATGGAGGCAACGCCAAGCGATAAGCTACAGGGCCAATCCGCTCCAGAATCTCAAATGGCCCAACAAAACGGGGACTCAACTTTCCCCTCCTTTCAAAACGCAAGACACCTTTCATAGGTGCTACCTTTAAGAACACCTTATCCCCTATCTCAAACTCAAGGTCCTTCCGCCTCACATCTGCATAACTCTTCTGTCTACTCTGAGCGGTATGCATGCGTGATCTAATCTTCTGAATTGCTTCGTTAGTAGACTGAACTAACTCAGGACCCATCAATCTCTGCTCACCTACCTCACCCCAGCAAACCGGGGATCTACAACATCTGCCGTACAGGGCCTCAAACGGTGCCATGCCAATAGTAGCCTGATAACTGTTATTATAAGCAAATTCCATCAAATGTAAGTGGGAGTCCCAGCTACCTGGAAATTCCAATGCACACGCCCGTAACATATCCTCTAAAACCTGGTTCAGACGCTCAGTCTGACCGTCAGTCTGTGGATGGAAGGCCGTACTAAAGTCCAACCTCGTGCCCATAGCAGTCTGTAAACCCTTCCAAAATTTGGAAGTGAAACGGGCATCTCTATCAGAAACAATCGACACTGGCACTCCATGTAATCTCACTATCTCAGACATGTACAACTGTGCCCACTTACTAGCAGTATAGGTGGATTTACCCGGAACGAAGTGCGCTGATTTAGTAAGTCTGTCCACCACAACCCAGATCACTGTAAAACCCCTCAGAGTTCTCGGTAGCCCTGTAATGAAATCCATGGACACGTTCTCCCACTTCCATTCCGGTATGCTCAAAGGCTGTAATAAACCCGCTGGTTTCTGCCTTGGTGCCTTAACCTGCTGACATACCAGGCATTTACTAACAAATTCTGCTACTTCTCTCTTCATGTTACGCCACCAATAAACTCGCTTCAGGTCCTGATACATCTTCGTACTACCTGGGTGCATGGAAAATGGGGAGCTGTGCGCCTCCGATAATAATTCTGTCTTAATCACACCATCTGACGGAACACAGAGGCGTCTCTCAAATAACAGTCCACCATCAGAGGATAACGAGAACTCAGCCGTTTGCCCTGCCTCTGCTAGGCCACGTTTCTCAACCAGATAAGGATCGTTACTCTGAGCATCAATGATCCTTTGCCTCAAAGTCGGCTGTACCGTCAACTGGGCTAACTGCATAGTAACTGTCCCCACTGACACTGCAATCTCAGCCCGCTCGAGATCCCGATGCAATGGGGCCTGCCGGGTAATAAGTGCTGCTGAATGTGATACTTTCCTACTAAGAGCATCAGCTACCACATTCGCCTTGCCTGGATGATACAGTATCTCACAATCGTAGTCCTTCACTAACTCAAGCCACCTTCGCTGTCTCATATTCAATTCTTTCTGAGTAAAGAAGTATTTCAAGCTCTTATGATCTGTGAATATCTGTATCTTTTCACCATATAAATAATGCCTCCATATTTTCAAAGCAAAAACCACTGCTGCCAACTCTAGATCATGTGTAGGGTAGTTCTGCTCATGACTCTTCAACTGACGAGACGCATAAGCGACCACCTTACCCTGCTGCATCAAAACACAACCCAAACCTTTCTTGGAAGCATCACTATAAATCACGAAACTGCCAGAACCATCGGGTACCGTGAGGACTGGTGCGGTAACTAGCTTCTGTTTAAGGGTCTGGAAACTGTCCTCACATGCCTTGCTCCAAACAAAAGGAGCTCCCTTTCTTGTCAACTGAGTAAGAGGAGTAGCTATACGAGAAAAGTTCTCCACAAACCGTCGATAATAGCCTGCTAAACCCAGAAAGCTACGAACCTCACTGACTGTGGAAGGTCGGGTCCAACCAGTGACTGCCTCTATCTTAGCTGGATCCACAGAGACTCCAGCCTTAGAAACCACGTGGCCCAGAAAGGACACCTGTTTCAGCCAAAACTCGCACTTCGAGAACTTTGCGTACAACTTATTATCCCGAAGTGTTTGCAAAACCATACGTAAATGCTCCTCGTGTTCGGCCTCCGTCTTAGAGTATATCAAGATATCGTCGATAAACACAATCACGAAAGTATCTAGGAACTCCCTGAACACTCTGTTCATCAAGTCCATAAACACTGCCGGAGCATTCGTCAAACCAAAAGACATCACAATAAACTCGTAGTGTCCATATCTGGATCGAAATGCCGTCTTCGGTATATCCTCATCCTTAATCCTCAGCTGATGGTATCCTGACCGAAGATCAATCTTAGAGAACACTGTGGCTCCCTGTAACTGGTCAAATAGATCGTCTATCCTGGGTAAGGGATATCTGTTCTTTACCGTTACTTTGTTCAACTCCCTATAGTCAATGCATAGCCGCATCGACCCATCCTTCTTCTTAACGAATAAGACTGGCGCACCCCAAGGTGACACGCTCGGTCGAATGAATCCCTTATCAAGCAATTCCTGTAACTGTACCTTCAGTTCTTTCAATTCTGCGGGGGCCATTCTGTAAGGGGCTCTGGATATAGGAACCGTGCCTGGCTCCAACTCTATGGCAAACTCAACCTCCCTGTGCGGAGGTAATCCTGGAAGTTCCTCAGGAAAAACGTCCGGATAGTCCCTCACTACTGGTTCTGACGACAGGGATACATCCGCCTCTCTAATATCCACCACACTCGCTAAGATACCCCAAGTACCCTGACTGAGCAGTTTACTGGCCCTGATGGCTGAGATTACCTGAGGCAACGACTTTAACCCTCCTCCCTTAAATTTAAAACTGGCCATCGAGGGAGGGTTAAACGTTACCTCCTTACGTGAACAATCTATGCTGGCGTGGTTGGCGGCCAACCAATCCATACCCAGGATTACATCAAAGTCCAGCATATCCAGAACTATCAGCGTTACCTCAATCACATGGCCTGCTAACTCAATCTGACATGCCTTCACCTTTTCCTTCGACAACATACATTCCCCGGAAGGAGTAGATACTGACAGAACATGGTGTAAGGGCTCAACCTCTAAGCGGGCATGCGACACAAATGCGGAAGAGATAAAAGAATGTGACGAACCCGAATCAAACAAAACTAAGGCGTAATGCCCCAACACTGGGAGCGTACCTGTCACTACTGTGCCCGCCTTCTCTGCCTCAGTCCTGTTGGTAGCAAAGACTCTACCCTGATGTGGAGCACCTGCTCCCTGATTCTGCGCAATCCCCGTGACTCTCAACGGGCATCTGTCAGCTGTATGACCCTCTTGCCTGCACTTAAAGCAGGTCCTGGTCCCGAATAAGCAACGGCCCAGATGGTGCTTCCCACAAGTGGTGCACAACGGCTTCCCTCTGGCAGCCTCCCCTGCCTCAAAAGGTTTCTGCTGGAAGCTGCGAAACTCACCACCTGGTCTGAAATTCCGCTGTGGTACTGGAACAGGCTGCTGCTCAGCCTTCCTCTTCTGTCCCGACGTCGAACCTCTACCAGCGGTCTTAGACGAGTTTGCCCTCTCCTGTAAACTGAGATCCACTGCCAGGCGCAGTGCATCGGCATGAGTAGCGGGTCTGAAAGCTCGGACCAAACCCTGAATGTCCAGTCGGAGGCCTCTAACAAACTTGTCAGCTCTGGCCGCCTCAGTCGCTATCATCTCGGGAGCGAAGCGGGATAACATGTCAAATTCCGCATCATACTGCTCCACTGTCATGTCACCCTGCTCTAGGTTCAGAAACTCCTGCCGCTTGGCATCTCTCAAACTGGCAGAGAAGAATTTCGCATAGAAACTCTCCTTGAACTGCTGCCACGTGATCTGACTCACATCACCACCTAGCATCCTCTCTGTAGTCTCCCACCAGGCAGTACCTCTGTCAGTCAACATAAAAACAGCACACTGAACTTTCTGATCCTCAGGGCATTTCATGTAACGGAAAATGGTCTCCAAGGACGATAGCCACATCTGAGCTCTGGTGGGGTCCTCCAAAGACCCATCAAACGTCGTGGGATTATACTTCCTGAAATCCCTCAGGTGCTTAGCCTCTGCTGACAACTGATCCGGCACAAACTGGGGTGCAACTGGTACCGGAGCCGGGGCTGGAGCAGGAACTGGTGCTGGAGCTGGCGCCGGAGTTGGCGAGGCAGGCTTCTGCTGCTCCCGCATCTGCATAATCATATCTCTAAACCTCTGCTCCATGGCGGCTAGGTCCGCATGAGTAACTGGCGCAGCCGGGTCAGGGGCTTGGGCTACAGGCTGCACCTCAGGCTGAACGCGTCCTGCTCCCCTTCCTCGGCCTCCTCGGCCACCCCTTCGTGCACCTCTCCTTGGTGGCATTTTCCTAACAACCACCAACAATTTCCTTTAGTCACAATTGGTAATTGAATTTGCAGTTTAACTTAGGTAAGGTAATGCACGTAGAGTTATACATATACTTTCATGAGAGCGTACCTGACGAGCGGCAAGGATCGTTTCAGCCATAAGGACACAAAACACAGACTCACATTATAAGTCAGTCTACAGAACCTAAAACTTGGCTCTGATACCAACTGTAACGACCCAACTTTTCCGGACTAAGCTCAGGTCACTACCAAATACCAAAACTCGACTATTCAACGTAAAATTTAAAACGGACCAGATACGATTCATTAAAACAGTATAAACCTTACAAAAGACAGTTTCGGGCCCTATTTTAAATAATTCAAAAAGAAAATCACAAAATACAATGTCAAGTCACCAGTCCAAAAATCATAATCAAATATTCTGACAAAATTCACAGCGGAAGCGAAAGAAAAAAAACGGACGCGTCCATATGGCCTTCACGCATCCTTCCTGCCTCTCGTCGGTCTGCCCCTCGCTGTACCCCTACCTGAAAAGTTAAAGAAAGGAAAGGGTGAGTATAAACATACCCAGTAAGGGACCCACTACTGGGCCCGTTAGGGAACATCAGTTAACTTCCTATTCGGGGGTACCCTACATAACAGTCTAGTGGTTCCGTAGAACGCACATATCAGTCTAGTGCTCCCGAAGGATGCACATATCAGTCTAGTGCTCCCGAAGGATGCACATATCAGTCTAGTGCTCCCGAAGGATGCACATATCAGTCTAGTGCTCCCGAAGGATGCACACATCAGTCTAGTGCTCCCGAAGGATGCACATATCAGTCTAGTGCTCCCGAAGGATGCACATATCAGTCTAGTGCTCCCGAAGGATGCACACATCAGTAAGGTACACTACCCCATAGATGAAGCTAACCGTTACCCCTCAGCCCTTACCAAACTATCTACATCAGTCACATCACAACGGCATTCATATTACAGTCCCGCCATAGGCTTTATCAGTCAGATAGTATAGGCTTAAACATCTACACCCTCAGTTGCTATATGCATTACCGATTCGTACTCCAATAGGGAAACCCTAGGCCCAAACGACTAACCAACCAAAACAGGACTCACTGTCTTTCCCATCCAAACTCCATGAACCACATCCAGACCAGAGTTTAATACATACTAACCGTAACTCTAAGGTCCATCAACATATAATTTCAATCCACAACAGCAGTCACAGTATAATTTCATCAGACCGAAAATAATATCAACACTTAACAGTCAACACGCATACAGATATTCAGTACAGTCACTAACGTGTAATCCCCTGTGGATTACTACGGTTTTAGCCTGGACTCGGGGTCCAGTAGTAGGAAAACCCTTACCTGAAACTCGGTTATGCCCCTCGATTGAAAACTACGCCCAACAGATCCACCTAAACGAAACACGAAGGTTTTAGTTGATGACTTTAGTAGCAGTTGATTTAAAAGGTCAGAAGCGATATCCGTTGACTTACCCAAGGAAAGGAATCTAACTCTAACCAGGCCTGCCGCGGAACCCGAGAACTTAGGCGTCAACTCTGCACTACCTTCAAGGGAGAAAAGTAGGGCCATATCTTAATTCAACATTCAAACTCGAATCGGACGAGGTAACATTAGGGAATTCATCAAAACAATCCTTACCGAAGACTCACCGTGAACCGAAGTGGAGGAAAGAAGGCTTAGGTGGCTCGGCTCGGCTCGGCTCGGCTCGGCTCGGCTTGGTTCGGCTCGCGGCTCGGCTCACTCGGCTCGCGGCTCGGCTCACTCGGCTCGCGGCTCGGCTCACTCGGCTCACGGCTCGGCTTGAAGCGGCTGGCGGCTCGGCTTGAAGCGGCTGGCGGCTCGGCTTGAAGCGGCTGGCGGCTCGGCTTGAAGCGGCTGGCGGCTCGGCTTGAAGCGGCTGGCGGCTCGGCTTGAAGCGGCTGGCGGCTCGGCTTGAACAGCCGACTTGGAGCCGGGTCGGGTTGGACGAAGAAAATGGTAGCCGCGGTTTGAGAGTTCTCTCTTCCGGCGAACGACGGCGGTACGAAGGCCGATGGCTTGCCCTCACGTCGATGCTGGTGGCGGAGATGAAGCCGGCGGCTGTTTGGTGTTGAAGGCGGTGAAGGAAAAAGAAGAAGAAGAAGATGCGGCGGGCTGGGTGTTTGCTGTCGTCGGTGAGGGCTGTAAGGAAGAAGAAGGAGAAGATTGAGGATGGTGGCGGCGCTGAAACTGAAACGAAAAGGGAGGGAGAGAGAGATGGCTGCGGCACCGGCCGTCGAAACGAAGAAGAAGGTGGAAGGGGCTCGGGCTTCAGGCGGCTGCGCAAGGGAGAACGCGAAAACGGAGGGGGGAGGGGCGGCGCGTTTTTAGGGTTTTTGATTTTAAAAAAAAAATTTATTATATATATATATATATATAAATCTTAATAAATATATAATATTAATAATTTAAATAATAATATATATATAACAATATAAATAATATTAATAATAATAAAGTAATAATAATAATATATTTATAATATTAATATTAGATAAATGATAATTTATTTTATTCTTTTAGAAATATCACTATTTCTTTAATATTAATTTATAATAATATTTATAATATTAATATTATAACAATTAAAATAAATATCAATAATAATAATACTTATAATATTAATATTATAACCAATAAAATAAACATTAATAATAATAATATAATTAATATTATATTATTATTATATCGACTTGCATTTTACATAAAACGAGAAAAATTTTACCTTAAATTTTCGGGGCGTTACATTTACATATGATCCCTCATTTACACATAGATGAACAATTTTGGATCATATCATTTTCATAACTAAAAAGCAAGTTGCATCCATAATATTTTTAGAATATGCCGCTAAACCTTATTCATACACTATAGACCATTTGAGCTTTATATATTAAATTTGATCCATGTTTATATCTCTACATAAAATTCAATTCTACACTAAATAGCCTCGAGACCTTAGTTTATTGTATTCAATTGTCACTAATAAGTCATCAAGAACAACTTTATTAAATAGAATATAGACTAAACTACAAACTTTAAGATATCAATTCCAACATCTGGTCCCTTATTGTTTCAAACAATCCTTAAAGCTTCTCCACATCACAAAATATAAAGTGAAACGTCCTAATTGTTTATAAAATTTGAATCAATTGAAATACGGAAACAGATAAATGTAGGTTGAGATGAATCATTTTTCTCATGGATCATTTAACTAACTCATTAAAATTGGAACCAAATCAAGATTTAATACTTAATTATTCAAATATAAAAACCATAATTATTTAGTATATAAATTGAAATTGAATAAAACGTTACAATAAACCCAAATGAAGAAATGGAAAACAAAACTAAAAGGAAGGACCTAAGTATTTATATATGAATTACATATTATATATACGCTATACATACATTATATATTATATATAAGAAACATGTATGTTATATGCTATATATATTCATGAAAAATTCAATATTAGACAATTTCATTTTTTATATGTTTTTCTCTAACTCTTTTGGTGACTAATTTTTTTATTGTTTAGTTTAAATATTCGTGTACTAAATTATTTTTTTGTATTTTTTAAATAAATATTGGAATCCAATTTTTGTCATGTAATTAATTACTAGTATTAGTTAATAAGTATTTATTAAAAACTTATTTTTTTACAAAGTCTAAAATGTGATATTTAATTTTATAATTAAATTTTTATTTTACAATAGGTATTAAATTATTAAAATTTTAATTTTAGAGTATAATGACAATTTCATATCTTTGTAAAACACAAAAAACTTATTTTTTCTTTTGAGATTTTTATTTTTTTATTCTCAAACTAGATAATAGAATAAACGAAGAAGAGGTTAGTAGAAATTAAATCAATAAAAATTTAATTAATGAATTACAAAGCTAAATACAATATACCTCAATTTCAAATATCCAATATAAATTTATTAATTTGTTTACTTATTACAAATAATTATTATTTATTACAAAATATAATTATATATGGCAATTATAATATCATTAATTATATGCATAGCACATTATTTTTACATTTACAAAAATAGAAAAATTGGAGCTTTCAATCCTTTCATGCTTTTTTTCTTCCATTCATGTTTTAACTTTCCATCTATCCCAAAATTTATGATTTCACCACGACGAAAACGAACAAGGTTCGGAAGCCTTCAGACAAACTTACTATTCTCTTTCTTCCCTTCACGTTTTAACTATGCAAACGAATAAACTTCAAACGACATTTTCTTGATACACTTAGAACTTCGATTCACTTCAATTGAAATGACATGGTATTTCATACACATCTATTCACTTCACAAAGACTGTTGTTTGATTTCTTTTTCTAATTCATATATTTCTATACATTTATATAAACTGCTATTCACTATACTAAGGTAAATTTCTTTTTCTAGTCACTTATATTTTTGTTGAATACAAAAAACTTTATGAAGCTAATATTTTATATATTTTTATCGAATACAAACAAAACAGAAAAAAGATTGAAAAAGTTAAAACGACAAAAAGAAAAATGAATTTTGAAAAGGGTGAAGGTTCAAAAAGTAGAAAATGACAAAAAAAAAAAAAAAATCATCGTCCAAGAAAAAAGTAATTATTGATACTCATATATATTGTTAATTTTGACCATGTTGAAATTATTTTAGGTGTTATTTGAATTAATTGTTGAAATTATTTGATTTTGTAGAAATTAGAATTAATTAGAAATTTTTGAAAAAATATTTAATTAATTATTTGAAATTTGGAACTGTTGATGGAAAGATTTAATCTAAGTGAATGTTATTGGTTGATTTATATGTGGATATATAATTAATTTGATTAGTAAAGATAAGAATAGTTATATTATGGAAATAATATAATTAATTAAATTTGATATTGTTTTGAGGAGAAGAGAAAAAGAAGATACAGGTGTGTCTTCTTCACCATGAAGCCATCGCAAAACCTGAGCTCTTTCATCGTGTGTCTCGAATTGGAATGATTTGAGATCTAATTTCATTGCGCGGTTGTCTCTTCCAACGTTTACATCACCAGTCGATTCGTCGTTCTTTACTTCGTCTTCCTCTGTAAACGTTCACGTCGATCAAGCCAATTCTTCGTTGCACAATCAAACAACGAGTCGAGTCTCTATCGCTTCTCCTTCATCATTCACATCGCACAATCTTCTGTCGCATCCTTCAGCCATGCAACAGCGTCGTCAACAAACCTCATTAGTTGTCGATCATCGTGCAAGTCGAGCTGTTGTTCACAAACCAAACTGCCCAAGCTGCTTCTCCCTTCCAAATCGCGTAAGCCGTCTACCCAAGCCGCCCCCTTCACGAGCCGCCTAGCCTCTTTCTCTAAGCCACATGAGTCGTTTTCCCTCTAGCCAAGCCGCAAGCCTAATTTTTTTCTCCCTATTTTTGGTAAGTTTTAATGGGCTTTGGTTAATACCCATGAGATATTAATTATTGGACTCTAAATATTTAATTTTGGATTAATTTGGTTAGATTTAATTGGAAGTTTTGAGCTGTGAAATTGTCCCAAACCAAGGATAAATTGGATTCGACCTCAACTTTGGTTAAGTTGAAATAAATGAATTTTTGGGTCTTTAAGCAACCATTAAATTTATTATCTTAGTTATTTTTCCCTTACTCTTTAGGATTTATTCTTGAAAAGCTGATTGTTGCTGTTAGAAATAATTTGGTTAAGCTAATCTCCAGGTAAGAGATTCTCCTACTAGACTCTCGTACTAAAGTAAGAGTTTGCATGTGATTTTCCTATTATGCATTGACGTAGCTAAAATACATAATGTATTAATGTTGATGATGACTGATAGTTATGACTGAGTATGTCGTTTGATGATGTTAATGTTAATACATGAAATATTAATCTCATGATTAAGAATGTTATGATTAATATTCATGCCATGTTTGTGATGTTATGATGTGCTACATGCTGGATAAGATGTTTTGTTAACTTTATCTATTAAAGTCGTACTCATATGGGTGTTCTTCGCAGTCACCACCTTTTTATGACTGTGTAGTCTGATGGGATCACTAGTCTTATGAGATGTTATGTATACGAGTGGTCCGACAGGATCACTTACAACCTGATTGTCTTAAGTGTTCCTTTGGGTTCACTGAAGATCAGTTTGTCCTAGGTGTTCTTTCGGGTTCACCAAAGACTAGTTTTGTCCTAGGTATTCCTTTGGGTTCACCAAAGACCAGAGATATTTCTACGGGATCATTAGATTACGTATGTTTGGGAATGCACCAGTTTATAGGTACTTCTTTACAAGACTTTAATGGCTAACAGACACCTAGTGGGCTAGTAGTAAGTCCCTTACTGAGTATATGTTTCCTCTTTCTATGTTTAATCTTTCAGACAAAGGTAGAGGTAAGGACAGAGGAAAGCTGGCGAATGACAAGAAGTGACCATAACGTTCCATAGGAAACTTTTTGCTTTCGTTTACAGTTATGATTTTAGTACTTTTTTTTTAATTCTTTAACTATTTTCTTTAAAAGTAGATAAGACCCAAATTAGGAGTTTATTTTATATTATTTCTACATTAGTTATTTATTTATAATCTTGATGCATATTTGAGGTTTTTAGTAAAAGATAGTTTTATTTTCCATTTTCTTCAGAGTTTTTATTTTCCTTTAAGTAGTAATGATCCCAGCATAGTATAAAAAGTTGAGTCGTTACACCCACAATCCACAACTTTAAATATCAAGGAGTTCAATAGTGAATTGAGAGGTGTATGCCTTAGTAATATTGAGCTATTAGACAGAAACAAAATTATTGCAGCCTTTAGTATAACACAACTTAGTGACCAACTCATGGTTAAACTAGCAAATCTTCTTATTTTAGATTGTTTCATCAACTCCATAATGTAGTAGATTGGAAACACCTTAAAATGATAGATGATAAGGAAACTTTGCTAAACTTTCCATGGGGTAGGTTGTCTTTTAACTTAACTGTCGAGTATATGAGAAGAGTTGTAGAAGACTTGATTGTCAATTTTCACTACAAGGATTTCCATACATTTTAGTTTGTTGGGCATTAGAAATCATCCCAAAGCTTTCTGAAAGTCCAAATAGGATAGCCACATGAATTGGACATTGAAGCCCAAGGATCATAAATTAGAAATTAGAACAGCAACCTGTTTGAACATATCTGCAACGAAATTACTTCAAGTCAAGTGGTGTAAGTTTTTTACTTCTACGACCTAATCAATTATATACTACATTGTAGGTATATCACTTTGTTTATGTACCTAGTTAACTTCATATGAAGTGTATCAACTGAAGTAACTTTTATTTAAAAATGCAGTTTATAGTTATCCCTTTCATTCCAACTAGCGATGAACTAATCTCTCCAAACTTTCAATTCTTCCTAAATGTCCCACTAAATGGAGTTGAGAAAGAACGTAGTGAAGAAACAGAAGATGAGAATGACGAAGGTGATAAAAAAAAAAAGAAATTGTAAATGATGAGACAAAAAAATTGTTGAGAAAAGAAGAAGTGAAAAAGAAATTCAAGAAGTGAAGAAGAACTTGAAAAACTTAAAGAATATCGTAGAAAAGGGGAAAAAATAAGGTATTGGAATTGTTAAATAATATAATCACCACAATCAACGAAAGAATGCCAACAGAAAAACAATCACAAGGATCGTACCATAAAAATCATGCTCCAACTTTAAGTTTGCAACGTCTTGAGGAAAGAATGAATATTCATAATTTGGATGATGCAGAGGTAAATATATTATTTTTCTTTTGGACTATCTTCAACTGTTTTGTTTTGTTTTCTCCCTCTAGGTAGCGAAGAACATCAAGTGTTTGACTTACCGTCATGATCACCTGTCGTGCCATAATTGCATCGCATCATCTTGTTAGTATTCATCAGTTAACTCGAATAGCATGTAGAGTTAGGTGAGAAGAGTAAAATGTTGTCTTTAAGACTTGTATATAGTTATTTTGTGAAAACTCTCTTGTACTTATCTAAAATGTAATATTGGTTGAGTTTCAATGAAGTATTTGTTATTCTAAAATAAGTACTCATTAGGCATTTAGATTGATTATTGTTATCTTATTCCACTTACTAGGTGTTCAACGTGTTGTTTTGTGCAAAGAAATGCGTTGAGTGTCTAGGCGGCCACGCCTCCACATGGACGCATGAAATGACTGTGGGGTAAAAGTCTGACATATTATAGCCTACCTTTTACAAATGATCAAATTATAGAGAATTCTGCTGATAACATGTAAGACCCATATCTGAAATAGAAGGGTAAATTGAAAATAAGAGATTTTAAAGGTGTTTTAGGAAGGACGCATTTGAGGAGTTAGGTGTTTTGGTAGATCACGATGACACTAGGCGACGCGAGGAAGGAGGAAAGCGTTTTGTGCAAGGCGAGAAGAGGCTAGGCGTTGAGAGTTAGGAAAATTCTGGGAAATTTCCTAATTGAACTTAATTAGTGGGCTACATGTCAAGGTGAAGGTTAAGCATAACTAAAAGAAATATTGAGCTGACACGTGTAACACTTCAAGTAGGAGCTGATGATTTAAGAAAACTTAAAGGATGACTAATCCAACTTAGGATTAGTATAAATTGGAGAAAAGGTCAGAAGAGAAAGAGGTTACTCTGAGATTTTGATAAGAGAAAGTATAAAGTGTTGTCTTGCTGAAGAGACATTAGGCGAGAAGAAGACTTTTGGGGGACTAGGTGTTTTAATGTCTTGTAAGTTATATTTCATGTTAATGTTTATAAGAAAGTTTCCATTAAAAAAGGAAGCTTATGTATTATGTTTATGATAAAGTTTTCATGTTGAATGAATGAATGCTTGTATGCGAGTAAACCATTAGCCTTATTCCTATCAATGAGCTAGCTAATATGTGCACATAATGAGTAAATACAACAATGTAGAAAAGGGTTGTATGGTAGAATAAAGTTGGCCAATGTGTAAAAGGAGTGTATTGAGCTTAACGACCTGAGCAACGGGAAATGAACCAAGAAATTTTTTAAGGGATGTTATTGATGAAAAGATATCACGGTAGTCTATCCGTGGGAATGATTCATTATCTTGGTGAAAGGAATATGAAAGGCTAATGTGTTGTATATTTTAATGAAACGAGGTGTTGAAGCCTGTTTTATGAAAGTTAAAATGAATTTATGTAATTGTTTGATATGCCCAAAGGTTTTCAAAAAGCTATTACTCACTAAGTATTTGACTTGTGGTTTAAGTTTTCCTTCCCAAGTAAGGAAGGCCAAAGTGGAAAAGTAAGGCGAGTTGCTATACGTTGAAGTTGAGCAAGGCGTTCTAAGTTTTACATCATAGTTCATGTATTAAGTAAATGTTTAATATGTATATAGAATGCATGTTTTGAAGTTAATAAAAGAAGTTGTTTGTTATATGCTGCGTTGTGAATAAAATAATTATCACCTATTGTTTAAGTTTCAAGATGTTACTTGAGTTAGACTAGGCGATCAAGCTAAAGTTCAATGGCTCAAGTTCAGCATTCTGGCATTTCATTTTTTGAGCGTCAGAGCTACACAAGTCGCGTCACGTACTGCAATCAAGGTTTAGGACGTGTTGTAGGATGAGGCATGACACAATGTATTACGAAATAAGAACAAAGAAACAACACAAAGAGAAGAATAGAGAAGAGAATAAGTAGATAAGACAATTGAATTCAATTGTTGTGTATATTACAAAAATACCATACACCTTTATTTATAGGACATGTGATGGTATAAGTTACAATATTGAATTCAATAGGCTGGATGTTACAACTTGGCATTGAATGACAGTTATATAACAATTGGTAACCTATGTAGGTTATGGATATCTACATTTATAATAGGAAAATTGTATTGGACGACACTATAAAAATCTAATTTAGCAATATCAGCATTAACCTTTTCAATGTTGCAAATATAGCAACTTTTTAATTTTGGTTGATATTTCTGATTTTAATTTTTCCATTATTCCAAAATTGCCCTTCTTTGAATCCCCACTGTTTTCTCTTCCTCTTTCGTTTCTTTCTTTTATCGTTCTCCTTTATTCTTTGTTTTCTTCTCCTCTTCTCCACCGTTCTTCTTTACGGTTTCTCCTCTTCGTCTATTTCTCTTCTCCTCGTCTTCTTCTGCCTCTTCTCCACTATTCTTCTTCACTGTCCTTCTATTCTCTCTTCAGTTTCGTTCTTTAGATTTCTCCCTCTTCATTTTCTTCTTTTTTTATCTTTTTTTTCTTAAGGGAAAACAAGAATTATGTATGTATTTCTTCCCCCTTTTTTAAACCCTTAATATTCTTTCTTATAGTTATGTACGTATTTTGGTGTCCGAAATTGGTAAGGGAGTTTGATCATTATCTTTTCCTTCTTCTTCCTGTGAATTGCTCATATATATTATTTATTGAAATTAAGGCTACGATTTTTTCTTCCTCATCTCTTTTATTTGTTCTTTTATTTGTTCCTTATATCTTTTATCGAAAGGGACTTTGTAGATTAGTTTTGTTTTATTTAGTTACGTTTGGTTTTATTATTTTTTTTCTAATTTGTGTTAGGTTTTTATATAGTAGTATGATGTACTTATATTATACGTATTAGTTGACTGATACACTTACTACATGTTTTTTATTTGGAAAATTGTATTAGGTGGCATAATAAAAATCTAATTTAGCAATATTAGCACTAACATTTTCAATTTTGCAAATATAGCAACTTTTTAATTTTAGTTGATATTTCTTATTTTATTTTTTTCATTATTCCAAAATTTCTCTTCTATGTTGTTTTCTCTTCCTTTTTTGCTTTTCTTTATTGTTCTCCTTCATTTTTCGTTTTCTTCTTCTCTTCTCTGTCGTTCTTCTTCACCATTTCTCCTATTTACCTACTTCTCTTCTCCTCATCTTCTTCTGCCTCTTTTCCACCGTTCTTCTCCACCGCCCTTCTCTTCTCTCTTCAGTTTCGTTCTTTTAGATTTCTCCCTCTTCGTCGGCTTTTTTTTTATCATCTTCTTCTCGTCTTCTTCTCCTATTCTCCTCATTTTTTCTTTAGGGAAAACAAGAATTATGTATGTATTTCTTCCCCTTTTTTGAAGGCCTAATATTATTTCTGTGAATTGCTTATATATTATTTATTAAAATTCGGGCTACCATTTGTTCTTCCTCGTCTCTTTTATTTATTCTTTTATTTTTTCCTAATATCTTTTATCGAAAGGAACTTCGTAGATCAATTTGGTTTTATTTAGTTACGTTCGGTTCTTTTTTTTTAATTTGTATCAGTTTTTTATATCAGCGGTATGATATATTTATATTATATGTATTAGTTGACTGATATACTTTATACATGTTTTTTATTTTCTCAAAGTTGTTGCAGTTCATTGTAGTTATGGTTAAATTGGCAGTAATTGTTTTTCAGAGTGGTCAATGGGATAAGCAACATTACTATGTGGATTACAAAACAAATTGTGTTTTGGTTGATGGAGTGATATCATCATTTGATTCTTTTGTGAACTTGATTCATACTGAAATTTAGGTTGAGTCATGTATTGAACTTTCAGTTTTAATTTGTTGACTATAGGCGATAATGATGTTCAACATGTTATTAAGATTGTAAACATATCATAACAACTGTATCGACAATACATAAAGTGTATCATGCTTAGTGCATCGGGTGTATTTAATTAATTGAGTGTATCAACAGTTTCGCAAGTGTATTAACAACATATCAAGTGTTTCAAACTAATAATATGTATCAATGAAGTTTAGAAAGTGATTGAGTGTATTACATCTATCAAATGTATTAGCAAACAAACAAGTGTATCAACGATATATAAAGTGTATCATTCTTAGTGCATCAAGTGTATTTAATTGATTGAATGTACCAATAGTTGAGCAAGTGTATCAACAACATATCAAGTGTTTCAAACTAATAATATGTATTAACGAAGTTTAGCAAGTGATTAAGTGTATTAAATCTATCAAGTGTATCAGCAAACAATAACAAGTGTATCAACACGATATATAACGTGTATCAACGACGATATATAAAGTGTATCATTCTTAGTACATCATAGTGTATTTAATTGATTGAGTATATCAACAGTTGAGCAACTGTATCAATAACATATCAAGTGTATCAAACTAATAATATGTATCAGTGAAGTATTAGAGAGTAGAAAAAAAGTGTACGAGGAGTACATCAGCAAAACAAATAAGGTGTATCAACGGTATATATTGGTGTATCAACCATATATATTGGTATCAGTAATAATTGAAGGGTAGCTTCGTAATTTTTTATTTCTAAAATGCGGGTTGGGCTTCAATTTTGCTATTTTTGCAAATGTAAAAATGATGTGCTATAGGCCTAATTTATGATAGTATAATTGTCATATTTGCAAGAGCCCCTTTTTATTTTCCCAAAATTGTTACAGTTCATTATAGTTATGGTTAAGCTTGCAGCAATTGTTTTTCATAGTGATCAATGGAATGAGCAACAGTGCTATGTGGATTACAAAACAAATTGTGTTTTGGTTGATGGAGTGATATCATCATTTGATTCTTTTGTGAACTTGATACATACTGAAATTCAGGTTGAGTCATGTATTGAACTTTCAGTTTTATTGCCTATAGGTAGTAATGGTGTTCAACATGTTCTTAAGATTGTTGAAAATAAAGATGTGACTTGGTTCTTGACATTGGTTAAAGATCAATCTACCCAATATCCTTTAATTGCTCATTCTATAGATATAGTTTTGGATGTTTCAATTGGTTCTTCTTCTTCTTCAATAAAGTCGTTATTGAGAAATTGAATACTATAATCTTAAATCCAATAAACTAAGGTCCTAAGACTATTTTTCAGTAAACTTGAACTTTATGTAGAAACATAAACATGGATTAAGTTTGAGTAAATAGCCTAAATAGTTTATAGTATATGAATAAAGGTTGGGCGCCTTATTCAGAGATACTATGGATGCGATCTGCTTTGTAGTTAATACAAAAGATGTGATCCTGAATTGTTCATGTAGAGACATGAAAGTGGGGGCATCCTATGTAAAAGGTTTACATAAGACAAAACCATGAAATAGTCACTTTTACGTTATAACGTCGTTTACTATTTAAAACTGACTATCTCGATTATTAATGACCTAGGTAACTTAATTTTAATCCTTAGCTAACTGTGAATTTCTATTCACACGAGATTATCCTTAGATCTACATAGGTGATGCCAACTCATTAGCGCTGGCCCAATAAGCCTCCCATTTTAGGGGTAAGATCGGGTGGATAGTTGGAAACATAGGGTGCAAGACGAAATTCGCTCATACCCACTTCAGGGATAGTAGATAGGTTGTTCCCTTAAGGACAGAATCCAAGTCTTGAACAAAGGGGCCCCACCCTCTCATTGACCTGAGAGAGATTCAGTTTATAGGTTGTACCTTAAAACCAATTGTTTAATAGTGGATCAGTGAGACTTAAGGAAAAAGATGTAGTGTTAGGGTAAAACAGTACTTTTTAACCCAGCCAAGCTTATGAACAACCTGTGAAGGATTAACTTACTAATCATGGTTATATTAAATGGACACAAATATATCTATAGTGAGAGGAGTGCAACTATGGGACATTAGTGGAATGACCCATTAGTTAACGAATGTTGATTAGCTCGGTATAAAAGAGTTTAGCCTGTTAATCTCGAATCGTTGGAGCCCATGATCTATAGGTCCATTAGGTTCCCTTGCTAGAACAGTATGATGGAATAAACTTAGAATAATATGAAGGAATGAGTCGAATTGTTTGAAATAGGAGAGGAGAGAGAAACTGACAAGTATATGTTATATAACTGTCGGTTTTAGATTACTAATAGAGTTTTATGCTTAAATGGGATTTAAATATTAAAGATATGAATGTGGATTCATACTCGAAAGCTCGAAAAAGATGGAAATAGTCAATGATACTTTGTCAAGACTTGGATTCAGTCCTTAAAGGAACAACCTATCTACTAACCCTAAAGCGGGTATGAGTGAATTCCATCTTGCACCTTATGTTTCCAACTATCCACCCGATCTTACCCCTAAAATGGGAGGCTTATTGGGCCAGCGCTAATAAATTGCCCTCACCTATGTAGATTTAAGGATAATCTCGTGTGAATAGGAGTTTATAGTTAGCTCAAGATTAAGATTAAGTTACCTAGGTCATTAATAATCGAGATAGTCGATTTTAAATAGTAAACAACGTTATAACATAAAAGTGACTATTTCATTTTTCTGTCTTATGTAAACCTTTTATATAGGTTGCCCCCACTTTCATGTCTCTACACGAACGATTCAGGATTACATCGTTTGTATTAACTATAAAGCAGGCCGCATCCATAGTATCTCTGAATAAGGCGCCTAACCTTTATTCATATACTATAGACTATTTAGGCTATTTACTCGAACTTAATCCATGTTTATGATTCTACATAAAGTTCAAGTTTACTCAAAAATAGCCTTGGGATCTTAGTTTATTGGATTTAAGATTATAGTATTTAATTTCTTAATAACAACTTTATTGAATAGAATATGATTACAAACTACGAGTTTTAGAACATAAATTCCAACAAACTCCCACTTGGACTAAAACTCCCAGTGGGATGAAAATGTTTGAATTTAACCATAAGAGATAATAATACATATTCGTATAATAAACATACGAATATAATAAACTAGGGCACATGCCTAATAAGTCTCCTACTTGTCCTAGTTTACAATTACCGTAGACCTAAATTTTGTAGGTGGCCCTCAAACACTTTAATCGTGAGGACTTTTGTAAAAGGATCAACAATGTTTTGCTCGAAAGATATCTAGGTTACTACAACGTCACCACGATGTACAATTTTTCTAATAACATGGTACTTACGTTCGATATGCTTTCCCTTCTTATAGCTTCTAGGTTCTCATGAATTTACAACCGCACCACTGTTGTCACAGTTTAAAGTGATTGGAAGATGCATATTTGGAACAATTTCCAGATTTGTCAAGAATTTTCTTAGCCATATTGCTTCCTTTGTTACTTCGCAAGCAGTTACATATTCAACTTCCATTGTGGAGTCGGCTATACAAGTTTGTTTTACGCTTCTCCATACTACTGCTCCTCCGTTTAAAGTCAATCTTTATCCGTTTGGAAATCAGAATTAGTGTACCCAGTAAGGATCAGACATATACGAGCATGTAGTCTTTTGTTCTTCTAAGATATTTTAGAATATTCTTAACGGTTGTCCAATGATCACGTCCGATATTGGACTGATACCTACTGACCATCCCTACTGAAAAACAAATGTCAGGTCTAGTACATAACATTGCGTACATTAAACTTCCAACAGCGAAAGCATAGTGAATTTTTCTCATATCCTCAATTGGTGAATTAGCAAGTTTTAGAGATGTTGATATTGTTAATAGTAAGGATGAGTTGGCTTTTAAGGAGAAGGATTTGTTTTGTAGTCAAGAAATTTTGCTGAAGTCTTTCTACTTTATAGCTGTCAAGGGTAATTTTGAATTTAAGACATTGAGATCTAATTCAAGATCTATTGAGTTGGGATGTAATGAAGATGGTTGTCTTTGATTTGTTAGAGCATCGCGTTATAAAAGAAGTGAATTGTTGATGATTAGAAAATACGTTAGTGATCATAGTTGCTCAATGATTGTTCATTCTTCTCATAAGCAAGCATCTTCAAAATTTGTTAGTCAATGCATATGATTGATTATTTAAGGTATAGTTATTCTCATTCAACACCAAAAGATATCATCCACCATATGCGTATGAATTATGGAGTTTCTGTTAGTTGTTATAAGGCTTGGAGAGGAAAAGAATCTGTTATGAAGTTGTTGAAAGGAGATCATGCCGATGATTCTTATGCTTTGATTCCAAAGTTCTTCTCAAAGCTAAAAGAAATAAATCCAGGTTTGTTTTTCTACACTTAATTTAGTTTATTGTTCAATTATTTCTTTTTATAATATTTCTATTTTTCATTTACTACTTTACTTGTATAGTTGGTATACTAACTAGTTGTTGTATATCAGTGTACTGATATACCTACTATGAAGTATACTTATTGTATGATGTACACAATACTGATTATATGTTTTACTATTTAGTGCATCTATCAAATTGTAGACCAAATATAGCAATCAATGGGACATTTTTAAAGTGTATGTATGGTGGAACATTGTTAACTGTAGCAACTATGGATGGCAGTAAAAGTTTTCCTCTTTCAATTAGTATAGTAGATTCAAAGAATGATGCTTCTTGGAAATGGTTTTTTGAACAATTAAAACTTTCTTTTGGAGATCGAGAGGGATTGGTTATTATTTCTGATAGACATATAAGTATTCTAAAGGGTGTTTTAGATGTGTTTCCATCGGTACAATATTGCATTTGTGTAGAACATCTTTTGAAGAGTGTCAAGTTGTTATTTAAAGACTCTTTAATTGAAAAGCTTTTTCGTCAATGTGCAGACTCGTATACAATAGATGATTTTGAGTTATATATTAGATGGATGAAGTCAATATACCCATCTATTAGAAGATATCTTATGAAAGTTGGTTTTAAGAGATGGTCACGCGCATACTCTAGAAAAAGAAGATATCAAATAATGACAAAGAATATATGTGAAAGCTTGAATTCTGAGTTGAAGATTGATAGAGACTTATCGGTTATATCCTTGCTTAAGGCCACTAGAGAGTTTCTTCAATAGTGGTTTGATGAGAGAAGAAAAGCAGCCTCATGTTCAAAGAGTGTTTTGAGTTCTTGGGCTGAAGGACTAATAAGAAAGCTAGTTGATGAATCAAGAAGCTTCATTGTAAGTGTTGTGTTTTATATATTTGTTTATAATAGTCAACTATTGATATATTGTGTTAAAATGTAATGGTTATTTAATGCACTGATGATATACCATAATTTTTTTGTTCGGGTTAATCCTATGAGTGAAGTTGAATTTCAAGTAGTTGATGGAGACAACAAATTTTTGAACAACAAATTGTATTCTTAATTTGAATCCTTATACATTCATTTCATAGTATTATTATGCTAGTTTATTGTCTGCAAATTATAGTGGTTTAGTTCGTCCAATTGGTAACCATACTGATTGGAGTGATGTGGAGGTGAATGACAATATATTGCCTCAAGTATTTAGATGTCCAGTAGGAAAGCCTAAAAAAAGAAGGATTCCTTCTATCGGTGAAGTTTTAAAGAGCTCAAATTGTAGTCATTGTAAGAGAGTCGATCATAATATTAGAACTTGTACATTTGAACCTATTTGAACAATTTAATTTTTTGAAATTTAACAATTATCGATGAAGTATTATTTGAACAATTTACTTGTTTTAAAATTAAGTAATTATCAATGATGTATTATTTGAACAATTTATTTTGGAATATTTTTTTCTCTACTTCATTTTTTTAATTACTCTTTTTTGTTCTTAATTGATACACTTGATATAAGGTATTTAAAGTTCAATATACCTATGTGATATACTCAATATAAGGTCTATAAACACACTGAAGCATTCTATTTTTAATTGATATATGTGCTATAAGATACTTCAAATGTAAAGATACCAAAACAAGATAAGGTATATCATATACCAAAGATACTTATATGATTCCAGATAAGGTATATCATATACAAAAAATACCTATGTGATTCAAGATAATATATATCACATACAAAAAATACCTATGTGATTCAATATAAAGTATATCACATATGAAAACAAATTTCAAAAGTGTCGAAAAAAAAAGTTTATCAAGGTAGCAAATCAAAACTCGGTGGTTCAAATGCAACATATGACTTTTGTCCCTTTTTGGGAGATTTATTCTTTTTGGCCAATTCCATATCAATAGCTTTTGGTGTGGGTTTCAATTTTCTTTTTGGCCGTTCATGTTGCACTTTACACTTTTCATCATTGGCAGCAAGTTGTGAAGCTTTCTTTGTAAGTACTCTGTTTTTAGTAACCTAAAAAAATACATTTTTATTTATTAGTATTCTACAAAAGAAAATTAAAATTTTAAAAATAGTTAAAAAATGATTTTACCACTTGTTTGCCTTTCTCGTTTTTTCCTTTGTCCTTCCTTCTTCATTTTGTTGGTGTTTTTCCTATGTTATCACCTTAATCCTATGTCATAACAATAAATCAACATGTATCAGTAAATTTATGTACATAGAATAATAAGGTGTATCAATCAATAAGCTTAAGTTTAGAAATATATTGTTCAGCTATAACCTCTTGAATTTTAAGGATGTCTTCAACTAATTTGAAGCTTGTTTCCATTAACTCCTTTCCATATAACTCTCCTTCATTTGGCTATTCTTTAGATTCTCCATACTTTAAATGAAAAGTACTGAGGTCACTACTCAGTACCAAGACTCGACCACATAACACATAAACTCATAAAAGGACCGGTTACGATTCATTAAAAACGTTTTAGAAATAATACAAACAAAACAGTTTCGGGCCCTATTTCAAATCAAAATCACGAGAGTTCCAAAATACAGTACTCAACTCATCAACAACAAAATCACAACCAAATATCCTAAACATGACTCGATCCGACAATGAAAATAACGAGTAACAAAATACATCAGCGGAAGCATAAAGAAAACCAGACGCGTCCATATGGCCTTCACGCATCCTTCTTGCCCCTCGTCGGTCTGCCCCTCGCTGTACCCTTACCTGAAAAGTCAAAGAGGAAAAAGGGTGAGTATAAAATATACCCCGTAAGGGACCCACTACTGGGCCCATTAGGGAACAACAGTTAACTTCCTATTCAGGGGTACCCTACATAAACAGTCTAGTGGTTCCGTAGAACGCACACATCAGTCTCGTGATCCTGAAGGATGCACGTATCAGTCTAGTGACCCCGAAGGATACACCTTTCAGTCTAGTGATCCCAAAGGATGCACGTATCAGTCTAGTGATCCCGAAGGATGCACATATCAATCTAGTGATCCCCAAGGATGCACGTATCAGTCTAGTGATCCCGAAGGGTACACATATCAGTAAGGTACACTAGCCCATAGATGAAGCTAACCGTTACCGCTCAGTCCATACTAAACCGTCTACGACAGTCACACTCCGACAACAATCATATTGCAATCTCGTCATAGACTTCGTCAGTCAGATAGTATAGGTTTAAACAACCATAGCCTCAATTGCTACATGCGTATCCAATTCACACATCATTGTGATATTCTTTAGATTCAGTCAACTAGCCAAAATTAGAATCGAACTCATAGTCCTTCCACGACATAACTCCATAACCAATATCCAGACAATACACTATCACATACCTAACCTTAAGACTTTAAAGTCCAACGACATACAATTCTAGTTCACAACGTAGCCCATTAACATAACTACAATACACAGAACATTCGGGCATCGGTGTCTATCCGTAAACAACTCATTTCACACGATGGCACACAAGCTACAACTAGCGGTCACACTACCTTTAATCAGACAAGAGCATACAAGTGATATGTATTAGTCAAACATGCATCAATTCATTCAGTACAGTTTCTAACGTATAATCCCCTGTGGATTACTACGTTTCCAGCCTCGACCCGAGGTCCAGTAGTAGGAAATCCCTTACCTGATACTTGGTTATGCCCGTCGATCGAGTCCACGCTCAACGGATCCACCTAAACGAAATCACAAGGGTTTTAAACGATGATACTAGTAGAAGTCATTTTTAAATGGTCCTAAGCAACATCTGTTGACTTACCCGAAAAAAGGAAAGCTATCTCCAAATAAGCCTGCCACGAAACCCGAGAATTTGAGAATCAACTCCCTAATACCTTCAAGGAACGAAAGGTAGGACCAAGTCTTACTCCAATATTCAAACTCGAATCGTTTATAGCAACATTGGGTAAATTACCAAAACAATCCTTACCGATGACTCACCGTGACCCGAAGTGGGGGGAAAAAATGGTTTAGGTGGCTCGGCTCGGCTCGGCTCGCGGTTCAGCTCAGCTTGACTCTCGGCTTGCGGCTCACGGCTCACGACTCAACTCGACTTGACTCGACTCGCGGTTCAGCTCAACTCTACTTGACTCGGCTTGCGACTCGACTCGTGGCTCGGCTTGACTCGGCTCACGGCTCGGCTCGCTCTTCGGCTCGACTTGGGTTTGCGGCTTGAATTTGTGGGTCAGATTGGATGAGGGTTCTCGAGTAGAGTCAGCTTGAAACCGGGGCAACCACGAGCAACGGTCTTCGGACGTTCGACGGCTGTAACATTTCGCGGCTTGGAGGAGTTCGACGATCGACTCTGCTTCAACGCGGCAGATGGCCAACGGAGGGGACACACGACGGTTATTGGTCGCGTGAGCCTGAGAGGAGATCGGAAATGGGGGTGGCTGCGACGACTATTCGATGCTAAGACGGAGGCGACGACGGAGACGGGGATAAAGAACGGAGACAGAGGACGGAGAGAAATGGATGGAGAGGCGGCTGTGTGTGGTCGGAAGGCAGGCGGCTGTCTGGCGAGGAAGGAAGAAGAAGAAACGGAAGCGGTGGCAGCGTGAAGACGAAGTCGGAGGGGGGGGAAACGCGCACTCTTTAGGTTTTTTTAAAAAATATATTATTATTATTATTATATATATATATATATATATTAAATAAATAATAATAATAATATTATTAAATAATAATATTATTATTAATATTAAATAATAATAATAATACTAATATTAAATAATAATAATAATAAATAATAATAATAATAATATAATTAATTTTATATTATTATTATATCAATTTACAAGATATTAAATTTAAGGAAATTCATATCCTTAAATTTCTTTTTCTCCCCTCTTCAAAACCAACCAAGAATTTACTCCAAAATTTTAAATTTCCGAAAAATTACATAAAATGATAAAATTTACCTCGAAAATTCGGGGCGTTACATTTTCATTCTTTAAAAAATAAGTAGAAAATTTTATTAAAACAAGCGTAACAATAAAATGATATACTTTATTGTTCTATGAAAGTATATTATAAGTTACATTTTTGTCTTCATTTTCTGCATTCATTGGTTGATCTTCTGCCTTCACTTCTTGAGTCTCTATTTCTTCCTCATTTTTTCAGCATCTTCTTGATTCTTTTATGAATTATAAAAATGTAGAAGTATTAAGTAAATTGAATAATTGATATCCATAAGAAAAATAAAATTATTATAGGTAAACTAAATGTATATTACATTGTTGATGAACTTATCAATATTCTTGATTGCTTGTATGTTATATCGGTAATGCTAATATACCTTAAACAACAATAAATTTAGACCAAAAGGGTCTAGGGAGTAAAGTTTTTCATCAATACATTTAATAAATAAATTTTCATCATAATGAGTTACATGTTATTTTCACAACATCATGCGATATAAACAAGTAAGCATTTCAATAGAAATATGACTTCAATTTAGAAGATTAATTCGCTGCGTTAGGTGATTTACACATTCAAACCTCATTGGAAAATATTTATAAGCTCGTAGAAACCATTTCCTTCCAATTTCATTTCATCATGAATCATATCGCATAGAAAACATTTCCTCATAACGTGTTTTATCATAACAAAAATCATTTCGCATAAAAAATTCCATCTTTTGTACCCTCTTGAGCTCAAGTGTCAATACACTTTTATCACTAAGTTGCTGCTATGTAGAGTAATCTCAACGCATCCAAGGTCTTCCAATGCCAGACCACACAACAAGCAAATGACATCTTATACTAGATCACACAACAAGTATAGAACATCTCATACCAGAACACATAGTAAGTATGAGGCATCCTATCCCAGAACACACAGTAAGAATAGGGCATCCCGCACTAGAACACAAAGCAAGTGTGAGGTATCTCATCACATAGGATACCAAAATCATTTTGCAACAACCATTCAAATTCATTTTAAATCTGATTCATTTACAAGTTAAATGCATTTTAAGAACTTTGAGAAATATAGTAGAAATTCATTGAAAAAGAGAAATATTCAAGGATTCAAACACAATGGAAATTCATTTAGTTATCGTATAACCTCCTCTTTGAGCTCTTAGCCAACTGTTTACTGAATTTCAAGCTCGTGTAGCTCCCAAAATTCTTTGCAAATTCCTTCAACTCTTTTAAGTAAACACAAGGTAGAAAAATAAGCTCACAAATTGGCCAGACTCCTTTATTTATAGACTTTTTCCGTGAAGCTTCCCAAGCTAGAAAGATTACCTTTTCTCGGTAGTGATGATCATTCAATATCAAAACACCATGTGGCCATGCCACTATCTTATCCTAATCAAAGTGGCGACAAAGTCACTTCAAATTTCGACCTTATTACAAAATGAGGACGTCAGCTACTTCATGGTGAAGGAAGCTCACATTGCCACTCATCTCAACATGTGGCTCTTTATTATCGCATAACTAAAATGCCTCACACAGTTTGCTTCTCAACACTTCCAGTTGCCAACTCCCATTGAGTGCAACCTCAACTCAGACAATTCCTATCACATGTGGTCTTAACATGTAGTTTCAGAACACGATTAGGGTCTGATATAATATTAGTTTGCTTTTGGTTTTGTATTTGTGAACATTGCATGAAATACTCCATGTACAAATTATACATAGTTCAAATGTTTGAGAACATAATTTTTATGCCTATTAACAGGTTGTAATTTTACATATTATGTTTACAAAATTATTGTTTGTTAAAAATTATTATTAGTTCATAATAAGATCATGGTTTGGTTCATGTTAATTTGTTTATGATTTATGAGATTGTTTATGTTAATGATCTATAATAAGTTTATGGTTTGCATGATTGTTTATGCTTGGTTCTTATTTTATTTTTTTACAATCTATGTATAGTTTATGGATTTTTTATGATTTGTGTCTATAATTTAATTGTCTATAATCTATTATTATAAGTTCTATAATTGTGTTTATGATCTAAATGTTTTTATCAATTTACATAAGTATGTTGTTGATCATTTTTTTTAACATGTTATGTATAAGTATGTTGTAAAATTAATATTTTTTAATGCTCATTACTTGATAATTTAATTGTTGTGCATTGTTGTTATTTGCCATAATATATGTATAAATGTAACTTTTATTTGTAACTTTAATTATTGGACATGAACATGTATGTTTTGAACTATTATATCATGATCCCATTGATTTTTGTATTTTATATCACATATATAATACATGTCTATTGACCACATTCATCTATTTAAAAAAACAATGCAAAAGATGATATTAACTTACATTGTTTTAGAATGCATGTTTGACATGTTTATTTAATTTTTTTTTTTTATAGTTTTACCAAATTAGAATATCTAGCTCTTGATATCAATGGTGAAAATTATTTATCATAGGTGCTTGATGCTGAAATTCATTTGGATGCCATGAGTCTTGAAAAAATGATTAAAGAATGAAACACGACTTCAAGTCAAGAAAAGACAAAAGCCATGATTTTTCTTCGACATCATCTTCATGAAGAACTAATGATTGAATATCTTACGGTAAAAGATTCCTATAAACTATGACAAAGTTTAAAAGAAAGGCATGATCATAAAAAAACGTGATTCTTCCTAAAGCTTGATATGATTGGATGCACCTAAGGTTGCAAGATTTTAATTCAGCAAGTGATTATAATTCCACATTATTTCAAATTTGTTCAAAATTATTGTTATACGGAGAAAAAATTACGGATGAAGATATGTTAGACAAAACATTTTCCACATTTCATGTCTCTAATATGCTTCTGCATTAGTAATATTGAGAAAGAGATTTTAAAAATTATTCTAAACTTATATCATGTAATCTTGTGGCTGAACATAATAATGAGTTATTAATGAAGAATCACGAATCTCGACCAAATGGAGCAACACCATTCCCTAAAGTGAATGTTGTATTCTCAAACAATTATGGTTGAGGTCGAGGTCGTGGTCATGGTCGTGACTATGGTAGAGAAAGAAGTAATTATACTTTACGTGGTAATAATCATTCAGATTTTAAGAAAATCATAAACGATGATCATAGAAGGAAGACTCCATAAAAAGAGATTTAAAAGTGGTGAAAATCAATATTTTTGTTATGGTATGAATGACCATTAGACTCGTACTTGTCGTACATCCAAGCACTTAGTTGATCTTTATCAAGCCTAATTGAAGGAAAAAGGAAAGAATATGGAAGCAAACTTTGCCTATCAAGATGATGTATTTGATCCTTCCAACATGACACATTTGGATCTTACTAACTTCTTTGAGTCTCCTGAAAAGAAAACTAATGTTGATGAAGGACTAACAAGTACTTTCTTTAATTATGATAATGTCCAAAATTAATATTTGTATTATGTTTCATTTACAAGTTTAATTAAATTATTTATATTTCAAGGTTATTATTATTATTTTTTTTTACTCTGAGACTTATTGTAATCGTTTTTTTAATGAAGAGTTATGGACATTTCTCATATTTTGGCTGACTCAAAGATGACTAATGAAGACTTATGTTTGACAGATAGTGTAACTACACACACAATATTTAAAAGTAAAAAATATTTTTCTACATTGACAATACTTGGAGCAAATGTTAGTACAATACCATGTTTTACAAACTTGATTAAAGGTTTTGATAAAGCAAACCTTATTTTTTCTAGAGGAACAAAATTCACAATTAATAATGCTTTGTTCTCTAGTAAGTCAAAAAGAAACTTATTGAGTTTCAAGGATATACGTCAAAATGGTTATCATTTTGAAACTAACAAAAAATATAATATAAAATATCTTTATATTACATTTATTGTTTCACATGAAAAGCATATATTGGAAAGATTATCTACTTTTTCCTCTGGATTATATTATACTCACATACAAGTAATTGAAACATATGCAACCATGAACTCGAACTTCATAAATTTAAATGTGTTTACTATTTCGCGTGATCGATCGGGTCATCCTAGTCAATAATGATGAGAAGAATCTTTTAAGACACTAACAAGAATAACCTCAAATATCCTAACTTAATGGATGAAACAAAGCAATACTCTACTAATTTATATATTTGTAAGCCAAGATATGATGACAAGTCACAAGATGATAATAATGAAAATAATAAACAACTAGAAAAACATACCAGCTTCCTTCACAATGAGTTGGGAAAACTTTCAAACTACAACACCCTTTACAACCAAATATGGAAATAAAATAACCTAGCTACCCAATTCGTAAAAAGGTCTATATATAGCTCTCCTATCTTTCCTCCATGTGGACCCTTTTGCATGATCATTTTTAGATTCTTATTAATTGTCTGTTCAATTACCTTCTTACCCCTCCTCTTGTAAGTATTCATAATAGGACTTACAATACTCATTGTCTCTAAATTCACCTTGTCCTCAAGGTGAAAGATAAGGAACTGCTGGTTCATTTGATAAACAGACTCCTAAGTAGCTTCAGTTTTAGGCAATCCCTTCCATTTAATAAGCCATTCATTTGCTCCCAACTCTTTGCTCTAGCGAACACCTAATACTATTTCTAGCCAAAGTTACAATTTGAACTCTTCAGTCAGGACAGGATGTTGATGTTGCACCCCCTGTTGCTTCCTTAAGTTTAGCTTCAGTTCGGATATATGGAAGATGTTATGGATGACAGCTTTAGGTGGTAGTTGTAAGCGATAAGCTACCTCACCTACTTCTTCCTATGATTTTGTAAGGCACATAGTACTTAGGTGCAAGTTTCTCACATCTCTTTCAAGCCAACAAATGCTGTCTGTAAGGTCTCAATTTCAAATATACTTCTTCTCCCACCGTGAATTTGAGTTCCCTTCTTTTGAGGTTAGTCATCTTCTTCATTCTGTTATGTGCTAGGCATAAATTCTCCTTTAAGGCATTAATAGCCAAATCTCTTTCTTTTAGCATGGATTCTACTTCATTGTTTGGGGTCTTTTGGTGTTCATAGGATAATAGAGGGTGGCCTCCCATAAACTGTCTGAAATGGGGTGATTTTTACATAAGCATGGAAGGTTGTGTTATACCACAACTCGGGCCATGGAATGAATTTGTCCCATCTGTGTGGTTGCTCATTGCAAAACATCTTAAGTACATTTCTAAGCATCTATTCACTCTTTCGGTCTGCTAATCTATTTGAGGATGGAAAGCAGTGCTTCTCTTCAAAATTGTTCTCATCGTTGTAAACAACACCTTCTAGAAATTACTAAGGAAGATTTTGTCTCGGTCTAATATGACGGATTTTAGAATTCCATGCTTCCTTATAATCCTATCAATAAAAACAATGACTAGGTCTAATTATCCTTGCTTGAAGCATTTCTGTTACCAACGTCTTGATTTCCTCTTTCTCAACATAGCCATATTTGTAAAGTCGTACGTTAATAGTTTTTGCTCATGTAGGGTTAATATGTGGTGATCAATGGCTCTCTTGGGGGGAAGCCCTTTTGGTGTCTCAAACATATCATTATATTGTCTCAACAATGACTTGATCATGAGCAAGTCTTATTCATCTCACTTAATCCCTTGTTTCTCCTTATAATCATCTTCTATTTCTATTTCATATGCTGTAATCCCATAAGGAATCCTTGATCCTCCTCATCCTAAGTTTTTTCTAATGCCTTTAACAAACATTAAGCTTTAATGAGTGTGGGATCTCCCTTTAGGATGACTTGCTTTTCCGGCCCCTACCCAAAATGTCATCATTAATGACGACTAATGTACTTTCATAGTTCTTGTAGTATCTAACCACTGCATCCCCAACACCACATCCACACTTCCCAGCTCCACAACCAAGAAATCAGCTACAATAATCAACTTATTCAGCCTAAGCTCAACCATCTTACACAATTCCTTTCCTTTGCAACGCGTGCCATTGCCAATAGTGACCCCAAATGGAGTGTTCTCAATTAAGATTTGTCTTCCTTCTACTAAAGCTTGATGTATAAAGTTGTGAGTGGTTCCACTATCGATCAACACCACCACTTCTTTGCCTTTTAACATCCCTTTGAGCTTCATGGTTACCTTGGACGAAAAACCAGTAATCATTTTAACCTCAATTTCAGTCCCTTCTACAATATCCAGGTGTTTCAGTTCCACTATTTCCTTCGTATTCCCTTTAGAAATTCCTTCTTCCTATATACTTTCTTCTTCATTAAGAATGAAAGCATTAATTCTCTTTTCTCTTTTACTTTACATCGGTGATCGTGTGAATATTTTCCATTACGCCGAAAGCAAAGACCTTAGTCAAGCCTTGCCTAAAATTCAGCATCTAAGAGCCTTTTTAATTGGTGGTTTATTTTTCTGGTAACTTCCCTTAATCAGAATAGTTACTTATTTCATCTGAAGTTCAGTTTTTTCTGAGTTCCCTTCTCATTTCCCCCTCAATTCTTGTTGATGGAACTCTTAACTCCCTTTAGTTCTACAATTCCCAACTCTGCCCTAAGCAACTTTAAGGTTAAATTTCGATCATTGACTAGTTGTGCTTTCTTCATGCATTCTTCTAAGGTCTGAGGATGTCTACTTATAAATTTAGCTTGGAGAGCGGGTTCCAAACTAGTCACAAAAGCATCTCTGAGGATACTTTCTACCATGTGTGACAAAGGGGCTCAATAGTTAACAAACTTCTTCACATAATCCTTATATGTTCCATCTTGCTGGATGCGGATCAATCTAGTACCTAAACTCTTTTGTCCAAACATCCCAAAAAACTCAAACATTCTCCCCTTTAGATCCTCCCATGACTGAATTTTCCTTCTGTTAGGACTCCACCTATACTAATCAACCTCATCTTGCCCGAAACTAACCACAACTACCTTTACTTTCTCTATTTTAGGTAAGTTGTTAACTTCAAAAAATGTTCAACTCTGTATACACAAGATTCAGGATTTTCTCCTAAGAACATTTGCATTTCAGATTCTTATGTTTACTACAATCTACTGTTACATTGTTTCTCTCAGTCGTGATGTCCATTTCTTCCATTTTACCCTTGAGTTTCATGACAGACCCGTTGGAAATACCAAACTTCTTTCTTTTCCTATAAATATGGCTCTCTCTTATCTCCTCTTCCATTCTATCCATGGATTTTTTTTTTCATTTCTAACATCATTTCCTTTAGTTCTATTATTTCTTTCTCCATACACTCCACTCTTTCTTCTATCAAATGTTGAGACATTGAACGCATAATAACCCCCAGTTTTCAAGCTCTGATACCAAATCGTTAAGACTCTAACAAGAATAACCTCAAATATCCTAACTTAATGGCTGAAATAGAGACCATACTATGCTAATTTGTATATTTATAAGCCAAAATATGATGACAAGTCACAAGATGATGATAATGAAAAGAACAAACAACCAGAAAAACATATCAGCTCCCTTCACGATGAGATGGGAAAACTTTCAGGCTATAACACCCTTTACAAACAAATATGGAGATAAAATAACCTAGCTACCCAATCCCTAAAAAGGTCTATATATAACTCTTCTATCTTTCTCCCGATGGGCCCCTCTTGCATGATCTTTTTCAGATTCTTTTTTAGAATATTTCTTCCTCATTATAGGATGCCTTATAGAATTATTGAAAATTTTCATGGACATCCACTAAGGAACTAAAAGATTCTTCAATCCATTACTTACAAGATTGATTGCTAGACCATTGGATTGATGCACCATTTATCATGGGTATTAGACTGATCCACCATAATTGATTGCTAGACAATTACTTATGAGAGCGAAACTTCCAGTATCAATCTCTTCTCTCTTAGAAATGAAATTTGAGAACGAATTGAAAGGAAATTGAACTTTTATTGAAGGATCTGATACCAATTGCTCGTTGCTAATCATAAAGAGAATTAGGATCGGTATTTTACAAAAGAAGCAGTCGGAATATTAGGAGCTTATCGTTAGAGAGCTCGATATTTCGTGATGTGCTTTGCATTACAACTTGGAAGTCTATTTATAGACCCCTGATTTTAAACACAATTGAAATAGAAAAAGTTAACAGATAAGATCGAATCAGATAGGATACGGCCCCTTATCCGATAAGTTTTAAAAAAGAAGATAAGATCAAATCAGACAGGACAAAATCCCTTATCTGATAAAATTTTAGTTGATCTTCAAATCCTAAAAGCTAAATTAATTTATGCAAAAAGATAAATGATAAATGATGGATAAGAATACATCTTCCTACGAAACTAAGTGTGGAAATTTCCACCACCTAAACTACTTTATTATTATTATTACCTATTAACTTTAATAAGTAAGTGTCATTATTATACACATTTATACAACTATTTATTATACATATTTATTACTAACATTATCATTATTTACATAATAAGTAGGAAGATATATGACAAAATAAGGATTGTCGGCCATTGATCTAAGGAGAAATTGAAGCTCTTTTTCCATTCTTGAAGAATATTTGTTGTCCTTTCTTGCAAGTAGTAAATCATGTATACCATTAATCGTATTTCCTACGGCGGATTACTGACTGACCAACGGACTCACTACACTTCATCATTGTGACTTATGGCCGGGACCATCAAATGTAGTCGAACACCCCATGAAATATATACAATTTCATTTTAGCTCTTGGACCTGATCTTGATTTACACTTGTTGTCTTCAATTTTTTCCTGGATTTCTAGATGACTAAACAATATTTACAAAGTAAACTAGAATATTTACAAAGTTTACTTATCAATTATACTAGTGGTGAGAATATACATTTTCTTTTTTAATTTTTCAATTATATATATATATTCAAAATTACTATATACATAAAACTAATATAGTAATTTTGAATAGAAATATTTTTTTAGAAAACTCTATATTGAACCTATTTTTCTTTTTAAACAAGTTTTTGGATTCGGAGCTCACATAGGGCATGAGTCGAGAAATGGGTCGTTCAGATTGTATTTCGAATCTGCTTGCTCTTCGTCTTTCTATATGGAGGAAGATGCTGATTTTGAAGATGAAGAAGGATTTATTGCTGTTGATAATAATCTTTGGAAATCTGCATCAGTTGTGACCTGAGCAAGTGCTGCAAGAAGCTTTGATTTATCATTTAAGAACTCAACATTCTTTCTTTGATCAAGGTCTTGTAGATATTCGTTCTCTGCAAACCATTCTTTCATGTGTTTGATGGTGGCATGTAAAAAATTGTATTTTTCCCACCATCTAATCTTAAGATTTTGCACTAACATTTTGTATTGAGGATATGATGTTGTATTGTAGCTCCGACAAAATATCCATGAGATTTGAAAATAAAGGCAAAATCTCATCGAATTATGAAAAGAATTCCTTTAAATTGTTCTTGAAAAATAAAAATATGATTCTTGAATTGGAGTTGGTAGAATATCGTCTATAAGACCAAACTTATTCCACCAATGAATAAACCATAAAGGAAAATTGATTTTGTAGGCATTTTGGCAAAAATAAATGAACCATGAGTGATTCCTATTTAAAAACCAAAATACTCTAAACCAAGCTTTGATGTAATTTTGGTAGGAGTAAGCTTGGGGAACAAAAGGCTTTGAAAGGGATTTTTCTGTAAAAATTTCTTGATTTCAATGAGTTGGATTGATTGCTTTGAAAATTTTTAATTTTGAATAACTAATTTTTTAAGGATCATTTTTGTTGGGAACATGAGTTATTTCTATAGACTTGGCGTCTACTAGAATAAACTCATAGAATTTTCTTGTTTTTTTTAGGTCTTCTAGAAGGAAATTGAAGCCTTCATGGAAGATTTTTGAAACCGTCTCTTCTAGAGTAAGACTTTGATATTCGGGTTCTATGATAGGATAATAGATAACGATCGATTTTTAAAAATAAGTTTTGATCTTGGATCTTAACATAAATCTTTTGTCATGAGTGACAGTCTGAGAATAAGTTGTAGAAGAAGGAGTAGAAGACTCCCTATTGGATGAAGGAGAGCATGAGGCCTTATTTGAACGACTCTGCTATAAGGATGGATGAGATTGATCGAAGGCCTAGGTAGAGTTAATGACTCTGTGGTAGATCCAATCTATATGTTGGACAATCTTGATCTTGATCAGGTTACTGTGGTAAACCCTAAATCCATTGCATATTGATCTGCACTCATAGTTGAGAGTGCAGAGTTAGAAGAAGAAGATGGACAATTGCCCTATGAAGAGGTAGAGTTTTCTCTTCCTCTAGTACTTTCCTTTTCTTTACTTATTTTCTTTCGAGAAGAGTTTTTAGAAAGGAGAGAGAGTTTTTGAGTTAGAAACTCTCTTGAGAGGTAATCATTTAGGAGGTTTTGTTCTCATTTTATAAGCATAACCTCGAAATCAAAGCAAGACAGTATGGCTTATCATCTGGCAAAAATTTGTTTTGATACAAGATTTGTTTACATCTTTTTCTTATACGAATTTTGAAGCTCTAGAATCTGTTTTGATAATGAAATTTTTATCTAGACACTGTTTGAGAATTCCTCCATATCCGATACTAGAAGCATTAGTTTCAACGATAAGGTTTGCTTTTGGATTGACGAGACTGAGGCAAGAGATTGATTTAACTAAAGACTTAATTTTTTGAACAGTTTTGATGTGTTTGTTAGACCACAGTTTTGGATTAAGTAGTTTGCAAATGGGTCTGAGGTTTTGAATAAAATCAGATACATAATTTAAACAGTTCGAAAATCTTTGAAGTTGGATTTTATCTAGGATTTGGTCAGGAAAATTTGAAGCAAACTCAATTGATCTTTGAATGGGCTTAATTTTTTCTAAGTAGATTTCAAAATCCAAAAATCTGATTTTTGTTTCAATAATTTGACTTTTGGTAGATATACTACCAAACCATTTCTTTTTATGATATCTACAGAAATATCGATATGTTTAAAATACTTTTCTATGTTCGTAGAAAAGACTAAAACATCATCAATATAAACAATTGTAAAATCTTGAAAATCTTTTAAAATATCGTTCATGATTTTTTGAAATTATGATGGGGCCTTTTTAAGCCCAAAAGGCATTACATCCCATTCGTATCGTCCGAACGAAACATTAAAAGCAGTTTTGTATTTATCTTTTTCGAAAATTTGAATTTGCCAAAATCCAGATTTCATATCAAATTTTGAAAATAGTTTTGCATTTGCAATTCTTTTGAGTAAATCTTATTTATTGGGAATTGGATACCTAATTCATTTCAAAACTTTGTTTAAAGGTTTGTAGTTGATTACTAACTTTGAAACTCCATGCTCTTTCTCGGCGGCATTGTTGACATAAAAGGCAGTGCACGACCATGACCTTTTTGAGAGCCTTATTAGACATTTATCTAATAAGTCCTAAATTTCTTTTCTGTATGTGTTAGCAAGTTTGAATTCATTTGAATCGGTCTAGTCTTTGTTGGGATATCCAATTCTTTGAATTCTTTGGAATATGGAAGATCAACTATATACTTTTTTCTTTCCCAAAATGCATTTGGTAAATTGGAACAAATTTATTTTTCAATTTTTAATTAAATTTCTTTTATCCTACTTTGAATTGAAAATTCGGTCAAATTTTCTTCAGTTCTTTTGTAATTAATTTCTTCTTTTAGAAATTTAATTTGTTTTTGTTTTCTTTTTATTTGTTCACATTTCAAAATATTAGTTTCTAAAGGGTCGTTTGGGGGAAGGGTTGGATTATGGAAGAGTTAGGGTTATGATAAACCTAGTGTTTTGATAAACCTAGTTTTATCATAACATGTATTTTGGGGAAGGGTTTAAAAAGGTAATTTTATGATAAGAGGTGTTTGGAGGAAGGGTTATGGGGGAAGGATTATGATAGTGTTATGAATAAGATGTGTTTGAGGGAAGTGTTATGTAGGTAGTGTTATAATAGTGTTGTGATAAAATGTGTTTGGGGGAAGGGTTATGTAGGTAGGTTTATGATAGTTTTATGATAAGATGTGTTTGGGGGAAGGGTTATGTGGGTAGGGTTATGATAGAGTTGTGATAACATGTGTTTGGGAGAAGGGTTATGTGGGTAGAGTTATGATACTTTTTTATTTTTAATTTTTTTATAAGTTTTTTTCCAATTCATTTTGTAAATGTACAAAAAATTATTGCATACTTTTTTTTTTTTTCTGAAATCTTCCAAAGTTTTATGTAACAATTTGCCTTACTTTCTCTAACTTTGACGTCCATCTTTAATTTTATTAAATTAGTAATTACATTTCACTAATTTGTCAATAATTTCTTTACAAATTTGTAAAAAAAATTCGAAGTCATTTTCAAAATATAAAAACCACTTATTGCATATTTTAAATTTTCGAAAGCGTCAAACATTTTTTTTAACAGTTTGCCTTACTTGCTCTAATGCAGACGTCCATATTTAACGTGCTTAAATTAGTAATTACGTAGCACTCAGACGGCATCTTTTTGCAAATATTACACACATCGTACAAATTTAAATCATTTCAACTAACACCCGTTAATGCAAAAGGCAATATTATGACGTGCATTAATACCGAATAGAGTAAGTACTAAAACAGTTCCATCAAATAAAATTACCAACAATAATACAAATCATATAAGGAGCGAAGTAAGGGGAAAATGAAGTTTTCTCCGTTTTCTTTCCTCTCTCCAAATCCCCCCACAAAACAGTTGGTACTTTCACTACCGAAAGTTACAGAGACACTTGTTTCAACTGATCAAAATGACGACTCCCTTCATTAATTCAAACCCACCTGAGATCAACCACTGCATTTACTCCAAAACAAACCTTTTACTTGCTTTAAAAGGTTCTCTTCAGCGCCAGCTTTTTCCACTTTCATCCATCCGATTTCTTTCTTTGACAATACTTTTCACCAATCCAAAAAATGGCCTACTTCAAATCCCTCCCTAGATCATGCAAGATTGAAATAAAGGAATTTGTCCTTCATCTTGACAAATACTCAAAATACACCCACTACTGGTTAACTGAAACTGGATCACACAAAGCTTTCTCCATTGAAGTCTCTCCGAGGGCTTTAGATTGGATAAGAAGTACTCTCAAAGCTCTGATTGCAACTCCAAGTTCAAATCGTTTCTTCCTAGAAAATCGAGACTCTGAACAATGCATTTGGATCGGGAAAACCAGAAATCGAAAAGGTTGTACAACCAAAATTTTTAGAGTGGACCACAAAAACAGAAAATCATGCATCCTGGTCCTAGAAGGTCCTGAAAAAAGTGGCTGTGTCTCCTTCTTATCGACGATCACTCCAAAAGTGGAAGTGGAAGCAAAAACGAGACCAACCTTTTTGCCAAATAACAGTCCTGAGTATCGGTTATCCCCTCCCATAGACTATCACAAGCGATCATATGCCAAAGCAGCAACTGAAGGAAGAACAAAGGCCTCTAATGCCTCAAGTGACTCAAGTGACTAATATGCTTCAAGCGACTCAAGTTACTCCTCAGGTAAAAGCTCCCTTGAGTTCTCTTCACCTGTTTCCCTAGAAAATACAGTGGTTATAGTGAGACGTTTCTTTCATGATGACTGGCAAAAAATACTGCATAATTTGAGGAAACAAACAGAGGAAGCTTTCACTTACACTGCTTTCCATGCTGAGAAGGCCTTGGTGTATTTCAACTCTATTGTTCCCGCCAACCTACTTTGCCAAAACAAAGGCTGGGCCACTGTAGGAAAATACTCTGTCAAATTCGAAAAATGGTCCCCCGACTTCCATGCCACTCCAAAACTCATTCCAAGCTATGGGGGATGGACCACATTTAGAGGAATTCCATTGCATATGTGGAATATGCAGACCTTTCAACAAATAGGGAAAGCTTGTGGAGGACTGATTAAAGTGGCTGAGGAGACAAAAACAGCCAAAAATCTGATAGAAGCCAAATTAAAAATCAGATACAACTACTTAGGATTTCTACCAATAAATGTCAAAATTTTTGACCAAGGAGGAAACAAATTCATTATCCATGTAGTCATTCACTCAGAAGGTAAATGGTTAATGGAAAGAAATGTTCAACTACATGGTACCTTCATGAGACAAGCTGCTGCGTCTTTCGACGAGTTCAACCCTAAATCAGAGCAATTTTTCTTTGATGGAATGGAGGCCATCTCGCCAGACTATCTTCCAGCCATTTCCGGCAGCCACAAAAGCAGTACACCAGAAAAGTCTCATGCATTAAAATCAGTTAGTATTAAATCTGACAGAACTGCGACGTCGCCAAATTGTTTAAATGAAGAAGATCTTAATGATAACATTTTGCAAGCAACAGCTAATAAATCAAGGTAAGGGATCTTATCTGTGATTTCACATGATGGCTTATTGGATAAAAGGAAAAGGAAAGTTGACATTCCTACACAATCCGATTCAGTATTTAATACTGAGAAGCCCAAAAGAAAGGTTTCTTTTAATTCTCCAAGTAACAAAACCAACTTCTTTAACCCGGAATCAGCTCCAGCCAATCATTCTCCATCACTTAGTTCCCCTGAGAAAAAACAAAAAGTCAGCAGAGAGAGAAGTATCAAGAAGAAATCTACTTCCATGCAGTACAAAATAAAAGCCAACCAAAGAAAAGGTGATTTAAATGTTCAACCAATACAAGTTGTGGCACATGACCTGGAAGCAGTTAAAAAAGGCCTCTCCCTCACGGTTGATCTAGAAGATCTGCCCATGTTGGATCCAAGCAAATACATTGAAGATCACCACAGCTCTAACAACGCAGAAGTTATAGACATAACCAACACTGAAGTAGTTCCAGAGACTCCTGAAATGAAGATGCCAACATCAGAAAAATTGAATTCCTCTTTTGAAGGTAATTATAGGAAGTTGAAACATACTTATAGAAGAAGACACTACTATAGAAAGAAGGAATAAAAGGAAAAGGATCCGGATTCAGAGGCCTTCAAAAAGCAACTTGTGTCCTCGCTAAAGGAAAATGGTTTGAAGCTCTCCACAAACAATGAAACTCATGAGGCAACAACTTCAACAAATGTTATGACGAATCAATTGGGTTCCGGGTTGGGATCAAAGAGGGATGGGGCCCCGGGGACATCCATTGTAAAATGAAATTCCTCACCTGGAATACAAGAGGTTTAGGCTCCCCTTCTAAAAGAGCCATAATAAAAAACACAATAATTTCCTACTCCCTTGATTTTGTGATTTTAACTGAAACTAAGCTAAAAATTACAAACAAGAGAATCATAAAATCCCTCTGGCCTTCAAATAGCATAAACTTGGTTGTTAAAAATGTCGTTGGTAACTCTGGAGGGATTTTAATTTTATGGGATGCTCATATTCATACTCTTTTAAGCCAAGAGGAAGAGGTCTTCAGCATCTCAGCTAATTTTATGCACAATAATAACACCTCCTGGTGGCTAACTGGCCTTTATGGTCCAGTTAAAATAAGGGAAAGAATTAACTTCTGGGCGAATCTTCATAATCTTCAGCATCTCAACTCATCTCCTTGGATTATAGGAGGAGACCTCAATGTTATCAGAATGAGAAAAGAAACAACGGCAGCCTCGTTCTCTTCCCACAGTTCCAGGATGTTGAATAATTTCATCTCCAACAACCTTTTGATAGACCCTCCTCTCACAAATAACAAATTCACCTGGTCAAACTTAATAACTCCTCCTATCTTTTCCCGTATTGATAGATTTCTTTACAACTCTAGCTGGGAAGTCCTATTCAAACCTCACACCACCAGAACCCTTTCTAGACCTACTTCAGATCACTTCCCTTTGACTTGTGAAGACTCCTCCCTCAGTTAGGGTCCTGCTCCATTTAGGCTAAATTCTATAGCTCTAAACGACCCAAAATTCAAAAGAAATATGGAAAGATGGTGGGAAGACTCCAATCAAATCGACCACCCCGGATACTTATTCATTCAAAAGCTAAAATCTCTTGCAAACCACATTAAACCTTGGCAGAAGGAAAAATTCTATTCCATCAAATCTACAAAAGAAAATATAATAAAGGAAGTGGATAGCATTGACAAAAAGGAGTTGGATTCTTTTCTAACTCAAGAGAAGAATGACCGTAGACTTTCTCTGAAAAATGATCTCAATCAATTATCCCTCAAAGAATCTTAATTCTGGTACCAAAGAGCAAAAAAGCTTTGGCTCAAGGAGGGAGATGAAAACTCATCCTTCTTCCATAGAATTTGTTCTTCGAGACAGAAGAGAAATTTCATACATGAAATTCTGGACGAAGATGGATCGACTCAGAACACGAACAGCAACATCTCAAGTGCCTTTATTAAGTACTTCTCCTCCATATACAAAGGCTCCAATAAAAGGGAAACTTTCTTTATTAAAAATCTCAACTGGAATCCCATTGACTATGTAAAGTGGTCTCATCATTGTGCCCCCTTCACGGAAGAAGAGATAAAAGGGGTGATTAACTCCTTCGATGGAAAAAAAGCTCCCGGACCAGACGGGTTTCCTCTAACCTTCTTTAAATCTTTTTGGCATCTTCTCAAATCTGATATTTTGGACATCTTTAAGGACTTCTTCGAGAAAGGTGTTATCAAGAAGAATATGAACAACACCTACATCGCGCTGATTGCTAAAAAGAAGGATTATTCCCTCCCTAAAGATTTCAGACCAATCAGTCTCACAACTTCCATCTACAAGATAATTGCCAAAACTCTTTCAAACAGGTTAAAGCAAACCCTTCCTGACATTATCTCTCGCAACCAATTAGCTTTTGTTAAAAATCGCCAAATAACAGATGTTATCCTAATGGCAAACGAGGCCCTGGACTATTGGAAGGTGAAGAAGATAAAAGCTTCAATTCTGAAGCTTGACATTAAGAAGGCATTTGATAATTTAAATGAGACTTCATTGATTTTGTTTTGAAAAAAAAAGAGTTTCCCAAGTACTTAGAGGAATTGGATAAGAGGGTGTATTGGCAATGTTACTTACTCAGTCATTATCAACGGAAGACCATAAGGCAGAATCAAAGCCAATAGGGGCCTCAGGCAAGGTGATCCCCTATCACCTTTCCTCTTTGTTATCGCTATGGATTATCTCAGTCGTCTTCTTAATCACTTAGAAGCCAATGGTGCAATTAAAGGAGTGTCCCTCAACAATGATTGCAACATTTCTCATATCCTTTTTGCAGACGACATCCTCCTCTTCGTTGAAGATAAGGATTGATTCCTTAAAAACCTTCGAATGGCTTTATCTCTTTTCGAAAAGGCCTTGGGGATAAAAATAAATTTAGCCAAATCATCTCTGGTCTCTGTAAACGTTCCATTGAACAGAGCCAAGAAGTGTGCCTCTTCGTGGGGCATTTCTTGTCAAACTTTACCCCTTTCCTATTTGGGAGTTCCGCTTGGTGGAAACCCAAAATCCAAGCTTTTTTGGCGCCACATTGAAGATAAGATTCAAAAAAAGCTTAACAATTGGAAATATGCTCACATTTCCAAAGGTGGCAAACTTACTCTAATCAAATCTACACTTAGTAGTCTTCCCATCTATCAACTCTCTGTTTTTCAAGCTCCCTCTTCTACGTGCAAAAATATCGAAAAATTCTGGAGAAATTTTCTTTCGAAAGGTAGCAGCGGATCGAAAGGTTCTCATTTAGTCAATTGGTCAAAAGTGACTAAACCAAAAGAGGAGGGAGGTCTGGGTATTCCAAAGATTCAAGAGACAAACCAAGCTCTCTTAACAAAATGGCTTTGGCGGTACTATATGGAACCTACTGCCCTTTGGAGGAAGTTAATCCAAACAAAATACAAAGGTAAACACTTAGGAGACATTCCCTCAAACGGTTCTTCTAGCTCCTTCAAAGCTCCGTGGAGATCTATCATCAAAAATATTGAGTGGTTTAAAAGAAACCAAAGCTGGGGTTTAAACAATGGGGACCAAATCTCTTTCTGGCATTCAAATTGGACTCAAGAACGCTGTCTCTCAACTGCTTTTCCTAAACTTTTCGCTCTGTCCCTCGACAAAGAAATTTCAGTCAAAGAAGCGTGGAACTTCAACAGAAATCAATGGACCATCAATTTTTAAAAAAAGTTAAATGATAGAGAAAGATGCATATGGGCAAACATTAAGAAAAACCTTCCTATTCCGAGGGTCAATAGAGGGTCGAGTAAACCTACCTAGATTCCTGAAAACAACAAGTCTTTCTCCATCGCCTTCATTAAAAAAGTCATTTCGCGCCAGTACGATCAAGTCCCTGTAGATCCTCAAGCAAAGCTTCTGGAAAATATCTGGAAATCCAACATCCCTATGAAGATCAAATTCTCCATGTGGTCCTTGATTCAAAAAGGGGTTAATACTATGGAGGTTATCCAAAGAAGAATGTCAAATTCTCTGCTTCAACCAAATTGGTGTGTTCTCTACAACAAGGAGAGCGAAACCGGCACTCACCTTTTTTTTCGTTTCACCGCAGCGGAGCCCCTATGGTCTTCGCTCCAACGGACCCTCAACTTCTCCTTCGTCCCGGACAATTTTGATGCCCTCTTCTCCTTCATCCTCTCTCTAAATTACTCTTTACCGAAACATAAGGTCCTTTTTTCGGGCTTATTGTCATCCTTTGGAGTATTTGGTCTGAGAGAAACAATAGAATTTTTGGTACTTTTAGTTATCGAAAATCTAGTGTAAATTTGTGGGAAGAGTGTAAAATTCTCATAGGCAACTGGTGCAACAGAGATCCTTTTTTAAAAAACTATTCGGCTGCGACAATTGCTTTAAATCTGAATGCCTTTTGTAATTAGCTTTTGCACTTTCCTCTAGCCCTTATTAATAAATTTGCTGTGCTAGGCTCAGTCTTAGGCTTCGTCCTAAGTCTCCAGCTTTTGCCGTTTCTCTTTAAAAAAAAAAGAAGCGAAGTAAGAAAACATAAAGTAAGCCGATGGAAGTAGAAAAACGGTCATGGGTCTTTTTGTAGGAGGACTATGCAGTAGTCCATCCTCTCCTCTTCCATCATCTCAATGAAACCCTACATGTCGTCCAAACTACGAAAGAGGCCCTCCGAGCAGTGTGCCCTATCCAACCTACTTAGATCGGGCATCGCATTCAACTGACGAAGGACTTTCTGGCGAATTGTGGTCTCATCCTGAAGTGTCCGCGAAGGCAACTCGACAATGGCCCTCAGCTGGTCATTCGCATACTCCAATGCCTCATGTATCATCTCATCTCACTCATTCATTGCCCTCTCCTCTTTTGCTTTAATCCACTCGATTCGGTCCTACCATCGGACGCGCGACCAAGTCGTGAGATGCGTACATCATCTTGGGACATGTCAAACCCTTGGCTGTACATGGTGGGAATCTCCATATCGTTTCCATCAAGCATTTGAAATCTCTTGTACCCGCCAAGGCCATTGGACCGAACGTCGACAAAAGTCTCTATACCTCGATCCATCGCCCTATCCCTCCCAAACACATATGCCAGTTTGTTGTAATAGGGAAACGGTATGTTCAGGAGGCCCTTCGCTGCAAGATGTGTTTGCAACAAAACATGGTGAATAACAACTTGCATTATATTAATGGTCCAACCAAAGTACAATTTTGAAGTATTGTTACATTTTTAAACTTTTTCTTGCCCCAACCCAGTTGTCAAACAAGTCCTTTTCGACAATGATGCACTTCGCCTCATCATTCCACCCGAACCCACTGCGTAATAGCCCACGCATTTATGCATAGCCTGGAAGGTCCAATTCAATGTCTTTATTCGATAGTCTATAACAGTAGTGGCTTCGATAAGACATCCAGGCAACTTTACAGCCATCATTCGAACAAGTTGGACCAAGTAACTTGGTCAAAACGTGTCGTTGTCCGACTTCTATCCACCCGTGGATACCAACTCCACCAAACACTTGCCTTCTCCTCCTTTATCCACACATGCTAAGGGTCACACGATGAGCTTGCCATATTGACATTGAATATGACAACAAAGACATTGATACGTAAGCAATGTCGAATGATTATAGTAACGAAACATGAAAAATAAAAAACTTCAGCGTATATCATGGGAATGTGAATATTTCCATTAATGTAAATCATGCACGCATACATTTGAACATTCAATAACATAGTAGGGGTAGTAAAATTGCAAAAAGACAGTAACTTCTAATTTCAAATGTTGAAAGATATTCGTTACACAATTGCCATTCGTTGAACATCGCCACAGCTAATTCATCATGCAACTGAGTCCATTCGTTAGAGGTCTCAATGTAGTGAATGTCGTCTCATGTGGTGGTCATCGCGTATGCCGAGTCTCCCTCGTTGTTGTCGTTTATGTCATCGACATTCGTCGTCTCCCTCTTTATTAAATTGTTAAGTAGGCAACATGCTAGAATGGTGCGACATTGGACTTGGACGAGGTAGTATGACTTCCCATGAAGGATTGCCCAGCGACCCTTCAAAAGATCGAACACGCGTTCAATGACATTTCGTGCAGATTAGTGTTTCATGTTGAAGTACTCTTTCGCAGTGGTTGGTGCATTTCCAACACCACGCCACTCTTGCAAGTGATACCTCTACCCTTTATAAGGAGTGAGAAATCCCTCCACATTTGGATACCTCGTGTCGCACAGATAGTAAAACCTTGTTACGTAAGACAACCGGTTATACGTGGTTATGTACGATTTTTTTAACGTCGTGAAAGGAGTAGAAATTTTAAATATCCTTAGGAACTTGAAGTTCGTTTGGTTGTGCAATCGCATCTTGGAGAATTACGCGAAGCAGCTACATATCCTTCCTAGTCGGCTAGAACGAATACGAAATTGCCTTTAGTGTCGCATACTCCGAGGACATTAGTGGCAATTTTGCTCTTATGCGTTCTATATCTACAACGATTTGCTTGTGGCACATTCACCTTGATATGCATCTCGTCAAATGCCACAAGGCTATTATGCAGAGTTAAACAAAACGACATTAATTATAGGGAGGGTGTGTTACGTGACATATAGATGCTTTCTACTATGCGCACCTCGAAGCACTTCCACTGTGGATCAGTGTAGGTGTTGGTTACTGGTTACGGTTTCTTTATCAACTCATCATGCAATCATATCACAGCCAAAAGGACAAGGTTGAAATGTCTCAAAATCGTCTCACCAAACCGAATAAATTCCTTCTGTATAACTCGGTTCTTCACGTCATGGGCGAGGACATGTAAAAACATTGCAACCATTTCCTTGACATTGACAATTTGTCAACGATAGGCCAGCAAATGGCATAGAATTCCAAATGTCTGCTTGTCCATTCATGCGGAAGTACACAAGCTACCTAATTCCATGTCGAGAATTGCAGGGTGTATGTGATAGCCACTTATTGTCATTCATGAGTGCCTCCAACGTTAGCAGTAGCTGATGTTGAGAAACTATGAAGACAGTTAGGATTGCTGCAAGTTTTTGTGGATCCATTTGAAGGTAATAACTTTCCTAACAATGATTAAGTACGTGTGTTATTAGAATGTTGATATACAAGTTAAATAATATCCTAGTAAACATCAAGTTCAAATATGGAAGATACCTACAACTCTTTAACAAAATCAAATTTCAAAATGAGGACAACTTGTGTTATTAGTGAAATTCAAAGAAATTACAATACAAAACCATAGATGTTTTAAAAAGTCTATTATGACAATTGATAATATGTGTGATGAAACTAGATGGGAGGATTTTTTTTTAGAATTTGTGTAAAATGTGTACTTTTAATGAGTCATTATTGAAATAAGTACTTCTACAAACAAAGGAAAACAATTCTCTCACATTGCTCAAACGCAAATTCCACTGAAAAAAAATTTAAAACACATTAGCGATGAAATTTGAAAACTTTACTACAGTTTTAAAACTATGTTTCGTACTGTGAAAAAAAACTAAAAAATAAACAATACAATCAAATTGGAACTATAGTATGTTTCATATCTTAGTTTCATTTTTCAACAACTTAGGGGCATTATTTAACATTTCAAAAGTGACATACTAATTTTAATGTAAAGTTCTAATTTTTATTTCATTTCAATTTATCGACTTCACGTTTGACGGCTATGATTGTTTTAAAAAAATTTATCATCGAATATTTTGTTAGACTAATGTGAGTCATAGTAGTAAAATTCTAAGTATTAGGATAGTACTTTCGCAAAAAAAATGTAAGGACCGTGCATCTAACAAATTGGCAAGAATTTCAAAATTTAAAATGCATAGAATGAAAGCATACTAGAAATGTTCTACAAAATGTGAAATATAGTGTCCATAAAAACCTAAAAATGCCAACTTATAAAACCGAAAGTTTGTCCCCTACAATTGAAATTAAATTACACATTCCTAAGGAAAAATGAAAGGAAACCACAACAAACCAAACATTCAATCTACAAATGGCTAATCCATAGTACCTCTTACAAGGATGGTATGACAGCAAACGTCCTGCATAAGAAAAACAAGATTAGGAAATGACGAAGGGACGCGCGCACGAAGTATTGTAAACGAGTAAAGTTAATGAAAAAAAAATAAAAGAAAAATAATGACTACATACCTTGTACGTCGACGAATGGACTCAAAATCAAGATTCAAAATGTAAGATGTTACTAATAAGTATGCAAATGTAAACAATATTTTTAAAAAAATAATTATGAGCCTCAAAGTAAAGAAAACAGTTAAAAAAATTGAACCGAATTTCATAGTAGTGGAAACATCAGTTAAAAGGAAAAAAACAAGGAACAAACAAAATGAAGAAACAAAGAACAAGGTACAGAGGACACACAACACAGCTAACAAACCGAAACGATGGAAGTAAAAGTATTTAACGACATTAAAACCATTTTCATAGTGGTTGAAAAATCAATTAACAGATTTGAACATTCGTAAGTGACGCCAATATTATCATGAAGCATACATACAAAAGAAGGTAGAAAGTGATGGAGGATCGTAATAATATAGAAACAACATAATGAACAAACGAAGAATAAGATATAGAGGACAAGCAAAACAGCCAACAAACTTAACAAAGGAAGTAACAACATATAAGGAGACTAAACAAATTTTTGTTAAGTGGTTGAAAGTTAAGTGAAATAGTGCAACATATATGAATGACTGTGCAGAGAGAATATGGATTATACATACAAAAGAAGGTAAAAAGGGATGGATGATGATAAAAATATGAAAACAAAAAGTGACTAGCAAAGAGAAAATAGCAAAAGACAAAAGAAGGCAGTAGATGAAGTACGAAAATGCAAGTGCTAAAACAAAAGAAAAAATGTGTATATATAGGGGGATGAGGGAAGTTATGATGCTTTTAATGACCACACACAAAAAAGAGCAAGGGAATCTCCGCAAATGACAAGGTAAAAGCATAGAAAAGTCACACATGTGGTCAAACCCTAACCATTCGAAGCTACCTTATTTAATATAGAAAGAAAGATTGTCAAAAAGATTAAAGAGACAAAACAATCTGCAAGAAACAAATTTAGGCGGCCAAAATTGTTGGCCATAAGAGCAGTTAGTCAAGAAAACAACAAAACATGATAGAAAGTACTAAATAAAAGTGAAGGAAAATTACAAGAAAAGGACAGAGTGCATTCATACTTCACAGATAAATCGTGCAATATTTATAATCCTCACAGAGCCAAAACAACAAGGATTGAAGTAAAAATATTTTACAAACAAGCATTAGACAAAAATGAAGACAATAATAAATGGAAATAATAAAAATAACAAACAACATAAAAACATAAAAAAAAATTTAATGGAACCGAAAGGAACAACTACATATCAAAACTTGTACCTAACAGAAGAAAAAATGCAAACATGTTTAAGTATGAGAAAAAAAATTTAGAAATCAGTCAGGGACCAACAAACTCATCATCGCCTTTGAAAAAAAACAAACTAAGAGTTACCTCCCTAGATGCTCGAGCCTCACCGAATGCCACAAAATGGTATGGAGTATTTGTTCTAAATCAGTGAAGCGAAACACGAAACTACAAAAGGAACATCGAGCGACAAAAGGGATCCTCGAGTGGCAAGGAGAATTCCCTAGGGGAAAAACGAACATGAATGTTCACGAAGTACACCCATCGAAGGTTGGGTTTCAGAGGTAAGGAATAGTCCCAGACGTTCAACGAAACCCACAAATCCTTAAATCGAAACGTTTTGAAGGACACACCGTTGGAGCTCCGCCTTCAACAAAACAACATTCGACTTCCGGAGAGTGAGAGAGTTGACTAAGAGAGATGTAGAGATGGATTCAAAGTCACGAAGTGAAGGGGGTTTTCGATGGAAAGGGGGATGGATTTTTTCGGCTAAAAAAATGACGGCCAAACTTCGCACACAAATGGAAGACAAATCGACAATGGAGGAGTATAGGGAGAAGAAGAAAGATAAAAAATCAGAAGGAAGAAGAGGGATCAAAGGGACTTAGAACACGGATTCAAGGGAAGGGTTAAAACGGGTTGAAGGGAAAAAATGAGGGAGAGAAATCGGGTTTAGGGGGCAAATGAGAGTGGGAGGGTTTGAGGGTAATACGGATATTATGGAAACCCTAAAACTAGGGTTTTCATATCCCAACGTCCAAATAGAGGTTAGGATTGGGGTAACCTAACCCCATAGTGGTAACACCCTTACTAAACAGCCCCTAAAAGTTTACGAGGTAAAATTAGAGAGGTAAATTCAAAAATCAATTCTTCTCAGAATTTCTTTATTACTAATCCTTTAATTTTCTGTTATTGTTAAATGATATAATTGAGTAATAAAGGGTGTTCCAAGAATTAATTCTTGGCGAAGATCTTTAACTAAAGGAAAAGAAGTTTTAAAACAATGTTCTTTATTACAAACATGTACTTTTGAAAGTTCAATTTGATATTTAATCTTTTTCCATTTGCTCCAATAAAAACCTCTGTGGTTTTTCCAAAATATTTTGTAGGAATTAAATCTTCTTGAATACAATTTTGATCTGCTCCTAAGTTTATCAGTGTTTTCAAATTAATTTTGAAATCTTCTATTTTTAGTGTGATTAAACAATACCATTTTTGAAAACTTATTCTTGAAATTAAATTAATTTTAGGATTTAGATTACTTAGAAAAAAATTTCCTAAATCTAAATCTCCTAAATTATCCTTTTGTTTCATTTGAGAAATTTCTTTTTTAGTTTCTAAAATTTCATATTTATGTTGAGAAATTTTCTTTTTAGGCAATTGATTTCAAAAATTTTAAATCTTCACTAAAAACTAGTATTTCAGTTTTTGGAATTTGTAAAATTTTAGAAAGACTTTTCAGAAATTGTTTTTTTTTTTTTTTAGAGATGGTTTTGAAGAAGATTCTCCTGTTAAATAATTTCTAAGTGTTTCTAAAATATTGTTTTTAATTCTTCATTTGAAACTTGGTTAACTGTTTGAAATAATAAATCCTGTTCGAAAGTTATAACATTTATTTCATTTAAAATACATTTACATGTGTCTTTTATACAACCACAGCTCTTGGTTCTTCATCTGAGGAAGATTGGCTTGAAATTTCTGAATCGGTTTCATCTGCAATTTCCTGCAATTTAAAGTCAGAAATATAGGATGAATCTGAAGAATATTCTTCTTCATTTATTTCATGGATCCCTCTTTGTGGACACTTATTGGTATAGTGTCTTTAAAAAAACTTTTTTGTTTGATTTTTCTCTTTTTTTAACTTCCTTTTGCTGTTTTTCAGCATGTTTCTTGTAATTTGAATATTTGTGATACCTCTTAGGGGTGTAAGGTTTTCTATACCTTCAAGATTTTCTATAATATGTGGGTCTCATATTACAGTTTTTTGGATGAATTTTTCTTGAGGAAGAACCTGGTTTTTTGACTTTCTCTAATCCATTTTGAGAGCAAAAAGTCTTCATTTCTCTCTTATGAAGATTTGAATGCTTTTAAACTTTGGTTTGAATTTTTATCTCATTGCAGATATCTAGACCGCACTCTATAATCTTAGCAGTTAATTGAGCATAAGTAGCTTTGTTGAAAGTGTTGTAGATTCGTTCTGCCATAAAACTTGCAAGTCCATCAATGAACATTTCTTTCCAATGTCTGGCATTGCAATCCTTGAAGATATAAATTGTTAATAAAAACATATGTTTGTACCATCTAAAGTTTTCCAAAGAGCAACATTCTAGATTATTGATTATTTTCCTTTGGTTGTCTACATCAGTGTCACTTTCTAGACCAAAGTGTCTGTTAATTGTGGAGAGAAGAACTTCTAAAGCGTCCTCTAGTTCTTCTACTTCTTGAGTTGCTGAAATTTATTCTTCAACTTTAATTTTCCTTTTAACTTTTGTTCTATGATTTTTAATTGCTTCTTTTTGTTCATTGGTTAAGGCATGATCCCACCACAATTTGAGGCTTCTACTAAATCCATTGATTAGAAGCATAGCAACTTCTCCATTTGAATGATCGTTGGATTCATAGGCTATGGCACAAGTTAACATATTATTTAATGTCATAGATTTGATAGTCTGGAGTTCCATCAATGTTCCATACATATATGGATCTCCATTGAACTCTATATTTATGACATTTCTTTATATTTGCTCTAAACATTTTCTTTGAAATGAGGGTCGAGAATGGAAATTAATTTTATCCCTTTTGTTAACAAATCTTCCAAAGTTTATTTTATTGATTTGTTTCTCCACTTCATTGACTGAGAGGTTTTCAAAATCTTCCATGAATTGAGCTGCATCTTCATCATTAAGGACATTAATCGAACTCTAGCCCTTTAGGTTGCTTAGGCGTTTACTAATTCCATCAAGAAGTATTTGTTTTTGAGTTTTTATCTTAATCTTTTCTAAGGGTCGGAAAAGGTTAAAAGTTTCTTCCTGAGTAGAAGGATTTATAATTTCTTGTAGTTTGAAAACTTTGCTTGCAATTGAAGAAAGCATTCTATTAGAATAATTGTTTTGAACTTGAATACTCTTTATTTCCTTATTTGTAGGAGCCTTGTGTTCTACAGATTTTTTGATAATTTGAAAAGGTTTTGCTATAACGTTTTCGTTATAAAAGGTTTTGAACTCAACATCTCCCATTGGGGGATAATCAGTTTTGGTTTCTCCTCTTTGAGTTTTCCACGATTCCTTTTCTTTAATTATACAAAGATTGTCAAACTCTTTCCTTTGGTTGAATCATCTAAAAAATGTTGTTCCTTAAGTATTTCAAGGGATTTGAAATACTCTTCTCTAAATAGCTTCCTTTCTATTTCAAAGTAGTTTTTGAAAAAGGTAATTCTTTCAATACAGTTTGCTTTAGACATAAATTCCTTTTTAAGGGATTCTTTGTCAAGCTCAAACTTCGATTCTGAAATAATTACATTTAATTGAGAACTAGTATCCATTTCTGTTTGGGTTGGAGAGAATTTCGAAGATTTTCTTCTTAAATAATATTTGATATTCCTTGATCTAATCTAAAAAATTTAATTTTTAGATTAGGTACTTGGTCTTGAACTCATGAATTTTGGAGAACTCATGTTTTCTTTAACAACAGGGAACCTAGGCAATTCGTTTTCAAATTTGATTTCTACTTTTCCATCAGGATGTTCAATGATATGGGAAACCTATTTTTCTTTCTTTTGAGGGATAAAAGCGTTGTCCAAAATCTAGCAGGGATTTATTGAGATTTGTTTCTATCAACATAGTTTTTCTTTAGTTGATGACAATAATGCTTTTGGATGCATGGTAATAGTCAAAACTTTATAAGTGACTTTGTAAAAAAGGGTTAAATTTTTTAACTTCTTCAAAATTTAATCTCTAGCTAGTAATATCTAGGCTTAAAGTTTTGTGAGAATGTGTGGATCATCAAAAGACACCATAAAATTTGAAAAACAATTAAAATAGACAGGGCCATTGGCCAAATTTGATTCAATTATTCCTAATAAAGAATTTGAAAAATCTTTGATGTTTATTACGTAAAATTGCTAAGACCGGTGTATCTAATTCAAATCTAACGTTGGGATTAAGGCTACTTGGACAACACCTATGTGGAGAAATAAAAATTCTTTTTTATGCTTTTCAATGTCATTTCTTGGAAATAATTGTATGGTATCAATTTTTCCATAAACTGGAATTCTTCTTTCAACAATTTTTACAAAAAGATTTTCTTTGAAATTAAAAGTATTTTGGAAGTAAATTGTTTTCTAATCAAGTTTGGGAATTTCTCAACTGAGAAAATCATTTTCTATTTTTGCAATCTGAATTGATCATTTGTAACATCACCTGTATTGGAGGAAGGAGTATGTTGCTCCTCAATTTCTTTTTAAGAAAGATCTTTTGAAGAATATTTAGAAGATAAAACTTTCTTCAGGAAATTAGACATTTGAAAAAATTTTAAATTCTCATACTATACATATTTATTTTTCAAAAATTCCATTAAATCTAGAAATAAAATTTCTTGGATCGAGAATCTATCCCTATATGTGCTAAGACAGATTACTGCTGACCAAGGGTCTCACCGCGCTTCCTTGCGTCTTACTGTCGGGACCACAAACTTAGACACGGACGTAGAGTCTATATCTTCGAAATTTAATCTCTTGAAATAATAAAAAGTTTGAAGAATAAGATTTATTGAAGAGAACTAAAATTATCAAACTCTTTTCCCCCGGAAATGAAATTTGAAAATGAATTGAAAGGAAATTGAACTTTTATTGGATATCAATTGCTCGATGCTAACCAAAAAGAGAATTAGGATCGATAGTTTACGAGAGAAGAAGTCGGAATATTAGGAGTTTTTGATATTGACGTTAAGGCATAACTTTTATACATTGATATTTTGGATAAATTACCCATATGATATTTTCTATATATCATTTTCTCCATTCTTCTATGTCCTCTCGTATTTTCTCCTTCATTCAATTTTTTTTTCCATTTTTTTCCAAAACTTCCACAATTTTTTTCTTTTTTCTTTTTATCCTTTTTCTTTCTATTACCTTTATTCCCCTCCCCACTTGCCTTTCCTAATAACTCATTCTCTTATGTTGTGTTTCAATTAAGATAATGGTAAAAGACAATCAATATTTTCGAATAAATACTTTTCATAATGGTGGCAAGATTTCGAGTCATCTTTGAAAGGACACCTTAAGTTTATATGTTTCCTTTGATCAATCTTTCAAATATTCGTTATTTTATAATTATGATATCACTAGCCTCTCCTTTAATTGGAAGGTTCTTCTCTATTCATTCATTTATTGTATTGAACTTTTATCAAGCTTGTAAGTCTATGTATCTACCATGATGATGGTAAGTTTATGTAACCATATAATTATTAAGTTGATTCTTTTTAATTTATTCCCTACTACACTTCAAAAAAGTTCTTATAAAATAACTAAATCTTTTATGGTGGAATAGTTTTATTGGCAATGTGCTTGTACTATCAATATTGATAGTCAAAGATTTGATTCTCTCACTTCACACATTAATCTAATATATATAAAAAAAAATATTTCAAGATTTATTAAAATTTATTAATAAATTTAATATAAAATTAATAGAACCTCTTAAATAAGAAATCTTGAAACCAATCATAAATTGTCATGTCATTTATTAAAATAATTGGATTTGGGATTAATTAAAAATTGACATGTGTCCCAAATTAAAGTTTAAAGACATAAACTCACTAATTCTGATGATGTCACATGTCTTTAGTATGACCGTCAGATTAAATTAACTATTTTGGTCAAATTAAATATTATTTACTTGGGCTAAAATTCATTGAGCCCAAAAATAAGTTTAGTTTAGCCCAAAGGCTAAATATGACCCAAACCCATGTGGTTGAGTCCATAGGTCTGGTTCATGAACCAACTAGGCCCAAGTCCATAAAAGTCCACCAGAAAACTTTATAAATAGGGGTAATTGTAATGAGTAGTAATTTTTAGAATAATTATTAAGTATGTAGCCATATTTTAAAAAATTGCAAATATAGCAAAATCTATCAGTGATAGACTTCTATCGTTGATAGACTCTTATGGTTTATTAGTGATAGACCAACATTTGCTACGTGAATTATCAGTGATAAACTCCTATCATTGGTAGATTTTGACCGATTTTGCTATATTTGCAATTTTTTTAAAAAATGTTGCTATATACTTAATTATTTTGAATATAACTGCTACATTTGCAACTATCCCAAAAGTTTTCTTCATTTCTATGGGTGAAAATTTTTTTACCTCATAAGGTCTAGAAAGAATTCTCCAAAGAGCCAGAAGACTCTCTAACTCTTGAAGTCGACCACCCTCGAAGATTAAAGTTCCTTTGAAGATACGAGTTTTTTTTCCAAGAATCCAACTTCAAGAACATCACGTGCTTCGCTTCCTCGAATCAAGTGTAAGCATCTAGACGCGAGAAAATCAGAGGATCAAGTACTAAAGATCGAACCACAACACATCAAATCAACTTAAATGCAACATCAACACAAGGTCAACTCCACGAATCAAATTTCTCTAAAAATCTCGTGTAAACAAATTGGCACGTCCAGTGGGACATCTCTACCTCTCATCTCTCTCTTGTCATCTAAATCTATAAGCAAACTAATGGTACTAAGGAAAGTTGCATCTAAAGCTACTGTCACAAATGACACTTACACTAAACTTATCGCCCAAAGTCACTTAAAGAGGAGCATGCAAGAACAAGAAAAAAGTTTTCTCACAAAGAAAAATTGGGAACAACTAATGGAATCTCTTAAAGGTGGGATCATCATCAGAGAGAATCCTTCATTCGAAAAATCTACTTCTGCTTATGATCCATCGAAGTAAGAATCACACCTTGAAGTAGTGTCTGTCATGATGGTAACAACTGAGGCAGCCATGGCAGAGACGGAGAGGAAAATAAATTTTCCTAATGAAAGTTGTCGAGGAGCGAGATCATGAAATCGCAGCCTTGAAAGATCAAATGCAAACTCGTGAAACTGCTGAGTCGAGTCAAACTTCTATTGTCAAAACTGGTGATAAAGGAAAGAATGTAGTCCAAGAAAACCAACCACAACAACAATCAGCTTTTGTTACTTTCCTCTCAGTTCAACAGCTACCAGATATAATCGTAAACTCCATTATAGCTCAGTATAGAGGCTCGTCCTAGACTTCTTTCGTGTACTCTAAGTCGTACACTAAAAGAATTGACAACTTGAGAATGTCGCTTGGGTATCAACCTCCAAAGTTCTAAAAATTCGACGGAAAGGGTAATCCAAAGCAACACATTGCTCACTTTGTTGAAACATGCAAGAACGCAAGATCAAGAGGAGACCAACTAGATAGGCAGTTCGTTCGTAGCTTAAAAGGAAATTCTTTCGAGTGGTATACCGATCTAGAGTTGGAAGCAATTAACAATCGAGAATAGTTGGAAACAAAGTTTCTCAATCGCTTCTATAGCACTAGGCGTGTCATCAATATGATGGAGTTGACAAACACTAAACAGTGAAAAGAAGAGCCAGTAATCGACTACATAAACCGGAAGAGCTCTAAGCCTAGATTGCAAAGACAAGCTCACAGAACTGTCTGCAATGGAGATGTGCACTCAAGGCATGCACTAAGAAATTCTCTATATTTTATAGGGAATAAAACTTCGCACGTTTGAAGAATTGGCAACTTGTGCCCATGATATGGAGCTGAGTACTGCCAACAGAGGAGCAAAAGATTTCTTGGTTCAAAAAATGAGAAGTGACAAGAACGAAATCAATGACACTAAAAAGATCGCAATAGTATCATAAACAAGTCTATGGTTGCTCAAGAAACTCCATTGAAATCTTTCTCTAAAAAAAAAGAAACAAAACTTGAAAGAAAGCATCATCGTGATGAAAAGCGATGCCCAGCTCTTAGAGAAAGACAGGAAAAAGTTTAACCATTTCGTGACTCTGATGTTGCAGACATGTTGGAGTAATTGATAGAGAAATAACTTATTTAATTGCCAAAATGTAAACGACCAGAGCAAGTAGGAAAAGTAGATGATCCTAACTACTGCAAGTATCATTGGGTCATTAGTCATCCTATTGAAAAGTGTTTCGTGTTGAAGGAGCTAATTCTAAAGTTAGCTTGTGAAAATAAGATTGAGCTTGATATTGATGACGTAGCTCAAACGAATCATGTTGTAGTCAAGATGACTTTAAGTGTTCTGCCATCACGCTACTTTATGATCAAAGGGAAAGTTTGATTCAATTTGAGATTTTGTGAACCTATACTTGTCCAATTCCAGCAAAAGATCATGACAATGAACTCTCAAAACAAAGAAGAGCCTATTGAAGATGATGACGAAGAATGGATAGTTGTCGCTCATCGAAAGGGGAGACAAACAAATTTCATTCAAACAAAGTCACACTTCCATCAAAAGCATGCAAAAGGAATCATCTCCTAATAAAAGAAGGCAAAAAGAAATAAGATGTGGAAGCCTAAACCTATCAAAGGAAAAGATGAGGACTTCCTTCGACCTCAACGGTTGATAATTTTAACAGAATTCATCCCAAGAAACTTCCTTGATGATCATCAAGAGGAAGTATTAGAAGTCACTGCATGTCATGTTGTCAGCATAGTAGAAGTCAACAACAATTATGCATCTTCTGAAGAAGTTGACAATTCAAATGAAATCAAGCAATGGACTTTTGACTTTGATCGTATCAAACCTTCAACTACTCGATCTTCAGTCTTTCAAAGATTGAGTATGGTCATGAAAGAAGAAAAAACCAATGTCCAACATCTACTTCCACTCGTACTTTAGCTTTCAAAAGGCTAAATATCTCCACATTGAAGAAAGATCAACCTTCAACATCTGCTTTTGATCGTCTAAAAATAACAAGCGATCAACATGAAAGAGAGACGAAAACATTGAAAGCAAAACTATTTCATGAAGAAAATAATGATGACAGTAAGATTCACAGTCGTGTCCCATCACACATAGAGAGGAAGTTGTCTATTGACATAAATACAGAAGGTTCCTTGACGGTAAAACCAAAACTTATTATATTCATCAATCCAATAAACGAAGAAGGTGAACAAATCCTTTATGAAAATATGAGTTGCTAAATATGCAAAGCTCATTATCGCAAAAGCCTAAACTGTATGGTGCTCTATCCCACAAGAACTTAAAAGGTGAATGGAAAAAAAACAACTTGAACTACGTTATGACTTGATCCTTTTTTTTCAAGAGTACGTAGGCAGCTTATAAAATGTTTTCACAAACGTAGAAGTGTCATATTTACCTACTTGTGGCTTTACAAAATTGATATCACTCATCCATTGAATAATGATTTTTCAAATTGAAAGATGTATATCTCTACTTGGGGAAACACAGCAAATTGGGGGCAAATCCCTAAATTCAAGATGTCCATCCCGAGTAATAAGGTGATACAATAAATTGAAGATGTACACTACTTTGTGCAAGATTATATATAAGTTGAGTTCATACAAAAAAATGGCGTTTCAAAATCAAGCTCAAAGGCTTCATCGATTCTTCCTCATATTAAAGCTCGAAGGCTTTATTGATGCTTACTCATATTCGAGCATCGACTTCATTGATGCTTCCTCAAGCTCAAGCTTAAAGGCTTCGTCGATGCAGATGCGACTTCACCTTCCTCGAATCAAGCGTAAGCATCCAACTAAGAGAGGATCAAAGGATCAAGTACTAGAGATCGAACCACATCGCATCAAATCAACATAAATACAACATAAACACAAGCTTAGCTCTGGAAATCTCGTGTGAATAGAACTAATTATGAAAAAATAATTTATATTTAATATAAAATATGTACAGATGCAATAATGGTAATCAATATTTCAAGATTTTTTCATGATATGACAAAATAATTTATCATTAGAAGATGTATAAATTGAATTATGCTTTCACTTACACACATACGGAAGAGATCTGGTCATTACATGTTGAGTAGATAAAACAATAATTACAATTGCATGTGATGCAACATCCATCGATATGTATAATTAATTACAATTCCATGGGTATTCAACATATAAAGATCGAATTTTAGTCAACACACATCAGACAACATGGCTTAAAAGAGTGAAACCCGAAAATACTAAAAATCATAACTCATATCACTTCCTCCTTCTATAGACATTAAACTCTGAATGAAAATAGTAGCTTTCAAACCAGTTAGATTTTCCTTGAGTTACTTTCCCTTCTATTGGGAGTTTTTTGAACTGTTGAATTACACTATTATTATATATTATTACATGTCCTTCATTGGACTTCATTAACAATTCTTCACAACTTACATAGTCAATTATACCGTGTTGTCCAAATCTATCCATAATACGTATAATGTAACTTCAACTAAATCCATTTTCCCTCTGGTACTTCATGCAAATAGAGAAATTTAAAGCTGGGAGGATTTTATGTCATTTAAGATAGGATCTCTCAACTCTCTTTACTCATCTATTTTATTATTCATTTTTATTCCAATTTGAAGAGTAGAAACAAAATTAAATTATTTACGTTCCTTATAACTCTATGTTTTAACATACTTGTACTATAACAGAGGTATTAGAAAAAGTTTACTTCAAATATTTGTTTGTGTAAAATGGATTTTAAAAAATTATAGTCTTTTACTTCAAATATTTGTTTGTGAAAAAGTTTACTTCAAATATTTGTTTGTCTATACTATGTTTTTTAATTCTTTTTACTGATTAATGTTCAACTTGTAGTCTTTTAGTTTCACTAAAAAAAGTATCTTCTTTTAAGTACACAGATCATATATAGTAAGGGCATAACATATAGTTTGATTTTGATATTAAAAGTATAACATATAGTTTAATCTGATTTCGATATTAATAGTATACTATAACTTAACATTACAAATATGGGCACCTTAGAGACACATTTTTCTGATCTAACAATAAACAACAATGATCAAATAATTCAAACGATTTAAACATTACTTAATGACAACAATGAACACATATAACATCAATTACTGATCATTTAAACGGTTGGTTTTTTGGTCCTTAATCTCAAATTAATTAATTGATGTTTTGATGATAACAAATCTGAATTTTTTATTGACAATTTTATTATTTTGAATAGTCCATAACGTAGAGCTTGGAACGAAGAAAATATTGTTAAAAGAAGCTTAATGGAAAAATATACGAGATCATGACGTGGTGGCCAAATAATCAAATTGAACCAATTAGAGAAAGCCACTTGGAGCAATAGAGGAGTAAAACATATGGCTTTTTTTATTGGCTTTTTAAAAAAATGAATCTAAAAAGAAAATAAATTTAATATTATTAATTATCTTTGTGTTTAACGGCTAGCTTTTTAAAAAGATGATGAACTTGTTTTTATTAGGCTTTAAAAAAATTATTTTAAAAAGGATATCTTATTATATTATTGTTTGTGTTTGTGTCCAACGCTAATTGAGTTTAAATCTCAACTATTCAATTTTCTTTTACATACATACAATGACCCAAAATAATTTTGGATTTCAATAATCTTTCCCCCCTTTTAAATGCTCCATTTTTCCCCAAATTTTTTAGAACTTTGTTTAACTTTACAATCCTCAAAAATTGCAAAAGTCACAATTCTTATTCTCTCTAAAGCTTCCAACTCTCATTCTTTTCATCTTGTCCTTGAGAGAATTCTTATTGTATTGTGAGGACTAATTATTGTACATTTAAAATTGCATACTCACTCTTTTTAGAGAGTTTTCTTTTGCGTGTTTTTAAAGCATCAACATTTTGTGACGGTTGGATCCTAAGCCGTGGAAAGGATTAGGTTTTCTCTTGAACTCGAAAAAGAAGCAACTAGTAGTTTGGCTCTAATATATGGAAAGAGTAAAAAGAAGATTTTCAATCAAAATCCCAAGAGGTGCTTTAGGAAAGTGGATGTAGGTTAAGTTTGATTGAACCACACTATAAAATTACAGTGTCTTCTTCTCTAACTCTTTTCTAACTATTTTTGCATTTAATTTTAGTTGCGTATTTTTGTTGCTTTAGATTGATTTATACTCTATTACATATTTTTTATCAATCTTGTTATTTAACATAAACTAGCTAAAGTTTTTTTTTAATTTAAAATTTATCTAATTAGTTTAATTTGGGCATATTTACTAAAAAGTTTAATTAAACCCTATTCACCCCCTCCCCCTCTAAGATTACCATACCGATCCAACAATTGGTATCAAAGCAAGGTTGCTCATCTTTATTGTTAGAGTATTATGGCAAACATATTGGCAAATGGGATTGTAGAAGGTCAACCTACTTCTAGACCTCTTTATTTTGATGGTTCAAATTATGCATATTCGAAAGCTAGAATGAAAATGTATTTGCAGTCTATTAACTATAATTTGGGGTTAATTGTTGCTAAAGGTCCTTATGTACCCATGAAAAAGGTCGATAATATTGATAAGCCTAAATTATAATGAAAATGAAATGAAAATGTGTTCTTTTAATGCTAAGGCTACTAATTGTTTGTATCGTGCTTTGAGTAAAGATGAACTTAATAGAATATCCATGTGTTCTTCCATTCAAGAAATTTGGAACACTCTTAAAATTACTCATGAAGAAATGAATCAACTTAAAGAGTCCAAACTTAACATGCTTGTTCATAATTATGAATTGTTTAAGATGGATGTTAATGAGATTATCACCGATATGTTTAACTAGATTTACTAACATTATAAATGGTTTGAAGGGTCTTGGTAAAGTTTATACAACTTTCGAAAATAGTAGAAAAATTCTAAGGTCTCTACCTAAGACTTGGAACGCTAAGGTGACGGCAATCCAAGAAGCAAAGGATCTCACCAAACTTCCATCGGAGGAGCTCATTGGCTCACTTATGACTCATGAGATCATTATGAAGATGCACTTGGAGGATGAGTTCAAAAAGAATAAGAGCGTTGCATTAAAGACCATCTCCTTGGAAGTTGATCCCAAAGATGAGGATGACCTTGATGAAAATGACATTGCTTATTTCTCACGTAAGTACAAAAATTTTATAAAAAGGAAGAAGTATTTCAAGAAACACATGTCATCTCAAAAAGAGTCAAAAGATGAAGAAAAGCAAAAAGGACGAGGTGGTTTGTTATGAATGCAAAAGGTCGGGTCACATAAGAACGGATTGCCCTCTCCCTCGAATCATCTAAAAAATCGAAGAAGGCAATGAAGGCTACTTGGGATGATAGTAGCGAAAGTGAAAGTGAAGTTGAAAAAATGGTACACCTTGGTCTCATGGCTCATAGTGACAAAGAAGATGAACATGATGATGAGGTAACTCTAGAACCTCCTTCTATTGATGAATTGTTTGAAAATTTTGAAAGCATGCAAAGTGACCTAGAAAAACTTAGTTCTAAGTATGTAGTGGTTAAGAAGAAATACAATGTTTTAACTCTTGAAAATAAGTCTTTACTCGATAAAATTGCTTGCTTTAAAGAGAATGGAAATGTTGTGTAAATTGAAGAATTGAATGTCTCTAGTAAGCATGTTTGTGATTGTAATGAGAAAGAAGCTTTGCTTGATAAAGTTAGATTTCTTGAGCATGATGTTTGTGAAAAAGATAACTTGATTAAAGTGCTTAAAGAAAATGAACTAAATGTTTTACAAGATCTTGATAAAGCTAAGGAGACTATTAAAAAGTTGACAATAAGTGCTCAAAGATTGGACAAAATTATTGAAGTAGGAAAATCTTATGGTGATAAGAGAGGTTTAGGCAATATTGATGAATTATCTACTCCTTCAAGTTCTAAAACTACATTTGTTAAAGCATCTCCTATTGTGCCTAACCTTAATATGCCTAATGATGTATCTAATCATGTTAAATCTAGACTTCGTACCTATTCGTCATAAATGTGGTGTTGAAGGTCACATTAGACCTAAATGCTTTAAATGAAAGTATGCCCACTGTAGCCACCTAATTTTGTTCAACCGTATTTCAAATTATTTTAATTGCTAGATTAATTTTTACCTTAATTTGACTTATTTTGAATTTTATGACTAACTACCTTTTTCTTAAAAAAAAGTGTTATTTAACTACTTTTTAAATTTTGTAGGTAGTTTGGTTTAAGTAACTAAACCATTTAGTTAGGATAACTAAGGTAGGTGGATAAATACCAAAGGTTGTAACTTTTTTTAATTTGATTTTGGTTATTAAAGGCTCCATGCCATTTTGATATGAATGCTAAAGTTTGTATTATTTTCAAATGCAAAAAATCCCACCATTTTGAATTTTTAGCCATTTGAAGAAATGATTTTGGCTATAAATAATCTCTTCTTCTTCATACACACAACACAATATAAAGAAAAGACCACACAGAAGAAGAAGAAAAAAAAAAAAAAAAAAAAAAACCTAGAAATTTTTACAATCTTCATATCCTCTCTTCTTCATCCAAATCTCTAACTTCCATAACCCAACTTCTTTTAACCTTCATACCTTCTTAAAAAGAAAAAAAAAAAGATATACAACATCCATTTTATTTTCTCTTCTAGCAACCCTTAAATCTTCATCTTTCTCCCTACAATGCCAAGAATCCAACACACAAAAATTAAACTTAGTTGGAGGTGTATGGTAGGGTTTTGGTCCCAATAATCCACACCTCAACAACAAGTGAGTTTAGTATGTTGAGATTTCAACTTTTATTTCTTTTCTTTTTCCTCTTCTTCTTCTTATTATTTTGATTATTTTTCTTCAAAGTTTTTTATTTTTAATTATTTTCACTATTTTAATTATTTTATTTATCTTTCTTCGATCTTCCATGATGCAAAAAAAAAAAAAAAAAGAAAGAAAGAAAAAAGAAAAAGAAAGACTAAATGATTAAATATTTGCTTATTATTATTGTTCTTATTTCTTTACTTTTATTTCTCTTATAATTATTTATTTATTATCTTGTGAGCTTCTATTTTATAGTTTTTTTGTTTATATTTATTACATATTTCTTCATACCTTGTTGTTATCTATTTTTTATTTATTATTATGTCTTTCCTTTATTAATTTATTCTTAAGCTTTATTTTTTATATATTGTTTCTTTTCTTTTTTTTATACACATTTAGCATTTTATTTATCTAATTCTTTTTTCTTTTTATAGCATTTATTATTGCTTCATTACTATTTTCTCATGATTATTGCTTTTTTAATATTTTTCTCACCTTGATTATTGCTTCTTTAATATGTTATTGTCTTTTATATTTTTTTTTCCTTCTTTTGTGATCAACATAATATGTTATTACTAATAATCGTTTAAATTTGTTAACATTTTAAATTATTTTTCTTTAAAAATATCCGACGATGGAATCTAGGAAATTCGGGAGTCCAATTTCTTAGAATTCTTGAGGTGAGGAAATCAATTTTTTGGAAGTTCGAGATCGATCTCCAATATGTTTTTATTAAAATCTCAATATGTTATTTTATTTTTGCATAATTTATTATGATGCTTTTTACTCTTGTTTATTTCTACTTTATAAGCCTCATTTTGTTTCCTATTTAAAATTTTCAACTATTTGGAATTAAAATTCTCAATGTTTTAAAATGTTTTAAATAGTTTTGTGAAATGTTTTAAAATTATCCAAGTTTTAAAACATTTCACAAAACTATTTTTTTTTAATCATTTAGAATTTTTTTCTTTTAAAGTTACAATTTTTGTATGTTTTTCAAACTATTTTTTTTAATCATTTAGAATTTTTTTTTCTTTTAAAGTTACAATTTTTGTATGTTTTTCAAACGTTCAAAATTTAATCTATGATTTCATAAGGTTTCTTAATCAATCTTTTCTAAGAACTTATACCGTTTTTCCTAAACGAAATCCTACGATGGAATCTAGGAAATTTGGGAGTCCGATTTCCTAGAATTCTTTGGGAGTACAAGATTTGATCCCAAGAAAAAATGATTTTAATTAATGTTTTAAAAAAATCTCTTTATTAGAAGACTATTCCTATGATGAATTTTGAGAAATTGTACTAATTCCTCACTTTATTGAGGTGAGAAGATTTTCTTCAACATAGTCTAATTGGTGTGTAATATTTTCCACTTATTTTATAAGATCATTACTGATATTGGAGCAATGAGGGGTAAAATAAGACAATAGTTTTTAAAGAAATTAAAGAATATTTTCAATTCAAGCTTTGGAATTTGGCCACTGTTTTCTAAACGGGTGTTGTGGGATGCTAACACCTTCCTCATACACAAATGACTCCCGAACTCAACTCTAGTTTTCGCAGACCATTTTTTAATGATTTTATTTAAAAGGTTTTTACTATATTTCAATGTCCAATCACACCGTAAAAAAAAATTGTTGGTGACTCCTATTTTATTTTAAAAACTAACCCATTTTGAGGTCATCGGCCGCTCCGCGTCGTCTCGAACACGTGGCGACAGCTTGGCGACTCCACTGGAGACACGAGGCTCTACCTCGAGAGTTTGGCCATTTTCTCCCTTATCTTGAATTATTTTATTCCTTAATTTTTATTTTAAATTTATTGTGTGTAGTTATTGTATATTTTATTATTACACACACAATCACAAGCCTCCTACCCGGGCTTTTACCTCATAGGATTAGAATTGAGGACAAAGTAGTGTCGACCTTCGAGGAGCTTACGCTCCCGTGTAGGCACACGAAAAATCCTCACTCAAGTTAGTCATTGTCATGTACGACTTTTGACCAAATTGAGAACCTCTTTGTATAGGACTTTAGAGCAAACCTCACTTTGTTTGGAGCCTTTTATTTTGACTTTATTTAAAAACTGTTGTTTTGCTTCACACACTATCACAAGCCTCTTACCTGGGCTTTACCTCATAAGATTGGGATTGAGGACGGAGTAGTGTTGACCTTCGAGAAGCTTATGCTTCCGTGCAGGCACACAAAAAATTCTCACTGAACTAGTCAATTCGTCATGTATGACTTTGACAAATTTGGGAACCTTTATCGTTTAATGCCTTTAGAATTAATCTCACTTTTAAAACTTTTATGCAATCTTCTAGTGTATTATAACATACATTTATTTCAACATGCATTTACACATGGTATTTCTATTTAATTTCAATGATTCTTTACTTATTTGGGTTCAAATATCACAATTGCATAAAATTTTTTAGTAAAAGCTAACAATATTCTACTTGCCAATTTTGATTTTTTTTTTAATCAATTGACATCTTAGTAATTTTGTTGAAGTTTTATAAAGTTTCATCGTATTTAAAAAAAAATGTATTTTTAAGAGAATTCAAGAACTTTTTTTTCATATGTTTCAAAGATTGAAGGACATTTTTTATAAAAAGATTTTAAAAAAACATATTTATCCAATTTTTTTTCTTTCTAAAAAGAATACATGTTTAGTAGTAATTAGTATCATTTAATGAATTTTTTTGGACATATATTAACTATTTAAAAATAGATAAAAAAAAACACATGTTAGAATTAAATAACATTAGCTTTAAAAATTAAAATTTTGAGAATGATTATTTGAAATGCTAAAAAATATGATCAAGTATAAAAAAAATTGATAAAAAAAACCCTATCATGTAACTTTTATTTTTGTTTCTTCAATCTATTTGTGTGAAACAACGTGCATATTATCTTTTTTATAAAGCGTTAATATTTTGAAAGTTATTTTAAAAAAGACAAATATTTCCAAGTAAAAAATTAATCAAAGAAAATAATGAAAAGATTTAACTTTTTTTTTTTCAATTTTCTTAAAATAAAATTTGACATTTTACTTGATCATAGCCATCAAACAAATTTGGTTAATTAATCAAAAGAAAGAAGCTCTTAAATTACTATATGTTTAGGGTGAATGATTAATTATTATGGTTTCGTAAAACTTTTGGAGTGAGTTTTATGCATTAAGTTTTTTTATGTCATATAACCACATTGCTATCCATTTTATCTTGTTAAAAATTGCATTTAATAAAAAAAATTGTGATTTCTTTATAAGAAGTTACACTTATGAAGGTATTTTTTTGCCTTATTTAATAAATAACTACTAATGTTTTAATGTTATTGACTTTTTGCAATTATAAATTAATGAGTGGAAGTTTGCACCAAAAAGAAAAGTTTTTGTTAGAAAAGAAATATATCATGGATAGTATTATACTATGCTATTATTTCATCATTATATCTTTTTACTTGCACGATCTAACACTAAGAGTCATTTCATCATGATGCAATATAATCATATGTTTATAAACAGTACTTGTATGTATGTTACAAACTGTTGGCTAGTATTTTGTTTAAAAATCTCATTAGTCATAGCATTTAACTATTTCTTCTTGAAAATATTAGTAAATTTTATTCACTTTAGAATGAGGATTGTTGCATTGTTGATGAAATTTCACATGCATAAACCTCACGCTAGTAAATAACTTCAAATAATTTTACCATTCTCTCTCTTTAGAAAGACTAAAAGAGTCAAAGTTTTTACAAATAGTTCAAAGATTTCCACCCCTCATTCATTATTGGTCGAAGCCATGGAAGAGTTCCCCAACCAAGTGCAAGTAATTAGAAAGGATGTGTCAAAGTGTTAAAAGGACAAGTGGCAAAGGTTTTAAAGTCCGTCACTTAAGTTAAAGATAGTCTTTGGAATTTGGGAAATTGATATTAATTATTATAGTCATTTCCTAATTTGTATAGTGTCCAATACGACTTTGGAATTTGGGAAATTGATATTAATTATTATTTTTAGAAATTGAAGTGAGTGGAAAATACAATGCTTGTCTAACATAACTACTTTGAATTTCTATGTGCACTAGTACAAATTTGGGTTTTAACGACACTAGTAATCAAATTATTGTGTCGTTAAAAGTAAAAAAGGGTGGGATGGAAGAAAAATGTGTCGTTAAAACTAACAAATGCAGAATTTTTGACGACACATTTTTTGCGTCGTTATTTAATGTTTCTTGACAAAAATTTTGTGTCGCTAATTAACGACACAATTTATGTGTCATTAAAAAGTTATTCAAATAAAAAAATAATTTTATTAATTCTTGACTCAAATTTCCTTGACAAAAATTTTGCGTCGCTAATTAACGACATAATTAAAATGTCATTAAAAAGTTATTCAAATAAAAAAATAATTGTAACGACCCAACTTTCCGGACTAAGCTGAGGTCACTACCAAATACCAAAACTCGACCATTCAACATAAAATTTAAAACGGACCAGTTACGATTCATTAAAACATTAGAAACCTTACAAAAGACAGTTTCGGGCCCTATTTTAAATAAATCAAAAGTCACAAAATAAAAATATCAAGTCACCAGTTCAGAATCACAAGTCAAAATATTCTGACAAAATACATAGCGGAAGCGATAAGAAAACCAGACGCGTCCATATGGCCTTCACGCATCCTTCCTGCCTCTCGTCGGTCTGCCCCTCGCTGTGCCCCTACCTGAAAAGTTAAAGAAGAGAAAGGGTGAGTATAAACATACCCAGTAAGGGATCCACTACTGGGCCCGTTAGGGAACAACAGTTAACTTTCTATTCGGGGGTACCCTACATAACAGTCTAGTGGTTCCGTAGAACGCACATATCAGTCTAGTGCTCCCGAAGGATGCACATATCAGTCTAGTGCTCCCGAAGGATGCACATATCAGTCTAGTGCTCCCGAAGGATGCACATATCAGTCTAGTGCTCCCGAAGGATGCACATATCAGTCTAGTGCTCCCGAAGGACGCACCTATCAGTCTAGTGCTCCCGAAGGATGCACCTATCAGTCTAGTGCTCCCGAAGGACGCACCTATCAGTCTAGTGCTCCCGAAGGATGCACTTATCCGTAAGGCACACTACCCCATAGATGAAGCTAACCGTTACCCCTCAGTCCATACTAAACGGTCAACATCAGTCACATCCCAACGGCATTCATATTACAGTTCCGCCATAGGCTTTGTCAGTCAGATAGTATAGGTTTAAACATCTACACCCTCAATTGCTATACGCATCACCAATTCGCACACCATTAGGGAAAACCCTAGATCCAATCGGCTAACCAGCCAAAAGAACCGGACTCACTGTCCTTCCCCGTCCAAACTCCATGAACCACATCCAGACCAGTGTTTTACTACATACTGAACAGTAACTTCAAGGTCCATCAACATAAAATCTCAATCCACAATTAGTAGTCACAGTATATTTACATCAGACAAAATATAATATCAATACTTAACAGTCAACACGCATACAGTTATTCAGTACAGTCACTAACGTGTAATCCCCTGTGGACTACTACGTTTTCAGCCTGGACTCGGGGTCCAGTAGTAGGAAAACCCTTACCTGATACTCGGTTATGCCCCTCGATCGAATCCACGCTCAACGGATCAACCTAAACGAAAACACAAAGGTTTTAGTTGATGACTTTAGTAGCAGTTGTTTTAAAAGGGTCATCCGTTGACTTACCCAAGGAAAGGAAAACTACCTCCAAACAAGCCTGCCGCGAGACCCGAGAACTCAAGCGTCAACTCTGTACTACCTTCAAAGGAGAAAAGTAGGGCCATATCTTATTCCAATATTCAAACTCTAATCGGATGTAGCAACATTAGGAAATTCATCGAAAACAATCCTTACCGAAGACTCACCGTGACCCGGAGCGGAGGAAGGAAGGCTTAGGTGGCTTGGTGAAACAAGGAGCTCGGCTCGGCTTGAAGGCGTTCGGCTCGGCTCGGCTCGGCTCCACCTCGGCTCGGCTCGGCTTGGCCTCGGCTCGGCTCGGCTTGTGGCTCGGCTCAACTCGGCTCGCGGCTCGGCTCAGTGCGGCTCTCGGCTCGGCTCACTCGACTCGCGGCTCGGCTCAGTACGGCTCTCGGCTCGGCTCACTCGGCTCGCTTGGCTCGGCTCACGCGGCTCGCTCGGCTCGGCTCACGCGGCTCGCTCGGCTCGGGTTGGAAGCGGGTTATGGGTCGGGTCAGCTTGGAACCGGGTCGGGTCTTTGCAGCGCGAATCGGCAATCACGAGCGGTGGCTCTCCGGCGTCCGACGACCGTGGCGAACGACACTGGGAGGCGTTACAGGAGACGGAGACGGAGAGGAAGAGAGATATGGTGGCGGAGACGAAGGCGGAAGAGAGAAAAAAAAAACCGGAGAGGTGCGGCGGCGTCGGGAGAGTTGAAACCGAGAGGAGATCCGAATGGATGGGGAGCCGCGGCGGACGACGGTGGCCGAGGCAGACGACTACCACACGGACGGAGACGGAGGAGCCGGCGACGATGCAGAAACGAGGAAGAAAGAGATGGAGGAAGAAGAGAAATGGATGGGGCTCGGGTGGCGGTGGCGCGGCGTGAGGAAGGAGAAAGCGAAAGTGAAGAAAAAAAATTTGGATGGGGGGGGGGGGCGGCGCGCGAATTAGGGTTTAAAAAAAAATAATCATAATTTTTATTATATATATATATATATAACCCTTAATAATTATGTAATATTAATAATAATATTATAAAGTAATAATAATATATAATAATATTAATATTAAATAAAAATAAATTAATATTATGTAATAAACATGTTATTGTTTTAAAATAGTAATATTACTATAATATTCAATAATAATAATAATTATAATATTAATATCATAATAAATAAAATAAATATTAATAATAATAATATAATTAATATTATATTATCATTATATCAACTTACACCAACATTTAGATTTCCGAATCATTTACATAAAACGAGAAAATCTTACCTCGAATTTTCGGGGCGTTACAATAATTTTATTATTTCTTGACACAAATTATATGTGTCAAAAAAATCCCTAATTACTATTGTGTTTGCGCCGCCTGCTGCCTTCCGACGTCGTCTCTCTCAATCCAATCACCGTCGTCGTCTCCCTCCGCCATCCACCACTTCCAGACCTCAACCGTCGTCTCCCTCCGCCATCCACCACTCACAGACCTCAGCCGTCGTCTCCCTCTGCCATCCACCACTCCCAGCCCTCCGACCTTAGCCGTTTACGATTTTCGACAGCCGAATCACTCGAACAATCCAACAGATCATCGCCATTTTCTCCCTCCGCCATCCACCGCTCGCATTTGATTTCCCGTCGCCGAATCACTCGAACAATCCAACCGCTTGCAGACATCCTCTGTCGTGTTCTTCATACCACCTCGTCTGCCTATTGAATTATCACCCTCCGTCGTCTTCCTCCAAGAGATTTTTGCTATCGTTCAGCAAGGTAACTCCATCCCAATTGTATATATTTACCTTTTATATAATATAGTGCATGTTTTAATATATTTACGTTCATTAAATAAATTTATTCCTATAGTACGTGAACATGTGAATGAAGTGAGACAAGCCTATTTTAAAAAATGAAGCAATTACATAAACACAAATAGAGTAGTAAGTATCAAATTGGTTGAAAAAAATAATAAATAATCAATGTCCATAAAATTACATATATGAAAATTCATTTGTTTGGCAGCAAAATGAAACCAAAATTTCGCATTAATACAGACAATTTAATTTATACATAGAAGGGAGACGTAGAAGCCTCTATTCTAAATGCATACAAGGAAGAAAATAAAAAATGGCATATGGGGTGCCGACTATGTTACCTCACAAGAAAATGAAGTTACCGAATTAATCCCTGAAAAGAATGAAGACAAAAAAATGAAACAAGTTAGGTCGTACAACATAAATACGTAAATAGGAAGGAAAACAAAAGTTTAGGAGACATACCATTTTAATAACCGAAGTACATACACAAGTATATACTAGAAAATCGAAGGACGAACACGTAACTAAAAAAAAGTTAAAGTAGGGGAATGAGGAAGCCTAAGTTCACTATGATAGTCGAACTTCATTTTTAACATCATGTAGAATACAAATTATGCATTTAAACTGGGGACGCACAATATGGGAAAATAGAACATTGGTTCCTAAGTATGGGTGTCAGAAGAAACAATGTGAAATGTGTATGAAAATGTAGGAAAGAAGTAGAAAAACAAAATTTGCATAATAGGCCAAGCTAACAAGCAAAGCAATAGCATTCAGTAGAGGCAGTAGAAAATATGCATACAGAAGGAAGACGGTCGGTTATGTGAGAGATATTCATTTAAATATGATTTAAATAAAATATTAATTAAATATGATTTAAATAATTAATTTAATATTGTTAATTTAATAAAATTAAATTAATAGGGAACGTAAGTGGTTTTCCCACGTTTTTTTATTCTCCCCAACTTCCTTCTTCTTTAGTTTGAAGAAGGGGGAGTTATACGCATGCAATTCATAGAACTATTCTAGAATGCGTACTGGAATTCTCTCAAATTCTCTCAAGAAAAAATTATCACTCTTTGAGAATTTCCCTCCTTCCAATTGGTTCCCACAAACCAAATAACCTAGAGAATAAGAAGGTTTTCAAGTGGTGGTGTCTCCAAATTTGGTGGTTTGTAGATCCAATCGTCCATTATCGTAAGTATTCTTCCTATTCTCTGTTATGTAATTTTTAGCATGCTTAACCATAATAGAAATTAGTTATGTATATTTTTTACCAATATATTGGTATTTTTAGGTTCCAATCAAAATTGGTTAATGGTTCTATAATTCTTCCGCTGTGTAAAGGCTTTCATCCCTTCAATATGAAGACAGAAAAGACAGTCAAATATATGGTACAACCAAAGAGTGTAGCATAGGTGTTGAAAATAATCCAGTAGGGGTCAAAGGATGTGAAGACTGTGTTATGATACTACAAGAATGAAAAGTAAACAATGACATACAGTCAACAAATTAGCCATCAGATGGACTCGAGAGAGGGTGGCATTGACACTCTATTCATGCCAACAATAGTACATGATAATGTTTCGTTCACAACAACACAGAGAGGATGGAAATGACCAAATACGTATAGAATGCACAAAATTATTCGTAAGAACATAGAGAACAAAAAATTATTCATTATTTTATTATAATGACACAGAAAGGGCTTCATAAGAACACACAAATGATTCAGACGAAATAATTGCATAACAACACAAATAGTTTGAAAATAAGCAAAGATAAATGCATAAAGAAAAATTCGAACAAGGACCTCAACATCAACTTAAATGGAAATTTTACAAACTGGATTGAAGACCGGTCATCTTGTCATGCTTTGTCGATACCCCTACTGGACTCATGTGTAGCAAGTGTTCTTTGAGAACTAAATCGGTGTAGGTTATCTGCATGATGGCCATTTTGGTCAAAATGAAAACTGAGAAGGTGGACATCCAAGCGACAAGGGGAAATCTAACTAGCATGAAAACAGCAAAGCCATGCAACAAATGCGAGAGAGGAAGGCAAAAAAATTTGGAGGCTACGCGTTTTACGCAACCATTCAACGAAACTTTTTAAATTGGAATCCTAAAGCCTTTTGGAGGCAACAACAAAATGAAACCATCAATGAAAGGCCTTTTAGTTTTCAAGACCTGAGAAGCCGAAAAGGAAAAGAAGGTTGGACACGAAGATATAGAAAACAATAGTCGATTGAAAGAGAAAAATTAGGGAAAACGTTGATATAAACTTTTTACCGAGAAGAAGAGGATTACAAAGGCGAGGAAAGACGATCATTTGACCATGGAGTACGAGAGAGATTGAGACGAGTTACGACCAACCAAACAAGGGTTAGAAGAGTAATGGGGGAGTGAACGATGACTGATCATCTTAACTTCAATTCCTGATCATCTTGATTATCGCCTTTGGATCATCTTGATTGTCGACTATTGATCGTCAGTGACCAATCATTTTGATCGTTGGTGACCTACAACTTTGGACGTTATTGTCGTCAGGTGAACATCTTGATTGATGGCAACCAATCGTTATCGTTGATGATCAATAACCATGACCCTTGGTGACCGATTGTCATGATGATCGATGACCAACCAATTGTCTTAATTAAACATTGGCGACCATTGACCATCTTTACCATTGATCAACGACCGTCTTCACCAAGGCTTCTTACACTATTTTCCATGGATTTGAATAGTAAACACTATTCAAGCCCATGGATTACCTTTTTTTCTGATTCAATCTAGAAAATTCGTCGGCCAACTCTGAACACCACCCTTTGAAATATATTGCAGTTGCTAGTTGTTGTGCATAAATTCTTTGGTGAAACAAACTTTTTGTGATTTTAGATTAAAATTTGATAATGTACCTGTATTTTGTGATAATACTAGTGCAATCAATTTGACTAAGAATCCTACACATCATTCTAGAACTAAGCATATTGATATTTGACATCGCTTTATTAGAGAGCATGTGTAAAATGGTCATATTACTCTTGAGTTTGTGAGCTCTAATAATTAATTAACAGATATATTTACCAAGCCTTTGAATGAAGAAAGTTGTAGAAATAGAGTTGAGCTTGGTATTATTCGTTGTGATGCATATTGATTTTGTATCTTACTTGATATTGTTACCGAATGCATATTGATAGGGGGAGAATTAGACATTTTGTATGTGCTCATATTTTTTAGGGAGAGTTTACTTCCTTGTTATTCTTTTTTATGATTCCAGAGGGGGAGAAGTATAAGAACATGTTTTTATGAATTTGTTGCATAATAGTTACTATTGAATAATGCATATTTTTTAGAGAGATAATTAATTAAGGAGGAGAAGTATCTCATTTTCAATTGTTTTCAAGTATAATATTTGTGGTGAAATATATACATGAACTTTATGGTGATATACATTCTTGATATACATACTTGATAATAGAATACTTGTTGATCATGTGTGTTGCTAGGTTATGTGATGGAAAAATGAGACATGTGTAGTGAAAGAACGGATCGAAAATTACACAAGATGCATCTAAACTAATTTAGAAGTTAACATGCTTAATAGCTACCCTAATTACATTAATGAGGGTTAAGATAAATACTTGTTGATCATGTGTGTTGCTAGGTTATGTGATGGAAAAATGAGACATGTGTAGTGAAAGAACGGATCGAAAATTACACAAGATGCATCTAAACTAATTTAGAAGTTAACATGTTTAATAGCTACCCTAATTACATTAATGAGGGTTAAGATAAATACTTCCCTTCATAGCTTTCCAATCTTCGAAATCTCCTCACAATCACGAATCGGGACCACCATTAGTGTTGACTCGCTATTCTTCGAACTTAGAACCAGGTTATAGGACCTATTAAGTAAAGGAAAAAAATGAGAGAGGGATATGGAAAATGAAGAAAGAACCAAAAAAATTCTTGAATGTTTTGAATGATTTCTTCAAATTATCAAAAGTTTCAAAATAATTTTCAAAAATTATTTTTATAAAAACACTTACATGCAAAATGCATGAAAAATTTTCACAAAAAATCAACCTCTCATTCCACTTAATCTTAGTGGGCTTGTTGTTTACATCATATGTAAACACTTGTCCCACAAATTTTTAGTGGGATTATCTAACAAAGTGTTGGATTTTTCCACTAACTTTAATCCAAGGGCAATATGGTCATTTGACCAATTAAGTCAAAGTTTGACTTTAACTTTTTCAATTCAAAAGACAAATTTTTGACTTTTTACCATTTTATTTGTCTTGACTAATTTTGATTTCCCGAACATGAATCCGCATTCCTTTTTTTGAAATTTAAATCACATTTGAATATAAAACCAACCAAAGTTTGACTTTTCAAAGTCAAAAGTCAGAATTTTGACTTTTCACAACTTTGACCATTTCCATCAATTATAAGCTTTCAAATATGAATTTGTATTCGTATTTTTAATGTTTAAATCAAATTTAAACATAAAGCTCTATAACAACGACTATATCACATGTATTCATCGATTTCTTCCTCTACCTAATTCGAACAATTCGAATTATTCTAACATATCGTTCTAAGTTAATTCCATATGAGCTAGCAGAGGAACCTAATAGACCTATAGATTATGGGCTCCAACAATTCCTTGTTCAAGACTTGGATTTAGTCCTTAAAGGAACAACCTATCTACTAACCCTAAAGCGAGTAGAAGTGAATTCCGTCTTGCACCCTATGTCCCTAGCCATCCACCCGATCTTACCCTTGAAATGGGAGGCTTATTGGGTCAGCACCCTTGAGCTGCTCTCACTTATGCAGATATAAGGATAATATCGTTTGAACAAAAGTTCATAGTTCAGGATTAAGATTAAGTTACCAAGGTCATCATAATCGAAATAGTCAGTTTATATAATCAACTGTGTTATAACTTAAAAGTGACTATTTCATGGTTACAGTCTTATGCAAACTCTTTACACATGATGCCCCTACTCCCATGTCTCTACATGAACGATTCAAGATCACATTGTTTGTACAAACTACAGAGCAGCCACATCCATAGTGTTCTTGGAATAAGGCATCCAATCTTATTTATACACTATAAACTGTTTGGGCTATAAACTCGAACTTGATCCACATTTATGTCTCAACATAATGTTCAAGTCTACACAATTCAAGACCTTAGTTAATTGGATTCGAGATTATAGTATTCTATTTTCACTAATAAGTCCTTGATAACCACTTTATTGAATAGAATATAATTTTAACTACAAAATATGAGTTTTAGGACATAAATTTCAACATTATGTGTGTTTCAAGTTATTTTTCTTCAATGATTTGTCATCATAAAAAAAGGGGAGATTGTTGGCTTTTTGGCCCTTAATCTATGATAACAAATCTGAATTTTTAGTTTATGACCACGTATCGTGTGTGGGCAGATTTTTTAAAAATTTGATGACATAATTTACCTGGCGAAAAATCCCACGTTTTTATACATATTTATGGCAACACAAAACTTATATATATGGCAACATAAGACTTATACATATGGCGATGCCAAACTTATAACGTGTGCATCATAAGTGTTTTTATAAAAAAAAAAAATAATTTTTCCAAATATTTTTCTCCCTTTCCCTTTTTCTCCCACACAATTCCCTCCCCCCCACACGATTTTCTTCGCCGCACATCGAACGTCGAAATGCCACTACTCTATCGACGAACAACCTAGCTCTGACCCACTTACCCCGATGTTCTTCACGCATCAAACACCCACAAACCCTCCTACAATTCTCTTCTAGTCACACCCCCCTGTTTTCTTTGTCGTACACGTTCGTTACTCATCGCTCCTCCGTCTCCCAACAGGCCAGCTCCAAGCTCCTCACCTCGATCTTCTTTTCACATCGAATGCTCATAGATTTTCTTCTTACACCAAACAGCCCAGCTCTGCTAGACGCCCTCCGCACTCAATGGCTCGTCGCACCCTACACGCCCAGATTTAACAAACTCTTTTCCTATTACAACAAACTTCCATATGTGTTCGGACGTGATAAAGCAACAGATCACTTCATGGAGACATTCACCAACGTCGAGTCTGATGAGCCTATCGGGTATGATGTAACGACCCAACTTTCCGGACTAAGCTGAGGTCACTACTCAGTACTAAGACTCGACCACAAAACACAAAAACTCATAAAGAACCGGTTACGATTCATTAAAAACATTAGAAATATTACAAAAGCAGTTTTGGGCCCTATTTTAAATCACAATCACGAGAGTTTCAAATACACCACTCAAGTCATCAAACTCAAAATCACAAAACCAAATATTCTAACAAAAATACATCAGCGGAAGCATAAAGAAAACCAGACGCGTCCATATGGCCTTCACGCATCCTTCTTGCCTCTCGTCGATCTGCCCCTCGCTGTACCTTTACCTGAAAAGTTAAAGAAGAGAAAGGGTGAGTATAAAATATACCCAGTAAGGCACCCACTACTAGGCCCGTCAGGGAACAACAGTTAACTTCCTATTCAGGGGTACCCTACGTAAACAGTCTAGTGGTTTCGTAGAACGCACACATCAGTCCCGTGATCCCGAAGGATGCACGTATCAGTCTAGTGATCCCGAAGGATACACCTATCAGTCTAGTGATCCCGAAGGATGCACCTATCAGTCTAGTGATCCCGAAGGATGCACATATCAGTCTAGTGATCCCGAAGGATGCACGTATCAATCTAGTGATCCCGAAGGATACACCTATCCGTAAGGTACACTACCCCATAGATGAAGCTAACCGTTACCCCTCAGTCCATACTAAACCGTCTACAACAGTCATACTCCAACAACATTCATATTACAATTTCGCCATAGGCTTCGCCAGTCAGATAGTATAGGTTTAAACAACTACATCCTCAATTGCTATATGCGTTTCCAATTCACACACCATTGTGATATCCCTAGATCCAGTCAACTAGTCAATCAGAATCGGACTCACAGTCCTTCCACGACAAAACTCCATGATCAATATCCAGACAATAGATTACCACATACCTAACCGTAAGACTTTAAAGTCCATCGACATACAATTCCAGTCCACAACATAGCCCATTAACATAACTAAATATACAGAACATCCGGGCATCAGTGTCTATCCGTAAACAACTCCTTACACCCGATGGCACACAAGCTACAACTAGCGGTCACGTTACCTTTACATCAGATAAGAGCATAATAGCGATACTTAAAAGTCAAACATACATCCATTTATTCAGTACAGTTACTAACGTGTAATCCCCTGTGGATTACTACGTTTCGAGCCTCGATCCGAGGTCCAGTAGTAGGAAAACCCTTACCTGATACTTGGTTATGCCCCTCGATCGAGTCCACGCTCAACAGATCCACCTAAACAAAATCACAAGGGTTTAAACGATGACACTAGTAAAAGTCACCTTTTAAATCATTCGAAACAACAAACGTGGGCTTACCCGAGTAAAGGGAGCTATTCCCAAATGAACTTGCCGTGGGACCCGAGAACTTGAGCGTCAAATCCCTAATACCTTCAAGAAACGAAAGATAGGATCCAGTCTTTCTCCAATATTCAAACTCGAAACGGTTATACCAACATTGGGTAAATTACCAAAATGATCCTTACCGAAGACTCATCGTGACCCGAAGTGGAGGGAGAAAAATATGGCTTAGGTGGCTCGGCTCGGTTTGGCTTACCCTCGGCTCACCCTCGGCTCGCGGCTTACGGCTCACGGCTCAACTCGACTTGACTCGGCTCGTGGATCGGATCGCGGCTCGGCTCGATCTTTGACTTGACTCAGCTCGCGGCTCGCCTCAGTCTTCAGCTAAACTCGGATTTGCGGCTTGAATCGCGGGTCGGACTGAAAGCGGGTTCTCGGGTCGGGTCAGCTTGAAATCGGGACAACCACGAGCAACGGTCTTCGGCGTTCAACAACGGGGACGCTTCGCGGCTTGGAGGAGTCCGACGACCGGCTCTGCTTCAACGCGGCGGAGTGCGACTGGGCGTCGGCAGACACGGTCGGACGAAGGACGCACGGTGGCGTCTGGGTGTGTGAGACCGAGAGGAAGATCGGAGTGGAGGCGGTCGCGACGGCTATCCGACGTAGAGACGGAGGCGACGATGGAGATGGGGACGGAGGCGAAGTTGCGTGATGACGGGAAATGGATTGAGAGGCGGCGGTGTCGGCTTCGTGAAGGCAGGCGGCTGTCGGGCGAAAGACGGAGGAAGGAGAAGAAGATGAAGTCGGCTAGGGGGGTGTCGTGCGTGCTAGGGTTCCCTTTTAAAAAAATATATAATAATAATAATAATAATAATAATAATAATAATAATAATAATAATAATAATAATAATAATAATAATAATAATAATAATAATAATAATATAAAATAATATTACTATTAAATAAAAAATATAATTAATAATAAATATAATATTGAATAATAATATTATTATTATTATTAAATAATAATTATTATATTGATATTAAATTATAATAATAATAGTAAATAATATTAATAATAATAATAATAAATAATAATTATATTATTATTATATCAATTTACAAAATATTAAATTTAAAGAGATTCGTATCCCTAACTTTCTTTTTCTATCCTCTTCGAAGGAAACCGAGAATTTCCACCAACATCTTAAATTTTCGAAAATCACACAAAATGATAAAATTTACCTTGAAAATTCGGGGCGTTACATATGAGGGGTTTGACATGTCGGATGTGAACGAGGAGTTCCAATCCATGTACAGCTAGGGAATTGACATGTCCCAGGAGGATGTATGCGTATCACGACTTACTCGCGTGTCAGACGGTAAGGCTAGATTGAGCGGATCGAAGAGAAAGAGGGGAAGTCAGCGAGAGGGTGAGCTTAAAGTCATACATATGGCTCTTGAGTGTATGAATGACCAACTCAGAACGATTGTCGAGTGGCCTGCACGCACCCTTACTAATGACACTCATGTTTGCCAGGAATTCTTACGCCTATTGCGTAAGATGCCCAACCTAAGCAGTTTGGATAGAGCGTTGTGCCAAAGGGAGTTGATGTCTCATATAGACGACATGCGGGGTTTCGTAGAGATGACTGACGATGAGAGGAAGAACTTTTGTAGAGTCCTCCTATGAGACATCTCCAGATAGTTTATGTCCTTCATTGGCTGGCTTGCTTGTTCTTTTTTCTTACTTCACTTGGACTATGTTTTTTACAGTTCTTTATATTCCTATTTTAGCAAACTTTTTTTTGTCGTATCTACAGTACTTGGATCCCTGTATGATTTGTAACCTGTTTATACATATGTTTTCTTTTTGTCCCTTCTACATCCCTTTAATTCGATTTAAAATGTTTCGTTCAAATTAAGGCAAATAGTAACAATTCGAACAATATGACGTTCAAGTGCTATGCAATAAGTAATTTAATTAATGAATATAAATATGGACGTATGCGTTAGACCACGTAATTAAATATGTTAAAAACAAATGTATGATGCTATTGCTAATTACAAATACACAATAACCAGTTTGTATTTGTAAAAAAATAACTTAGAATAAAATTAGTACAATTTCTTAACATATTATTTCGAAATTGGTCAACTGTATTTACTAATTTAATAACATTAGACATAGAAAAAAATAATATGCAATAAGAGGGGTTCGACGCTTTCATAATAAAAAATATGCAATAATAATTTATTTGGTATATGTACAACGTGAATTAAAAAAAAAATAATATGTAAAAAAATATTCATAACCCTACCAACATAATCCTCCCCCAAACACATCTTATCATAAAATCCTCATAAACCTACTTACATAACCCTTCCCCAAACACATCTTGTTCATAACCCTTCCCACATAACCCTTCCCTCAAACACCTCTTATCATAAAACTACATTTATAAACTTTTTCCCCAAATAAAGGTTATGATAAAACTAGGTTTATCATAACACTAGTTTTATCATAACACTACTATTTCATAACCCAACCCTTCCCCCAAACAACCCATTTATTACATCTGGCCAATATGCATTTAGTTTTGTTTCAAATGTAGTAATCTAAAATAAAACAAAAGCATGTTGAACCAATGTTTAAAATGCTAAAGATAGAAAAAAATAGCATAAGAAAATTGGACAGTTGAAATGTTAGCCTTCTTAACCCATGAATAGTGAATTTGGATTTGAGGTTAGCATGGCACTGGGTGCCAAGAGCGTCATTACATTTGTTTGGACCCCATTGTTCAACTAGTTGGAAGAAATCAAATGGATCACTATTCACAAACAACAACAAACTTAAAATACAGAAAATGAAAATGTGTTACAACCATTGAGAATTAAACAATAAGTATGAAAATGTGGAAGAAGATAAGGAAGAAGAAGATAAGTATGGAAGTGTAGAATGAGAGATTAGAGAAAAGAATATATTTTATTAGACCCCGTCTTTGCAAGTACATATGTAATAATTATTTTTTTTTTCTTTTCAGTTCGATTTGTAATCAAGAAAACAAAATCTTTTTTTTTTATCTTTTTTTTGTGTTATTGATAAATGGTAATAAATAAAAAGTGAAAATGTGTGAAAAATATATAATATTTATTTATTTAAGAAAGAGAAAAATATATGGCTCTTTTCAAAAATTTAAAAAAGCGGCAAAATATTTACACTCCATAAAACAATTCAAAAACGGAGAAGGTCCAGAAGCCTACCGTGTAAAATACCAAAAATGTTCCGTCTACCACACTGTCAACAACGCACGCGTAATATATCTGTGATCGTTTAGATTTGATTATTGTTTAATATGCGATCGTTTAAATATGACTACAATTTATATGCGATCCTTTAGATATGACTACAATTTATATGCGATCGTTTATATATGGCTACAATTTATACGCGATAATTTAAATATGGTTACAATTTATTTTTTTAATTCTATCGTTTAATTTTGTTACATATCGTTTAATTTGGTTATGTTTAAATTTGGTTACACGATTTTTTTTCTAAATTTGGTACACGATTTTTTTAATTATTTTGGTAAATTTAAACGATGGTTTTCTTCTTTTACACGATTGTTTACTTTTTTTTTTACATGATCGTTTACATTTGGCTACCCCAATCCAAATGATTTTTTTGAAGATTCTTTATGCACGATCTTTTATTTTTTTTAAATGATCGTTTACTTTTTTACACAATGGTTTACATTTGGCTACTCAATCTAAATGATTTTTTTTTCAAGATTCTTAATACACGATCTTTTATTTTTTTTAATTGATCGTTTACTTTTTTACACAATCGTTTACATTTAGCTACTCAATCTAAATAATTTTTTTTCAAGATTCTTTATACACAATCTTTTATTTTTTTTATACGATCGTTTACTTTTTTACACAATAGTTTACATTTGGCTACTCCAATCTAAATGATTTTTTTTTTCAAGATTCTTTATACACGATTTTTTTGATTTTGCTATTTTTTGTACACGACGTAAAAAAAAGAAAAGGAAGAAAGACGATGGAAAGAGATCGCAGCGAAAAAAAAGTAGAAAGATGATGGAAAAACGAAAAAAAAAATAGTAAAAGAAGAAAAACGATGGAAAGATTAAACGACGTAAATAAAGAATTGAAAAATAAGAAAAATGATGGAAAGAAATTGTCGATGAAAAAAAAAGGAAAGAAGAAAAACGAAATCGCATGAGGAAACAAATCGTGAGGAAGAAAAGAAAGATTGAAGGACAAACCTTGAATATTTAGAAAATGGCTAAGTTTATGGATTTTGTTATACATGCCGTAAATAATTTGATGTTTTGTTACATTTACAAAAGTTTTCCAAAAATATATGTTTAAACTATATGTTTCCTAATATCCAAATACAATTTCAATCGAGATGAGGGCATTTATTATGAGATTTCATAAAAAGTTCACGCAAACTACTATTTGTGTTGGAATAAATGGTTATTGTTTGTGGATCTTCATGAATGGATGTATTAGTGAATGCACCGATCCATGAAAAATATTAATAACTAAATTTGTGAAAAGGACATGACTTTTCGAATAACCAAGAATAAGTCTGTAAGTATGGTCTTCTCTATTTGGTTCAAGATTTGATCAATTTCCATAATCATTTGTCTTCTTCCAAACAATTTTCTATTCATTATCCACAATCTTGACGTTTGGTAGATTCATAAAATTTCGTTCATCGATCTTCTAGTCGGGGTGTTACTCTTAGAAGAAAGGTGTTTTGTTCTATCTTAAGAAACAATCTCTCAAAATTCAAGCACTAAGATGAATAAATTTAACGTGAATTCGTCGGACTGGAATTTATAGTACATATATGTTCTTCTGTTTTGGTGTGTTGATAATTTATATGACAGTTTATTGGGTCAATAGCATGTAATTTTACTTCTAAACCAATTTAATAGAGAAAGACTTATTTATCTTCACAGTCGTGGATTCTGCGAATACGAGGTTGGGAGAGGTTTCTAAAACTTTGGCCAAATTAGCAATAGAGATGGTAGCATCCCACTAAACTTCTTGATCAAGCCAAATTGTTGGTTTCTAAAGCAATTGTTAAGATATAATTATATGGGGGAATGGAAAATTCAAAACTTTAATATCCAATTCCGAAGCGTGCCCAAAACCATAGATTCAAAACTTGAGATTTCACTGAAAGGGAGCTGAGGTATTTTAGTAATGTGAAATGTTGTTACAGAGGTTAGTGTAGACTATTTCTCCAATGACGTACATCATTGATCGATCATACGTGTTACACCTTACATGCCACGTCTTTACATATCACAGCTGTAATTAAAAGTAAAAAATCGGACGACACCGATGTTGTGCGAACAATTTTATCGCGCGATGAATGGGAAATATATGGGGACAAGGCAAAGCGAAGAAGTTTGATATACCAGTTACCCGTTTCTTCGTCTTTCCTTCTCATAATTGCCAACCCAATCCTTCATAGTTTTTGGAGTGCGATCTTCTCTTTCCGTTGATTTTCCTCTTCATAATCTCAAACTGGACTGGAAAACGCTTTACAATCCCTACAATTTGTGAGCTCTATACCTCGGGCGTCTCTGCAAATGGACAACACCGGTTAGTAATAGCCATTGCCTTCACTTCCCTCTTGAATTTGATCTATGGCGCTTTCCTTAATCCGGTGCTTTAATGGTTTCCTTTCCCCATTTACGATCCGCGACGATCTCCACATAAACTGAAGTAAGAGAATGGCGGAAAGAGAGACGAGAAAATTAGGATTAGGACGTCCACCATTGTTATTGGCAAGGAAGGTTTGAATATCGATTTATTTGCCATGAGTTTAGGGTGTCATGTGTTTGTTTCTGCCTTTACTAGAATATAGTCCTCAGTTCATGCTCTTAATCGAGTGAATTTTTAAGGCGGTTTATCTACTTCAGCTTATAGCCTAGCCTCTTACATACAGTGGCGTATGTTAACTTCACTAGCAGTTTATTGGAGCATCGTCGAGTTATTGGAAAATTGCTTGTTAGACTTTATATTTCGTTTGGAACTAGTTTTTGATGTTTGGCAATTAAATTGGTGATTTTCTTTTACATATAAACTGTCAGATTCTGTAGAATTATCTAGTTTTCTGGTTTTTGGTAGTGTCAAAACTTGATGGAGGATTTCTGATGCCTCTTAGAGTTCAATTTCTGCGATGAATGCTCGAGTATTGGCGTTCTAAAACAAAAATGTTATGGTTATTGCCTTAATTTTGGTTGTTTGACACCATGATTGTTTATTCCGCTATCAGGGAATCCTCAGGGCATTATCGTGCCCCCAGTTGAGGGCGTTGCAGGAGGAGGAACTGCTTATGGATGGAATGATGGCACCTTACACACATCAACTCTTCCTAAAAGGTCTATTGATCCCACAGAAGTTCCTACAGCTGATCTAGTAGATGTGTGGTGCATGCCAAGCACGACCAATGTTGGACCTCAGGAAATGCCTCGACGTTTAGAAACTGTAAGTACGAAAGATATGTAATTAGTTTCTTCTTCCTACTATTGGTTTTAATGGAAGCCAGAAGACTGTATTTCTTAACACGTAATGAGTTTTAAGTTTGTGGATGATTTTTTTTTGTTGGGGGTGGGTTTGGGGAGCTTAGGGCGATGCCACCATGGTATGAGTTATTGAAATTCTAGTTCTTTTTTGGAGACTGTTTACATTCTGAATCCTACAGACTATTTGTTCATTAACTAACTCACTAGTTAAAAAACTTAGTCTTAGATAATGAACATTCTTAATTCACGGGATAATGTCTTTGTTAATCCAACTAATAAAATAGAAACGAGTAATTGAAATTTGATGCTAGTATTCACTTGTTTTCCTATAACCATAATATAGAGAAACATGAAACACCTCGTTTGCTTATTTCTTATCAAATGATTGGATCTGACAACTGGTAATTCTGAAAACCGCTTATTGTGAGGATTTGACCTTAAGATGTGGCATTGTGACTACGAGGGTTAAAATATTTGAATGTTCCTAATATTTGTATGTTCTTTGGAGTTTTCTTTTATCATGATGTTGTTTGAAATATTTTACTACTTCTTGTGCATCAATCATGGAATTTTAAGTTTAGTCTTATCTTTTCAGATAAATCTTTTGGCAGCTAGAAATGAGAGGGAAAGTGTTCAAATTGCTATGCGTCCAAAAATATCCTGGGGCGCTTCTGCGGTGGCTGGAATTGTGCAGGTTTTTTCTGGTGATTTATGCTCCACATCTGGCGATCGGTTAGTGCCACTAGGCAATTATTCAGACACAGTTTCATGCGTTATTTCATTCATATTCTTCTTATACGCAATCCAGAACTGCGTTATTCCATTCATATTTTTCTCATAAGCATCCAGAAGTGGTTGTGTGCAGGTTAGTTGTCGGACAATCATTGAGGTTAAGGCGTGTGGTTCCCATATTAGGTGTTCCAGATGCCCTTGTCCCACTTGATCTTCCAGTTAGTCAAATAAACCTTCTTCCAGGGTATTGACGACTTATGTTTTGGATTGGGATCTTTTATGTTATGTCGTGTAAAAATGATGGGTCAATTTTGTCTGACTCTGCAATGATATATAATGTTGCAGAGAAACTACTGCAGTTTGGGTTTCCATTGACGTTCCAAATATGCAACCCCCAGGTCAATACGAGGGAGAAATCATCATCACTGCTATAAAAACAGATGCAGAGTGAGTCCGTTCAATTCTACAGCTCAAAAACTGTGAAAGCTTTTCACTATTATTTCATGTGTGCAGTCTGATGTTTGACTTACTGATAAATGCTCTAAACTGCATCAGATCTTCAACACAGTACCTTGGCAGAGCTGAGAAGCATGAAATATACAAGGAACTTAAGAGCTGTCTGGATATTATGGAAATTGTTGATGAGAAGCCACTGGAGGAAATGGTAGGTTGTGGATCTACCATTCTAATAGTTATAAATAACGTGTCATGTTTGCTGGCATTTAAGCAGCTTGTATGAAACATTGTCTTTTTAGGTAGAAAGAGTGAAATCTGCAACTGCTTCTTTAAAAAGAGTTATTCTCTCCCCATCATTTTCTGAATTTTATTCTGAGAATGGTTCAATTGATGTGATGGATGAAGATGCCTTTTCGAACCTTTCAGTTCGTGTAAAGATAATGTTGACGGTTTGGGACTTCACAATACCTGCTACTCCTTCACTTCCTGCCGTAATTGGTGTATCCTTGCTGTATATAAAAGATAAGTTACTACTGTTTGGAAATCAATACAAGTTTTTAGATGGACTTAAAACATATATCTAGGTATCTCATGGTCCTCCTATTTGAAATAAAATTTTCTTAATATCCTACTGAGAGCCTCAGAGTTTGGGGGATTTGTTTTATTTTATTTAGCTTTCTATGCAACAAGGAGTGAAGACAGTTAGATACATGCCAGAAAAATTTTGCTTTCAATTCTTAACTATTAGTTAGGTATCCGATACTGTAATTGAAGATCGTTTTGGCGTTGAACATGGTACTGATGAGTGGTTTGAGGCATTGGATGATCATTTTAAATGGCTTCTTCAATATAGAATCAGTCCATATTTCTGCAGATGGGGTGATGGCATGCGTGTTTTAACTTACACCTGCCCCTGGCCAGGTATAATGACGAAACAAACCAGGAACTATATGATATGTTATCACGTTGCAACATTTGATGACTTCTGATTGTTCTAACTTTCTGATGGTATATTACTGTTTGCTGCTTTCTTAATCTGATGTTAGCTTACTCTTTTATTCCTATATAGCTGATCATCCAAAGTCAGATGAATATTTTTCGGACCCACGACTATCAGCTTATGCTGTACCATATAGAGCAGTCTTTGGGTAAATTCTCAGTTTCCTCCATTCACTTATGCCAGGTATGTTTGAGATCGAAACTGATGAACTTCCACCAACTTGATATGCCACAGTGGTGATGCGGCAAAAGATTACTTGCAAAGAGAAGTTGAGATATTGAGGACAAAGACGCACTGGAAGAAAGCTTATTTTTACCTGTGGGATGAGGTATTTATGTTGTAGTCGCCCAAATGCAACCCATACTCGTTCTATACCGTCTATAGCATGTTGGAATGATATTCATTTTAGAGATTTAACAATTATGTTAAAAAACATTGGTCCCAATATTTTTGTGGAAACAATAAATTAGTCCTTTAGTCCAAATAATTTTCTCCTTGAACTTCAATATCAATTAAAAATTTGTAACACTTAAGTCTATTTGAGAAATACAGTAAGGATTTAATGAATTTTCTTAATATGTGGATTGATAAATCAATTGGAGATCAAATGCAGCTATAAACTACGAAAGCTAAGTCATTTCATAACATGACAAGTAGTTTTGATGGAATTTTTTATGGCAAAGATTAAATTGTTATAAATTTTAAAGTTAACGTTCCATGTTTAATACAGCTGTGGTCTTGTAGGCCAGCGAAATATGATCATTTTAAATGATTTTGTCTGATAAATCTATTAGACTGATTAAATGAATCTTCAATACATTTTTTCTTTTCTTCTTCCATAAAGCTTACCACTTCAAAACTTTCTGTGGCAGCCATTGAATATGGAACATTTTGATTCTGTTCGCAGTATGTCTAGCGAGATTCGTGCTTATGCTCCTGATGCTCGTGTATTGACAACATACTATTGTGGTATGAAACATGCTCTTGTTTTTGTTTGGTCTATTCATTCTATTGCAAACATAGATTACAATTTTCAGAGTGAGTACACAAAGTTTCTTGCTAGATTAATAATTTGCACGATACGGGAATGATAGATGAGAGTTTTCATTGACAGTATTCATACATCAATCTCATTGTGACTGAAGTTTTGGCTCTTGAGGATTTGATCCAGAGTTTTTCGTTGGAATACATAATCATGAATTTAATTTTCGGTTTACTTTTTGCAGGACCCAGTGATGCACCTCTTGCACCTACTACGTTTGAAGCATTTGTGAAGGTTCCAAGTTTCTTGCGCCCACATACACAAATTTATTGCACAAGGTAATACTTTAATTGTAAGTGGAGGGAGTAAGATACATAAAAATGGAAGGAACAAATCAAAGAATTAACGTGTCTTGTAGCAGTAATGAGTGTAATGGGAGGTGAATATATAATATATTTCACAGGCCAGGTTGTTGTAGGTTGGACTAGTTTCTGCTGCCTGTTCTAAGTTGACATTTTTACAGTGATTAGCCACTCCAACATAAAATTATATCTTGTTGCCTTATCAAAATCTGACGGTCTTCCTCCAGTCTTGTGATCGTTTTTTCACCATTAACACTAAGTTGTTTAACATCAAAGAACTTTTGTTCTTTATTTTTATTTTGATTGTACAGTGAATGGGTGCTTGGTAATCGAGAGGATCTGGTCAAGGATATAATTGCTGAATTACAACCAGAGAAGGGTGAGGTAATGATGATCTGAAATCATGTCCCTAAATGTATTTAGTGTCATGTTCTATTTACGATTTCAAAATTCCCATTTATCAGTATCTATGAAGTTGTACATTTATGGTCAATCTCTTGTTTAATAGAAGATGTCAATTGAATACATTCAGGGCTTTGTATTTGATTTATGTTTGCTTTTATTATTTATAACTCAAAGATACAGTTGTACAATATATAAAACATATCTTATCTTGTTCAAGTAAGGCCGTGTAACTCTGCACCATTTGTGATGAGGCTCCATGACTTTCTCACTTACTTTCTTTATCGCTAGGTTTCTGTGATAGGACTTTCATCTTTTTCCACCCCCTCTACGTATAATAATTTACTCAGCAACTTTCCTAGCTAAATACCCTAATGAGACTCCTATTATTTTGCCAGGGATGTTTGGTCATTTAAATTAGGGACATTTTTAAATTACTGCTTTCCTAGCTAAATACCCTAACAACTCAAGTGATGAAGGAACGTGTTACATGCTTTCCTAATAAATCTCTATTGATACTCTGAGTAGATAAGATTCAGGCGAGGCCTACCTCCTGGAGATGGAGTGCTTTTCTACCCTGGGGAGGTTTTCTCATCTTCACAAAATATAGCAAAATTTCAATAATTTTCCTTTAAATTACTGCTTCCAATTCTGTTTTGAGTTGTTTCAAGATTCCTGGTGCTTACAGTTTGTAAACAAGAGTTGATGACTGATTCTAAGTAAGTGCTTTTAAGGGTCTCTTTGGCCGTGAAAACAAGGTCGTATATTATGCTTTTAGATATGTGTTTGACCACACAGTGAGGAATTGAATTATTTAAAATGTGTTTGATATTATATTTATAAATCATAAAACTAGTTGAATATAAACTACTATTAATTAATCCGTGTAGATGTTTTAATTAAAACTTTTTGTATAATTATTATTTTGTAATGTTATGTAATTTATAATAAATTACGTGATGCATATTTTAATTTGAAAAAATGAGTTGAGTTTATACAAAATACTACATTTCTAAATGTTTGAATCTTTTCTTAATATAATTATCCATTTTAAAATTTAAAATTAAACATCTGGATACACTGATCACAATATCCGGAAATAGTTTTCGAAAAAATATACTTGCAGAACTCAATAAATCTGGAAAACATAAAAAAATTTTAGATAGTCAACCAAAATCTAGATTGCAAACAGATATGTCTCTCTCCTTGGTGTATGTGTTAATGCTAGTTTGAATCTCCAACTCATTTATTTGTGCGTTGCTCATTTGCTTCTGGTATCTAGTGATGTGATAACGTCTTTTTTGTTGGGAGATCCTTTTGGTGGTACTGAAAAGATGATTTGAATGACTCTTAAGCGTGCTTTCCTTTGGCCATTTGGTGTAAACATAATGGTCGCCTTTTGCGACACTCCTTTTCCTCCTTGGACAAGTTTAGGGAGTTGGTCTTATCTACTGCTTGTATTCTTTCAGAGCACCGTTTTTCTCATTAAATCTTGTCTTATTTAGTCTCCAAGTTAAAAATGTTCGTTTTAATCTAGGTTTCACATATTTCATTGATTAAAGAGATGTTTCTTCTAAAAAAGTTAATTCTCAATGCATGAAATGTTTTTGTTCATTCTTTAGTGTATCACTGATTCAGGCATCAATGAATATTCTATTTCAGTTCTCTTTAAATTGGTTGCTATCCTCTCGTGGTCTGAAGGTTGAAGTCCTTCTGCATAGGTCTCTGCTGAGGATAACTTTACATTTCTGGCAGGAATGGTGGACATATGTCTGCATGGGACCAGGTGATCCCCATCCAAATTGGCACCTTGGTATGCGAGGTACCCAACATCGTGCTGTCATGTGGCGTGTATGGAAAGAAGGCGGGACTGGATTTCTTTATTGGGGTGCAAACTGTTATGAGAAGGCAATGGTTCCGAGTGCAGAGGTAAACTAGCCTAGCTGTAAAACCTCTCAAGTGATGAAGGAACGTGTTACATGCTTTCCTAATAAATCTCTATTGATACTCTGAGTAGATAAGATTCAGGCGAGGCCTACCTCCTGGAGATGGAGTGCTTTTCTACCCTGGGGAGGTTTTCTCATCTTCACATGAGCCAGTTGCTTCAGTAAGACTAGAGCGTCTTCTTAGCGGTTTGCAGGTGATTTTAACTCCCATTAGATGCTAAATTTGACCTTGCATTATAATAGGTATCTTAGGGATTGATTGGGGCACCAACTAGAAGTTAGTGGAGTGGGTTGTTATACCTCACCCATGTTCTGGACACCACTACACTATAATAGTGGTGTGTACAACTATTTATAAGAGTAAATACTATTTTAAAACACTATCCGCTATCGTACTTATTATTTGTTACTGTTGAAAGCAGTAAACACGAAAAACTAGGCTTACGTAGAAACCTGAGTACCAGTAGAAAAACCACGATATTGTTATTTTATTATTTTCTGATGAATAATAGGTACAATGAGAGGGAGAATAAATAAAATACACAATATAATAAAAAAGGAAAAGATTTAGGAATTAGGGTAAATCTTCCCATAAATACCCTATGGGCCAAGCCCACTAGTTCTAACACTCCCCTCAAGTTAGGATGTAAATATCAACGAGACCCAATTTGCTAACACAAAAGTCGAAGTTTGGTCTGAGAAGCCTCTTGGTGAGAACATCAGCAACTTGTTAGCTCAAAAGGATGTGGGGAATGCATATGCTCCCACTCTCAAGTCTTTCTATGATGAAATGCCGATCAATCTCAACATGTTTAGTTCTATCATGTTGAACTGAATTGTTAACAAAACTAGTAGCGACTTTATTATTACAAAAAGCTTCAATGGTGTCTCGCACTCATAATGAAGATCAGACAGGACTTTCTGGAGCCAAATGTTCTTACATATTTCCAAACTCATAGCTTGGTATTCGGCCTCCGTGCTACTTCTGGCCAAAACACTTTGCTTCTTACTTCTCCAAGTTACTAGATTGCCCTAGACAAAGGTGCAATAATCGAAAGTAGACTGTCTGTCAACAACAAACCATGCCCAGTCCGAGTCTGTATATTCCTTAATGGTCTTTCTGTCTCTCTTTCTATACATCAACCTTTTATCAGGTGTCATTTTCAAGTATCTCAGAATTCGGTTGACAGATTCCATGTGTTCCTCATAGAGAGCCTACATAAACTTGTTGACAACTCTCATAGCAAAGGAAATATCAAGACAAGTATGGGATAAGTAAATCAATTTACCCACAAGGCGCTAATATTATTCTTTATCAATTGGAACTTGATCATCAAAGTTTCTTAGTTTACAATTGAATTCAATAAGAGTTTCAAGAAGACAACATCCCCTAAAAAAGGTAAGTTCTCTTCCCTCTCCCCTCTCTCCTCTCCTCTTTCCTCTCTCCTCTCTCCTCCTTTACTATCCTCCTTGGTTTAGCCAGGCCTCTCCAATGAGCCCCTCAACATGGAAATTGTTTGCTACAAAGTTAATCAATTACATTATTGTCTTTGGAAAGAGAACAAAGACTTCTTTTATTGAAGATGTGGAAGCTAACAATTCCATATCAATCTCTGAAGCTCAACTTCGATGGACTTTGCTTACCATTTCAGATCTCCTCATATAATCTAGCAGACCGCTTCTTCGAGAAAGATGGTGAATTTGACGAAGGGTGACTGAAGATCTTCAAGTTCCAAGCCAAATCGGGTTGGATCCTTAGTTGCGACATTTGGCCTTGTTCAAGAGGTCACTCTACACTTAGAATCTGCTCAGGAGTTGATATGCAAGGCTGGTCTTCATTCTGTAAAATGTTGAAAAAGTATGTTGATATAGTTGACTACTCCAGATGGTTCTCAGACATTTCTACTAAAGCTCCCTTCCAACCTTTGGTAGAAAAAAAAGTTACGTTGCTATGGTCAAAATCCAAAATCTCCAACCAAACAGTATCAAGGTTTGGAAACCCAACTTCCAACCTTAAAGGTACTACTCAGGTCTCCGTTCGTCATACCCCCTCAATTAAAAAACATTGATTAATTAAAAACCATGAGGTGGCTAAGCTTAATTTTGATAACCTTTGGATTATTTTGAAACTATTTGCTTCTAATGATTGGTGATCGATTCGGAAATTTATGATGACAATGCCCTTATCAGTCTTGATCAAGGCTCCCTTAGTGACCTCATAGGTGCAGAAGGTAAATGGCAGGCGTGGGGTAATTTCCACCTTAAATTTGAAAAATGGGACAACTTGAAACATAGTAAACCACTAGTGTTGAAAGGTTATGGAGGTTGGCTTAAAGCTAAGAACCTTACCCTTGATTTCTGGTGTAGAAGTATTTTCAAAGCAATTGGATTTCATTTTGGAGGCTTTATAGAAATAGCCACTGAAACCCTCAATCTTAGAAATTGTAGTAAAGCTCATATTCAGGTCAAGAAGAACTACTTGTGTAGTTTTGTTTCCGCAACGATTGAAATTTCAAACCTAAAGAGAGGAAACGTCTTCTTACCTTATGGAGACTTTGAGTTTTACAACCCTACATTCTCTGAAAATCCCCCCAATGTGCAAGATGTTTTCTAAAATTCCATAGACCGACTGAGAATAAGAGAAGCATTGCCTGATGAGGGGTGTGATCTCTCCTCCTTTCCACTCGTACTTAGTGTTCCAAGATCGGTTTTTGCAACTTTATCGAGAAGTAGAAACCCTTTTCAACCTCTGCAACATTTTCCGGCCACCTCTCCGGTGACAGAGAAGATGAAAGATTCTAGTTTACAGGTGGCAGCCAACTCTATTGGGCGGGAACCTGAAGTCTTCACCTTTAATTAATGACACTCCTAAAGGTCACAACTGTCTCCAAAAGCAATTAGGGCCCACAGAATTTAACTTAATTCCCATCAATTTGGCAGCTGTAAACTTAAGTAGAGAGAGAAAAAAGAAAACCCCCCCGTAATTACTATCATGCAAAATTATGAAATTTCCTCAAGAGTAATTAATGATAACGGTTTTCCCTCCAACCAACAACAATTTCCAAATCTGGCCTCCACAGATCCTTCTCCTTCAGTTTCTAGTTTCTGTAACAAGACCAAATCTTCAAACGGTGACAAATCCCTCTAGGTTCAAGCTCCAAAGATTCTGAAGCATTATAATGCTTCAAAAGCATACATGTTTTAATAATTTATGGATTGCCTTGTTGAAGTCTAAGTCGAATGGAGGATATAACATCAAAATACCATTTTCAGCCCCCTCTTGGATTCACAGTTCAGAGCCTTCTATTTCAGCAAACAATCCAGACCTTTTGGAGTTTTGCAGCTCCAAAATCCAGACTTCTAATTGCCTTTCCAGGTCCGTAATCTTAGGCTCTCCTACCAGGCACTTTAAATACTCAAAACTCTCCAATTTTAACTCTAAAGTTAATTTGATGCGAGGCTCCTCTTGTCGTGTTGCCATTGAAAAACTACCCTCCAAGACCTTGGAGTCACCACTTAGTGTCAGTAGTGAGGAGCCCTTGGGCTTCCCAAATGGTTTTAATCGCAAGAGTAATGAAGAAATTGAAGGGGCAGACCTCTCCACTCTATTTGATAAAGCCGGCCCTATTCCCTTCAAAGTTCCCTCGGTGTTGCCTAAGAATTTGCTGCCCTTAGTTAATGATTGTGGCATCATTTTGGTTTAATGAAAGATTGATAAGTCCTCCTCCCTCTCATCTAGCCTAATGAAGATAATTTCTTGGAACACAAGGGGTTAAATAACATCACAAAAAGAGCAGCCTTGAAGAAATTCATAAAAAATCATAATTTGGATATTGTTTTCATCCAAGAATAAAAAATGGAAGTCATCAATTCTGTCCTTATAAAATTAATATGGAGTTCTAGAAATGTTGGTTGGGTATTCGTGGAATCAATAGGTGCTTCTTGGTCCCTCTCCCTCAGAAGAAGCTTGAAAGAAGAGGAAATAGCACCCTTCAAGTTCCTTATTAGCTCTCCTTGTGCCATAAAAAGTGTTCGATTATGATGATTATAAGGTTTTGTCAATTGGTCAGCAAGGAAGATTCTCAGTAAAATCTCTCTCAAGCCACCTGATTTCTGCCTCCCCAATGGATAAAAGACTCTTTAAAGCCTTGTGGAAATCAAGCTGTCCTCGGGGAGTGAACATTCTATTGTGGATTATGCTCTATGGGTCCCTAAAATGTGCAAAAGTTCTCCAAAAGAAGTCCCCTAGCAGGCACCTCCAGCCTTCGGTTTGCCCTCTCTATATGAATGCTAATGAGTCATTGCTTCATCTTTTTTGTTTTGCCCTTATTCCTCTTTTTGTTGGAATAGTTTCTTCTCCATCTTTGATATTGTTTGCGTCTTTGATGCCTCCCTCTGCTCCTCAGTGCTTCAGTTATTGGAGGGTTCATCTCTATCTAAGAAATCTTGGCTCATTTGGCTTAATTTATTTAAAGCTCTTCTAGCGGAATTGTGGTTTAAACTTAATGAACAGGTCTTTCATGATAAGCAAAGACCAAGATCAGAAAATTTCAATTTAGTGCAAGATAATGCAACTGATTGGTGCTCTCTAAACAAGGAATTTGCAAATTACCCCACTCAAGATCTTCGTTTCAACTTGGCAGTTTTTCTATCTCAATCAGTTCCCTAGGCCTGCTTCTGATGTGACATTCTTTGACTGCTTTTTGGATAGCTTCGCTCCCTCCCCTTCTAGGTTGGATTTCCATGAAGCTTAATTTTATGCCTTCTTTTGCTTTTATTTTTTCTCAGTAACTAATGCATGGTGTTTTTGCACTATTTTCTTTCCTGTTTTCTCTCTGGTTTTTTAGTTTTGTTGTACTAGGTTGAATTTCGTTGCCATTGCCTTTTGTTCCTTACTTCTAGTCTTAATTGGGATGTGACGTTTTGGTGCTCAAAGGGTGTCAACCTAGTTTAGCTGTCCGGGAGAATCTTCTGTCTCGATTAGTAAATCAAGGATGTATTTTCTCTGAGACACGGAGATGCCTTCTTTCGATCTGGCCACCTCCATTCTAAGGAAATATTTTAAATTTTCCAAATTCTTAATTTAAAATTCATCACTCATTCTCTGCTTGAGTTGACTAATTTCTGCCTGACCATCTTCGAACAAAACAATGTCATCCACATGAACTATCAGAACTGCAATCTTTCCTGTCTTGGAAACTTTTGTAAATAAAGTATGATCAGAGTGCCATTGACTGTATCTTTGGGACTTGACAAAGGTAGTGAATCTGTCAATCCACATGCTGTGGGTGACTGTTTCAGACCATATAGGGATTTCTGGAGGTTACATACCTGTTGGACAAACTAGACTTCAAATCCAGGCAGTGGGTTTGTGTAGACTTCCCAACTAGGTCTCCATTCAAAAATACATTCTTACATCCAGTTGGTATAGAGGCCAATCTTTGTTTACAGTAACAGATATCAGGACTCTAACAGTATTCAATTAAGTTATAGGAGAAAAGTTCCTGAATAATCAACACCATAGGTTTGAGTAAATCCCTTTGCAACTAACCTTGCCTTGTGTCTGTCAAGAGTTCCATCACCTTTGTATTTGAGAGAGAACACCCATTTGTATCCCACAGTTTTGTGTCCCTTGGGTAAAACACAAATCTCCCAAGTTTTATTCTTTTCAAGAATCTTCATTTCTTCCATGATAGCATTCTTCCATTCAAGACACTCTAAAGCAGTGTAGATATTTTTCGGTATTATGGTAGAGTCAATGCTTGCTGTAAAAGCTCTGAACTGTGGTGAGAGATTATCATAGGAAAAATAGTTGCAAATGGGATGTTCAGTACAAGACCTGGTACCTTTTCCTATAGCAATGAGAATGTCAAGAGAGGGATCATACTCATCAATTTTCCTTGTATGACCCAGTTCAGCTTCATTATTACTGGGATGAGGATCAAAGTCAAACATGGTACTAGGAGTAGGTTCAATAAGTTTCAAGGTATTGTTTGACTTTTTACTCACACTCTCCCCTGAAGATGGCTAACGGGAAAGTACGGTCGATCCTTACAGAAAATAACATCCATAGTGACTAAGTATTTCCTGGACGACGATGAAAACATTTATAACCGCGCTAATGAAGGGGATATCCAACAATCACACATATCTGAACCCGAGAGGTAAATTTGGTTTGACTAAGGTCGAAATTGTGGACATAAGCGATACACCAAACACATGAAAGGGAACTTCAGAGATTAGACAAGTAGTGTGGTAGGACTCTTTAAGACAATCTAAGGGAGTCTGAAGGTAGAGGATACGAGGAGGCATTCTATTGATTAAATAAGTTGTTGTAAGAATCGCATCTCCACACTAGTATGAAGGGAGGGAATTAGATAGCATAAGGGAATGGGCTTCTTCTAGAAGATGAAGGTTATTTTCACTCGGCCACCCCATTTTATGAGTATAGGCACACAAGTTTTGATGAACAATCCCCTTGGAGGCTAGGAATTCACTAGGGTTATGGTTTTGGAATTCTTGACCATTATCGCTTCGAAGAATTGCAGTTTTGTATAGAATTGTGTTTCGATGGTGTAATAGAAGTTTTGGAAAATAGAGGAAACCTCAGATTTATTGGTGATAAGTTAGACCCAGGTACGACGAGTATGATCAACACTAATAAGCCCAAGGGGTTGAGGCATACCTGACTGACCAATGGCACCTAAAGTAGGAGTCTTGGCCTGATTTGTAGTAGGGCCAGTTGATTGAGAAGTGCTAATAGTGGTAGTCCCAATAATGTGGGCACGTCCTGATTTCTGTTTCTCGTTGGAGGACCGTTTCTTACCTCTTGAGGGACGACTGTGGAGTTTCCAACATTGATCCTTGGTGTGCCATTATTTCTTGCAGTGCTCACAAACAGGGATTGATTTCCCATTATTTTTGTCATTATCCTGAGTTAAGGACCGGGCACTAAAGGCAGCAGAGTCAATAGCAGGGGTAGTCATTACACCCATGGCATTAGTACGGTCTTCTTCAAGATGGACTTGGAGACACACTCCCATTAGGGAAGGAAGGGGTCTTTGTTCGAGTATACAACCACAAACAGTATCAAATTTGGAATCAAGTCCTGCAAAGAAATCATAGATACGATCAGCCTCCTCAAGTTTAGTATATTGTATACCATCATTTGGTGTGTCCCAAACTATCTCCCTGTACAAATCCATATCTTGCGAGAGAAGGGAGAGCTTATTGAAATAGGAAGTCACGTCTAGGGTGCCTTGTTTGCAATCATGGACCTGTTTTCTCAGTATACAATAGAGAGGCATTTTGACGCTTCGATTAAAGGGTCTGAGTTGTATTCCACAAATCTTTTGCAGTGGCTACATATAGTAAAGGTTTGCCAGGTTCCATGCTATTAATTAGCATGGACTGAATGAGTGAGTCCTTCGCTTTCTAGAGTCGTTCCAAGGCGTCACCTAGTAGAGGACGAATCGTCTCTCTAATTAAGAACCGAAACTGGTGGTGACCTTCAAGGAACATCTTTACTGATTGGGACCGTGAAAAATAATTGTCATTTAATTCCTCATGTGGAAAATTCCCTGTAGAGAATCCCAAAGAGCCAGCTATATAATTCGAAGGCAAATTAGGGAACACAGCTACTGGGTTCTTGGAATACATCGGCAACTCGGTTGGTTTGGAATGCACCGAAGACTCGCTCGCTTCAACCCTGATTTGTTATGGGGTTGGTCAGTCCCGTTAGCATAGAAAAGAGGTTGCTATAAAAGTCATCCGACAACGAAGCCTTGCTGTACAAATTTGACAGATTTACGGTAGAAGGTTGCTGTCCGAAGGTGGGGCTGTGGCTGGCCAGAAGGGTATGATGGTTGGAAAGACGACGATGCATAGAGGAGACTAGGCTGTGCGGTGAGAGGAAACGGTGGTGGCACGTGGGCTTGATAGGGCGGTGCTTGAGGCAATTTCGGTCTGGGTTTCTCTTATGCTATTTTCTAAGGTTTCGTTATTGCTTAGCTCTAGGCTTACGTGGAAACCTGAGTACCAGGACAAAAACCATGATATTGATATTGTTATTTTATTATTTTCTGATGAATAATAGGTACAATGAGAGGGTGAATAAATAGAATACACAATAGAATAAAAACGGAAAAGATTTAGGAATTAGGGTATCTTCCAATAAATACAGTATGGGCAAGCCCACTAATTCCAATAGTTACACCATTTACTATGTTTCACCCATACTCTCTTACACGTTTACTATTTCTTACTCAAATAAAAATAGTTTGCATCTCAAGCACAAATTATTATAACCTAGAAGAAATTAGTTTGAACTCCAAACACATACTATTATAACTCACCAACTATTATGACCCTCCAATTATATTAATCATTGACTGTAGTAAAGATGTCCCCCATCATTTCGAGTGGCTGGCAAACGGGATTAACGATGGTTACCAGAATCTTTGAAAAGATATTACGAAAGTGCGCCCTGTTTTTATTCGTTGGGTTCATTTTGTGGTGGGGGATGGGAGAGGTATTTTTGGCAAGATTTCAGGGTCGGGGAAAGACCTCTTTGTGGTTCTCTCTCATGTTTATTCTCTTAAATATTATTTTGTGTCTGATGTTCTTTTGTGGATGGGGGCTCTTGTTCTTTTTCCTTTAGGTTCTGTTGTGTCCTTAATAGGAAAACAGTTGATGTGGTTGTCCTCCTTTCTCTTCTTGAGAGTCACCCCTTTCGTCATGGGAGGAGAGATGTGAGCATTTGGAGTCCTAATCCTCTAGATGGCTTTTCGTCTAAGCCCTACTTCTTGTGTTTAGTGAATCCTTCTCCTATGGGAGAGTCTATTTCCTCGTTGATTTGGAGGCTAAAGATCCCTAGAAAGATGAGATTCTTTACTTGGCAGGTTCTCCATGGTTGTATTAGCATGCCGGATAGGCTTGTTAAGAAGATGCCGTCGTTGGTTTGGCTTTTTTGTTGTATTCTATTCAGGAAGGTGGAGGAAGACTTGGATCATATTCTCTGGTATTGTGATTTCGCCAAACGTGTTTGAGATTCCTTTTTTTCAATCGATCAACTTGATGTGTGTTTGACAGAGATATATCAGAGATTTCGAGGAGTTCCACCTCAGTCCGCTGACCAAGGAGAGGTTGTTTTCTTTGGCTGGCTAGTGTATGTGCCATTGTTTGGGTTTTGTGGGATGAAAGGAATAGAAGAGTGTGTAAGGGCCTTGAGATGGATGTTAGAGAAATTTAGGCCATGATTTGCTTTCATGATTCTCAGCAGGCTCCGATTATGAAGTTGTTTTGTAATTACCCTTTAACCTTGATTCTGTATAGTTGGAGGAAGTTTTTTTGTATGCTCATAAATTCTTTCATTTGTTCTCGATGAAAGTTGTTATTTTTATAAAAAAAATAACTAGACTATAATAACCAATTCAGTGCCCCAAACACCTCTTTAATATTAACTCATGTAGGCAGTAGACCTTGCAAAATACAAACGTGGGGAAAATCCCTTGGCAATATTATCCTTTTTTTTTTTTTTTGTTTTGAACAAACGATTGCCCCTGTATTGCATCAATGTATAGTATTGCTTGAAGTTCAGGTTGCAAAAGTTGCCTGAATATATGGGTAGCCTACTCATTCTTATTTATCTTGGATCTGTTAATGAAATCTGTTTTGGATGCCAATTAGGACATTGAATATCTGAAGCTTTATGCATCAAGATATGGTAGGGACGAGGGGGTTGCTCTTTTGGAGAAAACTGGAGTCTATCAAGGACCTGAACGATACACTCACGATCACATGCCAGTTGATCTAATGCGGGGTGAAGTCTTCAACTTATGTCGATCATAATATGATTGCCTGTTAAAATACAGTGGAAATTGTAGATTTCCCAGGCGGGAGTTCTTAGTCGAGGACACGTCAAATACTTGGAGATGAGAGATTCTTGACACGTTTGGATCTGACTTGAATATTTCCTTTTGGAAGCCCTTTTTGAAGTGAGGTAACTTTCTCGGTTATTGTACAATATCTGCAACATTATTTCTTTCTCAAGTAGCTAGTCAATATTGAACAACCCTGTGCAAAGAACATGCGTATAAAATATTAGATTTAGGCAGTAGTAACCTGCACGATCGTGCATGATGATGAAGTTCTGTTTTTTCCCCCTCCTTGTTAGCATTATAGCTACCCCTTTCTAGCTACGGTAGTCATAGTCCTACTTTAAGTTCTAAGATTGTGGTGTTTTGCTTGAGTTTCAGTGTATTATCCTTTTCCCTTTATTGAATAAAAGGTTAAATAATACTTCTCCATCCTCTACTTTAGCTTTGCCAATATTTGTTTCTGTGCCTTGTGTTGTTTAACCCGAACTTAGATTATTTACTGATTTGGGCATTACGAATCTGATAGACACCCGATAGTGAATGTGTATACCTGTAGAAATAAGAAGGGATGATATGTGGATGAGTATTATGTGTGTGGGCCCATAAAGGAATATTGTTAGTTAGGGGCCAAATCCATTGGTTATATTTTACTTGCTTTAAATACTGTTTGGGGGGGGGGGGGGTATTTTTTGGCTATCTCCTTAGTAATTAGTTGTCAATAGCGCATCGTGGAGAAATTGGAAAGCTCTCGAACCCTTGTCCAACAGTTGATTAATAAAATTGAGGTCGAGGCCTACCAAAATTGTGTTAACTACCAATAGATTGAATTGCATTTGCATGACAACCTCATACGTGTTACCTAAGTCGAGTTATGTTCCCAATAAATAAAATACACAAGAGTCTAATTTGTTTGGACCTAGTACTATAACGAAAAGTCGAAAACCACTAACTTATACACGTAGGAGCCATACACTAACCTACTCCGATAACTGGCTTTCAAATTGAAAAGAAAATGGGACAAAATTGGATTCATTTGGGGCTAAGTTCAAAGGTCAGGGGGATGATGATACTGTGTAGTTAGAAATCATTGAAGAGATCATAGAATGAAGGAAAAGGTAGTCAATTGGAGAACTATTACTTAACAATTTAAGATAGTTGCACAACTACATTCTCAGTTCGACTATAAGATTGTCCAATCAACCTCCTCCTTTCTTTGAATCCTTAGTCGACCTCTTTATCGGTAATTCAGCATCAACCGAACCTTGATTACATATTCTTGCCTCTCCTTTCGAAATAGAGTTCAATCACCCCATGTTGGATGGTTTTGTACGGTTCAAACTTGGAGATAGTGATTCTGACCTGTTTATTAGAAAAAACAGGTAGATTTTAACTACCAATTTAAGCGATACACATATATACAGTAGTGTATATATATGTCTTGCCAATTAACAGGGTGAATGCCGGAAGTGACTTAGGTTTTACATTTCTCGAGTCATATAAAAGAGTTAAGAAACAGTACAAAAATTAAGAATATGATGTAAATCAATATCGATAATTGATCAGCCTCCCTCTATTGGGCAAACTAAGGTCCAAGTAACATTGGGCAGAGCAATGATATGAAATATTACCTATGGGAAAAGAGATGTGATAAAAGTAAATATTCAGTAACATTGTTCAGAGCAATGATTACGAAATATTCCAATGAATCGCTTGCCCCCACCCTTATAAACTAATCTTGATTGACATCACCACATTGATCTTTGCATCGAATGAGCAGTAGCTGCTTCCATCACAGTTTTGATTATAAGTAATTTTGGGTCTGATCTTATTCGTTTGATCAGATACTCATTTGAGTATTACAGGTTTTCATACCTTATTGTATAGATTTTATTTACTTTTATGACCTGAATAATGATCAGTTATGCTATTGTCTAAACTTTTCTACTTTTTATACAAATAACCTACTGATGCTATTGTTACAAACGAAAGTCTAGCCAATTTTTTTTATCCCTCTTTACTATTAATTTTTTTTATGATAAAAATAAAAATATAATATCAAAAGATACATATGCATACCAGGGAAGTTTCTCGTGGTTGAGCATTACAAAAGCGATTCCTTTTTAGAACATACACAACTAGGGAATTTTACACATATAACCTAAATATACGGATAGATTAAATTATGTAAGACAAGTTTTTACAAAAATCAGAAATTGTTTTCCTCAAACTAAACAAGAATTAAGAAGCTTCGAAACAGAAAAACAAGTTATATCAATATTTATATATGCGTATGTATGTATATATATGGATCTTTTAGAATAAACTAGGGTATACTGTATACATGATAGGTTCACGTGCAAGACAAGTTGTACAAAATTTTATCCTATATACATCCAACAATACATGTGATGCATGTTTACATTTTTTTGTTTATTTTGAATATAGAAGAAAATACAATTCTCTAAATAGTGAAAATATTAATTTGAAATATATTGCATAAACAAAGTCAAAACTTTTAAAATATGCTAATCAAGGAAGAATTAAATATTTCAAAAGCTTGAGATAATGGTGTAAATATTATATTGGTAGAAATTTTGACCACTTTTAAAATATATGTTGTGGAAATTTTTTTATAACCTTATTTCAAATAGAAGAAAAGATCTTAAAATTTTTTTTTTTTTGTAGTTTTTCCATCTTTTAAATTTGTATCCTGACCAAACTATATGTGAAATAATTTAAAACAGATTCAGCAGATATCAACTTTTATAATTAAAAATTATCACTAGAACTCTTCTTTCATGAATCAAATAATTGAACAATGACGAGTTCATGGACTTGTTACGGTGTGTAATTTTCCTACCCAGGTAAGATTAAGAATGATGATAAAAATATATTTAAGAAGGTGGGATATATTTGTGGTGATGTCCCAACCAACTTGCAAGTTGTTATTTATAGATATTAATTAATTGTTTTTATAATCATAAAGGAAGAAATCAAGTCACCCACTTTACCACTAATAATACATACTTATATTGATCGTATTGTTTTTTTTTTTTTTAAAGATATCTTCAAATATAGTAAAACAAATTAAAATATAATATACAAACCAAACTCTTTTCATATTCATCAGAAGTCCATATCAGAAGTCCATTTGTGCATCAAATCTGAAAAGCAATATAACAACATAAATAAGCAAAACATGTAAGCAAAAAATGAAACTTAGGCACTTTAAATATAACATACTCAAATAGATAAAACTCAAAAACTTTATAAAAAAGAATGAGAAGGAAGGGGGACATGTTTAAAGCAATAAATTCATTACCATTGAACTCAATAGATGGCTTCAAAGCATTATGACACTACTCACACAGACGAAATTCAAACATTCTAAAACAATGAGAGGGGGGATGTCTACATCAAGGATCAAAATCATCACAAGAATGAATATATCATATTCGCATATGCTAATCTAATTCGACACTTTATATCAAACTAATTAAGTTGAAAGAATTGGGGGATGTCTACATCTAAAACAACAAATTCGTTATCATTGAACACAATAAACGGCTTCAAAGCATTATGACACTAATCAAACGGATGAAACCCAAACATTCTAAAACAATTTGGGGGAGGGGGGTAAGTCTACATCAAGGACCAAAATCATCACAAGAACGAATATATCATATTCGCATATGCTACTCTAATCCAACACTTTATATCAAACTAATTAAGTTGAAAGAATTGGGGGAGGGGGGGGGGGTACTACAAGAAATCGAGGTTTTTCCGACGCACAAAATGCGTTCGAAGACATGACGTTGGGAAATACGTCTTATCCCGTTATGTACGCCCCCGCACGCGTTGAGAACTGTCAATCGGAAAAGTTTATAACTTTTCAATATATTTGACTTTTCCCGACGCCGAAAATAAAGGCGTCGGGAAAAGTTTATAATTTTTTAAATACTTTTGACTTTTCCCGACGCAGTACATAACAGCGTCGGGAAAAGTTTATAATTTTTTTAAATATATTTCATTTCTCCCGACGCCATACATAACGACATCGGGAGAAGTTAATATATTTAACTTCTCCCGACGCCATACATAACGACGTCGGGAAAAGTTTATAATTTTTTAAAATATATTTCATTTCTTCCGACGCCATATATAACGGCGTCGGGAGAAGTTTATAATTTTTTCAATATATTTAAATTCTCCCGATGCCATACATAAGAGTGTCGGAAAAAGTTTAGAATTTTTTAAATATATTTAATTTCTCCCGACGCCATGCATAACGGCGTTAGGAGTTCCCCTTTAAAACCCATTTTTCAGATCTGTTTGACAAATCTGAAAGAAAACCAAAAAATGAGAGAGAGAGAGAGAGAGAGAGAGAGAGAGAGAGAGAGAGAGAGAGAGATTCCAAAGTTCCAAAAGAGGAAGAAGTGCCATCCACCATCCGGTTTTCGCCATCAATGTTCGTCGTCCGATCTTCACATTTGCCCGCCGCCCTCGTCGTCAATAAGTCAATCCCTTCTTTTTTTTTCCTCTTTATTTTGGTTTAGGTATTAGAAATATAATTAAACTTGTGATTGTCTTGTGGATTTGTATCAATAATGTTTAAACTATGTTCATTTTGTTGTGGATTGTGTAAATTTTTTGTTATTTTTGTTGATTTTGTTATTGTTTTTATTGTTCTTTATGTTTAAACTATGTATCAATAATGTTGATCGCTAAATTTTTCATTCGCTTGTTTAGATCTCATTCTCGATTGTGCAAAAAAAAAAAAAAAAAAAAAACTAACATTTAATAATGGAAGGTATTTTTTTTAAAAAAATTGTGGATCTCCCGACTTATTTCCCCCGACGTCGTTCCCGACGCTGATTAATGCGTCAGAAAAGGATTTTTCGACGCTTTTCATATATCACCCGACGCTTTTGTGCATCGGGAGACCTCCATTTTCTTGTAGTGGGGGACGTCTAAAGCAAAAAATGAAACTTAGGCACTTTAAATATGTCATACTCAAATGGATAAAACTCAAACTTTCTAAAAAAGAATGAGAAGGGAGGGGGACATGTCTAAAGCATGAGGCTCTACACGTTTATTTCCAATCTCTTGTATGTGAAGCTCCTTTTTTATTTTCAAGTTAACTAGATCCTTACGAGCTTTAATGGTGTCTTTAGTCTTTCCATCAATGTTCAATATCGTACCTATCAAGTTATCACAAATATTTTTCTCAATATGCATCACATCTAGTTTATGACGTAGTTTATGATTTTGCCAATAAGGAAGATTGAAAAAAATACTTTTTTTTAGTCCAAATGTACTCACAATTTGTCATTTTTCATTTGATATCAAGTCTTGTAGGATTCTTGCTCAACAGTGGAAGACTTATAGAATTCAATTGATTTATAATATTTTGTCTAGATAAAATATTTGGAGTTGCTCGTAATTCTTGTTTTCCATCATGTTGCCTATTTTTACGCCATGCATGTGTTAGAGGTAGATATCTACGATGTCCCATATAACGAAATTTTCTCTTTAGTCCCATTGAGCTTGTATCAACATTGCAAACTGGGCATGCTTTATAACATTTTGTCCTCCAACTAGATAAATCACCATAAGCTGGAAAATCATTTATTGTCCACAACTGTGCAACACAGAATTGGAAGAAAGAAGCAATGAAACTATCGTACGTTTAAATACCATCCACACACAACTCATTTAACTCATTTATCAATGGTTCTAAGAAAATATCAATTTCTTTGCCAGGAGACCTTGGACCAGGGATGAGTAAAGATAGAAAAGTGAATGATGCTTTCATACACTTCCAAGGAGGCAAGTTGTATGGAATGAGTATAACTGGCCACATGATGTATGATGTGCTCATGTTTCCAAATGGATTAAATCTATCAGAAGAAAATGCTAATCTGACATTTCGAGTGTCTAAAGCAAAACAAGGATATTGTTCATCAAAATGTTTCCAACCCTCAGTATCAGCAGGATGTCGAAGTATGCCTTCAGTTTCACACCTCTTATCTTTGTGCCACCTCATATCCTCTACGATATGTTTTGAAAGAAATAATCTTTGCAATCTTTCCTTTAGTGGAAAATATCTTAGGACCTTATGTGAAATTTGTTTCCCCTTTCTATCATTCAACCTATATCTAGACTTTCCACAATGCGAACATTTGTCAAGCGATACATAATCTTTTCAAAATAAAGCACAATCAAATTTGCACACATGAATTGATTCATATCTCATCCCTAGGTCACGTAATCTTTTCTTAGCTTCATAGTAGGAGGCAGGTAGCTTCACACTATTCAGAAAGGCTTCATTTAATAGTTCAAACAACATATCAAAGGATTTGTCACTCTAACGATTAATTACCTTAATGTGCATAAGTTTCACCAAAAAATTAAATGAAGCGAACTTTAGACATCTCTGATATAACTCCTCTTCTATTTCAGAAAACATTCCACTTATTTTATTGGACTCATCTTGCTCGTTTGATTCTCTTCTACATTCTTCAAACATTGGCCCATATAGATCATGAATCATCTCTACCATCTCATCATCCATAGTATCTCTAACTCCAATGTTTTCTCTAAGATTTACATTCTCTTCCCTACATTCACTTACATTGGAAAACGTTGCACCTAGAAACCTCGAATTAGACCTTAAAAATGGAGAAAGATCAACATTATCTCCGTGAAATATCCATCGCTTATAAGTCAGGGACATACCATATTTATACAAATGACATTCTATGACGTCTAATCTATTCCAATTGACATTCAAACAATTTGAACAAGGACATCTTGTTCTTTCCTCTTCGTCTAAATGATTAGTTGCAATTTCGATAAAGTTAGCAACACCATCAGAATATTCACTAGAAGCTCGATCTTTTAAATTTATCCAACTTCGATCCATAATAAGTACAACACTTAAAGCACCTAAGTTAGAAATCTATGTGTTAGAATTAAAGCCATATGTAAATTGCCTAGTAGTAAAGTATACAATCACACATTCGAAAGAACAACAATTACACTTACAAAGAGAAAGAGCAATCAAAACAACTCCCAAAACCTAAAATCAAGATCTTCGTATCAAGTTAATAAAAATTATATTGTTGTTGTTCAATTAACAACAACAATCTAAACTCACAACTTCTTTCCTAGAAGTGAAAACACAATAACAAAAGAAATATTCAACGAGACATTACTTAAATCTAAGTAACAAAACAAATATTCAACAAGACATTACTTAAATCTAAACATTAATCAAGACTATGCAAACACTACAAAGATAAAACCCAATCTTAAAACTAATGAAGAGAATAAATATTCAACAAATCAAAATCAAACACTACAAACATTAATACACTGTCATAAAAATTTTAAAAATTAAGAATATCACCGGAATGTCTTGGGTTGCCGTGGGTGTGGAGCAGAAGTGTTCAAGGAAGTTCGGGCAGAATCGTCGCGAGAAGTAGCTTTTGGAACCGTTCGAGATTGGTGGCCATCAGGTAGTTCGTGTAGTTGGCCGTCAGAGTGGTTTGTGCAGCTGACCGTCGGCGTGCTTCGCGAGTTCGATCGACCTGGTTTAGCGTGGTTCGGTGTGGTTCGTTTGCCGTGGTTAGTCCAGTGTGGTCGTAGAAGCGTCGTTGTCGTCGTGTAGATTTGTCATTGGCCGCTTCAGTTCGTGCAGATGGGTAGTTCGGCCGTGGAGGAGAGGAGGTGGAGATGGAAAGCTTTTAGGGTTGGGTAATGTGTAGGGGAAATGGTTTTTTTTTTTAATTAAAATTTTTTAATGAAAAAAAGAGGAGGGAGATATGGGGGGGGGGGGGAATTTTTAGACTTTTAGCAACATCTATTTTTGTTGCTAAAGCTATCACATTTTTAGTGACATTATTATTGTGTTGCTAATTCTTTTAGTGACGCAAATTTAAAATGTGTCGCCAATAATAATCTTTTGTGACATATTTTTTTTTGCGTCGCTATAAATGATCTTTTACTGACAAAAATTTGTTACGTCACTAAATAACAATTTTCTTGTAGTGCCGGAATTGTTCTATACAGTGTAAACATTTTGCCGCTTTGTTCTATTTGTAAAAGACCCCTTCTTTTTACAATCTAACTAAGAGTTTATGTGAAAAACTACTGAAAATATAGAATTTTTTTTGCCATTTTACTTTATCGCGATATGTAAAAATTCTATATTTTCAATAGTTTTTCACTTACCAACATGAACTTAGCTCAATTAACACATGTATATATGCACCCGACCTCGGTTTTGAATTTAATTCACTGTTTATTTATTAAATTAGTTTTTTTTGGTGTTTTAATTTAAACAATTGTGCTAGCTAAGTATCACGTTCATTTTTTGTTGGCAGTGCAGCCCCATTTAAAATGTGCAAATATTTATGCAAACATAAAACAAGATCCTGGCATGTTTATAAGAGATTGAAATAAACAACGATAAATTATTATTTATGTCTATCATAATACAAATAGATGCAAGTAGTAGTCTTATGACAGTTTATATAGTAGAAAAGAAAATGAAGTTTTGCTACCCTTGGGTAAATTTTACTATATTTGAAAACTTTCTTTTTACCTGATCCTTTAACGAGTTGTTTGGTACAAGGGCATGTTGGGTGGGAATATGAATGGGTTTTAAATACCCATGTTTGGTAGGAGGTTTTGAGATATTTGCATGGAAAAATGTATTTCCAGACATCGTATATACCCTTCATTATCGAAAAACATAAAATTTACATTGAACACAAAAAATTAGGCCCCATCATACATAAATTTGAATGATTCTAAAAACTTTAAATTACGTGGAAGTAATCAACCTACACATTAAGATAAAAATTAAATTCGATAATTAAAAATTAAATTTACCACTAGATGAGATCGATCTAGAAAAATTATAAAAAATAGATCATTTGATAAAATATTTACAATTCATAGAACTATCAAGCGTAATGAATTTTCTTTTAATGACTTTGTTCTATAGAATATAAATAGTTTGTCAAATTTTCTTTTTTTATTTTTGAAAAAACTCTCTAAATCTATTTGATGAAGTAATCATTTACACTTTTAGTACGATATTCAAATATTATACATATATCCTAATGCCACAAGTCTAGGACATGAATCAACTTGAGACCATATCCAATTGAGAGCGATTCTAAGGATATAAAAGTGATAGCATCAAAAGTTGCTAGCTGTCTTCCTCATCTCAATCATTCCTTAGTTTAATGAGCTTGAATGTCTAATTTACAGATATTTAGAGTCGGAAAGGTAGAATGGAGGATTTGGAGCAAAGCGGGACCAAATCGAGTTAATTTGGAGTGGAATTGCATCATGGGACGACAAAGGTCCAAAATGCCCATGAGGAAGTGTAGAGTAGAGGTGTAACGACTATTAAATTTATTTTTAAATATAATATTATTATTAATATGGTCCAATTGCATTATATGCTATTTATCTCTTTTGGACCTATTATTTTATTAGTTTATTAGGTTAAAAGATAATGTCCTAATTAAACACCATCATGAGTGATGTCTATAAATAGAACCTTAGTGATTGGTCTTCTTACTAGCTCATTAAGTAGTTTATTCTTCCCATCAAGAAACATAAATTAAATTCTAACGGAAGGGTCAGGCAAACACAATTTTCCAAGAAGATTATCCATAGATCAAGGTATGTTATTTTTTACTAAATTTAATTTGTAAAATTATCTAGTTCAATGATTTAATTTGTAAAATTATCTAGTTAGAAGATCTTGGCACTTACTGTTATATATAATGTCAGAGTTTTATTGTATAATTATGAAATAAATGAAACATATCCCGACATAAATGAGATAAATGAAACATATCCCGACGTACAAAACGACGTCGGGAAGAACGTCGGGGGAAATGCGTCGCGAGAGGCTTTCCCGACGCCGATTTGGTACGGCGTCGGGAAAGGCTTTCCCGACGCCGTGAGATGCGTCGGGAAAGACTATTTTCCGACGTTTTTTTCCCGACGTAGTGAACATCGGGAAATATTTTTTATATATTTTTTTAAATATTTTATTTTTACTTTTTTCCTTATAATATTTTGCTCAAACATTCACAATGATGTTCGGATTGCTCAAAAAAATTTGGCGACGTTTTGGATTAAATTAATAAATATACAAACACAAATTAAAAAATAGAATTAAAATTAATAATACGAATAAGTTGACTACAAGAAAATATAGTTCTCAATATACAAAAAACATAAACATAAGACCCAATCTCCCAACGAGGTGCGTATGCGCGTCATTCTACACCTTCGGTCCTAAAAATGGTATAAAAATAACTAAGTTTAATACATAATCATATATTGCAAAAACTTAAGAATAATAGAGACATATACGACGTACCGCAGGGCTAGGGATCATGTGGTGGTCCCTGTTGTGCACGAGTTAGGTCTTCAATCATTTTTTTCATAGCTTCCACTTGTGAAGCTAATGCTTGGTGATTTCTATCTTGTACTTCAATCCGTTCCAAAGCTTCATGAAGTTTAGCTTGTAATTCAATCTCTTTTTGTGTGGACTGCGAACAAGATGTCGACGAACTGCTTGCACTTGCCGTTCTGCGGGCCTTCGGCTTGGGTCCCCAACCAAGGCCTTTTGAGTAGCCTGGTCGTCTACCCAACACCTGATCGCATATCTCATCCTCAGAGAGTGGCTGACTATCCTCTGGGGTAGGCTGGGATTGGAGTTCCAGCATTTGATTCTGCAACAAATTTAAAAATTATGTTAGGTAACGCGCAAAAATATATAATAAAAGTGGATAATTAATAAGGGTATAACTTACATGCGCATCCTCGGCGGCCTGCGACACGAATGTCCCAGCTCGAACGTGTGTTTCCCGGAACAATTCCACACGATCGACCGGCTGCCCTCTTCTTTCAGCGAGCTCATACTGTCGTTGTAGAAACGACATGGACCCGCTACTATGATTGTAAGGCTGCTTCTGTCTAGCAGCCTTGTTTGTCCGTGATTGCTCCTGCATTAAAACAATTATATTGTTTATTTCTTATACATATAAAAACTTGTTATCATAATTAATCATGACAAATACCTGGAATGCACGGCTGATATAATGGTCGCAGAGGAAGTGCCAATCCTCATCACGTGCAACCAATGCGTTTGGTGGGTTGGCACGAGCCTCCTCCGGGTCGCTGTACTTTTTGAAATGTTTATGACAGTCGGCCCGGAACTCTTTAAAGGTCGTGAGCATCTGATGCTCAACAAACCTGTTCATTGCTTGATCATTGAAATCAAGCACAAAGAATCGCTGCACATTACAAACATAACACATTAGATTGGTTAAAGTTAGATATGTTTCAAATGAAATCATATATAAATGTGTACTGCATTTAATTACCTGGAGGTCGCCCTTGACGACCTCAATGTATTCTCTCCCAACGTCCGTCCACTTAAGACAGCGGACGGGAAATGTCTTTCGCACGCACACGCCTATCGCTTGGCTGAAGCGAACGGCGTGTGGAGAAATAGGCTTCTCCGCTCCAGGGGCGATCGTCATCGGAATGCGCCCATTTATTGTAACGTGGCGCTCTAACTCCAAGAGTCGAGACTGCGCACGTCTCCTAGGAGTCGGAGTCGGTAAGAATGCTCGAATACCAATTGGTAGTAGTCGATGTAATAAAACATGACAATCATGCGTTTTTAGTCCTGATATTTTCCAATCTCTTTCATGCACACATCTCGATATATTGGAAACAAATCCATCGGGAAACTTAACTGATTTCAGAAACTTACAAAACTCTACTCGTTCACTGGTAGTCAACGTGTAGCTCGCATGTGGCTTCACCAATCGGTTACCCACTTGTACAAGATGTAAATCCTTTCTTATCTTCAGATCTTGTAAGTCCAACCTAGCATTCGTGGTATCCTTCGTTTTCCCTTCGATGTTCAATAACGTACCAATCAAATTGTCACAAACATTCTTCTCAATGTGCATTACATCAAGTTTGTGACGTAACAAAAGTCTCGACCAATAAGGAAGATTGAAAAAAATACTTTTCTTCGTCCAATTAAGAGCGCTCTTTCTTTTCTTATCCTGTATTGAAGGATGTTTACTCATAACTGGAAATTCCAACTGATCTAGTTGTTTTAATATTTCATGCCCATTCATCACCACAGGAGGAGCCTTACGCTCTACCTTTCCATCGTGTAGCCTACTTCTACGCCACACGTGATTCTGTGGAAGATAGCGTCTATGTCCCATGAAAGATATTCTACCTCGTATCCCGAAGGACGATCTATCACTCATGCATATAGGACATGCCTGATACCCCTTCGTACTCACCCTGATAGGTCACCATACGCCGGGAAGTCATTAATCGTCCACAACAAGGCTGCGTATAGCTGAAAGAACTGACCTGTAAGAGAGTCATACGTACGCACCCCAAAAGTCCATAAGTCTTTCAATTCCTCAATCAATGGTTGGAGATACACATCAATTTCCCTACCAGGAGATTTAGGACCGGGTATGAGCAATGACATAAAGAAATTTGTCTCTTTCATGCATTTCCATGGTGGCAAATTGTAAGGAAGTAACACAACAGGCCACATACTGTACGAGGTACTCATTTGACCAAATGGGTTAAACCCATCTGAAGCCAAGCCCAAACGCACGTTTCGTGGATCAGAAGCAAAATCAGGAAATTCAGAATCAAAGTGCTTCCACCCCTCTGCATCAGCTGGATGTCTCAAGACATCATCTGTTTCAACACGTTTGTCCCTATGCCATCTCATGTCAGTAGACCCTTCCTGCGATACAAACAAGCGCTGTAATCTAGGTACTAAAGGAAAGTGGCGCAATACCTTATGCGGAATTTTTTTCCCTCTATTATGATTAACCTTGTACCTAGCCTCGCCACATGTAGGACAATGTTGCAAATCAGCAAACTCTTTCCAATACAATACACAATCATACTTGCACGCGTGAATAGTCTCGTATCCCAAGCCCAAGTCACGAAGTTTTCGTTTTGCTTCATAAAATGAACTAGGAATAGTACTATTACACATTGGAAACGCTGCTCTTAAAAGTTCTAACAACATGTCGAACGACTTGTTACTCCAACCATTTATAACTTTCACATGCATCAACTTAACCAAAAAATTCAACGACGAAAATTCAGAACAACCGGGGTACAACTCATTACGTGCTTGATTCAATAAGTCCTGAAATATATTATTTGTTGTATCTTCATCTATATTTACCCCAACATTCATCGCCATTTCATCTTCCAAACGAAATTCCTCTATTTCCTCTTCATGTTCAATAGGGGCTTGTAAATCATTTAGCATACCAAAGATATCACCTTCTTCATTAAATTGTGTACTACTAGTTCCTTCATTAAAAGGATTACTACTAGTTCCTTCCTCAAAGTTTTCTGTACCTCTATAGCTTAATGACTCTCCATGATACACCCATTCTGTGTAGTAGGGGGATATTCCTATAGTCAGCAGATGTCTTTCCACACCCTCTAATGAGCTCCAATTTAAATTCAAACATCTCTTGCATGGACACCTCAATCGTCCGTAAGCATCAACGTGAAATTTGGCAAATTCTAAAAATTGGGTCACTCCATGTCTATACTCAAGGGATAACTTATTTCTAAGTTTCATCCAACTCTTATCCATAACTGCAGGATAGCCAACACAACCTAATTATTAACAACACAATACTTCAAAATATCTTCACATCCTACAAACCCCTCCAAACTACAAAGGCTACCATAACTGCAGGATAGCCAACACAACCTAATTATTAACAACAAAATACTTCAAGCTATCCTAACTACCACCCCTTGATACCAGCAAATTCAAAACAAAAAAGGCTACCATAACTGCAGGATAGCCATCCCAAACATAAACAAATTCAAAACAAAAAAGGCTACCATAACTGCAGGATAGCCATCCCAAACATAAACAAATTCAAAACACAAAAGGCTACCATCACTGCAGGATAGCCATCCCAAACATAAACAAATTCAGAACAAAAAAGCTACCATAACTGCAGGATAGCAAAAACAAATCTTAACACACATATTACATTCCCAATTCAATTTAACTATTAACTCCCCCCCCCCCCCCTCCAATTTCAATTTTTCATCCAACTATAAATTCCCCTCCCCCCCCCCCCCCCCAAATTTCAATTTTCAATTCAAATATAAACCCCCCTCCCAATTCAATTTTCAATTTAACAATAAACCCCTCCCCCAATTCAACCCCCATTCAATTTTATTCAATTTTCTAAAACAAAAATCCTAAACCATTCAAATTTCAAATTTCAATTCAACTACAAATTACACACACTCTATACAAAAATACATTTAACAAACAAAAATCTATTCCAAAAGAAAAATCCTAAACTAATTTTCATAAAAAATAACCCTAAACTAATTTTTATCAAAAAAAAACCCTAAAACATAAACTTAAACTAAATAAATTTACATATTTCACTTACCTAAAGTGGCAGACGGCGACGAGGAACAACGGCGAGGGCGGTCGGCGACGGACGGCGGCGGAACGAAAGGAAACAACGGCTGCGGCGACTTCTTCTTCTTCTCCTTTCTTTTTCTCCTCTCCTCTCGGCTTCGGTTCTGTGAATACAGAACTGAAATGAATTTAAAGGGGATTTCCCGACGCAGTCACGAGGCGTCGGGAAATCCCCCAAAATGCGTCGGGAAAAGGGGAATTCCCGACGCTCATTAAACCCCTTTTCCCGACGTTTCACGCGGCGTCGGGAAAAACCCCTATTCCCGACGCCGCTCCCGACGCACTGTGCACGGCGTCGGGAAAAGCCCCTTTTCCCGACGTATTCTTGCCGACGCCTTCGTGGTGCGTCGGGAAAGATTGTTTTCCCGACGCATCTCCCGACGCGTGGTTGATGGCGTCGGGAAAGCCCTTATTCCCGACGTTCTTTATGCCGACGTGATTTTCGGCGTCGGGAATTCTCCATTTTCTTGTAGTGTTGTTAGACCATTATTGATTATCTTTATTATAGATCATGTTAATAGAAGAACTATTTTAGTGATACATGGAAGGGAGTATGTTAATGCAATGATGTATGACCGTCATGATTCTTTAGTAATTTCATTGACTTGATATGATATATTATGAAATTTAATTTTGCGCATTATATCTATGAATGTATATGGTAAATAATGTCAAAGAGTCAAATGGGAGAATGTTAGATTTATTTTTAAATATAATATTATTATTAATGTGGCTCAATCGCATTATATATATGCTATTTATCTCTTTTAGACCTATTATTTTGTTAGGCCTGTTAGGTTAAAAGATAACGCCCAAATTAACTTATTAAGCAGTTCATTCTTCCCATCAAGAAGCGTAAATTAAATTCTTAGGAAGGCAAGTGAGAGAAACAAAATTTCTCAAGAAGATTATCCATGGATCAAGATATGTGTGTTGTTCTTGACTAAATTTAATTTGTAAAATTATTTAGTTCAAAGATCTTGGCGATTATTGTTATATACAATGTCATGGTTTTATTGTATAATCATGAAACTAAAGTTTACAACAACACCTAGTTAGCGCAAAAGCTTGAAAGCATTCATTTGGAGAAATAAAAGAGAATCGTCATGGCACTTCGATGTTCAACAAACGAGTGTTCATGTTGAAAAACCACGGTGTTGCGCGAGGTGTAGTCTTATGCTTCGACAGCTCTTCAACAAAACTTGCAGCCAAGGTCGCGACACTATACCTTGAGGCACTATAGTGCTCCATTATATTATACATATATATACACACTCAATTGCCAAATTAGGTTACATCATCTAGCAGCTGATCATCTTCTTCTCTATGTTATTTTCCTTATTGGTCATATTGGGTTGTAACGATGATTATTAGGAGAGTTCTCCCTTTGATTATTGAGCAAATTATGGGCTAATGCGTCCTCCTCTAGCTAGGGTTTAGTCTAGGTTCTTTTCTTTAGTTGATTATGAGAGACTCTCGGTGATATTATAGCTTGTTTATGGGTTTTTATTCTAAACTTGTTGATTAATGAATTGAATCTTCTTGTATTGATTAGCCATTATTTAATGCTGGTTTATGTGATTCATTGCTTGGGTTTTATCTTGGTTAGAGATACGTACCATAATTAGAGACATGAAATTAGATTAACTTCCTTTACCGTGAAGTCGACCTACTGAGTATTGCTTGAATCAATTTTTGTTTGAAAACCATATTGAATGAATTAACTAGATGGTGAAAGTTAGTGATCGATCAGTTCATCTTTGCATTTTCCTAGAGCTTAATGCAATTAGTTAATTACGTTGGGCAAGTTTGTTTATTGTCAACTAGTTAATAATAAATTAGTAATTAATTTGATAGTTTAATGATCAATCAACCAATTTGGGGGAAACCGTACCCATTAATCGTGGCTAGAACATCATATCATATTGTTCACTAATCCCTCTCATTTATTTTTAGCGGTTTACTCAAACACAACCCTTGGCCCTACCCCATGTAGGTACTTAGCTATAAGTATTTTGATTAAGAAATTAGAGTGGCTCCATGTAGATTTAACTTCGTACATCCCTCTACTACTTGTTTTTAGAGTAAGACACAAATTTTGTTTTGATTAGATTGAAGGAAAATAGGATGACCATTCGAAATATCGTCAAAAAGTATGGTTAAGAAAGGATTGAAAGTTTCTAACCTATACCAACATTGTATACCTTTCTGATTTTAAGTAACTTAATCATAGTGAAATTAACGTGTTTTCCTTTGAAAAAAAAGTTAAACTTGATTAGTTTAGAACAATTTTATTGTTTGTGATCTCTTTGGTAATGTTTCAAAGAAACATGTAAGTGAAGACAAAATATGCTAAAAAATTTATATTGGTTTGTGAAGTTACTTTTTCAAACGAGCAAGACAATATTATCAAGTACAAAAGATATAAGAAACATGTCAAACGTAGCCATCGGAGGCCGAATTCATAAATTATGAACCAAGGTGTCATTATATATTATTTTACTAGGGTAATTATAATAGGTAGCAATTTTTAGAATAATTATTAAGTATGTAGCAATATTTTAAAAAAATTGCAAATATAGCAAAGTTTATTGGTGATAGAGTTCTATCGTTGATAAACTCTTATGGTCTATCAATGGTAGATTCCTATCATTGATAGATTTTGACAGATTTTGCTATATTTACAATTTTTTTAAAATGTTGCTATATACTTAATTATTCTAAATATAATTGTTATATTTGCAACTATCCCTTAGTACTATACATTTTAACTATGAAACATGTGCAACACGAAGCATTCAACTTGTCATTACAAAAGCTATATATTTTTCTTTATTATTATTATTATATATATAAACCGAGATGACAACCTTTGTTAAAATTTGTTGAATTTAAAAATAAAAACTAGCGGTTTCATACGTTTTATTTTATTTTATTTATTTTCATGAAAAAACAGCGGTTTCATACTTACAAATGATAGAGTCCACATTGGATGCTCATCACTTAGATTCTTCCACATACAAATTTAATATCAATCTCTTTGTTCATCAAATAATGCGTCTTTTTTTCTTTTCTTAATGATTGGAAACTAATAATAAAACCATAGATATATATATATATACAACATGAGGAAAATCATTTTTGTATTATATTTGGGTTAAAATGTTTCGACATGATTGAGATGATTTGAAATTAAAGCAATTGGTTACACTCTCTTTGTCATGTTCTTTGTAAGGTAAGATGTAAGGTTGAGTCCTCTCAATGTTTAATCTAAATGATCGAGTTAATTAATATATCCAACTTAACTTTCAAATATTAGATTTGGATATTGTTCACTTAAAATAGAGTTAATTCACGTTAAAGAATCAAACGCCCACATTAATTTTCAAATAGGTCCAATATAATGCCCTCTATGGGCGCCCAACCCCAATACATTGCACCTCTAGTGCTTGAAAATTCCATGCATCACAATTTTCTTTTATCTTTCAGTTGTGTATATGTGCGAATGAGATTAAGATTACCGAACCAACGTTAAAGTACAAGAGCTAAAATAATATTTTAACAAATAAAATTTTCAACCCGATTCACTCAAATATCTTAATATGTTGTGACGATGACTTAGAAGAGAAATTGCATTTTAAATATTTAGTCGATATCTTTTTCGGATCTCAATTTGCCGTTACAATAGAATTAATTATAATACATGTATGATTTTGAAATCTTTAAGAAAGAAATTGATATAGTGCAACTTTTGAAAAGATTGACTAAGAAATAGGTATTATTTATTAGACATTATAAGGTTCTTTTAGTTACGTTAAATGTTAGTTAAGGTTTTATTTTATTTTGAGAAGTATTGGTTAAGCTTTGTTATGGTATTCCCCATGTATCTTTTTTAATATAATTAAATGCGTAGATCATCAACATACACAGGAAGTGATTTTTTTTTTTTTTTTTTTGTCCTATTTTTCATATATTCAATAGTATTAATTAATTAATTAAAATAAATCTGAATTATTAGTATTTATATAGTTATAATTATGTGACCCTCAAATTAGTATATTGATATTGTTTTGTTTTTTCTTTAATTTCATTTTTCAAAATTTGGATTAGCTCTGCATATTGATATTACTTCAAAAAAAAAAAAAAAAAAACAAAGTATTTTGAAGTCTTCATTTTATAAATATAGCAAAATAAATCAAAATATTTACGAACAGTAATGTATCTTAATTTATCGTAATATATTGTAAATTTTGTTATATTTTATGAAAAAATATATATATTATTTCCTAGAGGTCTTTTATAAATACAACTTAGCAGTAGGGGGCTTTGTAATCGAAACCTTTTGTCCTGAAAACATACATGCAGAGGTTAGTTAAGTAAGCTCAGATTGATGTTTTATAAATATTTTTGAAAAGATTTATCATTTAAAATAATTTTTCTAGAAACACAACAAAGTACTCTCATCTACAAAATCAAAATGATAATAGTGGTCAGTCAATATAGGTAGAAAGTCAATTAACTATTTTATTTATTTATTATTTGAGTAAAAGGAGGTTTTCTTTTTCAAAAAATAGGACAAAGCACAAAATTTCATACAATATAGAATAATTTTGAGAAAGAAAAAGGGTTCACAAGGCCACAAAGTAAAATAATAAAAATACCCTGCATTAATCGACCACACATAAGTGCGAAAAGTTTTTAATTTAAATGACCATATAATATAGTCTAAAATATCATTTAGATATTGGTACACGATCGTTTAGATCTTGGTAAACGATAGTTTGAATCTATCACTTATTTATTTGGGATAGATAGATAGTGATAGCTATCTATATTCGTCTATCGGGGATAGATGATTGATCGTTTAGATTTATTCTTTATTTATCTAGGGTAGATAGTGATCTACCCTGTCTCTCTGAGATAGACGATCGACCGTTTAGATATTGGTACACGATCGTTTAGATCTATTATTTATCTATTTAAGATAGATAATGATTTCTCTTTGTCTATTAATCATTTAGATTTTGATAAATGATCTTGTAGTGAAAAATGAAGAAGAGAGATTAAGAAAAATGAATAAATTATAGAAGAGGAAATGAAGAAATTGCAAATAAAAAAAAAGTGAAAATATGAAGAAGGAGAAAGATAATAATATGAACTTAGATGCACACAAATTCAGTATTCATTCGAGAAAAATTCAAAAAAAAAAAAAAAAAACACAAACAAACAAATCTAAAATTTATGAAAAATACTTTTATTTTGTATGTTACAATATTTTTAGTTTTATTTTATTATAGATTAATTAACCATAAAAAAATCTTATTTTGTGTGTAATTGGAATACGGAAAAAGTAAAAGCCTTCCTTAGAAACCCCGCGATAAAATTGCATAAAATACAACGTTCTAAGATGGCCGCCGTTTGTTATATATATATATATATAAATAAAATAAAATTTTCATTCATATCCTCAATAAATTATCAGTTTTGATTTATAAAAATAAATCATTAAATTTGTTACCCAACGATCTCGTCTATACAAACCACTTAAATATGGAAATGTTCTTTTCTTAAAGGACACTAAGTCATACAAATAATAATAACTATATTTATAACTTAATTTTAGAGGAAAAACAATATGCAACTATCAGATTTCTATCAATGATATTTAGGTGCTAATTAATTGTAATATTTTAAAATTATTTTAAATAAATATATATCAGATATTTTTACCATATATTCATAATTAATTAGAATTTAGTTTTTATAGTTTGATATAATTTTTGTGATAGAAATTCTTTTATAGTTTGAGGTTTAACTGAATCATAAATACTAAATCTTAATTTGTCAGAACAGTGACCAAATTTTAAATTGAAAAACTTTCTTAAATATAACAAACTACTGAAATATTGTATTTTTCTGTTACTCTTCATGTCATTCCTTCCATCTTTCTTTTTTTAGATTTGGGTAACCAAATCTTTTTTTTTTTTCATTCAATGCGCATTGTCTTTGTTGTATAAAGAATCTTGAAAAATTGGTTAGGGAATTTAAATTAAAGTAACCAAACTTAAAAGATCGAGTATAAAAAATATTGAAAAAAATCGTTTATTTAAATTAGAGTAGCCAAATCTAAATGATGGTGTAACCAAATCTAAACAATCGTATACCAAATTTTGAAAAAAAAAAATTTGGAACCCAACTATAAATGGTATAAACCAATTCTAAACGATCGTGTAGATGTACCTAATTAATTAAACGATCGTGTACCAAATCGTATTACCAAATATATTATGCGTATCGTTGACAGGACATTTTTGGTATTTTATATGGTAGACCACTTTTTCCATTTTCAAAATTGTTCTACAATGTAAATATTTTGTCGTTTCTTTATATTTTTGAAAAGAATTCTTTTAAATTTATTCAATGATAAGAAAATAAAGCGAAGTGGGGTTTGTACCTCGTAAGCTTGATTTTTTTTGAAGAAAAAGATATTGAATGAACAAATCATATTAAATGTAATTCAATTATTTGATAATTAAATATATTATGTGTCTTTAGAATAAAATTTAATTAAATGTAAAACCTTGTTGTTTGGAAACAAACTAAAATAGGAAATCCTTCGAAACCTCTCGTTATCGATATATATATAGGTGTTAAATAAACTAAATTTTAGTGGTAGTAAAAGTTTGAAAAATAAATAAATACATATATATAATTTATAAAATGAAAATATTTATTTATGTTTTGCATTTCTTTGAGAGGCCGCAATTACTGTCCATGTGTTAACTCACATGCTCAATTTATTATTTCTTTCTTTCTTTATTTTCTTTAGATTTAAAATTAATTTCCTTATATACGATCCGTCAGTATATGATTTGTAGAAACACTTATTTATTATGCATTTACTTACGCAGTCAAATCAACCATGACATTAAAAAATTCTAGTTTTCTTTTTCTTAAAGTAAGATCCCGTTTGATAATATTTCAATCTTTTGTTTTTTTTTTTTTTAAATGTAACTGTTTTAAAGTTTTTTTCTTTTTTTAATTTTTTTATGACCTTAAAATAATAATGAAAGGATGAGAAACATATTCAACTGATTTTAGTAGTTCACAAAAGATTTTGTTGAATGAGGAGCAGACTCATATACTAATTATCAAAATATTTTGCATTTTTTATTTTTGTTTTTGTTTTTGTTTTTTCTAATGAAGTTGGGTCATGGTTTAGCGTGCGTATTTTATTTTTCTTTATGCATCATTTTAATATTTCAATGTTATTGAGAAAAATTTCTTAGCATGTGAAGTGCCATATGGTATCTATTTTTCACACTATAATTAAAACATTTTTATAAATATTAACACACACCATCTTAATTATATGTTATTGGATTCTACTATACTTGTCAAAAACATGCTAACCCAGCACAAATAAATAATAAGAAAACTTTCTTAAATATAACAAACTACTGAAATATTTACGGTCCAGGTAACAAAACCCATAAGGTCAGTCATTTTCAAATATTCTAAGTTTGTCCTTCCATTTTTTCTCTTATGTGCCATTTTTTTTATCGTCTTCCTCTATACTCTTCTTTTTTAGCTACTATTTCTTTCATCTTTCTTTCTTTTTCTTTTTGTTTTTAGATTTAGGTAACTAAATCTATTTTTTTCTATCGTCTTTCTTGTTTTTCTCTCTTTTTTCAGGTGCGTTCATGTCTTACTTCCTCTTTCTTCTTCTTCTTTTTTTTTTTTCATTCACATATCATCTTTATTCTTTTAATCTTGAGAAAATTAGTTAGACATTTAAATTATGGTAACCAAAACTAAAAGATTGAATATTGAAAATAATGGTCTATACCAAATTTTGAAAAAAAAAAATCGTGTCAAATCTAAACGATCGTGTATCTAAATCTAAACGATATTATACCAAATTTTGAAAAAAAAATCGTTTAAATTTTGAACCCCCAAATCTAAACAATCGTATACCAAATTTTGAAAAAAAATGGTTTAGCCAAATCTAAACGATCTGTAGCCAAATCTAAACAATAGTGTAACCCAATTAATTAAACGATCATGTAACCAAATTAAACGATAGAATTGAAAAAACAAATCTAAGCGATCATGTACAAAACAATAGTCAAATCTAAACGATCGTATACCAAATCGCATTACCAAATATATTATGGGCATTGTTGATGAGGTATTTTTGGTATTTTACACGACGGACCTCTGGGCTTTTTCCATTTTCAAAATTGTTCTATATAGTGTAAATACTTTACCGCTTTTTTATATTTTTGAAAAGATCCATAAATAGTATCTACTACTTTTTATTTATATACATGGTTTTTTTAAATGAAAATTATTGTAAATACCAAAACTATTAAAAATATTTACAAAATATAATAAAATTTCAAATTCTATCAATATCCCTAGCATAATTGATAAAAGTCTATTTATGTTAATCAATTAATAGATCTAAAATTAAATATTATTTTTTCATTTTAAAACATAAAATGATATTTTATTACATGTAAATGTACCACAATAATAAATATTGCTGCTGCTGATGATAATAATAATATTTTGTGTAGAGTTAAAAAATTATAATTAAGACTAATTTTGTTTCTTTTGCCTAAATAAGAATTTGAATTCAAGATTATCTCGGGCCAGATGACTTAAGTTTTTGTTGATTAAAACTAATTTTATTTAAATCAACCATCAAAATTCCCATTATTATATTTTGAAGAAAAAACACCTTTCATTTGAGTCGATAGCCACCAAGATATTGCCTATTGATATTTTTTAATACAAAGTTACAAACATTGGAAAGTTACGGAACTAATAATTTAACATCATTTATTGATTTTCTTCTAAAAAATTAAAATAATATAGTAAATTTAATATCTTAAAAATATTATGAGTCCAACTTGATTCCATAAAACACTATAAATATAATTATGTGTACTTAGTCAAAACCATTAGGAAAGTACTTTTAACTACCAAATATAATGGTAGATTCAAAATTAAAAATTTATAACCATCAAATGTAGATGTGATGCCGCTCATTTTAGTGATCAACCTCATGTTTTGTCGATGCCAAATAAAGTGACGTAAGCAAAACTAGGCTCCTACCTCGACATATTCTATAGACGACGGTCAACTTTTAATTTCTTTATGACTACAAATAACTTCAGTATACCTTAGTTTTCAAAAGTTGTTTTAAATAAAGTCTTAACATACATTTTTAACATCAGAAGTATATATTTTGTATTATATCTTACTTATTTAGACATATTTAATTGTAATATTTTTCAGATGATATTTTTTTTTATTGAGTCACGATCTTTCTATTTCAAATGGGAGTTTATTTTCTTTAATTTCTTGGATTCGTTTATATAAGGAGATTTATGATGTCCTTTTAGGGTTTCTACATTTGATTATTGATCAGCAACACAGTCTTTGTACTACGACCTATTTGTTCAACACTGTGTTCTTGCTTATTGCTCACCTTCTGTAGAAGTCCTTCATTCATTAAGTGCAAGACGTTGAAAATTATCACAGTTTAGAACCTAAACCATTCAAGTAACATATCATTCAAAGGTTGTTAGTCCAATTGTGTTAATAACTTTAATATGCATCATTTGTACTAAAATGTTCAATGAAGAAAACTTTGAGAACAAGATCGGTATGTTGATAATTATAATATTTTATTACATGTAAATGCACCACAATAATAAATATTATTGCTGCTAATAATTAAAATAATATTTCATTTATAGAGTTTAAATATTATAATTAAGATTTTTTTTTTTCACATTACAAAATTAAAGTCAGAGAATTTGAATCTAAGGGATTATCTTCCCTTCTCAAATACATATAAGTCCTAGATGAGTTAAACAGCGTTAGATGAGTTAAGCTTTGGTTGATTTAAGACTAATTTTATTTAAACCAACTTTAAAATTTTCATTATTATATTTTGAAACAAAATACAAATAAAACTTTAAAATTCTCATTATTATATTTTGAAACAAAATACACCTTTCTTTGGACTCGATAGCCACCAATATATCTTGATACGTTTTAATACAAAGTTACAAACAATAGAAAGTTAATGAACTTATAATTTAACATCATTTATTATTATTATTTTTTGATTGATTTTCTTCTAAAAGATTAAAATAATATAGTAAAGATAATTAACAACTTAAAAATATTATGAGTCCAACTTGATTCTATCAAGCACTTAAAATAAAATTTCTAGGAAAGTACTTTTAGGTACCAAATATAACTATAGATTAAAAATTGGAAATTTATAAGCCATCAAATATAGATGTTGATGCCGGTCCATTTTGGCGATCAACCTCAGATTTTGTTGATGCCAAACAAAGTGGCGTAACCAAAACTAGGCTATTACTAAGTCAACATATTCTATACATCATGTCAGTAAACTTTTTTCTTCATGGCTCCAAATATCTTCACTATACCTGGGGGCGTTTGGGGGAAGGGTTGGGTTATGGGGGTTAGGGTTATGTAATCCAACCATCGTTTGGGGGAAGGGTTATATAACTCTAGTTTTAGCCCCTTAACCATTCCTCAAACGCTTCTTCAATACTTCTTAACCCTTCTTCAACTTTTCCTCAATCATTCTTCAACACTTAACTCTTCTTCAACTTTTCCTTAACTCTTCTTCAACTCTTCCTTAATCAATCATAACCCTACCCACATAATCCTTCTCCCAAACACATCTTATCAAAATATTATCATAACACTTCCTTCATAACCCTTCCTCCAAACACATTTTATCATAACACTTCCTCCATAACTCTTCCCCCAAACACATCTTATCATAATCCTAGGTTTATCATAACACTAGGTTTATCATAACCCTAACCCTCCATAACCAAACCCTTCCCCCAAACGGCCCCTAAAAGTTTATTGCAATTGTTTTAAATAAAGTCTTAATATATGCTTTTGACATCATAAGTATATTTTTGTAGAATATTTTGCTTATTTAGATATATATGATTGTAATATTTTCGTATGATATTTTTCTCTACTGAATTGCAACTTCTCTATTCCAAATGGGAATTTATTTTCCTTTTTGGATTCATTTATTTAAGGAGATTTATAAGGTCTTTTTAGGGTTTTCACGTTTGATTATTGAACAAGACTATATCCTATTTGGTATATATTGTGTTCTTTTATCATTCACCGTATTACGTTGTGCGAGTCCTTCATTCGTTGAGTGCAAGACGTTGAAGATTATCACAATTTAGGGGAGTCTAGGCTATTCAAGTAAAATATCATTTGAAAGTTGTTCTCCAATTGTCAAGAACTTTAATATATGCATCATTCATACTAAAAAGTTCGATGAACAAAATTTTGAATAAGCTCTGTATGTTTTAGATTATTACGTGTGTCGGCTATTAAATAAATCTGCGTCTTTAGTAGATCAAACTTGTAGATCATTTAAAATATTCAACATTACATCAGTTTCATTGACATCGTATACTTTGCATTAAGTATATTTCATCATCATGTTTTGTTGAATAAGTTATTTGTCGAAATTATCTCGATAAAGTAGCTGGTTCTATATGATAGACCTATTTACTATACGAGTAGACATTTCATATGGAAATAAATGTGGTTCTACCTCGTCTAATATAATGATTCACACACGTTGCATTCGTACGATGACACTATTGCTCTGGCAACTTTTTTTTTCCTGAGTTATATTAGCATGAAATTTTGGTACTTTAAGAAATCAAGCCATCCCTTCCATATATATAATCCACGGAAAACAAACTTATCGTAAAGTTTAAACCAACCTTTATTCTTCGTTAACTATATATAATTTAAACCACCTATATTATATAAAAAGTTGGGTTTAACTTAGGAGTTGAGCTATTTAATTTATATTTTAACATTCAAAAAGGACTTGTAAGTTATTGAAAAACTATGGGTTAATTGAATTTCACCTTTGTTACATTATTTGTTCTTTCAGTTCTTTGAAGAAGCATATTATCGGAATATTGAATTGAATATATTTCTTTAACGGCGTTTTGGTGGGTCTTTCAGAATTATAGAATATATAAGTACGATATCCCATATTGAGACTAATTAATGGCACTGCAATAATATAGCCCTCAAAACATACCTCGAACCCACATCCTGCACATTGGTATATAGACTAATACTTGATGCGACTTACATATGGGGTTGGGATTATATTACCAAGTTATGTCCACGCCTATTACAACATTGGATAGAGAATATAATTCTTTGGCCAACCCTTTTCATGGTCGAAAAACATGTTTCATATGTTAGAGATTAAATTGTTCTAATTTGAATGTATAAGGATTAAATTATTACATGTAGGGAATGTATTGTCAGAAAATCAAAAATACATAGACTATATTGTGATAAAACTAAATTTTAGCGACTAATCGTTACTTTTGTCAAAGTTTATAGAGTAAATGTGTTTTTAACCTATTATTTAATTTAAAATAAGCCAAATTTGTCTTTAAGAAAGAAAAAGAAAATGTACTTCGTAATTAACTAATTGCATTTATTTAAAAGATTAAATGAGAAACGTGGAGATGCATTTGATGTGATGATTAAAAATTAAACAGCTAACAAATTTTTTATGTCGCTAAAATAAAATATTATGACTTGTTTTTTCAATGGTTTTTGTTAAGAAATATAAATGCAACCTTAAACCAAATCTCATAAACTTCTAAATAAGCATTCAAAGTAGTTGTTGATTGTGCAATTTGTATTAAGTTAAAACTAAGTAATTGATATTCAATTTGTGGTATTAAATTTAAAATAAATAATGATTAAAATAGTTGTAGCCACCTTCTATTTACTTGAATGTGGAGAAATGTGAATAAAAAATTGGAGCAGTAATAATATATTCATTACAATTGGAAAAAAATACATGTTAAACATTTCAGTCATCTATTTATATTTATTTAATGGAGTGAAAATTAACTTCGCATATGATAATTGATATATATAATATTCACTGGGTTTAGATGTAGAGGTTAACCTCTCATTTCACAATTGTACTAAAAAATTAAAAAATTAATTTTTTAATGGTAAAAGTTCTATACTAATAAATCAGTTTGAACATTTTTGGGAGATGTTAATCCATTATATACGAAAAAAGATTTTAGTTATGTTAAGGACTAGAGAAAAGTGGTGGAAATTTTCAATATAAAATATATTGATGCTATATGGTGTTCAATTAACAAAAACATTTAGATATATAGTACATCCACATGACTACTTCTGCTTTATGCTTTAGTCAAATTTAGTGATTTGAATTCTTATGAAGGATTCAAAGTGATTACTGAAATTATTTTTGTGGAAGTCTTTATTCTTCGCCATCAACTAATTATTTAAGTTATTTGTTATCGTTTTCTCAAAAAAAAAAAAAAAATAAAATAAATAAATAAAAATAATATATATATATTATATTTACCCACACAAAACACAAACACAAGATACAAATACAATAGAATATGATGATAAGTCTTTCTAAAAAATTAAGATACTGACATATTATTTTACAAATCCTAGTATATAGGTAAATTTTAAATGTAATTCACTAAATCTATGAAAAATCATAAAACGTCAAATAAATGATAATGGTATGAAATACAATAGAAATACTGATATACAATAGAAAAACAACATCAAAATTATGGAAATACAATCATCAATAAAATACAATAGAAAATAGACACAAATTAATTAAAAAAGAGGTAGAAGATCAGAGGAAAAATATGAAGATAAACAAGAATTTCTTTGTTAAATTGTTAGATATTTAAGAGTGATATATTTTAGAAAATTTTGTGGAAACTAATTTTTTTTTAAAGAAATATTTTGGCACAAAGATAAATACGTCAAATCATGTATTAGCTATGTAAGCATAAAAATAAGTACATGCCAAATCGTATGTCAAATAGGTGTTTGAAAAGTATATGAAAGTATCGATGATATGCAAATTCCTTTTTTCACATGAATTATCCGTGCTTAGACACACATACACATACATATACACATGTACATATATACATATACATACAGACATACATATACATATATATACATCTCTATATATATATACATATACATATAGATTTATACACATATATATATACATACATATATACACATATATCATTCATATAATATATACATTAAATGAATAGGTTCCCCCATTATTTGACCAAGTATATAATTTCCACAATGTATACATATTTAATAATTTATGTAACTTTTCTTTTCCTTTTGTGTATAATTTTTTAGAATAAAATAAAATCATGATTCGTATTTGACTAAGCATAGAGTTTTTGTTAAAATATTTTTCTTTTCAAAGATTAAATTAAAATATTTTTCTGTTTGACCATTTTCTATTATTATTGTTATTATTTTAAAGTTATGAAAACCTTTCATTCTGATTAATTGTGTAGCCGCCAACCATTTTATTTTATAGCATAAAAATTAAAAGTACATCACAATACTTGAATAAATATTCCATATAAACGCTAATAATTAAAATAAATGAACATTAACAGTTTGGAACTAAAAAAATTAAAGTCCGAGTTGATATAACTATTTGATTTTTACTTCTTTCTTTGAGCGTTTGTAAAAATGACAAAAAGAAAATTATGATCATAAGATTTATGTTACTTTATTTTCTAAATTACAAAAGTAGCAAATTTAAAAGTGGATAATCATTTAATAGTCTTCTGACAGTTTTCTGATATATATAATTACTTAGCATATTTGCAATATGCAAAAAAGAGATGTTATGGACTACTTTACCCACTAATAGACGTATGATTGTTTTATTACAAATTCTTTATCGTATCTTTTCTATTTTTTTATTGAATAATTGAATTGTTAGTCCTACAAACTCTGAGAAAATAAATATAAAATATAACTAAATTTCAGAATTTATATAAGTACTAATAAACTTCTACAATCGCTAGACATCGATAGAAATTTATCACTGTTTATCCATGATAGATATAAAATTTTGTGATCATATCACAAAACAAAAAAATTAATAATCGAAAATAATGTTTATAAGCTTAAAATAAACAAAAACGTCTTTTTAATTACAACTTGGGATGAGAGAATTTAAATATCGGATCTGTTTGTCTTTTGGACATGGTGATGCCCAGCAAATCTTATGTTGCAGTTTTGACCAATTATTTTCGAGTCAACAATCTATAATTTTCTCACATTTTTTTTTTGTTGTAATTATGAAGAAGGAGAAAATAAAGAAAAGACCCTCTTAAAATATTCCAAACCTATTAAGATATTGTTCTTCTGTAAATTTGAAACTTGAAAAAGCTATAAAACTAATAAATTAATACCATGTTTCAAATTCTCAACTTGATTTTTCTCTAACAAATCAAAATAAAATGGTATAGTAAAATATGATCCATTGAATGCATACCGTTTTATACATAATTAATTTGTATAGCTTAGTCAAAATTTCAAGAAAACTACTTTTAATGTCCAAATATATGTTAAATTTAATTTTTTTAAAAAATTCTTTTGCCTAGTTGAGACATATTCTCCTTTTTTGAAGTAAGAAAAAGGGGAAAAAATATCACATCTCCGACTCTTCTTACATCTTCTTATATGGAATCACTAGTAAATTGAATCAATTAATAACTCTTTTAACGACAAACTTTAATTCTCACTCATTGATACTTCCAAATCAATATGATGTTAACCATAAGAATTGAGTTAGACACATATTAATTTAGGAACAATACTTTGAAACAAAAAGAGGTTCTTTGCTTCAAGATTCAAGATTCAAAAGTCATTCCACAAATAGAATCATAAATCCCCATTTAAATGTTCCTAAAAAATTCTAGAAGCTTTAATTCTAATCCTAGAAACGAACATCAAGACTAAAACTTAATTCATCATAAAAAGCTACGGTAAACAATTTAAAGGCATGAATTAAATACTCTCCAACAAGACCTCATAAAAATTTTTAAGTTAATTATACTTAAATGTTATTAAAACGGGTAAAATTGAAAAATACTAAAATTACATTAAAATTATTAAATAAATTTTAATTAATAATTGGATGTTTGTTTGTTTTATATCATTTCGTATTATAATCGGAGAAAACAACCTTTAAGGTTTGAAAGGATATTAAAGAAACCATTTTCCAGGTTGTTACTATTAAAGCCACAAACAATACCTACAAAATCAACGTCACCATCCAAATATTAAAATATTAAAGTGAAGTTTATTCATTCAAAAAATAATGAACCAAATTTGAAATTGTTGGGGACTTTAAATATAATTCCAGTCAAAATAATATAATTTGATTTCTTATGGATGACTCAAAGTCATTGCTACATTTGGAAGTCTCTAATTGTGTCCCGTTTGCATCTTAAACACTATAAATATGGATGGAAATCAACCAAAAATAAATCAGAAACCTCTCACTACTCTAATTGAGCATTGGATTTCAGAAAAATTTCCAATGTATATTCTTGGCGTTTCTGTTCTTCTATTTCTCACAATCTTCATCTTTAAATTTCTTTACTCCAATTTTTGGGTTCCATGGAGAATTCAAATCCATTTCCAAAAGCAAGGAATAACGGGGCCTCGCTACCGCCCCATCATTGGTAACGCTACCGATATGCGTCGTATGTACATGGAGGCACAAGCGAAGACAATTCCATTAACCCATGATATCGTGTGTCGAGTGCTGCCTTATATTCACCAATGGTCCATGGAGTATGGAAAGATGTTTGTGTATTGGTTCGGACCGAAGCCAAGACTAGCGATATCCGACCCAGTTATGATTAAGGAAGTGCTTGCAAATACAGGCGGGCCTTTTAGAAAGGTGGGGTTCACCCCTGTTTCCAAATTGCTTTTTGGAGAAGGACTTGTTGGACTTGAGGACGAACAATGGGTCGTTCATCGAAGAATCGCAAATCAGGCTTTCACCATCGACCGTGTCAAGGTTTGTTTATAAACAAAACTTACTTTTTCTTTTCCCCTTAAATTTGTAAATAAATAGTTTCAAATATTATGCTATTTCTATAAATGATGTCCTGTTTCTTAAATTTTATTATAAGTTTAGAAAACTTGTGTATGGTTAAAATATTTAATCCAAAATTCACAATTATCAGGGTTGGTTACCAGAGATTACTTTAAGTGTTCGTAATGTGTTGGATAAATGGGAAGAAATGAAGGGAGGTGTGGAAGAGTTTGAAGTAGATGTCCATAAACAACTTCGTCTCCTCACAGCAGACGTAATTTCAAGAACTGCATTTGGAAGTAATTTTGAAGAAGGCAAACGCATTTTCAACTTGCAAGAACAACAAATGAATCATTTTCTCCAGGCTGTCTCAAGTGTTTATATTCCTGGCTATAGGTTTATCATTTTTTCCAAATTCTAATTTCTTAGTTCCTTTTTGGTAATAATTATTAATATTGAATTCCTCTTTAAAAAACATACAGATTTTTACCTACCAAGATGAACAGAGAGAGGGATAGGTTGGAAAAAGAAACTCGTGCGTCAATAAAAGCATTGGTTGAAAGTGAGAAAAACAGAAAAGAAAGGGAAAACTCAACTAATCTACTCAGCCTTTTATTGTCATCATACAAGAACCAGAATGGGGAAATAGAAACACTTGGAGTAGATGAAGTCGTAAATGAATGCAAGACATTCTATTTTGCAGGAATGGAAACAACGGCCAATCTTTTAACTTGGGCACTTTTACTACTAGCAGAGCATCAAGAATGGCAAGATCGAGCTAGAGAAGAAATTGTCAATGTTTGTGGTCAAAAGACACCGCCTACAGCAGATAATTTAACTGAACTAAAACTAGTAAGTATTAAATCACAATAGAGTCCAAAGCTTAAACAAAAATGAGAGGCGATGGGTGTTTAATAATTCATTTTGTTATTTGACAGGTGGGCATGATAGTCAATGAAACACTTCGACTTTATCCACCAGCGATTATGATGATGAGGCGGACGATGAAACGACTGACACTAGGAAGCATCGATATTCCAGAAGGCACACAACTTCAACTTTCGGTGGTTGCAATCCACCATGACACAGAGCTTTGGGGAGAAGATGCGCACAATTTCAACCCTATGAGATTTAGTGAGTCTAGGAAGCATCTAGCTTCATTTCTACCATTCGGGTTAGGTCCTAGAATATGTGTAGGACAACATTTGGCTTTGATCGAGGCCAAAGTTGCATTGGCTATGATAATTCAGCGCTTCACTTTTACCATTTCTCCAACCTACACGCATGCCCCCATGATGTTTGTGAGCTTGAACCCTCAGTTTGGTGTTCAACTCCTTGTTAGGAGCTTATGGAATTGATTATGTCTCTTCAAATAGTTATTGGAAAAAAAAAATCAATATTATTTCTACTCATTTTTAATAATAAATAATTTGTTGTTTCAAATTTATTCATTTTTGCACGAGTAGTTTTTAGATTATTATTCATGTGTTATTTTATTTTTTTGGTAATTTTTTAATTTTCCTAAAAATTTTAAAATATAAGTTACTGTTGTGTTGAATTATAGTTGGCTGATTTTATTAAATGCAAAACTCGAACAACATGTTGGTTAACATGTAAACGATATTGTCAAAAACATTGGTAGATAACAATTTTAGCAAAATATAATTTTCATATATTCTTGGTGATTTTGTGGATCATTTATTCTTTTGCATTATATGCCTTATTCTCCTACAAATACTATTATTCTTTCGTAAAATATGCTCTTAAGGCTAATCATATTTATTTGGTGCTCTTATTCAATTTTAGGGTCAGTCACCTCAATAGTAAAAAGTGTGTATATTGAATGTTTTGAAGGGATAACAACCTTTTCGCCGTGGAAGAATTTAACCGAACATTTTTCTCAATTAAATTGGAAATTAGAAATATTCATTCACTGACAAAATACAATAACAAATCTAGTTCATTGTTGTCTCTGAATTCTACAAAACACCAATTGCAAGTCAACACCACTACTTGAAGCATTTTTTATTTTCTGAGTAATTCAAGAATTTGGTTTGTGGGAACCAAAATTAGGCTTATTAGAAAAAAATTAAAACAGAGAAAAAATTTCTTTTCTTTTAAAAGATAACATAGAGAGTTTTGAGTTTTTTTTTCTCAGAATCACTCAGTCTTGCTCTTGAGTACTTACTTCTATTATTTTCTTATCTGAAAGAAAAGAAGGATAGATTAGGATACGTGGGAAGCATTCTACGTCCCTTAATATCTTTCGCACAAGGAACTTATTGTAACGACCCAACTTTCCGGACTAAGCTGAGGTCACTACCAAATACCAAAACTCGACCATTCAACATAAAATTTAAAACGGACCAGTTACGATTCATTAAAACATTAGAAACCTTACAAAAGACAGTTTCGGGCCCTATTTTAAATAAATCAAAAAGTCACAAAATAAAAATATCAAGTCACCAGTCCAGAATCACAAGTCAAAATATTCTGACAAAATACATAGCGGAAGCGATAAGAAAACCAGACGCGTCCATATGGCCTTCACGCATCCTTCCTGCCCCTCGTCGGTCTGCCCCTCGCTAAGCCCCTACCTGAAAAGTTAAAGAAGAGAAAGGGTGAGTATAAACATACCCAGTAAGGGACCCACTACTGGGCCCGTTAGGGAACAACAGTTAACTTCCTATTCGGGGGTACCCTACATAACAGTCTAGTGGTTCCGTAGAACGCACATATCAGTCTAGTGCTCTCGAAGGATGCACATATCAGTCTAGTGCTCCCGAAGGATGCACATATCAGTCTAGTGCTCCCGAAGGACGCACCTATCAGTCTAGTGATCCCGAAGGATGCACACATCAGTCTAGTGCTCCCGAAGGACGCACCTATCAGTCTAGTGCTCCCGAAGGATGCACTTATCCGTAAGGCACACTACTCCATAGACGAAGCTAACTGTTACCCCTCAGTCCATACTGAACTGTCTACATCAATCACATCCCAACGGCATTCATATTACAGTTCCGCCATAGGCTTTGTCAGACAGATAGTATAGGTTTAAACATCTACACCCTCAGCTGCTATACGCATCACCAATTCGCACACCAATAGGGAAAACCCTAGGTCCAATCGACTAACCAACCAAAACCGGACTCACTGTCCTTCCCCGTCCAAATTCCATGAACCACATCCAGACCAGTGTTTTACTACATACTGAACCGTAACTTCAAGGTCCATCAACATAAAATCTCAATCCACAATTCGCAGTCACAGTATATTTACATCAGACAAATATAATAACAGTACTTAACAGTCAACACGCATACAGTTATTCAGTACAGTCACTAACGTGTAATCCCCTGTGGATTACTACGTTTTCAGTCTGGATTCGGGGTCCAGTAGTAGGAAAACCCTTACCTGATACTCGGTTATGCCCCTCGATCGAATCCACGCTCAACAGATCCACCTAACGAAACACGAAAGTTTTAGTTGATGACTTTAGTAGAAGTCGTTTTAAAAAGGTCGGAAGCGACATCCGTTGACTTACCCAAGGAAAGGAAGCTATCTCCAACCAGGCCTGCCGCGGGACCCGAGAACTTAAGCGTCAACTCTGTACTACCTTCAAGGGAGAAAAGTAGGGCCATATCTTATTCCAACATTCAACTCGAATCGGACGAGGTAACATTAGGGAATTCATCAAAACAATCCTTACCGAAGACTCACCGTGAACCGAATTGGAGGAAGGAAGGCTTAAGTGGCTCGGCTCGGCTCGGCTTGGACTCGGCTCGGCTCGGCTCGGCTCGGCTCGGCTTAACTCGGCTTGGTTCTCGGCTCGACTCGGCTCGGCTCGGCTTGGTTCTCGGCTCGGCTCGGCTCGGCTTAACTCGGCTTGGTTCTCGGCTCGGCTCAGCTCGGCTCGGCTCGGCTTGGTTCGGCTCGCGGCTCGGCTCACTCGGCTCACTCGGCTCGGCTAACTCGGCTCGCTCGGCTCGGCTCACGCGGCTCGCTCAGCTCGGCTCGCGCGGCTCGCTCGGCTCGGCTCGCGCGGCTCGCTCGGCTCGGCTCGCGCGGCTCACTCGGCTCGGACTGGAAGCGGGTCTCGGGTCGGCTTGGACGAAAACGGGCAGCACGGTTTTGAGGGTTCTTTCTTCCGGTGAACGACGGCGACGGCGATTCGCGGACGACACACGAGGGACGCGGTTGGCTGCTTCGTGGAGCGGCGACGAGCGGCGGCAGATCTGCTGTTGTGTGAGGCCGAGAAGGAATCGAAAATGGATGGCTACGGCGGACGGCGCTCCCCTCTGTGTTCTGCCGGCGTCGGAGCACGAGATGAGGACGGAGAGGATGGGTGATGGTGGCGGAGACGAAGGCGGAAGAGAAAAAGAATGGAGAGACACGGCGGTGATGCGGAAATGAAGAAGGAAGAGATGGAGACGGTGGATGGCGGCGTCGGGCGAGGAAGGAGGAAGAAGAGAAGAAAAAAATTTCAGGGGGGGGGGGCTCGCGCGCGGGGCTAGGGTTCCTCCTCTCCCTTTTTTTTTTTTAAAATATATATATATATATATATATTTATATATTAAATTAAGAAAATAATAATAATAATAATAATAAAGTAATAATAATAATATATTAATAATATTAATATTAAATAAATAATAAATTAATATTATGTAATAATAATGTTATTGTTTTAAATTAATAATATTACTATAATATTAAATAATAATAATAATTATAATATTAATATTATAACAAATAAAATAAATATTAATAATAATAATACAATTAATATTATATTATTATTATATCAACTTACACCAACATTTTAGAATTCCGAATAATTTACATAAAACGAGAAAATTTTACCTTAAATTTTCGGAGCGTTACATTCTTCCCTCCTTAGGGAACTTTCGTCCTCGAAAGTTTTATTCCTCGAACAGTTCGGGATAACGGGACCTCATGTCATCTTCACGCTCCCATGTAGCCTCTTCTACCCGGTGATTCCGCCATAAGACTTTAACCAGGGGAATTCCTTTATTCCTCAACGTCTTCACCTCTCTAGCAAGCACCTCAATGGGTTGTTCAACATAGCTCAAGTTTTCATCAATCTCTAGTGGCTCGTAATCCACCACATGGGATGGATCTGGCACGTACTTCCTCAACATAGAAACATGAAACACATCATGAACTGTCGAGAGTGATGGTGGCAACGCCAAGCGATAAGCTACAGGGCCAATCCGCTCCAGAATCTCAAACGGCCCAACAAAACGGGGACTCAGCTTTCCCCTCCTTTCAAATCGTAAAACACCTCTCATAGGTGCTACTTTTAAGAACACCTTATCCCCTATCCCAAACTCAAGATCCTTCCGCCTCACATCCGCATAACTCTTCTGTCTACTCTGAGCGGTATGCATGCGTGATCTAATCTTCTGAATCGCTTCGTTAGTAGACTGAACTAACTCAGGACCCATCAATCTCTGCTCACCTACCTAACCCCAGCAAACCGGGGATCTACAACATTTGCCGTACAGGGCCTCAAACGGTGCCATGCCAATAGTAGCCTGATAACTGTTATTATAAGCAAATTCCATCAAATGTAGGTGGGAGTCCCAGCTACCTGGAAATTCCAATGCACACGCTCGCAACATATCCTCTAAAACTTGGTTCAGACGCTCAGTCTGACCGTCAGTCTGTGGATGGAAAGCTGTACTAAAATCTAACCTCGTGCCCATAGCAGTCTGCAAGCCCTTCCAGAATTTGGAAGTGAAACGGGCATCTCTATCAGAAACAATCGACACTGGCACTCCGTGCAATCTCACTATCTCAGACATGTACAACTGTGCCCACTTACTAGCAGTATAGGTGGACTTACCCGGAACGAAGTGCGTTGACTTAGTAAGTCTGTCCACCACAACCCAAATCACTGTAAATCCCCTCAGAGTTCTCGGTAGCCCTGTAATGAAATCCATGGACACGTTCTCCCACTTCCATTCCGGTATGCTCAAGGGTTGTAATAAACCCGCTGGTTTCTGCCTTGGTGCCTTAACCTGCTGACACACCAAGCATTTACTAACAAATTCTGCTACTTCCCTCTTCATGTTACGCCACCAATAAACCCGCTTCAGGTCCTGATACATCTTCGTACTACCTGGGTGCATGGAAAATGGGGAACTGTGAGCCTCAGATAATAATTCTGTCTTAACCGCACTATCTGACGGAACACAGAGGCGTCTCTCAAACAACAGTCCACCATCAGAGGATAACGAGAACTCAGCCGTTTGCCCTGCCTCTGCTAGGCCACGTTTCTCAACCAGATAAGGATCGTTACTCTGAGCATCAATGATCCTTTGCCTCAAAGTCGGCTGTACCGTCAACTGGGCTAACTGCATAGTAACTGCCCCTACTGACACTGCAATCTCAGCCCGCTCGAGATCCCGATGCAATGGGGCCTGTCGGGTAATAAGTGCTGCCGAATGTGATACCTTTCTACTAAGAGCATCAGCTACCACATTTGCCTTACCCGGATGATACAGTATCTCACAATCGTAATCCTTCACTAACTCAAGCCACCTTCGCTGTCTCATATTCAATTCTTTCTGAGTAAAGAAGTATTTCAAGCTCTTATGATCTGTGAATATCTGTATCTTTTCACCATATAAATAATGCCTCCATATTTTCAAAGCAAAAACCACTGCTGCCAACTCTAGATCATGTGTAGGGTAGTTCTGCTCATGACTCTTCAACTGACGAGACGCATAAGCGACCACCTTACCCTGCTGCATCAAAACACAACCCAAACCCTTCTTGGAAGCATCACTATAAATCACAAAACTGCCAGAACCTTCAGGTACAGTAAGAACCGGTGCGGTAACCAGCTTCTGTTTAAGGTTCTGGAAACTGTCCTCACATGCCTTGCTCCAAACAAAAGGAGCTCCCTTTCTGGTCAACTGAGTAAGAGGAGTAGCTATACGAGAAAAGTTCTCCACAAACCGTCGATAATAGCCTGCTAAACCCAGAAAGCTACGAACCTCACTGACTGTGGAAGGTCGGGTCCAACCGGTGACTGCCTCTATCTTAGTTGGATCCACAGAGACTCCAGCCTTAGAAACCACGTGACCCAGAAAGGACACCTGCTTCAGCCAAAACTCGCATTTCGAGAACTTTGCATACAACTTATTATCCCGAAGTGTTTGCAAAACCATACGTAAATGCTCCTCGTGTTCGGCCTCCGTCTTGGAGTATATCAAGATATCGTCGATAAACACAATCACAAAAGTATCTAGGAACTCCCTAAACACTCTGTTCATCAAGTCCATAAACACTGCCGGAGCATTCGTCAAACCAAAAGACATCACAATAAACTCGTAGTGTCCATACCTGGAACGAAATGCTGTCTTCGGTACATCCTCATCCTTAATCCTCAGCTGATGGTATCCCGACCGAAGATCAATCTTAGAGAACACTGTGGCTCCCTGTAACTGGTCAAATAGATCGTCAATCCTGGGCAAGGGATATCTGTTCTTTACGGTTACTTTGTTCAACTCCCTATAGTCAATGCATAGACGCATCGATCCATCCTTCTTCTTAACGAATAAAACTGGCGCACCCCAAGGTGACACGCTCGGTCGAATGAATCCCTTATCAAGCAATTCCTGTAACTGTATCTTCAGTTCCTTCAGTTCTGCGGGGGCCATTCTGTAAGGGGCTCTGGATATAGGAACCGTGCCCGGCTCCAACTCTATGGCAAACTCAACCTCCCTGTGCGGAGGTAACCCTGGAAGTTCCTCAGGAAAAACGTCCGGATAGTCCCGCACCACCGGTTCTGACGACAGGGATACATCGACCTCTCTAGTATCCACCACGCTTGCCAAGATACCCCAAGTACCCTGACTGAGCAGTTTACTGGCCCTGATGGCTGAGATTACCTGAGGCAACGACTTTGACCCTCCTCCCTTAAATTTAAAACTGGCCATCGAGGGAGGGTTAAACGTTACCTCCTTACGTGAACAATCTATGCTGGCGTGGTTAGCGGCCAACCAATCCATACCCAGGATTACATCAAAGTCCAGCATATCCAGGACTATCAGCGTTACTTCAATCACATGGCCTGCTATCTCAATCTGGCAGGCTTTCACCTTTTCCTTCGACAACATACATTCCCCGGAAGGAGTAGATACTGATAGAACATGGTGTAAGGGCTCTACCTCTAAGCGGGCATGCAACACAAATGCGGAAGAGATAAAAGAATGTGACGAACCCGAATCAAACAAAACTAAAGCGTAATGCCCCAACACTGGGAGCGTACCTGTCACTACTGTGTCTGCCTTCTTAGCCTCAGCCCTGTTGGTAGCAAAGACTCTACCCTGATGTGGAGCACCTGCTCCCTGATTCTGCGCGTTCCCCGTGAGTCTCAACGGGCATCTATCAGCTGTATGACCCTCTTGCCTGCACTTAAAGCAAGTCCTGGTCCCGAATAAGCAACGGCCCAAATGGTGCTTCCCACAAGTGGTACACAACGGCTTCCCTCTGGCAGCCTCCCCTGCCTCAAAAGGTTTCTGCTGGAAGCTGCGAAACTCACCACCTGATCTAAAATTCCGCTGTGGCACTGGAACAGGCTGCTGCTCAGCCTTCCTCTTCTGTCCCGATGACGAACCTCTACCAGCGGTCTTAGACGAGTTAGCCCTCTCCTGTAAACTGAGATCCACTGCCAGGCGCAGTGCATCGGCATGAGTAGCGGGTCGGAAAGCTCGGACCAAACCCTGAATGTCCAGTCGGAGGCCTCTAACAAACTTATCAGCTCTGGCCGCCTCGGTCGCTATCATCTCGGGAGCGAAGCGGGATAACATGTCAAACTCCGCATCATACTGCTCCACTGTCATGTCACCCTGCTCTAAGTTCAGGAACTCCTGCTGCTTGGCATCTCTCAAACTGGCAGAGAAGAATTTCGCATAGAAACTCTCCTTGAACTGCTGCCACGTGATCTGACTCACATCACCACCTAGCATCCTCTCTGTAGTCTCCCACCATGCAGTACCTCTGTCAGTCAACATAAAAACAGCACACTGAACCTTCTGATCCTCAGGGCATTTCATGTAACGGAATATGGTCTCCAAGGACGATAACCACATCTGAGCCCTGGTGGGGTCCTCCAAAGACCCATCGAACGTCGTGGGATTATACTTCCTGAAATCCCTCAGGTGCTTAGCCTCTGCTGACAACTGATCCGGCACAAACTGGGGCACAACTGGTACCGGAGCCGGAGCTGGAGCAGGAACTGGTGCTGGAGCTGGCGCTGGAGCTGGCGCCGGAGTTGGCGAGGCAGGCTTCTGCTGCTCCCGCATCTGCATAATCAAATCTCTAAACCTCTGCTCCATGGCGGCTAGGTCCGCGTGAGTAACTGGCGCAGCCGGGTCAGGGGCTTGGGCTACAGGCTGCACCTCAGGCTGAACGCGTCCTGCTCCCCTTCCTCGGCCTCCTCGGCCACCCCTACGTGCACCTCTCCTTGGTGGCATTTCCCTAACAACCACCAACGATTCCTTTAGTCATAAATGGTAATTGAATTTGCAGTTTAACTTAGGTAAGGTAATGCATGTAGAGTTATACATATACTTTCATGAGAGCGTACCTGACGAGCGGCAAGGATCGTTTCAGCCATAAGGACACAAAACACAGACTCACATTATAAGCCAGTCTACAGAACCTAAAACTTAGGCTCTGATACCAACTGTAACGACCCAACTTTCCGGACTAAGCTGAGGTCACTACCAAATACCAAAACTCGACCATTCAACATAAAATTTAAAACGGACCAGTTACGATTCATTAAAACATTAGAAACCTTACAAAAGACAGTTTCGGGCCCTATTTTAAATAAATCAAAAAGTCACAAAATAAAAATATCAAGTCACCAGTCCAGAATCACAAGTCAAAATATTCTGACAAAATACATAGCGGAAGCGATAAGAAAACCAGACGCGTCCATATGGCCTTCACGCATCCTTCCTGCCCCTCGTCGGTCTGCCCCTCGCTAAGCCCCTACCTGAAAAGTTAAAGAAGAGAAAGGGTGAGTATAAACATACCCAGTAAGGGACCCACTACTGGGCCCGTTAGGGAACAACAGTTAACTTCCTATTCGGGGGTACCCTACATAACAGTCTAGTGGTTCCGTAGAACGCACATATCAGTCTAGTGCTCTCGAAGGATGCACATATCAGTCTAGTGCTCCCGAAGGATGCACATATCAGTCTAGTGCTCCCGAAGGATGCACAGATCAGTCTAGTGCTCCCGAAGGACGCACCTATCAGTCTAGTGCTCCCGAAGGATGCACACATCAGTCTAGTGCTCCCGAAGGACGCACCTATCAGTCTAGTGCTCCCGAAGGATGCACTTATCCGTAAGGCACACTACCCCATAGACGAAGCTAACTGTTACCCCTCAGTCCATACTGAACTGTCTACATCAATCACATCCCAACGGCATTCATATTACAGTTCCGCCATAGGCTTTGTCAGACAGATAGTATAGGTTTAAACATCTACACCCTCAGCTGCTATACGCATCACCAATTCGCACACCAATAGGGAAAACCCTAGGTCCAATCGACTAACCAACCAAAACCGGACTCACTGTCCTTCCCCGTCCAAATTCCATGAACCACATCCAGACCAGTGTTTTACTACATACTGAACCGTAACTTCAAGGTCCATCAACATAAAATCTCAATCCACAATTCGCAGTCACAGTATATTTACATCAGACAAATATAATAACAGTACTTAACAGTCAACACGCATACAGTTATTCAGTACAGTCACTAACGTGTAATCCCCTGTGGATTACTACGTTTTCAGTCTGGATTCGGGGTCCAGTAGTAGGAAAACCCTTACCTGATACTCGGTTATGCCCCTCGATCGAATCCACGCTCAACAGATCCACCTAACGAAACACGAAAGTTTTAGTTGATGACTTTAGTAGAAGTCGTTTTAAAAAGGTCGGAAGCGACATCCGTTGACTTACCCAAGGAAAGGAAGCTATCTCCAACCAGGCCTGCCGCGGGACCCGAGAACTTAAGCGTCAACTCTGTACTACCTTCAAGGGAGAAAAGTAGGGCCATATCTTATTCCAACATTCAACTCGAATCGGACGAGGTAACATTAGGGAATTCATCAAAACAATCCTTACCGAAGACTCACCGTGAACCGAATTGGAGGAAGGAAGGCTTAGGTGGCTCGGCTCGGCTCGGCTTGGACTCGGCTCGGCTCGGCTCGGCTTAACTCGGCTTGGTTCTCGGCTCGGCTCGGCTCGGCTTAACTCGGCTTGGTTCTCGGCTCGGCTCGGCTCGACTCGGCTCGGCTTAACTCGGCACTCGACTCGACTCACTCGGCTCGCTCGGCTCGCCTCACGCGGCTCGCTCAGCTCGGCTCGCGCGGCTCGCTCGGCTCGGCTCGCGCGGCTCGCTCGGCTCGGCTCGCGCGGCTCGCTCGGCTCGGCTCGCGCGGCTCCCTCGGCTCGGACTGGAAGCGGGTCTCGAGTCGGCTTGGACGAAAACGGGCAGCACGGTTTTGAGGGTTCTTTCTTCCGGCGAACGACGGCGGCGGCAATTCGCGGACGACACACGAGGGACGCGGTTGGCTGCTTCGTGGAGCGGCGACGAGCGGCGGCAGATCTGCTGTTGTGTGAGGCCGAGAAGGAATCGAAAATGGATGGCTACGGCGGACGGCGCTCCCCTCTGTGTTCTTCCGGCGTCGGAGCAAGAGATGAGGACGGAGAGGATGGGTGATGGTGGTGGAGACGAAGGCAGAAGAGAAAAAGAATGGAGAGACACGGCGGTGATGCGGAAATGAAGAAGGAAGAGATGGAGACGATGGATGGCGGCGTCGGGCGAGGAAGGAGGAAGAAGAGAAGAAAAAAATTTCGGGGGGGGGGGGGGGCTCGCGCGCGGGGCTAGGTTTCCTCCTCTCCCCTTTTTTTTTTAAAATATATATATTTATATTTATATATTAAATTAAGAAAATAATAATAATAATAATAATAAAGTAATAATAATAATATATTAATAATATTAATATTAAATAAATAATAAATTAATATTATGTAATAATAATGTTATTGTTTTAAATTAATAATATTACTATAATATTAAATAATAATAATAATTATAATATTAATATTATAACAAATAAAATAAATATTAATAATAATAATATAATTAATATTATATTATTATTATATCAACTTACACCAACATTTTAGAATTCTGAATAATTTACATAAAACGAGAAAATTTTACCTTAAATTTTCGGAGCGTTGCACTTATTAAGTTAATTTAAATTAAATTAAATTAATATTAAAATGATTAATGAATTAAATAAATAAATTGTAAAGACCCAACCTCTTAAACTAAGTTGTGGACTTTACTTTAAAAGAAAAGAATTAAAATTTATTTAAAGTAAATAGCAAATAAAACAAAACTTCAAATTGTTGTTAAAATTATAAATAGAATGTACGGAAATAAATTAAAACAGAATTCCTATCTCGGGCCCTACTAGTTTTAAAGGGAAAAACAAGGAAATAAATAGAATAAAATAGAATGAAAAGAATATCGACACTGAAATCTGACACATGACGTAAGCGGAAGCAAACGTGTGCCTATGGCTCGCCACGGTCACTTCTGGTCATTCGTCAGCTTGCCTTTGCTCTTACCTTTACCTCTGCCTGAAAAATAGAAATAGAAAGAGTGAGTATAAAAATATACTCAGTAAGAGACCCACTACTAGTCCCGCTAGGTGCTTGTTAACCTCTTATTAGAGTCCTGAAGAGTGGTACCCCTGAACTAGCACGTTCCCGAACACGTGCAAACTGTGATCCCTTAGGAACGAGCTGGTCTTTGGTGAACCCCAAGGAACACCTAAGACGATTGGGCTGCGAACTACACAGTCATAAAAAGAGTGGTGATCCCGAAGAACACTCATATGGGTACGACTCTAATAGGTAAAGCTAACATACACCCTATCCATAGCATGCACATACATATCCTATCCTATCATATCATATCATATCATATCATAACATATCATGCCATAACATGTTATACCATACATATCCTATCATATCATATCATATCATGTCATATCATCCTCAATCACAATATTGTATCAATAAAACGTAGGTGATAACATCAATGCATTATCAACTTTAACCACAAAGTCATCCAGCAGTCACATTTACAATATCAGTTTCTATCTGTAACCTCAAGTTCTATAGCTACCCATCATCAGTACATAACCATTCATACATGCGGTCTCTTTAAATTAAACTCGAGGGTTTAGTAGTAGAATCTCTTACCTGGAGATTAGCTTAATCCAAGAAATAAAATCCTGACGGCTAGATCAAGCTTTCCAAGGAAGGTCCTGAACATTAAGGGTAAAATGCTAAGAAAATAACTCAATTTGTAGTTAAGTTAGAACCCAAAAATCTTGTTGATTTAACTTACCCAAAAATCGAGGTCGATCTTGATTTAGACTTAGTTGGACAAACTTCCAGCTCGGTTTTCAGCTCAATCTAGGCAATTTAATCCAACAATTAATTAATTAGAGTCTGAAATTAATATTTGTTGGACACTAACCAAAACCCATCCAAACTTACCAACAAAAATATAGGTAAAAGCCAACAATGGGTCAAATAGGGTGCAAACAAGCTTGACAGCTCAAATAGCTCGACTAGAGGGGAAAAATTGGCTAGCAGCTCGACTGAGGAAGAAGGTGGCTCGGGTGGATGCAGTCACGACTCGGGTAGGGTCGGCTCAAGGTGGACGGCTCGGGTAGGCGCGCACGTGGCTTGCACTTCGCAAGGCGCTGGTGCGGCTCGGGTATGGCTGGCGCGACTTGGGGCGGAAGGACGGCGCTCGGCTTGATGCAGCTGATGGAGAACGTCTCGGATCGTGATGGCTTACGAAGGTCAGTGACGTTCGACCGACGGAAAAATAACTCGCGATGCTCGGGTGTGCGATCGACGATCTCCGACGTGACTGGGGTGGAGCTCCAACGACGGCTGATGGACGACCCGACGTGATGGTCTACGGAGACGTGCGGCGTGAAGACAATCGACTCCGTTGCTGATTCGGATGGGTGACGGCACTCCCGTCGATGGGTGACGGAAATCGGCGGACGGCTTGACTTAGCTCAATAACGGAAGATGGCTGACGAAACGACGACGACTTCAACGGTGCGGGGAAAGATGCGACGGAAAGGACGGCTGACGCAACTTGGGTGCGGGTTGTGGTGGCCGACGGTGAGAAATAAGGTGGCGACGGCGGAGCAAGGGTTAGGATTTGTTAATGAAGAGGAAAATTATGGTTTTTGTGAGGAAGAAGATGCTGAATAGTGCCTCACGTTTTCCAATGGCCTTTTTAAAGAAAAATTAATAATAATATAATAATTATTATTTTTCTTTTTATCTTTTCCCTAATTTACTCTAAATAAAACCACTCATTCTCTTTCTTCATTTAAACCCATCAAATCTCCCTTTTTATCTTCTTTTTATCTTTTCCCAAATAAAATCACATATTCTCTCTCCTCAACCAATCCAATCATCTTTATCTTATCAAACTATCTTTTCATAATAACTATATTATTTAATAATACAGTTATTAATTCCTTAAACCAAATAATACCTAAACATAAATAACCAAAACAAACATAAATTCCAACTTAACAACAATGAGATATTTTTCAAATATCCAATAAAATCAAATCTCCATAAAGTAAAATACTTCAACATTTAAATGACATCCAAATTAATTTCAAAATTACACTTAAGATAATAAAATTAAATTCCTTAAATTTTTGGGACGTTACATAAATGATCATATTTAATTGATCATTCATTTAAATCATACTTAAATGAATATCTCTCATATAACCTATAGTTTAAATTTTATTAAACTAAACTATAACAATTAATTGGACAATTAATTAAAAGTTTTTTTTTCAAAAATATAACAAAGCGACATAATATTTACACTGTGCAGAATAATTTTGAAAATGGAAAAATCACACAGACCCACAATGGAAAATACAAAAAATGCTCCATGATTAATTGGCTCCCAACGTGCATAATATATTTGGTAAACAATTGTTTAGATTTGACTATTCTTTGCTACACGATCTTTTATATTTGATCATTTAGATTTAAGTAGTCAAATCTAAACGATTTTTTTCAAGATTCTTTGGTACATGATTGTTTACATTTGGCTATTCTTGGTACACGATCATTTAGATTTGGTCGCGATTTTTTTTCAAAATTTTTGGTACACGATCTTTTAGATTTAGTATATAATTGTTTAAAATTTATATCGTTTACATTTTGGTAGGCCAATGTAAACAATTTTTTTTTAAAGATTTTTTGGTATACGATCGTTTATATTTGACTATTCTTTGGTGCACGATCATTTAGATTTGATTTTTTAAATTTGGATAGCCAAATCTAGACGATTTTTTTTTCAAGATTTTGTGGTATATGATCATTTAGATTTGGTACATGATCGTTTAGATTTGGCTACTGAAATCTAAACGATATTTTAAGATTCTTTGTACACGATCATTTAGATTTGACTACCTAATATCAAAAAAAAAAAATGATCTTTTATATTTGACACACGATCTTGAACAACCAAATAACAGTTTGAAAATAAAATTGCAGAATAAGAAGAGAAAAGACGATGGAAAGGAAAATAAAAATTGCAGAAGAAAGAAGATGGAAAGGAAGGAAAAACCTGGAATACTTAAAAAAATAGCTTTTATATTTGCCAGCTTTATGGGATTTTTGATTTTGTTATATGGGCTGTAAATGTTTGGGTGTTTTGTTATATTAATGACAAATTAACCATTAATTAATTGCTAAGTTAAATATCTAATATTTAATTTAAACGAAATTTGAATCATATTCACATATATAAAATTCTCATATAACCTACTGTTTTAATGTGTATCATAATACAAATATTAAATCTTAACCTATAAGTTTTAATATGAATCTAATTTACATTAAATTAATATTTGAACTCATTCAAATGGTTTTATTCTCTCCTAAATTAATTTTGAATCATATTCAAAATTAAAATTTATATAATAAAGTTTATAAAATATAAGTTTTATATTATAATATATCAACATTTGAGATTAATTGACTAAACTCATTAACGACCACATTAATAAATATTCCTTGGTTGTGTGTATACTCCATTAAAGACTCATAGTTGAATTCTTCTTACTGTATATATCTATGTCCATGAATATATACTAATAACAGCAAGTTAGTCATTCACAAGTGTTCGTAGGACCAGCTAGCTCAAATTACCGGTTTTATCCCTAAGTTATTTCTAGACCTTAAATATTAGTGTTCCTCTAATGAACAACCTGTTTATGGTTTAACCAATAAACAGAATCCCCTTTCGTACTACAAAGAGGGTATGGCCCTTTTTTTAAGCCTTTAGAGACATCATTTAAGAAAACACTTATCTACTTACCCTAAAGACGGGAATAAGTGAATTCCATTTTGTGTGATTATATTCACAACTCCCTCCCCGCAAATAGAAATTTATAATACACTAATTATTAAGACTAAGTTACCTAGGTCATCTTAATGAAATAGGAACCTGACTAATGGAATCACATCTAGTTGTTACTATTTTATGATCTGGTCTTATGCAAACTCATTGTATAGGATATCCCAACTCGCATGTCACCTACGAACGCGTTGGATCGTTGCATTTGTATCAAATACAAAATGAATCATATCCATAGTGTTACGAGGAAAAGGTAACCAACCTTATCCTATACTATAGACCCTTTAAATAGTATCTCAAATATTGATTCATGTATGTCACTATATATAGTTTAAGACTTATCAAATAGCTTAGGAGGTTAGTTTATTGGATTTAGGTTTTTTTTTTTTTTTAAAAAGACTAATAATCAATAACACTTTATTAAAATTATAATAATAACACTTTATTAATAACGATATCAATGAATTACATTTACTATCCTCAAGTTTTAGGACATAAAACCCAATAATTTTGAGCTTAGGGGTTTTAAACCTCAACCTTCATGTATTGATATTAAAATCCTTGTACTTGCCACTGAGAATTTTGGTTCGATATAGTCATTGTTAGATATTAATATTGTATTTATAAGGAGGAGCCTAAATATAATGAATGTGAGACGATCTCCCTCATAGGGGAAGTCTAAGCATACTGTATTAAGAAGATCTAGTTCATGAAAAGCTTATGGAAGTGGGAGAGCTCAAACTTAGAGGGAGCCTAATTGAAATTGAAGAGAAAGCGATATGTGAGTAACTAAATAATGGGTCTGTCAGATAAGTACTTTTGTTGTAATTGCTAAACTTTTTGAACGTACTGTCTCCCTAACATAGTGAGTTTGCATCGAACTACATTATCAATCTTTGTGTCTTTATCGTTCACTTTGCTTCAGCAATAACCCACTTGTCGTACATATTGTTTGTGACATCGTGCTTGACATTATGTTCTATGTTAACTCCTCCTGCATTCAATTGGTATTAGAGCGGGTTGATTGCTAGTTCATTGAGTCTTCTATTTTAGATGGTGAAAAAAATCTTTATGATTTTCTTTTTTTTGTTAACAAAGCATATTGGTAAAGTTACGAACTTTTGAACAAGTTTCTTCATTATTATAATTCTTGACATGTAAGAGATGTCGATAACAACTGCAACTCCAGTATGCTGAAGAACTCTAAATCTTTTGATAGAAAAGAGAAGGTGAACAGGAAGCGAGCAATACCAAAAATAATCGAAATATAAAATTTAAATGTAGAATGCAAAGAGTTTAATCTTTACCAAGCTAAATATCCAAACTTTATGAGAAAACAAAGTAAAGGGTACTTAGTTACATCATTAGATGATGAATAATCAATTAGAGTAGTGAATTCAATATTTAGATTCGTGTTTTGATAGATTGTGTTTCTTTAGAAGAACATGTGGAACGTGATACTGTAACCATGAAGTTGAATGAAATGCATAGGGATTCAAGTCTCTCTTCTCCTAAGTTTGGGAACTTCACAAAATTTATTTTTTGTAAAAAAAATTATTATTTTTATTTATTTTCATTTGCTTAATTCATTTTGTTCATCTTCCATTGTTCATCTTAACCCTTGTTAAATTTCTAGTTAAAATTTCTCAAAGTTTTTAAATTTTTTTAGTTTAATTTTTTTTAAGTAATTTGAAATCTTTCATAAAACTTTTTTTTTCTTTTAAAACCATTTATAAATTATTGCTTTAAAATTATAATTTTAATGTTTTTACAAACCTTCAAAATTTACCATAAAGGTTTCATAATTGAAGTTTTCTAATAACTTACCTCATTTTTTACTAAAAACAAATCGAAATACAGAGGTATCTATAAGTCTCTTGTTTATAGATTCTTGAGGTGAGGCATCGGTATTTTTTCGAGTATGAGATATAATTACAAGAAAAAAAATGAATTTAAACACTTATGTTTTTCTTAATGAAATTCTTTATTCAAATATTGTCTAAGGATGAGTTTTGAGAAATTGTAATAATTCCCCACTCTTAAGGTGAATAAAGTTTTCTCAATATAGTATAATCGATGGAATGCTCTCAACTTATTTTATGAAATCATTGCTTCAAATACTAAAGTAATGAATAGTGAAATAAGACATGTTTAAAAACGGAGAGTTTGTCAAAAATGGTAAATTTAACAAAATATTAAAATATATATCAAAATTTGAGATTCTATTAATGATAGACACTGTTATTCTTCTATCAGTCATATTGATAGACAATGATAGAAGTCTATTAGTCTATCATTGATAGAATCCAAAATTTTGCTATATGCTATAAATATTTTAGTTTATTTTACTATATTTAAAAAAGTTCATTTAAAAATTTTATTTTCCCAAATGAATTAAATAATAATTTTACTTCAAGATATATAATTTGGACACTATTTTCTAAATAAGTGCTATGGGGTACTAACACTTCCTCATACATAAATGATTCTCGAACTCATAGTTTTTGTGGAACATTTTTTTATTGATTTACTTTATTTTAGTATCCAATTACACCGTAAAAAAGGTCGGTGACATATTTTTTTTTGTTTTTTTTTTTCAGACTAACCCACTTTTTGAAGATGTTGGCTGCTTTCCGTTGTCTCGAGCACTCGACAACAAATATCAAATTTAAAATTAATCATGGTTTTATTTGGAAAGTACGTCACTGTTTTTAAAACGTTAAGACAATTATAAAAAAAAAAAAAAGAACAAATAATAATAAGGGAAATTGTATTGGGTGGCACAATAAAAATCCAATTTAGCAATATTAGCACTAACATTTTCAATTTTGCAAATATAGCAATTTTTTTAATTTTGGTTGATATTTCTTATTTTATTCTTTTTATTATTCCAAAATTGTCCTTCTTTGGTGTTTTCTCTTCCTCTTTCGTTTTTCTTTATTGTTCTCCTTCATTTTTCGTTTTCTTCTTCTCTTCTCTATCGTTCTTCTTCACCATTTCTCCTATTCACCTACTTCTCTTCTCCTCGTCTTCTTCTGCCTCTTCTTCACTGTTCTTCTCCACCATCCTTCTATTCTCTCTTCAATTTCGTTCTTTTAGATTTCTCCCTCTTCGTCGGCTTCTCTTTTTTTTTTTTATCATCTTCTCCTCATCTTCTTCTCCTATTCTCCTCATTTTTTCTTCAGAGAAAACAAGAATTATGTATGTATTTCTTCCCCTTTTTTTGAAGCACTAATATTATTTCTGTAAATTGCTCATATATTATTTATTAAAATTAGGGCTACGATTAATTCTTCCTCATCTCTTTTATTTGTTCATAATATCTTTTATCGAAATGAACATTATAGATCAGTTTGGTTTTATTTAGTTACGTTCGGTTCATTTTTTTTTTAATTTGTATCAGTTTTTTATATCAATGGTATGATATACTTATATTATATGTATTAGTTGACTGATATACTTGCTACGTGTTTTTTATTTTTCCAAAATTGTTGCAGTTCATTGTAGTTATGGTTAAATTGGCAGTAATTGTTTTTCAAAGTGGTCAATGGGATGAGCAACATTACTACATGGATTACAAAACAAATTGTTTTGTGGTTGATGGAGCGATATCATCATTTGATTCTTTTGTGAACTTGATTCATACTGAAATTCAGGTTGTGTCATTTATTAAACTTTCAGTTTTAATTTGTTGACTATAGGCGATAATGATGTTCAACATGTTATTAAGATTGTAAACATACCATAACAACTGTATCGACAATACATAAAGTGTATCATGCTTAGTGCATCAGGTGTATTTAATTAATTGAGTGTATCAACAGTGTGTATCAACAACATATCAAGTGTTTCAAACTAATAATATGTATCAACGAAGTTTAGTAAGTGATTAAGTGTATTAAATCTATCAAGTGTATCAGCAAACAATAACAAGTGTATCAACGATATATAACATGTATCAATGATATATAAAGTGTATCATTCTTAGTGCATCAAAGTGTATTTAATTGATTGAGTATATCAACAGTTGAGCAACTGTATCAACAACATATCAAGTGTATCAAACTAATAATATGTATCAATAATGTTTAGAAAGTGATTAAGTATATTAAATCCAACGAGTGTATCAAGAAACAATAACAATATAAAGTGTATCATTCTTAGTGCTTCAAGTGTATTTAATTGATTGAGTGTATCAACAACATATCAAGTGTTTTAAACTAATAATATGTATCAGTGAAGTATTAGAGAGTAAAAAAAAGTGTATAAGCAGTACATCAAATCAGGTGTATCGACGGTATATATTAGTGTATCAACAATATATATTGGTGTATCTACCGTATATATTGGTGTATCAACTGTATATATTGGTGTATCAACCGTATATATTGGTGTATCAGTAATGACTGAAGGGTAACTTCGTAATTTTAAAATGCGGGCTGGGCTTCAATTTTGTTATTTTTGCAAATGTAAAAATGATGTGCTATGAGCCTAATTCATGATACTATAATTGTCATATTTGCAAGAGCCTCTAATAATAAAACAGTTATCAAATTAATTTTAAAACCTTAAAAATAATTTTTTTTAAGGAAAAAAAATAACTATGCTAAAATCTTAAAAATTTGGCACTACATTGATTCAAAATGAAAATTTTCATTTTTCAGTTCAAATTGTATATATTCAATTGGATCTTGCTGAAGTTTGATGTCATAATGGCATTTCTCGGTACGGTCTTGCTTTCCTAGTTAACATGAATAAGATATACTCGCACTTGAGATGTCCAACCACTACCACACTTTACTAGTGTCTAAATTAGGTATTAAGAAATGTAATACTTCAACTAAGCACACAAGAAGTAATATCAAAAATCTCTTTTAAATATCACTTGCCTTTCCTTTAGGAGTTGTCGAGTGGATGTTATTTACACACTACAAGAATTGGGAGTTCTCAATTCAGAAAAGGAAACGTTATTTCAGATGCCTTTTTGCATACGTCGGAACACGACGAAAACATTATTTTAATATTACCTTGTCTCAATGTTTCATGACAAACATAAAAAAACATCAGAAAAGAAGAAGCCCTTCCCGACGTATGGGTCTAGGGTATCGGAAATAGTTTAAAATTAAAATAAATGTTCGACTTTTTTCGATGCAACATGTATGGCGTCGGAACTGGGTAACATAGCTCCCAACAGCTTGCATGGGACATTGGAAAAAACTCGGACATTAATTATGTTAGAGCAAGGTTCCCAACGGGTCACACAAGGAGTCGAGAAGGATGATACCTTGTCTCGATGCGATTAGTGATAGGTCGATAATGGTTCAGCTTATTTCCAACGATTCACTAATGGCATCGGATAATTGGCAAAACTCCCAACGTCTTCGTGGTGCGTCGGGAGTTCCTCTTTAAATTTCGTTTCCGTTCTGTAAAAGACAAAATTGAAACGAAGGAGAAGAGGAGAAGAAGGACGAATCGCTCATGTCTTGCCCTCGCCGACGTCTGTTTGTCGCTGCTGTTCATCCAATTCTATAAGTTTTAAACTATTTTTTTTTTGTTAGTGTTGAAGTTAGTTTAGGTTAGATAGCTTATAGTTTTGTTTTTTTGAACTTAGTTTAAGATTGAATATTGAATTAGTTTTAGGATATTGAATTAGTTTTGGAATGTGGGTTGAAATTTTGAGGGGGTTATTTGAGAAATTGGGTTGGAGAATGTTTAAATTTTAGTTCCAAAATTTGAAAATTTGAGGGTGAAGAATTAATTGAATGGATTAGAACGAGTTAAGAATTAGGAGGGCTTGAATTGGAATTTTGATTTGGTGGGGGTTTGAATTGGAATTTTTGAATGGGGAGGGGGTTTAATTAGAATTTTGAAAGGGGGATTGTTAAATTGAACTTTTTAAGGGGGTGAAGTAGGTTTAATTGAATATTTGAAGGGGATGGGTTGAAAATTTTTAGGAGGCGGGTTGAGATGAAATTTTAAAGTCGGAAGACAAGGGTTATTACTATTTTAAAAATTTTGTAATTTGTGTTAAGATTCGTTTTGGTTATTTTGCAGTTATGGTAGCCTTTAGTTCAATTTTAGTTGTTTACTTTTTAGTAGTTTTGAATAACTTTTACTAGAAGAAATTTGGCCTTTAATGTCGGTTTAAAACCGACATTAAAGACCTTTAGTGTCACTTGGCAACCGACATCTTTGCGAGCGTTATTAAAGGCTTTTAATGTCGGTTGGGTTTTAATGTCTGTTTATAACCAACATTAAAGAGGCCTTTAATGTCGTTTATAAATCGACATTAAAGACCTTCAATGTCGGTTATAAACCGACATCTTTGATGGTGTTATTAAAACCCTTTAATGTCGGTTGGGCTTTGATGTCATTTTCAAACCGACATCAAAGAGGCAAACAATAAGTTTAAAATCGACATTAAAGCCTTGTTTCTTGGTCCATTTTTATAAATTTATTTTTATTTAATTGTTGTATTATTGTCCATTTTTTATAAACCGATATTGGTTCCATGTAGATAAATAATTTTTTCTCAGTCTAACAAATCAATAAAGTTAATATTATTTTAGAAACCATAATATTTTTCTTTTACATTTGTATACACAAAATACAATCTTAATATTGTATTTATATATACATTCTACGTACAGCAGTACATGCATGAAACAAGATCCTAATACAAGACTATAAGCAATCCTAAATGCCTTCTCAGTCTTCAACCTTCAACGATCGCCTGGCTATCTATACAATTGCTTAGCTTTCAATCTGATATGGTTTTAATCATTCTACAAGCAATATCAAAATGAACCATTTAATTTTTAGAATTCTAAGGCAGCTTCGGAAAAAAAAAAAGTGACATCTTAACAACTTCAATGCACTCAATATTTCAATGGTTAGAGCTAGCCTTCCCTATGTTTACGATAATAAATCTTACACATCTGATGCTTGGAAAGTATTATGTGCAAGAATGAGTTATAAAGTATTATGTTTAGTATATACAATTAGTGGGCTAACCTTCACATATGATGAAAAGCTTGTAACTTGTTTCTAATAGCTAGCTTTTTCTAGATGAAAATTCATCCATTTGAGTAAGACTTTCTCTAGTGCTAGCCCTATGAGTTCTTTCACTTCCTACCAAGTTATTGATAATATTTGTAAGAATTTTTTCAAATAAATCATCCTATGATAATAGTTTTAAAAAGGTTTCAACCGAACAAATCAACTCTTATCATGAAGACATTAAACCAAAAAAATCACCTTGCTATCATCCACCAGTTTCAGAAGTTGAGGAGTTTCTTTCAGATTAAGATCAGCCAGCACTTGATCTACATTTCCAGCATAGGAAAAGAGATAAATAAAGCTAACTCCCAATAGTGAAGAACTTTGCAAATTGAACATTTTTACTACATATGTCTCTCAACAAAAAAAAAAAAAAAAAAAAAAATCAAAAAGCAAATTGACATCCTACCTTATAAAAGTACTTCATAGGGAAAATGTCTTTTGGTTAGAAAAAGGTAAGAGGATTTCTTTAGTGATATCAAGGTGAAACAAAACTTTTGTGCCAAATGTAAAAATGGGGGCTGGTTGGAATCAACTCAAAACAAGTCATTTGAGTTTCATTCCTCTATCCATAACTCTTACGAAACCAAGCTATTAAATGGATGACTTTCTAAACTTTACATAACTTTAGATATGTACTACATGGATGGATAGTTCTTTTCCTTTCAAGAAAGAGGATAATTAAGATGTTTAATGCAAGTTGATGGATGAATGCTAATCATTGTTATCACATCAAACTTTGTTATACACCATGAAAAAAATTGTTTATAAAAACAAATTTGGTTGAAATACCTACCACAAACTGACATTTGATTTAAAAGCTATTAGCTAATGTTTTTGTAGTTTGGTTTTTGTTTTTTCTTTTCAAAAAAGAAAAATAAAATCAAAGTTGGTAGTTAGTATCAAGCAGACCAGTAAACTGTCATTCCCTTAGAAAAATATTGATTTCATATAGTTTCATGAAATAAATACTTTATAAATAAAGTTAGGTTTGTGTTAGATGTATATTACTTAGTTTAATTTGCTTTAATCGTTTGATTTTTTAGTTATATATATAGATGACTTTTTTTTTTTTCTGACTCTTTATGAGAGTACACAGTTGACCCATCCGCAGCTCCTCCAATTCTTTGAGCCTTGACTAGACACTCAGCGCATCATGACTCAAAGTAGTACTAATTTGGAGGGAAGAACTAAAAGGACGAAATTCGAGGGAAGTAGTCATCTTCTTTGATTCATTCTAAGAACTCTGTCCCAAGCGGGAAAAGATTAGAGAAAGGGAATTACGCAAGATGAAATAGGAAGTAGGTTAGAGCTTAGATATTCTGTCCGTTGCACTGCCATAGTCGTCGCGAAGGAGAAGGACGAGGCGTATTATCATATAGCTCTACTCAATGAGAATGCATCAAGATAGAGTGCAATACCACGAATTAGAGGAGCCGATACTGAATGGGAAGGAAGACAATGTTGTCTTACATTCCATAAAGCGTGGGTCAGCCTCTCTTTATATGTCACCAAAGAAGACAAGAAGGCCTATGTCTGGGGAAAGTTCTCCCTTCAAGACATACTGCTCAATCCTCTCTCTAAGCTTCCGCACACGCTCGTGCTGGTTCACAATGGTGGAAAGCCTTTTGTGCTTTGAAGCAGCCTCTGCTTCTTAGGGTTTTTTTTAATCCCTGCAAACAGAAAAACCCAACAAATATTCGAAAACAGGGGAATAGCCACCCCAATCTTGTGATATATTGCATATAAACTAAATTACAAGCAAATAAGAAAGCTTTTGGATCAAAAAATAAGAACAATGCAATTGTAACGGCCCAAACAATTTGGAATTTAATTTTTATTATCTTAAATTTGGTTATTGAAATTTTGGTTGTAATGGAGGAAACTTGATTAAGTATATTTTGACGGTGTAATTCATTAAGTTTTGAGAACAACATAATTATTTTATTTGGATAAATAAATTTGGTAAGTTATTTGTTGAAGATAAGATAATTGAGTTGAGGAGAGAGAAAAAAAACTTAATTATTTTGGTTTAAGATAATGTGATATTTTATTTGAGAAGGAAAATAATAATAAAGACATTATTATTATTGGTTAAATAGGTCTTGGGAAGTGGGTCATCTTCTTCACAAAAAGGAAAAAAATATAAGAGAGAGGGAGGAGACCAAACCCTAGCGTTGCCGCTGCCGCCCTTACGCAGTTGCCATAGCCACCACCGTAGCCGTATCGTGCGTCGCCGCACGTCGAGCGTCGCCTCCGTCTCCAGCCGTCCGCGAGCGTCGAGTCGTCTCGCCATGGAGTAGTGGTCGATCGGCAGCCGCCCCGCAGCCGCCGTACGCCATCGAGCTCCAGTCGTGGTTCAGCCGGATCGTCCCCGCGCCAGCTGTCACGTGTGAAGGAAAGCCACGTCGCCCAACCGTGTCGCTCAGCCGCACCGTCATACGTCAAGCGCTGCTCGTCGAAGCCTGCAAAGCCAAGCCATACCTGCGCCTCTGCAACCCGAGTCGCTCACGCGCACCCGACCCGAACAGCCGCTCCCTCGCCTCCGACCCAGAACTCCACCCGCGTGTTTGCTCCGCGACCCGAGCCACACCCATTCGCTAGCCGAGCCCCACGCCAGCGTGAGCCGCACGTCCGTGTGAGCCGCGCGCGCCCCTGTCGAGCCGCACCTTCTACCGCAAGTTGCACCGCGTTCCATCCCAACCGTTTCACTTCCAGCTGAGCCAGCTGAGCCGCCAAGCTCCTTTTTGCTCTATTTTGACCCATTTTTTGGTAAGCCTCGATAGGTTCGATGTGGGTTTTAATCTATCCAGCTAAGGTTATTCTTACCCTAACTAAGTTGATTGTTGGATTAAATTGACTATAGTTAATTGAAAGCCGAGCTGGGAGTTGTCCAACTAAGTCCAAACCGAGTTCGGTCTTGATTTTCGGTAAGTCACTTCAAGTGGACTTTTGGACCTAAATTCTTTGAGGGTTAAATTATTAATTTGTGGTTTTCTAACCATTTAGGACTTCAACTGCTTGGGGAGCGTGTTTTTATTGCTAGGACCGGTTGAGCAACCCCCAGGTAAGAGAGTCTTCTACTAGACCTTCGATTTACATTAAAGAGACCGCATGTTTGAATTTATGGTTACGTATGAATGGTAGCTAAGTACCTAACTCAAGGTTGTTGAGAGAGAGAGACGAATTTTGACATTCTGCCTGCTGATTGACTCTTTGGTTAGCGTGAATAGTATGTCGATGCTACTGTCTTCGTTCTAGAGACATAGTGGTAGTTGGGGATGACTGATATGATATGTTAGGGTTGGTACGTTATGGTTTGATATGTTATAGCATGAATTGACGTAATCATGACATGTATGATAAGTTATGATGTGATTGATGAGATGTTATGTGCATGCGATATGTAGGGTGTATGTTAGCTTCTTATTAGAGTCGTACCCACATGGGTGTCCTTCGGGATCATCACTATTATGACACAGACATGATGGAGAGACCCGACGGGGTCGCTCACACTTATGACTCCGTAGTCTGACGGGATTACCAGTCTGACATTGACATAGACATGACGTGAGTGATCCGATGGGACCGCTCATAATTCGAGCGTCTTAGGTATTCCTTTGGGAATTACCAAAGACCAGCTTGTTCCTACGGGGGCACAGATTGCAAGTGTTCGGGGACGTGCAAGTTCAGGGGTACCACTTTTCAGGATTCTAATAGGAAGTTAACAGGCATCTAGTGGGACTAGTAGTGGGTCCCTTACTGAGTATTTTATGCTCACTCTTTCCATTTTCATTTCTTCAGGCAGAGGCAAAGGTAAGAACAAGGGCAAGCTGGCGAGTGACCAGAAGTGATCGTGGTGGGCCATAGGGATACGCTTGCTTCCGCTTATGTCAAAATTTGGATTTTAGTATTGCATTTTCAGTTCTTTCTCTATTGGTTATTTTATTTGTTTAAAAGTAGATAGGGCCCGAGTTAGGACTTTGTTTTATACTTATTTTACATTTTCTTTGTTAAATACTTTTTTTATTATTTGAAAATTTGAGGTTTCAGCTTATTCTATTTTAAAACTTTACAAACTTATATACTCTTTTAAACAGTAATGGCTTCGACTTAGTATAAGGAGTTGGGTCGTTACAGTTAGTATCAGAGCTTATGTCCTAGGTTCTGCAGACTGACTTACGATGTGAGTCTTTGTTTAGGTTTGTTTTACCCCTATGGCTCTACGATCCTTTGTCACTCACCAGGTATGCTTTAAGACATTGTTAAATGTTATGGTTACAAACTTGCCTGAATAAAATGAGTGTAGTTAGTATAAGTGTTGTGGTTGTTTTGTGAAAAGTCCTTCTGGTGAAACTTCAGGAAAAGATACCACCGCATAGAGATGCACGTTGAGGAGGTGGTAGGAGAGGCAGAGGGGCTGGTGGACGTACCCAACCGGAAGAGCAACCTGCTGTGCAGGCAGCCGACCCTAATGCACCTGTTACCCAAGTGGATCTCGCCGCGATGGAGCAGCGATATCAAGACATGCTACAGACTGCTTTAGCACCTTTTCTCGCTGCCGAGAAGACCCAGGCCGCCGCTGTTCAGGCCCAGACCGTCTCTCCTCCAGCCCTTGTGGAAGCTCAGCCTGCGCCGGTTCAACTGTCGGCTGAGGCCAAGCACCTGAGAGACTTTAGAAAGTATAATCCTAGAACTTTTGATGGGTCCATGGACAACCCTACCAAGGCCAAATGTGGTTGACGTCCATAGAGACTCTCTTTCGGTACATGAAGTGCCCAGACGACCAGAAGGTGCAGTGTGCAGTTTTCTTCCTGGAGGATAGAGGCACCGCTTTTCAGGACTCTAATAGGAAGTTAACAGGCATCTAGTGGGACTAGTAGTGGGTCCCTTACTGAGTATTTTATGCTCACTCTTTCCATTTCCATTTCTTCAGGCAGACGCAGAGGTAAGAACAAGGGTAAGCTGACGAGTGACCAGAAGTGATCGTGGTGGGCCATAGGGATACGTTTGCTTCCGCTTATGTCAAAATTTGGATTTTAGTATTGCATTTTCAGTTCTTTCTCTATTGGTTATTTTATTTGTTTAAAAGTAGATAGGGCCCGAGTTAGGACTTTGTTTTATACTTATTTTACATTTTCTTTGTTAAATACTTTTTTTTATTATTTGAAAATTTGAGGTTTTGGCTTATTCTATTTTAAAACTTTACAAACTTATATACTCTTTTAAATAGTTATGACTTTGACTTAGTATAAGGAGTTGAGTCGTTACAGCAATAAAGAAAACAAAACTATCCATCTCTTTTGGAATTTACAATTTGTTGAAAATCACATATTAGATTAACATTCGAGCAAGTGCTAGAAGATTATTTTTAAAGACGAGAATTGAACCAGCCAACCTTGTTGTTCCATCGAAGATAGGAGGTGGTCTTGAAACTGAAGTGAGGCCTGAAGGAAGAATTTCCTGGAAAGCTCTTTCACACAAAACACAAAAAAGTGAAAATACCGAAAGAAAAACTAGAATGCTAATCAAAATGGAAAATGAAAAGTGCACAAATTAGAGTTTCATATTCCTACAAAAATTAAAGCATTAAATCTCCGAATGAGGAAAGAAAATACTCACGAAAAATGAAAATCAGCACTACTTCAACACCATACAAAAGAATCTACATACACAATGTAAACTCAAAAAACTGAAAGATTTCATCTTACTCGATGCAACAAAAAAGTTAAAAATTTATTGAAATGGCTTGCTTATTTAGCTTTGTGCAAAATGGCTAGGTTTGTTAAAATCTATGAATAACCATCTCCATTAGCAAAAGCTTGAAGTCTAAAACTTCAAGTGAAGAGCAAAACTATACACAAAAGAAAACTTATGAATTAACACATATATAACATAAATAAGACATTGCATGGAACATTCAATCATTTTAGGGGTTAAATGAAGAACAAACAATATGCAGAGAATTATATTAATTCACTCTGCATTTGTGTGTGACTGCTGAAATTAATGACATGATGCCCCATTTAGTTCTCATAAGCTTACTGTATAAAGAACAACAATGTAATAAAATTAGACAATTCCTAATGCTAATCAGTTGAATTAGAGATTTGGGATTTATAACAATGAACTATATCATCTACCAAGCAATACAATAAATTACTAACAAATTTTTCAGGTGGCAAACCATGGCAAAGAGTTTAATCAATCAAATGCATCATCACTTACAAAGGCTAATAAATGAAAGGTTGCAAATAAGTTAACCATGATCCTATGACAACACATGAATATCAATCTTTGTGTCTTTTTCAGATATTTATTACAAAATCATATTGGACTAGGAAAACAAAACAAACATAAATGATACACCTTTCAAAGCTCATCCCAAAGCTTGAAGAGATTGGCATTGTGAGGGCCATGAAGATTATGGAAAAACTCGTGTAACATTGTAACAAAAACTTTATTGAATGGAAGAAATCTCCATCCTTATTTGGCCTTTGAAGCCTTTAACTTCACACGAATTCCACGTCCTACATTTAACCCTAAAAGTGCTGGATTTTTTGGACTGCAAATTTATTGACAAACATAATGCACAACAACAAAAATTCATCACTTCCTTAGTTCACAAGACTAAAAAAGCACAGGGATAAACCAAGAATAAACATTTTAGGGAATTTGACTTGGTTAAACAAATTTCTCCTTTCATCATCTTTTACAAAAAAAAAAAAAAAAAAACTAAATGATATGAGAAATGATATCTTCAATTTTTCATTTCAAACAACCATCAAGAATAATGCAAAAAAGGAATAGATATAGAATCCAAGAGAAAATGCAAAAAAACAAAAAATCCTTCCATTATAAGTAATAAGAAACAACGTGATGGAAACTTCAGACTAAAAAAAGAAAAGAAAAGAAAAAAAGAAAGTTGAGTGCCTTGTAAGTACATTATATTTACCAAAACTCCAAAAAAACCTTGACTCGCCATTTATGTTCGACGGTGGTGGCGTGCACAACGAAGGTGGTGGGTTCGACGACGACTAGGCATGGGTTGGACACAAGAGATTTCTTCTAGTGGTGGTGGTGGCAAGGGTGGCTATTTTAAGAAGAGAGGGAAGAAAGTGAGATGAGATTGAGGAGAAGGAAAGAAATTGAGAGGGATTGTGTGGCTTGGAGAGAAAAGAGTAAAGTAAGAGAGAGAAACCATTAATTTTTTACAAAATTATAAAAAAATAAAAAAAATAAAAATGAGCTTTAATGTCGCTTTTCAAAAAGAGAATGTTTTTAATGTCGGTTTTAAACCGACATTCAAGCTCACTAATGTCAGTTTAAAACCGACATTAAACATCCGCCTTTTGAAAACTAACATTAAAGCTCCGTTTTTATTTTTTCCACTCGACATTAAAAGTCAAATTTCTTCTAGTGTTTGTTGTTGATTTGGGATAACTATCCTGCAGTTATGGTAGCCTTTTTGTTTTGAAATTGTTTGTATTTCTGAGGGTTATGTAAGGTAGCGTTGTTAGAAGGGGTGAGTAAAATGCAAAGATTGAAGTTGTTTGTGGTTAATTAAGTTATGGTGACTATCCTGCAGTTATGGTAGCGTTTATAGTTTGAAGTTAGTTTTAGTGAAAATTTTGGGGGATTGTATATTCAGGGAAGTATGTTTAGGATGTGAGAGGAGAGAAATATGCTTCTGATCAAATCTATTTATGTTTTAGGGACTTAAATGATGGATAAGAATTGGATGAAACTTAGGAATGAGTTTTACCTTGAGTGTAGAGAGAGAGTGACCCAATTTTTAGAATTTGCCAAGTTTCACGTTGATGCCTATAGACGAATAAGTTGTCCATGCAAGAGATGTATGAACTCAAATTGGAACTCATTAGAGGGTGTGGAACGACATTTTACTGACTGTTGGAATATCCCCTACTACAGAGAATGAGTGTATCATGGAGAGTCAATTAGCTTTAGAGGTACAAAAAACTTTGATGAAGGAACTAGTAGTAGGCAGTTTGATGAAAAAATATGTTTGGTATGCTGAATGATTTACAAGCCCCGATTGAACAGGAAGAGGAAACATAGGAAGGTTGTTTGAAGGATGAAATGTCAAGGAATATTGGGGTAGATATAGATGAATATACAACAAACATATTTTAGGACTTATTGAATGAAGCACGTAATGAGTTGTACCTTGGTTGTTCTGAATTTTCCTCCTTGAATTTTTTGGTTAAGTTGATGCATGTGAAGGTTCTAAATAGTTGGAGTAACAAGTCCTTCGACATGTTGTTACAATGGATGCATCGTGGGTAGGCTGAGATTTCACACGTCAGAACGTGATTCCTGGTGCACTACACAAAACAGTGGATTGATGATAATTGCCGAAAGCGATGCAAGTGGAAGTGGCGACAATAATTTATACGGTGTTATGAGCAAAGTGTTGCACGTTTAATATGCCATGGGAGGAATATTTGACTATTAGTGTCGATGGTATGACATAGACATCAACAAAAGTTAAAGAACACACGTTGAACTAGAGTATAAATCTCTCGACATGTTCCATATTTGGTTCGTCGAGGAACATGTAATTCTTGCACAGCAAGTTTCTTACCTACATGACCCAAAAATGGTAGCAGTTAGAAAGTTGTACAGAATAAGCGTATATGAGACGTCCCAAAAGTGGACGATGTTGAGAATAAGCACCTGAAGGTACTAGAAATGAGCAAAGAGGAGAGCAGATCGATTGTGTGGAGTTGTTCCGACAAACAAACGTTTGAGGCGAGACGTTCGTGTCGCAGGCTGTGGAGGATGCACATATAAATTATCCAAGCAACACTTCTGCTTTTATTTGTCCTCTGTAGTATATAATATATTTTTTACTTACTAAGATAATTTCTAAATTTGTTGCAGAATCAAATGCTAGAACTTTAGTCCTAGCCAACCCTAGAGGGTACTCAACCACTCTTTAGGGACGAGATATGCAAGACGGTATTGGATAGACAATCGGGCTACTCAAAAGACTTTGGTTTGGGACCTAAGCCCAAGACTCGTAGGACAACCAGTGCGAGCAGTGCCACAACCTCATGTTCGTAGTCCATGGTAGAGCTTCAATTACGGACTGTACTTGATGAAGCTATGCTACGATTGAAGAACATACAAGAAATCACGATGCGTTAGCTTCAGAAATGGAATGAATGCGCAAGCGCATTGAAGACATGAGTCGGGCATAGGAAGGACCACTACATGATCCCTAGTTTTGTGGTACGTATATATGTTTCCATTATTCTTAAGTTCTTAAAATGACAATATCCAATTAGGATATGCATTATGTACTAAACTTAGCCACTTTTGTATCATTGTAGGACCTGCGGTATAGAATGACATACAGGCTCTTTGTGCTTTTTTTTGGAACGAGGAATATTTTTTTTATTTCTATTATGAACTTTGTTATATTTTTTGTACTTCTATGTATTATGAACATTTAATTTTTAGTTGAATTTCTGTTTGTATCTCGTAATTTACTAATTTACTAATTTATTTTAAATTTTCTTTAATTAAATAGAAAACGAATGTAAATATTTTAGGAAGATTAATCTTACAGAAACTAAATCTTACAAGAAAATATTACAGAAAAACATTTCAGAAAAAAATAAAAAATTACATATTTAAAATATTTTCCGGTGCAGTACAGATGTCGCGAACATCACGTTGAGGATGGATATTATCGACTTATGGATGACGTCGGATATAAAAACATCGAGAATGTTTATTTCCGATCCATAGTTGACTTTGGGATTGTGGAAGTTGGGGATGTCTTGTCGTTGATGCACAATAAACGTCGGTGACAATAACGTTGGGAGAAGTGTATTTTCGATGCCTTTGTTGGTAACATGTCGAGAATCTCTCTCCCAATGCGTTTCTTCCGACGGTCTTCACGACATTGTGTCTTGCGTCGAGAATTCAGTTCCCGACGTTATTAACACTTACGTGGATGTATTTATGCGTCGAGAGTCCCAATACTTCTTGTAGCGCGAGATGAATTTTGCAAGTTCCTAAAATTTGTTAAGTTTTTCGATGGATTTGTTTCCAATTTATCGGGATGTGTGAATGAAAGAGAGGGAAAAATATCAGGTCTCAAAACCAACAAATGTCATGTTTTATTACATCGATTGCTACCTATTGGTATTCGAGCATTCTTTTCGAAGAACGTGTACACTGCTATTATCAAACTATGTAATGTTTTTTGTGACTTGTGCGTCAGAACGATAAAAGTAAGTGATTTGGACAGATTGTAAGCAAACATCATAATCATACTTTGTAAGTTCAAAAGAATATTTCCACTTGCCTTTTTTAGCGTTATGGTACACCTTGCCTTTCACTTACCGTATGAAATCAAGATTACTGGTCCAGTTTCTTATAATTGGATGTATCCCATTGAAAGAAGTCTACACACTTTAAAACAGTATGTTCGAAACAAAGCATGTCCTAAGGGGTCATTGCAGAAGCGTATATGATGAATGAATCAAGCACCTTTTGTTTGTGTTACCTAAGTGCTATAGAGACTCGATTTACAAGAGTTGAGCAAAATGATGATACCATTCCAGAGGATGAGGTGATTGGTGAATTTGAAATTTTTAAGCAGAAAGTATGACAATTAGGTGCGTCAAGTCTTCGTACTCTATCACAGGAAGAGAAACGCCTCTTCCATTGGTACATCCTCAACAATGTAAACGAAATATCAGAGTATTGCAAGTAAGCGTTTCTTATCTTAGTATTTCTTACGTATAGTTCTTGAGTATTTGTGTATTTGTTAAACATTGTTGTTACACAAATTAAACTCATAATCATTCCTATCAGGAAACATTTGAAACTAATATATCAACATGCTCAAAATGCTATGTATTTGTACAAAAGACATCAACGAAAATTCTCTGAATGGTTTCGAGCATAGGTATATAGCAAGTTTTCATGTGACATGTATGCACTAACATATTTAAGCATGTAAATGTGTATAATTGTTGTCACATTGATTTCAGGTTATAGAACTGCATGAGTCTGGAAATCTATCTCACGATTTCTTCTTACTTGCCATGGAACCATCATTTGACATTCGTTGTTACAATGGATGCATCGTGGGTGGACTAAGATTTCACACATCAGAATGTGATTTCTAGCGCACTACACAAAATGGTGGAGTGATGGTCATTTGTGAAAGCGATGTAAATGAAAGTGGCGACAATAATTTCTACGATGTTCTAGACGAAGTGTTGCACGTTCAATATCCGATGGGAAGAAATGTTTGACTATTTAAGTATCAGTGGTATGACACGGATGTAAACAAAAGTTAAAGAACACATGTTGAATTACTGTACAAATCTTTCAACATGTCCTGTTTTTTATTCGTCGAGGAACCTATAATTTTTGTGACACAAGCCCAACAAGTATTTTACCTAGATGACCGAAAAAATTTAGTAATTGAAAAGTTGTGCAGGTCATCTAGAATAAGCGTATATGGTACGTGCTAGAAGTGGACGATGTTGAGAATGAGCAATTGAATGTATTAGAAATCGTTGTCAGCCATCGAGTAAATGAACACATCGATGATGATACTTTGTGGAGGACTGAAGTTGATCCCATAATTGTTGAAAGACCGGTTGTGCGTCATGTCACTAATGACTTTATAGACGATGTGAATGAACACTTGTCACATGAAAGCGGAACAAGTGATGAGGAATGATAGTGACAAACCACGTACCCACATCTTTATGTACTTTATAGTTCAATTCTAGCTATGTGTTCATATTTTCTTATTAAATATTTGTTTCTACGTCCACAGGTACTATGTCGTCATTCCCGAGCGGTTTTGACGAGATAGATGCAATGTTACTCGAGTTTTCCAGGATTTAGATAACTCTGCGGGAGGGTCATCGTCAGTGGGCGACAATTCGGGTGAGTCTAATAATGGTATGCATTTTAACTAGGATTATTTGAACTTTTTTCTGACATTATATGTTCTTAGAATTTATTCAACGGGTACTTCTTAACCATCTACGACTCCAACTCCTAGGAGACATATGCAGTCCCGACTCCTAGAGCTAGAGCGCTACATTGCAGGCAATAGATGGATTCCAATGACGATCACCCCTAGCGTAGAGAAGCCTATTTTGCCATACGTGTTTTGTGTTTCAGCCAGGAGATAGACATGTGTGTGCAAAAAACATTTTATGTCCGCTGCCTTAAGTGGGCAGACGTAGACAAGGAATACATCGAGGTCATTAAGGGAGACCTACAGGTAAGTCCACTACACATTTCTGTTTTCATTTGAAACATATTTAAGTTAACTAAGCTAATGTGTTGTTTTTACAATGTGTAGCAGTTTTTGTGCTTGATTTCAATGATCAAGCAATGAATAGGTTCGTTGAGCATTAGATGCTCAACACCTTTAAAGAGTTCTGGGACGACTATCACAAGCACTTCAAAAAGTATAGCGACCCCGAAGAGGCCCGTGCTAACCCACCGCACATATTGGTGGGACGTAATGAGGATTGACACTATCTCTGTGACCACTACATGAGCTGTGCATTACAGATGAGCAACTAAACGCTTTGTAATGGTTAATTATGATTTCAAATTTCAATATGTATAAGAAATAAACAACATAATTGTTTTCATGCAGAAGCAGCGAGTCGAAGTTGTTTCTACAACGACAGCACGAGCTTGCTGAGCAAAGAGGGGATCCAATCGACCGTATGGAGTTATTTCGTTAAATACATGTTCGAGACGTGACGTTCGTGTCGTAGGCCGTAGAGGATGCATAAGTAAGTTATCCAAGCAACATTTCTACCCTTATTTGTTCTCTTTAATAATATATTTTTTACTTACTAACTTAGTTTTTAAATTTCTTACAGAATCAAATGCTGAAACTCTAGTCCCAGCCTACCCTTGAGGGTACTCAATTATTCTCTAGAGACGAGATATACGAGATGGTGTTGGGTAGACGATTGAACTACTCAAAAGGCTTTGGTTGAGGACCGAAGCCCAAGGCTCGCAAGACGGCCAGTGTGAGCTCCAATTATGGTCTGCGCTTGATGAAGTTATGCTATGGATTGAAGAACAGACAAGAAATCATGATATGTTAGAGCTTCAGAGTGGAACGAATGCGGAAGCTCATAGAAGACATGAGTGAAGCACAACAAGGACCACCAAACGATCCCTAGCTTTGCAGTGCATATATATGTTTCCATTATTCCTAAGTTCTTGAAATGACATTATTCAGTGATGCTATATATATGTACTAAACTTAGGTACTTTTGTATCATTGTAGGACCCACGATGATGAATGGCTTATGAGGCTCGTTAAGAGACGTACGTTATGAAGTACGGCTTTTTGTTACGTTTTTGGGAACGATTACTATTTTTTAATTGTGTTATGAACTTTGTTACTTTTTTTGAACTTCTTTGTATCATGAACATTTATTTTTTTGTTCAATTTGATATTGTATTTCGTAATTTACTAATTTATTTTGAATTTTCTATAATTAAATCGAAAACGAATGCGAATATTTTAGGAAAAAATATTAGAGGAAAATATTATAGGAAAACAAAATAAAAAAATACATATTTAAAATATTTTCCGATGCAATACATACTTCAGGCTATGATGCAAACGTTACATCGGAGATAGTTATTTTCGATGCATAGATGACATCAGATATACAAACGACGAGAATAGTTATTTCCGAAGCATAGATGATGTTGGAACTGTAGACGTTGGGGATGCCTTGATGCCGACGCATTGAAGACGTCAATAACGAGGTCATCAAAAGAAGTATATTCCCGACGCCGTGTTAGTGATGCGTCTGAAATTAGTCTCCTGATGCATTTCTTACGACAGTCTTTTCGACATCTCTTTCTGCATCAGAAATTCAGTTCCTAACATTATTTACACTTATGCTGACGTTTTTGTGCGTCGAGAGTGGCCTCACTTCTTGTAGTGATATGCCGTCCTTCCTTCAACACTAGTGACTTTGGTTACATGTAACCTCAACAATATTAGGTGGTTACAAGATCGCTCGAGGTTTTTCATATTCTAACACTTGCTTATACTTACGAGTAATGTAAATAGCGCCGGAAAAATAGATTGGGGGACGCTAGTGTTGAATTTGGTATTATTTATGCAACGATCCTTCATTTCCTTGTCACAAACTCTATTATATTTCACAGAAACTTCCGCCATCACAAACAAAATAATCAATAACGTCTCAAGTTGCATTAAAATAAAATTGTATGGTTATATATTTAATATTTAAGATGCATCCATTTCTTTGACAAGCTTCAATTATATATTGTCCATCTCATAATTGAGAATTCATTTAATGCTAAAGATTATTGAACAATCAGTAAATGATGTTCAACTGGTTTTTTTTTAGTTCACAAAAGATTGTTGAATTAGATGTACTTAAAAGATATATTAATCATCAATCAAATGTTTATTTTATTTTATTTTATTTTAATAAAGTTGGCTCATGGCTTGGTGTTCATGTTATTATATATATATATATGCACATGGCTTGGGGTGCATGTTATTATATATATATATATATATATATATTGCTTTGACACGTACTTGAATTTGTTCACACTATAAATCGGTTTTATAAATTATTAGTAGATGATATTCTTGTACCAATTCGTCCCAGTTTATTTTAAAAATTATGATGACGTCGAACACAAAAGATTTAAGAGTATGAACAACTTTTTACACTCTGGTAATACTAAAAAACAAATTTGGATAAAATGAAAGGTATGTTAGTTCTTCTCTCTTATCGGTGACTACTAATATGTTGTTATCTAAATAAATTTAAATTAGGTTAAAATATCATTTTTGTTCCTAAGCTTCGAAGCTTGATGTTAAAATTCGGTAACTGTACTCTCAAATGTCTAGTTTTAGTTTCTCGACTTTCAATATAAATCTTAAATTTAGTCTTTACAGTTAGTTTAGTGGTAAATTTTTCATTCTTTTATTAGCATTTTACTATATAATTTAAAAATATATTTATATATTGTATTTTTTTACTCGAGAGTGATCGTAAATATTTAACCGATTTTATTTAAAATCAATTTCAAAAGATTAAATTTAAAATATACTAAAAGACAACAATTCAACATTTGAAATACAATAAATAAAATTAAATAAAATTTAAAGTAATTTGGGACAAAAAAAACAGATATTTTAACCTATATTTTATTACATGAAAATGTGCTACCATACAAAATTGTTGATATTTTTCTAAAATACTACTAATAATTTAGCATCATTTCCTTTCAAACTCGATCTCATGTTGATTGTTTTCTAACAAATAAAAATATTATAGGAAAATTGCCAAAAATAGGTTAAAAAAGGAAGGTTAAATGACTTTTGGGATAGTTTTTGAAAAGGAAGAGTTTTAGGACAATTTAGGGGTGAATAGACAAAATTGCACTTCATTAAATTTCTCTTTTTCTTTCCCTTTCCCTTCTCTTCCACGTTCGCTTTCCCTTCTCTTTTGCGTAGAGTTTCCCTTTTCCTTCTTTTTCGCGTAGAATACCTGAAGTGAAAAAGAAAAAAATTGCCTTTTGTTGGCTTTTGAAATTTTCCGCTCTACTCCTACACTCTACTCTTCGAAGATACTCTAACCGTTCGTCGCTTGCCGTTCGTCGGTCCTCCAGTGCATTTCGTCGCTTCTCCTTTTCGAACCATTCAATCAACTTTGAGCGTTTTCTCTTATTTTAGTGAGTTTTATCTCTAACCTATTTTCAATTTATTTGTTGTAAATGTTTGGTTTAGGTATTTGTTGTGAGTTTCATCCGAATTATTTGCTGGAAATTAGTTTAGTCAAAGTTTGGTTTAGGTTCTTAGAAAGTTAAATGGGTAGTGAAATGAATTGAAGTTAAATATAGCTGGCATTTTGCTCCTTTTTCTTTGAATCCCTTCTTTAACTCTGAATTGACTGCCTCTAAGAATGCAATTAAAGCTCCTTTACTCAGCTATGAGTTTTTTTTTTATCTACATTGGCTTCTATCTATTACGTATTGTCTTATATTGTGAGCAACTTTTCATTCCACTATGGATGCTTCTCAAACCACTCTGGCTTTCACTTTGATCACTTTCTATCACCTGCACTTTTGTTGGGTTTCTCTATAACTTTGAATTTTGAAATACTATGAATGATGTATTGGTCCATATAGCTCATGAGCATAATAAAAGGTTTAAAAAATTGCTCTATTTAATTTGAGGTAGTTTGTTTGTAAGAAGAAAGGCTTAGATTAAGACTTAAGTCTATTAATAAGATTTTAAATAGTTGAATGTGAGTTGATAATTTTAGATTACATGCACTTTTGTTTGTTTGTACACGTATCTCGCACACATCTCGTACATTCCAAACTTTCACTATTTATTTTGAAATGAAATTGGTACCCTTGCTAATCCATTTGGAGTGATTCTATTGATGTTTGTTAAGTCTCTTAGGCCCTCATGGTTTATCTTGTATGTATCTCGCACATATCTCGCACCTTCCAAACTTTCACTATTTATTTCAACTTTCACCATGCTGTTATGACATATTTAGTATTGCTGTTGTGACATGTTTAGTCAGTCTCTTATGCAATTATTATTTCATTTGTTCCTTTTTGTTCAGGTTTCAATTATGACATCGACATCGACCGATGGACCCGTGTACAAGATTAATCCTTCCCATTATTTTTATGCCCTAATAAGTTGTTTGTCTCATTTAGAAAAGACAACACATAATATTAAGGCCAAACTCATACCCAATCAATTAGCCTTATTTAGGAAAACAAAGTTCGGGTACTTTTTGGACCAAAATATTGTCTTTAATGGGCCACTCATCTACTACTTATTGTTAAGGGAGGTGGAAGATGAAGGAAAGGATTATATAAGTTTCTTACTAGGGGGCGTTGTTTGTACTTTTGGTAGGAGAGAGTTTAACATCATAACGGGTCTATGGGATCCTAAAGAGGAGTTTATTCAGTTGGTTGGGAATAGTAGATTATTGGAGATGTTTTTCAAAGACAAAGAGTGTAGGCGCAAAGAATTTGCGGGGAGAGCCTCTTTCGGAGATGTGGAAGAAAGATCCCTCGGTGGAGCGAAGCAGAAAAAGTATGTCAATGTTCGCGATAGCGACCCCTACATATAGCGACTGAATCAGCTCTTGAAACTGAATCTGCTTGCTTGGCTCCGACTTCATCCGTTTTTTGAGTTGAGATAGCTACCCCAGAGTGTAGCCAGTAGTAGTTCCCTTTGGAGCGTAGCGACTGAATCAACTCTTGAACTTGAAACTGACTTGTTCCAGGTGGAGGGGAGGACAGGTGACCGGGGGGAGCCTGTCCGGAGATGGATGGCCAACTAGCCAACTTCATTAATGAATATTAGAGGACGAGAATCCTGCGCTTAGTAGAAGCCTGTCCTCGCGTAAGCGACTTAGAGGATATATTTTTGGAATACGAGGGTGATAACGATGATATTGTGAAATTAGCTTTAGTGTACTTTATAGAGCTATCTTTGTTAGGAAAAGATAAGCGAACCAAAGTCGATCGAAATTTTTTCAAGATTGTCGATGATTGGAATACATTTAATAATTATGATTGGGGCGGGATTGTTTTTGGACGCACGCTAAGTGCCTTGAAAAGATCCTTGGACATGCAATATGCCAAGGGAAAGAGAAGAAATCAACTAAGACAAAAAAATATACTATCAAAGGATTTTCGCATGCATTACAGGTATGCTACTTCTTACTTCTTACTTCAAAACTTATGCATACATTTAAAATTAAACGATCGTTTAGTTGTTTTAAACGATCGTTTAGTTATATTAAACGATCATTTAGTTGTTTTTAAACGATCGTTTAGTTATATTTAAACAGTTGTGAAACCACTTTTTTATATATCTATATATATCTTGTGGCACTTCCTAAACTTCTTTGTCAAATGTGGAATAGGTTTGGGAATATGAGTCTATACCAACCATCATTGGATGTGGTGTAGATAAAGTAAACGATGATGCCATACCATGAATGCTGAGGTAGGTGTGCCAACAATCACCAAAGTCCCAAACTATAAGCCAGGTGTTTGACTCGCCAATGGTAAGTAGCAAGCAATAGTAACTAACTTAAGGATCACATGATTTTGTGCTTATTTCTTTGTCCTAAATACATTTGCCTTTTCTCTTTGTAGTTGATAATAAAGGCGGGTCATTAAGATGACACCTGAAAAGGAGCGTTGAAAATTGCTTTAGGTGAACTTTTTGAAAACCTCCGCGCATGTACCATTGTTCAGTCAAAGAATGGTGGTTCAAAAAGAGGAAGAGAAGTTGGTAATGATGAAGGTGACTTCAAAAAGAGTAAGAAACAGAAGTTGAAGTTTAAGATAAAAAACACTATTCGGAATCTCCAAGATCGAGTAGCGGTTGTTGAAGGGCAACTTACTAGTTTAACATCAGATATTGACGAATTGAAGGGCATGATGTCAACCATATTAAAGCACATTGTACTTCAAAGAAAGGTTAGGAATCAAACTATTAATTTTATTGAGTTTAGTTGTTTGATATTTGGTAATTACTCATTCATTAAGTTGCTTGTTCTCGCTAATCTTGATATTTACTTTCTATTGTTATCCATACTAATTCATTTTGAGCTTCCATAAGGTGACGAAGGAGACTGCAAAGGAGTTTGAAGGCTTAGTAGTTCATACACTAGAAAGTGAAGAAGTGGATAATACTAAGACAGAAGATGTTGACACAAGCGGTACCCTGCATTGGTTGAGGATGCCAAAGGAGGATGACACAAGTAATGGGGCGAAACATATTGAACTTAAAAATAAAGTTTGGTTCCATGTTCTTGCTAATATTGATGTTTAATTTCTATCATTAGCCACACTAATGCATTATGAGCTTCCATAGGACGACGAAGATGTTCAAACCGTCGGTACCCCTCCTTGGTTGACAATGCCAAACGAGGATGACACAAGTAATGTGGTGCAATATTGAGTTAGAGAAGCCAATCGACGTGTTGGAGAAGAAGGTTGAGATTGGTTTAGAGGAGTCAATAGATGTTGTTGACGATGAGGTTGAAATTGAGGACACTGGGAAAAAACTTCGTACTCATTTTCATTCAGACGTCACAGAAATAGAACCATTTCCCACTCAACGACCACATGTTCAGCCTGCCCGTAGGAAGTGTGCAAGTCTTTACCTCTCAACCCCATTCACAACTCTACCTAAACGGTATACGACATCAACCACCACTACCTCTCAGTATGAACCAATTGTTTATGATCCACTTAGAGCTTGGATTACTGACAAGCGTACAAACGATAAGGTGCATGAAACTTTTCATGGAAAAAAATCGAAGATATTTTTCAGAGACTTGTTTATGTGTCGCCAGTGGTTGGCAGATGAGGTAAAGGATTATTTTATTATTTATGCCATTATAATTTTTTTTATTGTTATGGTTCTATACATTTAGTGCTTACTTTTGTTTCTATTAGCATTTGGATGCACTTTTTCTTTTCATTTGCTTTAAGATTAAGTCAGTCGGGATACCTTCTGCTCAAAACTTCACAATTGCATACACAATTTTTATGGTTTGAAATTGTAACGTTACTTTATGTATGTATTTGTGTTTGATATTTGTCTTTCGGTCTGATATTTGTGTTTGTATTTTTTTCTTTGCAGCGGCTTTTAGTTGCCAAGTTGTCCCAATACAAAGAATGTATTAAAGAGAATCGCCCATTTGACTGGAAGGAAAAGTATAGGTTGGTTGACTATGTTGTCGGGTCAAAAGAGGACTTCCAAGATCCTTAGGCAAGTGTTGATTACGTTTACTCTCCATTCAATGTCCATGCCAACCATTGGGTTCTATTATGCTTGGATTTGGTAAGTTGTCAAGTCAAGGTATGGGATTTTCTTTCGTCACGTACAAGTGCCGAAGAGATGAGAAACATATTACTGCCGATTCGAGAGTTGGTGGAAAATTTGTTAGATAGTACTGGATTCTTTGCTAGGAGAGGTGGATCATCGACATACAAGGAGCCTTGGCCAGTTGTCATTGTCGACTCCATTTCACTACACCGAAATAACAGTGATTATGGCATATTCACTATTAAGTATTTTGAGTACATAGCTGCTGGTTTTGATTTAGATACATTATGTCAAGAAAACATGTCGTACTTCAGAAAATAATTAGCATTTCAATTATGGACCAACACTCCTATGTATTGAATTTTGTTGCAAGATTTGTAAGAGTTGTATATCATGTATGTTGCGAAATATGTACATAAATCACAAGTATCGATTCTTCTCTATGTTGCAAAACTACTTGTAGGTAAATGATCGCTTAATATTTTTTATGATTATTAAGAAGATTGTTTAGACTTTACTAAACGAGCGCTTAAAAATATATGCACGATCTTTTACATTAGTGTGATACATATAAACGATCGCTTAATATTCTTCACCTGAACATTTAGGAAATCGCTTAATATTCTTTTAGATATTAGTGTGGTTTCTATAAACGATTGCTTAATATTTTTTATGTTTATTAAGGAGATCGTTTAGACTTTACTAAACGATCGCTTAAAGATATATGCACGATCTTTGACATTAGTGTGATACATATAAACGATCGCTTAGTATTTTTCACCTAAACGTTTAGGAAATCGCATAATATTCTTTTAGATATTAGTGTGGTTTCTATAAATAATCGCTTAATATTTTTTATGTTTATTAAGAAGATCGTTTAAACTTTACTAAACGATTGCTTAAAGATATATGAACGATCTTTTATATTAGTGTGATACATATAAACGATCGCTTAATATTCTTTTAGATATTAGTATGCTTTATATAAACGATCGCTTAATATTTTTTATGTTTACTAAGAAGATCGTTTAAACATTACTAAACGATCGCTTAAAGATATATGCGCAATGAGTATTTCTCTACACGAATGTTTTTATATTTTTATACAATTGTTTTGTGATAAGTATCTAAACGAATACAAATATTAACTCAAAAGTACAAGAACCAAATATATATTTATTTACCAAAAGTATTTATTCGACCAAAGTTTCAGTACATATTGTTGTATAAACAGTTTCATGTTTTTCACAGTTAGACAACCATGGTCAGCTTCAGTTACAAGGCATTCAATAAATTTAGAATAGAAAATGCCACAATACATTGAATGCCCTTTCTGTAATGTGGTATTCGATCTGCGTACTGGCCAAGGGCTATATTTGAATCGTTTTGAATGGAGGTTCACTCCAATTGCAATTGCGAGTAAGACGATACATCGTGCATGCATTTCAAGAGCTTGATCAACATGTTTCTTCTCAACATAATTTGGCATTGAGTCGAATACGTAGATCTTGCATTTTCTCATATCAGTTGCAATAGTCAGCTAGTGTTCTTTTATGTCTTTGTAGCCAATCACGTAGTTGACATCTCCCCACCCTGATTTTTCTTGGAAATCACCAACAGCTGTGTTGAAATAGTATTCCAAATCTTCTTCTACCCATATATTTAAGTGTGCTGTTGTGTTTGTCCATTCAACTTTTTTATTGTCTAGTGTGAGCAGATGAGTATCAAAAAGATGTTGCCAAACTATGTAGTCTGGTTCATTGATTCCAGTCTTGAAGAACAAGTAAAAAATTTAGTTAGAATATAATGATGCAGTTTAACTTCTATACAAAAAGAATTAAACAATAACAACTTACTATAAATGTGGAATCTATTACTCTAAAATAACGCTTGCAAAGTTGCTTTAGATGCAACATTTTCTTCTGCAAGTGGGATAATAGCAAATCCATGATCTACAAAGAAAATTAAATGATCATTTAGTGAATGAAATGAGAGTATAAGCGATCGTTTAGAAAATAGAAGTGACCGTTTACTTACTAAGCGATCGTGTAATATATACAAACAATCATTTAGTTTATAGAAGCGATCGTTTAAAAAATATGAGTGATCTTTTACATATAAAATGAAATTTGGAAAGAGTACTTACGTCTCCTAGTATCCATGTGTTTTCTTCAAGCTGTTTGAAAAAATATTTCTTTCTGGTTGTGGAGACTACTTACCTTTCTTCATGAGTTGTTTTTCTTGATCTTTTCCATTCTAAGTATGCCTTCCATAATTTTTCATCCACTTGCCACATGGGATTATATCTATCTACATCTCTGATTTCGACATCTGGCACAGGTATTGTAGGTTATGAAATGATCTTAGTAGATGTTGTGGGTGGATTAACTTGTTCATCTTCACCAGGCACCTTTTTATTTGCTATTTCATATAGCTTTCTTCTCTTTATTGGTTTTTGTTGTTCATTTGTTTCCTATAATACACAATGTTGTTAAGGAAAAAATAAAAAACAATAATAAATGATGTAAAGTACTTCAGAGTTCTTTTATATACATACCAATGTAGATTGTAAATCAATTATAGAACTTTCTTTCTCCGTTACTGGTTCTTTTTCAACCAAAGTAACTGCTTCATCATTTTTTTGAATCTTAACCTGTTGTTTTGTTATTTCCTGTAATGTATGATATTAGACAAGTAGCAAACTATTAATTCAAAGGACTACAAATTTGTTGTGTATACATACCAGTTGAGATTCTTCATTTACAATTAAAATTGATGGTGGCACTTCATGAATTTGTACAGTTTGATCCAATGGAACCATTTCACAAAGTGGAAGAGGTTGACTCACAAGTGGAAGGGTAGTAATCATTTCTGGCAGGTCTTTTTCTTTCTGACTTTGAGCATTTAGATTATCTGATATATCTATTATAGTTAGTAGCAAATCTGCATCCCTGCCGCCTATGCTTATATCACTACCAACTTCCTCTTGATGTTCCCTAAACAAAATGAAAAAAAAATGAGAATAATAAAAAATACAATTATTACTTATTTAGAATGTAAGCAATTTTCAACATTATAAAGCAGTAAGAAATGAATGAAATGTTAACCTTTGGGTTTCCTCTTGATGTTCAGTATGTTGTTCTTCAACATATGGTTGGTCGTTGGTGATCATATCTTCTCTATTCTGATCATCATCATTGTAATTCTAAGGAGTCTGATCATTCCCTTGATTTTGATTTTGATTCTAATAAATAAATAAAAACAAAATTAAAATTAAAAAATAATGTATTGTTAAACCATCGTGTATATAAAAGTAAACAATCGTGTAATTTTGATAAACGATCGTGTAACTTTGATAAACGATCGTGTAACTTTGATAAACAATCGTGTAACTTTGATAAACAATCGTGAAATGTGATAGAAGATCGGATATTTTAGTTAAACGATTGTTTATTTAAACAACTGATAAACGAAATACTTTCTAAAAACAAATTTTACCTGGACCAATCTCTCGAGCATCTGCTTCATTTCAGATAGCTTCAATGACTGCTTTCTGATTGTGTCATCCATCCTAGAGACTATAGAAGTCAGTGTGGATAAATCCTTACAAACTTCTTTTATTTCGTTCTTCAGTTTCTTGTTGGATTTTGAATGACTTTGTTGTTCTTTGTCATTGGACTTCTTTGATCTACAACGTTTCTTATTGGTGATTGGATGCATTTCAGACTGGTCAGTCACTGTTTGACTTTGTTTCCTTCATGGTGACAGTTGTGGAGATAAGTCTGATTGCTTCAATGATTTGTTGTTCATTGCATGATCAGGAGTACTGGTATTACTGTTGTTAATATCTGGAATGGATTCATCGTCCTCCATTTGCATGTTATCATCCCCTCGAATTCGACTCTCCATGAAAGCTTTCTCTTGGTTGACAGCTTCAGTTTAGGTTTAACAACAGTCTGCAATGTTATAATCAAAGAATTGTTAATATAAACAATCAAAGAATTGTTAAGCCAAATGATCGTGTAATTGTATTAAACGATCGTGTAATTGTATCAAATGATCATGTAATTGTATTAAACGATCGCTGACAAGTTTTACTTACATTTTTTTTTGTCGAATATTTTATTCTGCAGCATTTTGTAAGATGGAGCTTGTGTACAATTCCATCTCAATATCCTAAGAATTAATCCCTTACTGTTTCTTGTGGCCAGGTGCTTACTAGCAGTTGAGAGTACTTCATAAGCCCACACCTAAAACATTTAAACAAATATGTTAAACTTTGATGTTTAATTTGCATTTAATTAAAGTGTACAACCAAATAAAAATCACCTGAAAGGTAAGCACGTAGCCTTTAATGTTGTAGTATGCCACTGCTTTGGAACTTTTTGTCTTCTTTAGCTCGTATGCTTCTTTTTTCCCTTGTAGACTTGTTTTTAAACTGTTGAGCAGACGAGTGTAGAAGAAAGTTGACCAATCGAAGCTTTTAAATACTTCTTCATCATCAACTCTTCCTAAAATATCCATGTCAAACTATATTTTCTTATCCTTTGCGACCATCACAGTTTCTATAAAGATAGCCAAGGCAACCTTCACAGCATCGTCATCATTTGTAAACTCAAAATTCTTGAAAATTTTCTCAATTTCCAAGCATGTTATTATTTTCTTGTTTTCTGATCCGAATAGAAGGCTTTGTAGGTGCTTGTTATCATAATCTTTCTCCAATGTTGTGTTTGTTGGCCACAATCTAGTTATGATGTTGAATTTCTTTTGGGTGAAACAGACGTTCTTCCCCAAAACTGAAAAACAGATTCCATCTGCGTTGGCTTCTTCAGGTATCTGCCTCAGAAAGAAATGATGGATCAATTGGCCGTTGAAGACCATGTTGACATTCAGAATGGACCAAAAATTGTTTTGTTTAACATTTGCAACTGTTCCTTGGTTAGTTTATCCTTAATAACACCACCGGTATTGTGCACTTGGCATGAGACAGTGGCAGTGAAATACTTGTTGCTAGGTACAGCCATCCTGAAAATATAGTTAATCGGCAAGTAATAATAAGTTGAGACATTTAACAATCTGGAGAATAGAAGTTTAAATGAATCTGAAACCCTAAACACTTGAGAATAATTATTCAAGAACAGAACGATAGTTTTTCAAGACAGAAGTCGAAACGTTTGAAATATAAAGAAGGAAAAGTGTAACGTTATAGTAGGAAAAGTTCAGCAAAATACCTTTTCACGTTGAAGAGAAAAATAGACTGAGTGATCAGTGTGTTTGTGAATTGCAAAGTGACGAAAAACAAAGAAGGCGGAACGTATATATTGGTTGTTTTTACCAAAGGCGCAATATTGTAAATTCGTGTACTTTATTTAAAATGCGCGATTCTTTACTGTTTAATATATATATATATAAAGGATCGTGTAATTAAGTCAAAACGATCTTTTAAATATGTATATACGATCTTGAAAGCAGCTGAGTAGCAAGGAATTAAAAAAATATATAAATTAAAGCAACTGAGTAGCAAAGAATTAAAAAATATATAAATTAAAGAATTACAAATTAAACGAACAGTCGTTTGAAATATATAAACGATTGTTTAATACAATTAAACGATCATTTAGTTAAACGGTCGTTTAGTTACGTTAAACGATCGTGAAACCAGTTGTATATTAAACAAATTAAAACCTGTGTCAATACGTGTGTTTCTTTCCTAAATGAATAAGCTAGTTGTTATTTTCGTCTTCTTCATCTATCTGCAAGCACATAAAGTAAGAATATTCAGAGACATCAGAAAGAAAACACACCGAGACAGATAAATAACAAACTAAAGTATGTTTTAGTACGAAAAGAAAACAACATTGATAGAGAAATTTCTAATCTTGTATGCTCGACTTCTCGGTATATGAAATTGGATTGGTACACGTTAATCTCTTATGACCTATTTCTTTACATCGATCACACTTATGCAATTTCGGAGCTTTGCCAACACTTGGAATCCTCTTTTTCTTCAGTCGACCAACTCTTTTGACTACTTTTGGAGGTAAAACAGTCATATGTACGTAGTCTGCACTTGTCTTCCAATCTGACTGATTCCCAACTGGGTAGACGGCTCCGCATATGCTGCCAACAAATATTCATTAGTGTAATAATTAGCACATAAACTGTAAACATTTATATTTCGATCCCATGCTGCAACAATGGCATGTAAGCATGGTAGTTGCTCAGCTTGAAACTCCTTGCAAGTGCACTCTTGAGTCTGAAGATTTACGACCTCCTCCTTATCTAAATCTTTGACATGAAATTGGTAACAATCAATTGGGTTGACCTTCATTGTCAAAGCTTGTTCTTGTTTCTTTTGTAGAACTAACTCTGCCCATTTAGTCAATGTAGACGTCACTTTAATGCCTTCTTCTCGACGCTCCCAAAACCAACGTTGTTGCAAAGCTTGAACATGTTCAAGGAATGAAGCAATAGGCAAAACTCTAGGTTCTTTCAGTATATAATTCATGGACTCTGCTATATTTGTTGTCATCATGTTATATCGTCTTCCTGGGAAGTAAACACGAGACCACCGTACTATTCCAATGTCATTTAAATATTTTCCTGAACCATTAGGAAATGCAAAAAGATTTGTCCACGCTTCTAGAAACGTGGATTTACGATATGTTCTCGATGCATTATAAAACAACGTAGCAACCGTGTCATTCTTATATTTATCATGCAAATTTTGAGTCAAATATTGGATATAAAGGTCGTGGAATGCAGAGGGGAAAACTGATGAAATACCCTTGGAGAAGCATGTTTTTTGATCTATCACGAAGCCTAGATTAGGCACCTTCCCTATTGCACCTTTCAATTTTTCTAAGATCGACTGTATTGAGTCATCTGTTTCTCTATCAACTGCTCCAAAGGCTAGAGGATAAATCTGATTGTTACCATCTAAGCAAACAGAAACTATCAACTGACCTCGATATTTGTTCTTAAGAAATGTTTCATCCATGACTATGACCGGTTTAATGCAATTTAAGAATTCTCTGACACATGGACCAACAACCATAAAAAGATATTTGAAGAAACGATCATCTTCGAGTTCCATGTAAAATATTGTACCTAGATTTGTAAGTTTGAGTGCTTCACCATATATACGCAAAAGATTATATGACTCTTCCGGAGACCCTCGCACTCGTTCATATGCATTTTCTCTGGCACGCCATGCTTTTTCATAACTCATATTTATGCCATAGTCTTGCCTCATGTTTTCTATGATATCACATGATTTGTATAGGCGACCGGCTCCTTTGAATTTGGACTTTATTAATTCACCAACAACCTAAGATTTTGCTTGCCTATGGTCACGATTCAACAACTCAAGAGAACACGAATGAACTTTGACATACTTTTTAATCTTGAATATATTTGAATCCTTCAATCTCACCGCTCGCAATCTCCAACCACACTTGTTGTTGATGCATCTAACAAAAAGAACCTTTTTTGTAGACTTTTTTTACTACAAACTGAAAAAAAAAATTCATTGCCAACACACTTAATCTCATTGACAAATCTCTCTTGCAAAAAAATATTTGTCCTACATCCAACTCCTCACTTGTAGAGCTTTATTCGGACCTACCACTTCTTTTTGTCTTCAACTTTCGACTAGAGGAGCTGTAGTGAACTTTAGCTTTTCCTTTACAATCTTTTGTAGGAGCATATCTTTGTTGTGGGATATTAGATGATTCATTGTTCATCTCAACTGACTCCCATGTAAAAGTATCATCTTTTGAATCATATGATTTCCATATAGCCGAAGTGGTCCCTATCATGTTATCATACAAGCCAACCTGAACTTTACCAATATCAACTTCATTCTCATCTAATGTATCCATTGGAATTGGAGGATAAGGGTTTAAATTTTGAACTTGGTTGCTCCCATATACTGAATTGTAATCTTTGTTTAACACTTTCTTGCTTTGATTGCTTCTATGATACATATAGAGGGACCTCCAATGGATTTTCAAGAATATAAAACTTCAAACCACGGTCATTGTTGAACTCAAATAGAGGAGCTTCCTTTTCCCCTTTTATCTCATATATACATCTTATCTTTATGTCGAACTTTGTACGGTCAACTTCTGCAAGGTCATATAATTCATCCTGTAAATCTTTGTGTTATTTCTTTACTGACAATAATGCCTTTTATGCCTCCTTCATATTTTCTTCGTCCCTCATCCCATGCACCACCGTAACACACTAAAATTTGAACATGTGACATCCTTAAACTACCTTAAGTTTTTTAGTTCTGCAAAAATTGATTTGAACTTATAAGTTGACATATCACATAAAAAAAAAGTGTATGACTTATTTGCGAGATTAAAAAGCAGTAGCTAAAAGCACCCTCAATCACATAGGCATAAGTATATAATTCATTTGAGATTAAGCATTTGAACTTAAGAACCTACGAGATATTTGCGAGATGCGAAGAAATAACAAAAATAACTGCGAGATGCAAAGTTTGGAAGGTGTGAGATGTGTGCGAGATACGTGCGAGATAAAGCATGAGGGCCCAAGAGACTTACTAAACATGCAAAGAATAGCTCTAAATGGATTATGAGGTGTACCAATTTGATTTTGAAATAAGTAGTGAAAGTTTGGAAAGTGCGAGATGCGTGCTGGATAAAGCATGAGGGCCTAAGAGACTTACTAAACATGCAAAGAATAGCTCTAAATGGATTAGGAGGTGTACCAATTTGATTTTGAAATAAATAGTGAAAGTTTGGACGATGCGAGATACGTGCGAGATAAACCATGAGGGATTAAGAGATTTACTAAACATGCATAAAAACAATTCAAACTAATGCATAAAATGCAGGTGGGAGAAAGTTATCAAAGATGAAGCTAGAGTTGTTTGAGAAGCATCCATAGCAGCATGAAAAGTTGCTCATAATATAAGATAATACATAATAGATATAAAGCAATGTAGATAAAAAAAACCCTCTATTCCTTGTATTGCTATTGCTTACTCCTCCTCTATTTGAGCCAACTAAATCCTCTACTTCAATTCATTTTTTAGTACCCATTGAACTTTCTAAGAACCTAAACAAAACTTTGACTAAACTAATTTACAACAAATAAGTCCATTCCAAAATAGCCTAAACCAGACATTTACGGATGAAACTCGCAACAAATACCTAAACCAAACATTTACAACAAATAAATTGAAAATGGGTTAGAGATGAAACTCACCAAAATAAGAGAAAACGCTCAAAGTTGATTGAATGGTTCGAAAAGGAGGAGCGACGAAATGCACTGGAGAACCGACGAACGACAAGCGACGAATGGCTGGAGTATCTTCAAACGGCACTGGAGCAGAGCAGAGTATCGAAGCAAAGCGATTTTTTTTTTTTTTTTACTTCAGGTGCTCTACGCGAAAGAGAAGGGAAAGAGAGAGAGAAATTTAATGAAGGACATTTTTGTCCATTCACACCTAAATTGTCCTAAAACTCTTCCTTTTCAAAAACTATCCCAAAAGTCATTTAACCCTCCTATTTTAACCTATTTTTAGCAATTTCACAATATTATAGTAAAGCTCATAATCCATTGTACCATAAAAATATTATTATACAAACTTAGTCAACCAAACACTTATTTATTTATATTATAAAATATAAATATTATGCTAATTAAGTTATATTCATTCTAAGTGACCACGAATATTTTTAATTTTCAAATATTAATTACATTAGAAATTGAAATTTTTAATCCTCACCTAACATTAACCTAACTTAATAGTGTAGAGGTTAAAAGCATGCTTGGGGCTAAGAATGAAGTAGAGTAGTTTATAATAGTCTACTCTTTGTTTGGGACAATGTTTATTTCTAGTTCGTTAGACCAATTTTCAAACACCATCTTCGGTGATCGTCATCATTAAATCGCCGACTATCATCTCCGATGACTTTACCAACGAATTTTCTAAAACATACTTCCGACTACCGTCAACCAATCTCTTATCAACAACCTTTAAAATCTCACCTAACATAAACCTAATTTGATTGTCTAACTTAAGTCTTTTCTTGGAGTGAACCATCCAATTTTCTACCATTTCAATGGTGGAAACATATTATAACCACCTTAATTAAAATTAATTCAATTACTAGATTAATTTTTACCTAGACTTGGCTATTTTTTTAATTTTGTGAACAACAAACTTTAATTTGTAAAAATATTGTTTTCTAACTACTTTTTAATTATTTTTTGTAGGTGGTTTGGTTAAAGTAACTAAACCAATTAGTTAAGGCAACTAAGGTGATGGAGAAATACTAAATGTGGCAACTTTATTTTTACATTATTTTTAAATTGGTTTTGTTGCCCAAGGGCTCGCTCCATGTGTTTTTGAGGTGTAGGCCAAAGATGACATTACTTCAAATTCAAAAAAAAACTCCACCATTTTGAATTTTTAGCCATTTTAAGAAATGACTTTGGCCATAAATAATATCTTCTTCGTTCATGAACAACAACAAAAAGAAAATGGCACACAATAAAAAACCCTAGAAATATAATTTTTACAACCTTCACATCCTCTATTCTTCATCTAAACTTCTCTTCTAGCAACGTCCCCCTAAATCTTCATATCTTCCTCACAAAAACTCCCTACAATTCCATGAACCCAACACCAAAAAAAAAAAGAAAAAAAAAAAAAAAAAACTCTAGCTTTGTTAAAGTTGTATGGTATAGGGCTTTTGTCCCAATGATCCACACCTTCAAACAACAAGTGAGTTTAGTTGTTGGAATTTTAATACTTCGTTCTTTTCTTTTTTTCTTCATCTTCTTTTTATTATTTTGTTTATTTTTCTTGAAAGTTCTTTACTTTTTTTTCTTATTCTTACTATTCTCATTACTTTATTTATCTTTCTTCAAGATTCCATAAAAAAACAAAAAAAAAAAAAAAAAAAAATCTCTACTTTTTTTTCTCTTATAATTATTTATTTATTATCTGGTGAGCTTCTCTTTTATACATACATACATACTTGCATGCATGCATACTTACTTACTTACATACGTACACTTACGTACTGACATACTTAGTAAGTTTACACACTTACATACTTAGTAAGTTTACTTATATCCTTACTTACCTACTAGATACTTACTTACTTATATACTTACATACTTACTTACATACTTACATACTTACTTACTAACATATTATTTCATAAGGTTTCCTAATCAATATTTTCTAATAACGTACACCGTTTTTCTTAAAAACAAAATCTTATGATAGAATCTAAAAAATTTAGGAGTCTGATTTCTTAAAATTCTTGAGCTGGGGGATTATATCTTTGGGAGTTCAGGATTTGATCCTAAGTAAAAATGATTTTAATTAATGTTTAAAAAAAAACACCTATTTATTAGAAGACTATTTTTGTGACAAATTTTAAAAAATTGCACTAATTTCTTAGTTTCTTGAGGTGAGAAAATCTTCTTCAATAGGGTCTAATTGATGGAATTGTCTCCATTTATTTTTTGAGATCTTTCGTTCAAATATTGGAGTAATGAGAGGTAAAATAAGTCATTAGTTTTTTTAAAAATATTCTTTTTTAAAAAAATTAAAGAATATTTTTAATTCAAGATTTGAAATTTGACCACTATTTTCTAAATGGGTATTGTGAGCTGTAACGACCCAAACTTTCAAATCGAGCTAAGGTTATTTCTCAAAGATAGTTAACACTTTAACTTTTCTTGAAAAGGAAAAACTAAAAGTCTTCATAAAATTTAAAATTTAACTAAACGGTCGAAGACATAAAATCGGCAAAACCAATACAAATAGTTTGGGGAAGAAAAAAAGACAAAATCTTAAGTAAAATGTCTAAAAATTAACATATTGAAAAACATATAAATAGACGCAGAAGCTGAACTGTGTCCCCTTATAACATATCACGGATCCTTTATGTCACTCACCAGCTTTTCAAGTTCTCTACGTTAGCCTCAAATATTAAACATAGAAAAGAGTGAGTATATAAATATACCTAGTAAGGGACTCACTACCGGTTTCGCTAAGTGATCTGTTAACTTTCCGTTAGAAACGTAATCAAAACGTTGTGTGTCTAATGGATCACACTTGGTTGAGTGAGAGATCATACGAACACCCTTAAATCGTGCAAATGATTACGTAAGAACACCCCTAGTCATGCGAGTGATCATAAGTACACGTTCCATAAACATATCTGTAATACGTACATATACCTCTAATCGTGCGAGTGATCCTGTTGGAACATCATTTGTTGTGTGAGTGACCTTATACACAATATAACTGTCCCTTAACCGTGCATGTGATCCGTAGGTACACCCCTAAATCGTGCGAGTGGTCTCATAAGAAGACCCCTTGTCGTGCAAGTATAGATAGGATCACAATACAGGTGGGGTAAGAAATTTAACGAACAAGTTAATAGACACACCACAATCCAAAAGCATGTAGCATCATCATAAACATCATAAACGTGACCTGAATATTAATCATAACGTCTTCAAGCATGTGATTAATATATCATGTATCATAAACATCATAAACAGTTCAAAGGTCTAGTAGTAAAATCTCTTACCTTGAGATTAGCTAAAACACCATCTGTCACAGTCAAAGCTTTCCAACAGACAAAACCTAAACAATAAAGGAAAAAAATTCAAATCGCTCAATTAATAAATATTAACCATTTGGCTACGGTCTCTAAAATTATTCAATTAATCAACTTACCCAAAGTAGAGGTTGAAACCAATTAAAACTTATTGGAAAAATTCTACCGATTACTTTTCCAAAATATTAGCCAGATGAACCTTGAAGGGAAAAAATAGTCCAAATTAAAATCCAAAATAAATTTATTTTCAAGCCAAAAATTACCATTTAATGGGTAGACCTAAATCCTAATAAAAAAACCAACAAAACTCACCAAAATGTGGCTCAAAATAGGTGAAAAGAGGGCAAAATAATATTGGCAGCTCGGCTAAGCACAAAACGACTCAAGAATAGAGAGGGACGACTTGGAATGGGGATGCGGCTTGCGCAATGGAGGACCAGCTCAGACGAATTCCAAAAGCGGCTCGGATAAAGGAAAGTCAACTCGGCAAGAGAAACGACACTCACACATGGTTGGAAGAGGAAAGGTTCGACTCGAGTTTGAGAGCTCGACTCGTAACTAAAAGCAGAAGGCTGATCAGCGACGTAAAGCACGACTGGGCGAAGGCTTCACGGAAGCTCGTTGGAAAGTTACGGCTTGCGAATCACTCGAACGACTCAAACGAAGAGACAAACTTCGCAGTGGATATTCGATTGTTGTGACAGACGGACGCAAGCAGATGATTGGGCTTCGTCGGAGGGGAGCGACGGTTGGACGACAATGATGAGAGTGGGGAAGCTGGCAACAGCTCTAGGGTTTGAAGAGGACGTATGAGGATCGATGAGCTTTATAAATATATTATTATTATTATTATTATTATTATTATTATCCAATTCTTTTCCTTTTCAAATTAAATAAAATCCATCTTCTCTCCTAACTTGAATCTCCATCAAATTATCTTTTTTAACATTTCCCACTGTAATATCTTTCATTATATAATAATTATATTCTTCCATAATACAATTATTTTTCATTTTCTCTCTCTCAAATTAATTTCCCATCAAACCAATATTTATCTCCTTCCCATAAAATAATTATACTTTTACACATAATTATATTTTTCTTCTTCTTAATGCCAATAATTATAATTTCCAAAATATAATTATTTTCCTTATTCCTTTTCTTTTATCAACAAATATCTTTTCTCCAAAAAAAAATTTCAACAAATTTTTTTTTCTTAATCTTCTTCTTTCCAAAATAATTATATGTACATATATCCTTGTATACATAAAATTTTCAAATCTCTAAAAAAAAAAAATCACTATTCCAATTTAATTAAATAAACCCAAAATTATTTAAATAAACTCCAATTTCTAAAAAGAACCAATTAATATTTAAAATAACGCCTAATAAATTAAACTTAACTAACCCAAAACTAAAATAATTAACTTCAAAAATTATTTTAATTTTCGGGGGCGTTACATGAGGTGCTAACACATTCCTCATACGCAAATGATTCACAAACCAAACTATAGTTTTCGTATACTATTTTTTATGATTTTTTTAAAATTATTTATTTTATTTCGGTATCCAATCACACTCTAAAAAATATTGGTGACCACTCTTTTATTTGTTTTAAAACTAACCTATTTTTATTAGAGTGTCGGCTTCTCTATGTCCTCTTGAGCATGTGGCAACCAGTATTAACTACAAAAAAGAAAGAAAGAAATATTTAGACGTAAACTTATTTATTTTATTAATTTATTTTTCAATACAAACCTTGGAATAATGCCACTTAAAATAGTAATAATTTAACAATAGATTTCAAATTCTCAGGTTGAACTTTTCTAACAAATTAGAATATTTATAGCAAAGACCACGATGATTTATAGTATAAGCACTTTAAATATAATTTAGTATTAACTTAGTCAAAATGTAATTGACAAGTAAAATACCTTTAATTAAATTCAAAACTGAAAATTTTAAAACTCTGGTTTTAAAAATATGAATTTAATTTAATATTTCATATGCTCCTTTTTCTTCATGTAAAAAAGAAAAAAAATCAAATGTCCATATCTTCACATTGTAATGTGTGAGCAGAAACCCACTTTATCATTCGAAAACTACACCATTTTTTATAATAAAACAATAGTAATGAGGAAATAGAACAAACAAATTTAAGTGTGGAAGAAGATTAATTTTCATAAATAAAACAAAACACTGAAATATTTACGGTCTATATAACAAAATAAAAAAGTCCATGAAACTGGTAATTTTTTTTTTAAATAGTTCAAGTTTCCCTACCTTTCCATTTTCTTTTATTTCTTCTTCTGCAATTTTTCTTTTCCTTTCTATCTTCTTTCTTCTTTTCTGCTTCTGCAATTTTTATTTTATATCTTTTTGAAATCATGATATTTGTTTTCAATCAAGCATAATAAATCTTGTATTATTTCTTTTTTCAAAATGTTATTTGATTCAAGATCGTGTACTAAATATAAAAGATATTGGTACACGATCTTGAACAAAAATCGTTGGGATAGTGTGTTAGATTTATTCTTAGTATTATCATTAATATGGCCCAATTGCATTATTTATTATTTATTCTTTTTGGGCTTATTATTTTATTAGGCCCATTAGGTTAAAAGATAATGCTCTAATTTAACAGCATGATGGGTGGTATTTATAAATAGAACCTTAGGGATTGGTCCTCTCACTGCCTCATTAACTAGTTTATTCTTTCCATCAAGAAACTTAAATTAAGTCTAAAAAGAAGGCAAGTGAGAGAAACACAATTCTTCAAGAAGATTATTCATGGATCAAGGTATGTTTCTTTAACTAAATTTTAATTTGTAAAGTTATCTAGTTCAAAGATCTTGGCATTTAAGGTTATATACAATGTTATGGTTTATTATATATTCATGAAACTAAAGTTTACATGTGATATCAGAGCCTTGATTAAAAACTTGTAATTTTACATGGATGATTAATGATTTGTTTTAATGTTTCCGCTGCATGTTTTTTCTTTTAAATTTAAATTAAAGATTGTTTGATTAAAGATTATGAATTTGAAAACTTGTTTTTATGGAAAGTTAGAAGAAAAGAAAATTATAAAAGTTTTAAATTCATTGTTTTTCTTCAAGAAGTTGATTTGCCAGCAACCTTAATAAAATTTCATTGAGCCACTTATTAATGATTAAAGTATTACGAAGATTTCATCCTTTTTAAAGAATTAAGATATTGATTTTGATATAAATTTCAATTATCTATTTGAAAGGCCACGAATTAAGTTAATATTCTAATCCTTGATTAAATGAATTAAAATCTAATAAAGATTACGATATTGTCGAAAATCTAATTCATCATAAATCTAATTAAATTTTAGATTTTAATGATTTTCGAAATATTGCATATATTTAGTTTATGATGAAATTGATGATCACGTGTTAATTATATTTTATGTGTTATGTTTAAAGTATTCATTTATCTCTAAAATTTAAATTATACAATTAAATTTTTGGAGGATAATGTATGAATGTAAGAATTTTTTGATGCAATCCTTGTATCTAACTGTAAATTATGAGGCAAATCACTTGCAATTATGTTGTTTGATATCTATATATTATGAATAATTTGTTAATCACCAAAGTGACCAAATTAGTAAGTTTTATAGATATTCTATTGATGGTGTTTTGCAAATTAAGAAAATAATTATTTGTGATTATTTTAATATGATATCTATATTATGAATAATTTGTTAGTCACCAAAGTGGCCAAATTAGTAAGTTCAATAGATATCAAATTAAGGTTAAACTCAATTACTCATATTTATGTGATGATGATGAATTATTTTATATTATGAAAAATAAAGATGTTATTATGAGTATATTGATTTTCATTATTATAAAACTTTTAAATTTCCCAAAGGTAATTAATAATTTTATAATTTTGAATTTTATTATGGTTAATTGGAATTGTTTTATCATGATGCCTATGTTATGAACAATTTGTTAGTCACCAAAGTGGCGAAATTGGTAGATCTTTAGACATCAAATTAAGATTGTTTCAATTACTCATGTCTATTTGATGCTAATGAATGAGATAATATTATGAAACATTAATGATTTTTCATGAGTATATTGATTTTCATTATTATAGAACATTTAATTTGCCCAAAAATAATTAGCAGTTTTATAATTTTGAATCTTATTGTGGTTAATTGAGGTGTTTGGTTAGATATTGTTAGTATATCCAAAGATAACTAATGTATCTAATTTGAGCATTTAAATTACCAATTATATGAAACTAAATCTAGCATCAGTTAAGAGTAAATGTTGTACATTGTTGTGCCTTCCAAAGAATAACTTCAATGTATAAATTAATGGTTATTTAATATTATTCGAACATATGTTAATATCTTTAAGTTTATTTCTCAAAGTAATGATGTATAAGCATATTTATTTTGTAATTGCAGCATCTGCTCCTATTTCTCTTTATTCGCATGCTACATCTATAATAAAGTTTAATGGACTCAATTTCTCTGATTGGTGCGAACAAATCCGATTCCACTTGGAGTTTTGGATCTTGATTTAGCACTTTTAAGTGAGAAACCTGCTGCAATTACTTTTGCTAGCAGTGATGAGGATAGATCTTTCTATAAAGCTTGAGAAAGATTGAACTTAATGTTTATGCGAATGACTGTAGCAAACAATATTAAGTCCACAATTAAGAACACTGAAGATGCTAAGGAATTTATGAAATCTGTGAAAAAATGTTCTCAGTCAGAGTCGGCTGACAAGTCACTTGCTGGAACACTTATGAGTACTTTAACCAACATCAAGTTTGATGGTTCTCGTACTATACATGAGCATATCCTTGAAATGACGAACTTGGCAGCAAGGTTAAAGACCATGGAAATGGAAGTTAATGAGAATTTTTTGGTAACGTTTATCCTTAATTCCTTACCTTCAGAGTATGGTCAATTTCACATGAACTATAACACTCTGAAAGATAAATGAAATGTGCATGAATTACAAAGTATGCTCATTCAAGAGGAAGCGAGACTTAAGAAACTAATAATTCACTCTGCCAATCTCATGGGTCATAAAGGAGCTGGAAAGAAACCTGGAAAAAAGAATGGCAAGGGCAATCATGGACAATTAAAGGTAAAACAGTCATCTGCCCCAATCCACAAAAAGGAATAAATTAAGGATAAGTGTCATTTTTGCAACAAACCTGGACACCATAAGAAAGATTGTCTAAAACGTAAGGTATGGTTCGAGAATAAAGGTAAGCATAATGCTTTAGTATGTTTCGAATCAAACTTAACTGAAGTTCCTTATAATACATGGTGGATTGATTCTGGTTGTACCATTCATGTTTCCAATACGATGCTGGGATTCCTTACGACCCGAACCACAAACCCAAATGAGAGATTCATTTTTATGGGAAACAGAGTCAAAGTTCCAGTTGAAGCTGTGGGAACCTATCGTTTAACTTTAGATACTGGACATCATTTAGACCTTTTTGATACCTTTTATGTTCCTTCTATTTCTCGTAATTTGATTTCCTTATCAAAACTTGATACTTCAGGTTATTACTTTAAATTTGGGAATGAGTGTTTTAGTTTATTCAAACAGAACTTTTTTATTGGTTCTGGTATTCTTTGTGATTGCTTATATAAATTAAAGCTTGATAATTTTTTTGCTGAGAGTTTGTTAACCTTTCATCATAATGTTGGTACTAAATGTGGTCAAACTAATGAATCGTCAGCTTACTTGTGGCATAAACGTTTAGGTCACATATCCAAAGAAAGAATTAAAAGAATGATAAAGAATGAAATTTTTATAGATTTGGATTTTACTAACCTTGGAATTTGTGTGGATTGTATTAAAGGAAAACAAACAAAACACACAGTTAATAAAGAAGCTCACAGCTCCTTGAATTATACACACTGATATTTGTGGGCCTTTAGGTGGAGAAAAGTATTGGATCACCTTTATTGATGATTTCTCACGTTATGGTTATATCCATTTATTGCATGAGAAATCTCAAGCAATAGATGCCTTAAAAGTATTTATAAATGAAGTTGAAAGGAAATTAGATAGAAAGGTGAAAATCTTAAGATATGATAGAGGTGGTGAGCATTGTGAAAAGTATGACGAGAATGGACAATGCCCCGGTCCATTCGCTAAATTCCTAGAAAGCCACGGCATATGTGCTTAATACACAATGCCAGGAACACCACAACAAAATGGTGTTGCAGAAAGGCGAAATCGTACATTAATGAATATGGTTAGAAACATGTTAATTAATTCATCTTTACCTGTGTCCTTGTGGATGTATGCATTAAGAACCGCTCAATATTTATTAAACAGGGTTCCTAGTAAGTCAGTTCCAAAGACACCTTTTGAACTGTGGACAGGAAGGAAACCTAGTTTAAGACACCTACATGTTTGGGGTTGTCAAGCGGAAGTAAGAATTTATAATCCACATGAAAAAAACTGGATTCAAGAACAACCAGTGGTTTCTTCATTGGTTATCTAGAAAAATCAAAAGGGTATAGATTTTATTGTCCTAACCATAGTATAGGAATAGTTGAAACTGGAAATGTAAGGTTAATTGAGAATGACATAATTAGTGGGAGTTTCGAGCCGCGAAAAGTGGAAATTCAAGAAGTTAGGGTGGAAATTCCTTTATCTATAACTTCTTCTTAAGTTGTTGTTCCTGTAGTTGTTGACTCTGTTAACAATCCACAAAAACAACAAATTAATGGTCAAACACTACATAATGATATTGTAACAAATGAACCTGTAACTGAGGGACCACAAGAAATAGAATTAAGAAGATCTGTAAGATCAAGAAGATCAGCTATTTCTGATGACTATTTGGTTTATTTGCATGAGTCAGAATTTGACTTAAGCATTGATAATGATCCAGTTTCGTTTTCACCAGCCATTAAAGGAGATAATTCTACCAAATGGTTAGATGCCATGAAAGAATAGTTAAAATCTATGAATGATAATGAAGTCTGGGATCTTGTAAAATTGTCTAAAGAAAGTAAAAGAGTGGGGTGTAAATGGGTCTTTAAGGCCAAACGTGACATAAATGGCAATATTGAACGATACAAGGCTAGACTTGTTGCCAAAGGTTATACTCAGAAAGATGGCATTGACTACAAAGAGACTCTTTCTCCTGTCTCGAAAAAGGACTCATTAAGAATTATTATGGCTTTGGTAGCTCATTATGATTTAGAGCTTCATCAAATGGATGTGAAAACCGCCTTTCTAAATGGAAATTTAGATGAAGAAGTGTTCATGGATCAACCAGAAGGTTTTATGGTTGATGGAAAGGAACATATGATGTGTAAATTAAAGAGGTCAATATATGGACTTAAACAAGCTTCCAGACAGTGGTATCTTAAATTTAATGATACCATCACATATTTTGGTTTTGAAGAAAACATCGTTGATCGATGTATATACCTAAAGATCAGTGGGAGTAAGTTCATAATTCTTGTTCTATATTCTTGTTCTATATGTTGATGACATCTTGCTTGCTACAAATGACTTTGGTTTATTATGTCAAACCAAAGAATTTCTTTCTAAAAACTTTGAAATGAAAGATATGGGTGAGACATCCTATGTGATTGGAATTGAACTATTCCGTGACCGAACACATGGATTGTTAGGATTGTCTCAAAAGGCCTATATTAATAAAGTTTTAGAGAAATTTAAGAAGGACAAATGCTCTTCAAGTGTAGTTCCAATTCAGAAGGGAGATAAATTTAGTCTCATGCAATGTCCAAAAAAATGAATTAGAACGAAATCAGATGGAAACTACTCCTTATGCATCTATTGTTGGAAGCATATTGTATGCACAAACTTGCACTAGACCAGACATCGGTTTTGCTGTGGGTATGCTAGGCAGGTATCAAAGTAATCTAGGAATGGATCATTAGAAAGCTGCAAAGAAAGTTTTAAGGTATCTGCAAGGAACAAAAGATTATATGCTTACTTACAAGAGATCTGATCATCTTAAGGTGATTGGATATTCAGATTCAGATTTTGCCGGATGTGTGGATACAAGAAAATCCACCTTTGGCTAATTGTTCCTGTTAACTGAAGGAGCAATTTCATGGAAAAGTGCAAAGCAGTCTATTATCGCTGCATCCACTATAGAAGCTGAATTTGTAGCATGCTTTGAGGCTACAGTTCATGGTTTATGACTGCGAAACTTTATCTCAAGACTTGGAATTGTCGACAGTATTGCCAAGCCTCTGAGAATTTATTGTGATAATTCTGCAGCAGTTTTCTTCTAAAAAAACGACAAGTATTCTAAAGGTGCTAAACATATGGAATTAAAATACTTTGCCGTTAAATAAGAAGTTCAGAAACAGAGGGTGTCAATTGAACACATTAGCACTAAACTTATGGTTGCGGATCCACTGACTAAAGGATTGCCACCAAAGACGTTCAATGATCACGTTAAACGTATGGTCATCAGTAGATATTATCATTGAGATCAAGATTATGTTATTTGACACTTTGAGCTCATTTATTTATTGTTTCTGATTTTATCTTATGGTTATGTTCTTATGATTAGTATATACATAAAAGAATTATGTAAACCAAACAGGACATCGTCTTTGATAAAGACACTTATTATTGGACCATTATGGATTATCTTTGTTATAGATCATGTTAATAGAAGAACTATTTCAGTCATACATGGAAGGGAGTATGTTAATGCAATGATGTATGACCGCCATGATCCTTTAATAGTTTCTTTGACTTGACACGATATGTTATGAAGTTTAATTCTGCGCATTATGTCTATGAATGTATATGGTAAATAATGTCAATTGGCCAAGTGGGAGAATGTTAGATTTATTCTTAATATTATCATTAATGTGGCCCAATTGCATTATTTATTATTTATTCTTTTTGGGCTTATTATTTTATTAGCCCCATTAGGTTAAAAGATAATGCCCTTATTTAACATCATGATGGATGGTATCTATAAATAGAACCTTAGGGATTGGTCCTCTTACTGCCTCATTAACTAGTTTATTCTTCCCATGAAGAAACTTAAATTAAGTCTAAAAGGAAGGCAAGTGAGAGAAACACAATTCCTCAAGAAGATTATTCATGAATCAAGGTATGTTGTTCTTTAACTAATTTTTAATTTGTAAAATTATCTAATTCAAAGATCTTGGCATTTAAGGTTATATACAATGTTATGGTTTATTGTATATTCATGAAACTAAAGTTTACATATTGGTATAAGATCGTGTACCAAATATAAAAAATTTTGAAAAAAATAGTTGGGATATTGGAACACGATTATTTAGATTTGGGTACACGATCGTATATCAAATCTAATCGATCAAGTGTAAAACTTTTTGAGAAAAAATCGCTTGGATATTGGTACACGATAGTCTAGATTTGGGTACATGATCGTGTACCATGTCTAGTGTAAATTATAAATTCGATATATTAGATCTTATCTATGTCTGATGTCCTTCTGCACTTCTCTTGATCTGATCTCGCTATCCTAAATAATATGCTTAAGGTATCCTCACACTTGAGATACTGTAACAACCATAACTTTTAAGTTAAGTTAGGGTAATTAAATTACATTTTCTTGAAAAGACAACGACTAAAATTCTTATAAAATCAAGATTTTCACAAAAAATATAAAATTATCAAAACAACAAAAATAATTTGAAACCGTGACGTGCGGGTTCTAACAATTTTAAAGAAAATAAAATCAATGGAATGTTTATTTTACTTTATTTTAATAAAGTTGGATCATGGCTTGGCATGCAAGTTATTATATATATATATATATATACATATTTTTCACACGTACTCTAATTTTTAACACTATAAATCAGTTTTATAACTTATTAGTAGATTATATTATGAGGCTTTTTAAAAAATATAACAAACTAGTAAAATATTTACATTCAATAGAACAATTTCGAAAACGAAAAAATGTCAACATGTCCACATTAGAAGATACCAAAAATACTGTAACGCCCCAAAATTTGGAATTTAATTTATTGTCTTAAGTATAATTATTGGAACCTTGGATTTAATTGAGGAAACTTGATTAATTATATTTTTGGTTGTGTAATTAATTAAGTTTTGAGGAAAATATAATTATTTTACTTGGATAATAAAATTGGTAGAGATATTTGTTGAAGATAAAGATAATTGGGTGAGGAGAGAGAAAATTTAATTATTTGGTTAAGGTTAATGGTGATATTCTTATTTGGAAAAAAAAAGAGAGAAAGAAGAGATTGATGTGTTGATTGAAGTTGATTTGAAAAAGGGGATTTGGTGAGATTTATTTGAGGAGAGAGGGGAGTTGTTGTTTGAAATAAAATAAGGAAAAGGGAAAGAGAAATTTTATTGGTATCTTATTGGTGTTTAAATAGGCATAGGGACCCGTGCACACGAGAACAAAAAGAAAGAAAAAAGGGAAAATGAGGAAGAAACCCTAAGATTTCCTCCCCCATCCGCCGCTGCTGCCTTTCCCTTGTGAGTCGTCGTGCCGCCGTAGCCGAGCCGTGCACAAGTGTCAGCCTTCGTCGTCCCTTTCTCTGTCTGATCTCCCCTCGTCTAGAAGTCGTCGTCGGTCGTCCACCTTTCGTCACGGTCCGTCGCACATACCCATACCCGAAAACCAGAGTCGACCCTCGTCGTGGTAGCCACCCGCCGGATTGTTCCGCCCTCACCGCCGCAAGAAAAGTCGTTGATTGTTGGAGTCTGCCGACACTTGGTCAGCGCCGCGTCGTCGTAAGACCGAGCGCTCAGTCCGTCGCCCATAGCCGAATCTGAAAAGCCGACCCGCACGTCTGCGCCCTTCTCCACGAGCCGATCTGCCTCCAACCGTTTCGTGCCTCCAGAAGCCCGCGTGCCTCCATAGCCGCGTGAAGCCGAGCTGCCCCAGTCGTGCACGCACGCGAGCCGTACGTATTTTCCCGAGCTGTGCGCGCCTGCCTGAGCCGCCTTCAGCTTTTTAGCCGAGTCGAATAGTCGCTTCGCCTGTCTTTGAGCCGCCAGCCTACTTCGGTCCTTCTCACCTAGTTTGGTAAGTTTGATTAGGTTTTGGAATACCCAACTAAAAATTTAAAATTTGTTGGATCTCAAATAATTTAATTTTCAAATAATTTAATTTTGAGGTTAAAATTAAATTATTTCTCTTAAGGAACATCTAGGACCAATTGATCTTGGAGCGTGGGATTTCTCTAGTTAGGGGCTCAAGCGTCGCAACCTTAACCTAAGGTAAGTTACTTCAACTGAATGTCTGGAGTCTTTGGTCGATTGGTAATTTTGAGGTTAAAATTAAATTATTTCTCTTAAGGAACATCTAGGACTTCGCTACTGGGAAAGCGTGACTTTGCGGTTAGAACTCGTTGAGCAAATCTCCTGGTAAGAGATTCTACTACTAGACCTACGAGTAGAATTAAGAGATCGCATACATTCTTAGTCATGCACATTGATGATTAGACTGAATAATGGCATGGCAATTAATTAGAATATGATATGACATGATGATATGATTTGACATGATGATATGAGTTAACACAATGATATGATTTGACATAATGATATGATGTGACATGATGACGTGATGATGCTATGTTACGTGTATGCTATAGTTAGGGTGCATGTTAGTTTATCCTATTATAGTCGTACCTGCATCGGTGTCCTTCAGAATCACCACCTATTTAAGATTGCGTAGTCGGACGGGACTGCCAGTCTGGCATTGATATAGACATGATTCGAGTGATTCGACGGGATCGCTCGCAGCCCGATTGTCTTAGTGTTTCCACTGGTACGCTATAGACCAGTTTGTCCTAGGTGTTCTTTTGGGTCACCGAAGACCAAATTTTGTTCCTACGGGATCACATGTTGCACGTGTTCGGAAACGTGCCAGTTTTTGGGTACCATTTTCAAGACTTTAATAGGAAGTTAACAGGCACCTAGCTGGACTAATAGTGGTTCCCTTACTGAGTATTTTATACTCACTCTTTCCATTTCATTTTTTTTCAGCCAGAGGTAGAGGTAAGGGCAAGGGCAAGTTGGCGAGCGACCAGAAGTGACCATGGCGAGCCATAGGGATCTTATGCTTCCGCTTCATTTCGTAGTTCAGGCTTTAAAGCTTCATTTCAGTCTATTATTTATTCGTTATTTTATTTCTTTAAAATTAGATAAGACCCGAGTTAAGATGTTATTTTTCACTTATCTCTAATTGCAGTTGTTTAGGCTTTTAAATAAAAAAATTTGCGGTTTTGTTTCATTCTATCCAAACTTTACAAATTTCTTTTGTCTTTTAAAATTTGTAATGGCTTCGACTTAGTATAAGGAGTTGGGTCGTTACAGTTGGTATCAGAGCCTATGTTTTAGGTTCTGTAGACTGACTTACGATGTAAGTCTTTGTTTTATTTTGTTTTATTTTGATTTGTTTTACCCCTATGGCTATACGGTCCTTCGTCACTCGCCAGGTATGTTTTAAGACTTTGTTAAATGTTATGGTTACAATCTTCCCTGAATAAAATGAGTGTAGTTAGTATAAGTGTTGTGGATGTTTTGTGAAAAGTTTCTTCTGGTCAAACTTTAGGAAAAGATGCCGCCGCGCAGAGCTGCACGTCGAGGGGGTGGTAGGGGAGGCAGATGAGCTAGACGTATCCAGCCAGAGGAGCAATCTGTTATGCAGGCAGCCAACCCTAATGCACCTGTCACCCAAGCGGATCTCGCCGCGATGGAGCAGCGATATCAGGACATGCTACAGGCTGCTTTAGCACCTTTTCTTGCTGCCCAGCAGACCCAGACCGCCCTTGTTCAGGCCCAGACCGTCCCTCCTCTAGCCCCTGTGGGAGCTTAGCCCGCACCGGTCTACTGTCGACTGAGGCCAAACACCTGAGAGACTTTAGGAAGTACAATCCCTAAAACGTTTAACGGATCCATGGACAACCCCACCAAGGCCCATATGTGGTTGACCTCTATAGAGAAGATCTTCAGGTACATGAAATGCCCTAAGGACCAGAAGGTTCAGTGCACAGTTTTCTTCCTGGAGGACAGAGGCACCGCGTGGTGGGAGACTGCTGAGAGGATGCTAGGTGGAGATGTCAGCAAGATAACCTGGGAGTAGTTTAAGGAGAGCTTCAATGCTAAGTTCTTTTCTGCCAACGTAAAGTATGCGAAGTTGCAAGAGTTCCTAAACTTGGAACAAGGCGACATAACGGTAGAGGAATACGACGCTGAGTTTGACATGCTGTCTCGTTTTGCCCTTGATGTAATGAAGGATGAGGAGGCCAGGACCGAGAAGTTTGTCAGAGGTCTCAGACTAGACGTCCAGGGTATTGTTCGAGCCCTCAGACCAACCACTCATGCAGGGTATTGTTTGAGTCTGCATGAGAGAGTTGATCCGTCTAAGGCTGCCAACAGAGGGTCAGCCCTTGGACAGAAGAGGAAGGTGGAGTCGCAGCCTGACTTGACACTACAGCAGAATCTGAGGTCAGGAGGTGTTTTCCAGCGGCATCGTCAGGAGCTTACAGCAACTGAGAGAACCTTGAGAGAGCTACCCATTTGTCCTAGCTGTGGGAGAGTCCATGAAGGTCGTTGCTTGGCCGAAAGCGGAGTTTACTTCAGGTGCAGGCAACCAGGGCATATCGCTGATGCTTGTCCTCGGAAACTCATTGAGACTACCTCGCACCAGCCTCCCGCTTCCCAGCAGGGAAGAGTTTTTGCCACTACCCGTCAGGAGGCTGAACGAGCTAGTACAGTGGTGACAGGTATGCTCCCAATCTTGGGACACTATGCTTTTGTGATGTTTGACTTTGTGTCATCCCACTCATTCATATCCTCTGTGTTCGTTCAGCATGTTGGTTTAGAGGTAGAACCGTTGAATGGTGTTTTGTCTGTTTCTACTCCATCTGGGGAGGTTCTGTTGTCTAAAGAAAAGATAAAGGCATGTCGGGTAGAGATAGCAAACCAGATGTTAGATGTGACCTTACTAGTGTTAGACATGCAGGATTTCGATGTAATCCTAGGCATGGATTGGCTGTCTGCTAACCATGCAAGTATAAACTATTTTCGTAAGGAAGTCGTTTTTAACCCTCCTTCTGGGACTAGTTTCAAATTTAAGGGGGCAGGAATCGTATGTGTACCCAAGGTCATCTCAGTTATGAAGGCTAATAAACTACTCAACCTAGGTACTTGGAGCATCTTGGAAAGTGTAGTAGATACCAGAGAATCAGAAGTTTCCCTGACCTCCGAACCAGTGGTAATGGAGTACCCTGATGTTTTCCCTAACGAGCTTCCAGGACTTCCGCCTCCCAGAGAAATAGACTTCGCCATCGAGTTAGAGTCAGGCATTGCTCCTATCTCGAGGGTCCCTTACAGAATAGCTCCAGCTGAGCTAAAGGAGCTGAAGGTACAGCTGCAGGAGTTGCTGGAGAAGGGTTTCATTCGACCCAGTGTGTCACCTTGGGGAGCACCAGTGTTGTTTGTGAAGAAGAAGGATAGGTCGATGCGCCTTTGCATTGACTACAGAGAGCTGAACAAGGTGATAGTCAAGAACCGCTACCCCTTACCCAAGATTGATGATTTGTTCGATCAGCTGTAAGGAGCCATCGTCTTTTCTAAGATCGACCTGCGGTCAGGCTACCACCAGTTGAGGATCAGGGATAGCGATATTCCTAAGACCGCTTTCCGTTCAAGATACGGGCATTACGGGTTCATTATGATGTCTTTTGGTTTGACTAATGCTCTTGCGGTATTCATGGACTTCATGAACAGGGTGTTTAAGGATTTCTTAGACACATTCGTCATAGTTTTCATTGACGACATTTTGATTTACTCCAAGACTGAGGCTGAGCATGAGGAGCATTTGCACCAGGTTTTGGAGACTCTTCGAGCTAATAAGTTGTATGCCAAGTTCTCCAAGTGTGAGTTCTGACTGAAGAAGGTGATTTTCCTCGGCCATGTGGTTTCCAGTGAGGGAGTTTCTGTGGACCCAACAAAGATCGAAGCGGTTACCAGTTGGCCTCGACCGTCTACAGTTAGCGAGGTTCATAGTTTCCTGGGTTTAACAGGTTACTATAGGAGGTTTGTGGAAGACTTCTCTCGTATAGCCAGTCCTTTGACTTAGTTGACCAGGAAGGAGACTCCTTTTGTTTGGAGCCCAGCTTGTGAAAGTAGCTTCCAGGAGCTTAAGTAGAAGCTTGTGTCTGCATCAGTCCTTACAGTGCCAGATGGATCTGGGAGCTTTGTGATCTACAGTGATGCCTCCAAGAAAGGACTGGGTTGCGTGTTGATGCAGCAGGATAGGGTAGTTGCTTATGCCTCCCGTCAGTTGAAGAGTCATGAGCATAACTATCCATCCCATGACCTAGAGTTGGCAGCAGTGGTTTTCGCACTGAAGATATGGAGACATTACCTGTACGGTGAGAAGATACAGATTTTCACTGACCATAAGAGCCTAAAGTACTTCTTCACCCAAAAGGAGTTGAACATGAGACAGAGAAGATGGCTTGAGTTGGTGAAGGATTACGACTGCGAGATTCTGTATCACCCGGGTAAGGCAAATGTAGTAGCTGATGCGCTGAGTAGAAAGGTTGCCCATTCAGCAGTGCTTATCACTAAGCAAGCTCCCTTACTCAGAGATTTCGAGAGAGCTGAGATTGTAGTCTCAGTAGGGGAAGTTACCTCACAGTTGGCTTAGTTGTCAGTGCAGCCGACCTTATGCGTATGCTATGTTACGTGTATGCTATGGTTAGAGTGCATGTTAGCTTATTCTATTAGAGTCTTACCTGTATGAGTGTCCTTCGGGATCACCACCTATTTAGGACTGCGTAGTCCGACGGGACTGCCAGTCTGGCATTGATATAGACATGATTCGAGTGATTCAACGGGATCGCTCGCAGCCCGATTGTCTTAATGTTTCCTCTGGGTATGCTACAGACCAGTTTGTCCTAGGTGTTCCTTTGGGTCACAGAAGACCAGATTTTGTTCCTACGGGATCACATGTTGCACGTGTTCGGGAACGTGCCAATTTTTGGATACAATTTTTAGGACTCTAATAGAAAGTTAACAGGCACATAGCGGGACTAGTAGTGGGTTTCTTACTGAGTATTTTATACTCACTCTTTCCATTTCATTTTTTTCAGGCAGAGGTAGAGGTAAGGGCAAGGGCAAGCTGGCGAGCGACCAGAAGTGACCATGGCGAGTCATAGGGATCTTATGCTTCCACTTCATGTCGTAGTTCAGGCTTTAACGGTTCATTTTAGTCTATTATTTATTCGTTATTTTATTTCTTTAAAATTAGATAGGGCTCGAGTTAGGATGTTATTTTTCACATATCTCTAATTGCAGTTGTTTGGGCTTTTAAATAAAAAAATTTGCGGTTTTGTTTCATTCTATCCAAACTTTACAAATTTCTTTTGTCTTTTAAAATTTGTAATGGCTTCGACTTAGTATTAGGAGTTGGGTCATTACAAATACCTTAGTCACCAACACGATTAATGGACCACACGCATAGGTGAGTAATCTTTTTCAAAACGATCGTGTAGTACAGTCTAAACGAATGATCTATGATCGTTTAGATCATGATACACGATCGTATAGTTTATTTTTAATGATGGGAAAAAAGCTTTAATTTTAAACGATTGTGTTTACTATGCTAAATGATCATGTTAACTATAGTAAGCGATTGTTTAGATCATATCCACATGATTATGTTGTGCTTTTTAAATGATGGAAATAAAAGGACTTCAAATCTAAACGATCGTGCTGATGATGCTAAACAATCATGTTGACTATGGTAAGCGATTGTTTAAATCATATCAACACGATCTTCTAGTTCTTTTTAAAAACGATGGAAAAATGTTTCAAATTTAAAATGATCGTGTTGCCCATGGTAAATGATCATTTTTGGATCATGTTAAAATGATATTTAAACGATCTTGATATTCTCGTATACGAGGAAGATGAAGTAGTTTCATAGGATCTTGCCAAAAATGGTGAAGATGAAATAAGACATTTAAACAAAAGAATAACACATTTAAAAATAGAAGAAAGAAAATCTGGAAGTGTGGATAAAGAAATTGAGAATAAAAGAAATCGCAAAGAAGTTAAAAGAAGAAAAAAGAGAAGTGACACAAGGGCAAACCTGGAATTATGTGTTAGATTTATTTTTAAATATAATATTATTATTAATGTGGCCCAATTGCATTATATATTATTTATCTCTTTTGGGCTTATTATTTTATTAGGTCCATTAGGTTAAATGATAATGTCCTAATTTAACACCATGGTAGGTGGTGTCTATAAATAGAACCTTAGGATTGATCCTCTTACTGTCTCATTAAGTAGTTTATTCTTTCAATCAAGAAACCTAAATTAAGTTCTAAAGGAAGGCAAGTGAGAGAAACACAATTCTTCAATAAGATTATTCATGGATCAAGGTATGTTGTTCTTTAACTAAATTCAATTTGTAAAATTATATAGTTCAAAGATCTTGGCGATTATTATTAATAAAGATACCACAAGAAGCTCACAGCTTCTTGAACTTATATACACTGATATTTGTGGGCCTTTTGATGTTCCATCGTTTGGTGGAGAAAAGTATTTTATCACTTTTATTGATGATTTCTCACGTTATGGTTATATCTATTTATTGCATCAAAGATCTCAAGCAATAGATGCCTTAAAGGTATTTATAAATGAAGTTGAAAGGCAATTATATAGAAAGGTGAAAACCTTAAGATCTGATAGAGGTGGTGAGTATTATGAAAAATATGACGAGAATGGGCAATGCCCCGGTTCATTTGCTAAATTCCTAGAAAGCCATGGCATATGTGCTCAATACACAATTCCAGGAACACCACAACAAAATGGTGTTGCAAAAAAGCGAAATCGTACATTAATGAATATGGTTAGAAGCATGTTAATTAATTCATCTTTACTTGTGTCCTTGTGGATGTATGCATTAAGAACCGCTTAATATTTAATAAACAGAGTTCCTAGTAAGTCAGTTCCAAAGACACCTATTGAACTGTGGACAGGAAGGAAATTTAGTTTAAGACACCTACATGTTTGGGGTTGTCAAGCGAAAGTTTGAATTTATAATTCACATGAAAAGAAACTAGATTCAAGAACAACTAGTGGTTTCTTCATTAGTTATCCAGAAAAATCAAAAGGGTCTAGATTTTATTGTCCTAACCATAGTACGGGGATAGTTGAAATTGAAAATGTAAGGTTCATTGAGAATGAAATAATTAGTGGGAGTTTGGAACCACATAAAGTGGAAATTCAAGAAGTTATGGTGGAAATTTCTTCATTTATAACTTCTTCTCAATTTGTTGTTCCTGTAGTTGGCGACTCTATTAACAATCCACAAGAACAAAAAATTAATGGTCAAACACACATAATGATGTTGTAACAAATGAACCTGTAACTGAGGGATCACAAGAAATAGAGTTAAGAATATCTATAAGATCAAGAAGATCAGCTATTTCTAATGACTATTTGGTTTATTTGCATGAGTCAGAATTTGACTTAAGCATTGATAATGATCCGGTTTTGTTTTCATCAGCCATTAAAGGAGATAATTTTACCAAATGGTTAGATACCATGAAAGAAGAGTTAAAATCTATGATAATGAAGTCTGGGATCTTGTAGAATTGCCTAAAGAAAGTAAAAGAGTTGGGTGTAAATGGATCTTTATGACCAAACGTGACTCAAATGGCAATATCGAACGATACAAGGCTAGACTTGTTGCCAAAGGTTGTACTCAGAAAAATTGCATTGACTACAAAGATACCTTTTCTCCTATCTCGAAAAAGGACTCATTAAGAATTATTATGGCTTTGGTAGCTCATTATGATTTAGAGCTTCATCAAATAGATGTGAAAATTGCCTTTTTAAATGGAGATTTAGATAATTTAGATGCAGAAGTGTTCGTGGATCAACCAGAAGGTTTTATGGTTGAAGGAAAGGAACATATGGTGTGTAAATTAAAAAGGTCAATATATAAACTTGAACAAGCTTCCAGATAGTGGTATCTTAAGTTTAATGATACCATCACATCCTTTGGTTTTAAAAAAAACATCGTTGATCGATGTATATACCTAAAGAAGATCAGTAGGAGTAAGTTTATAATTCTTGTTCTATATGTTGATGACATCTTGCTTACTACAAATGACTTTGGTTTATTATGTCAAATCAAAGAATTTCTTTCTAAAAACTTTGAAATGAAAGATATGGGTCAGGCATCCTATGTGATTGGAATTGAAATATTCCGTGACCGAACACATGGATTGTTAGAATTATCTCAAAAAGCCTATATTAATAAAGTTTTAGAGAAATTTAAGATGGACAAATGCTCTTGTGTAGTTTCAATTCAGAAGGGAGATAAATTTAGTCTCAAGCAATGTCCAAAAAATGAATTGGAACGAAATCAGAAGGAAATTATTCCTTATGCATATATTGTTGGAAGGTTATTGTATGAACAGACTTGCACTCGACCAGACATCAGTTTTGCTGTGGGTATGTTAGGCAGGTATCAAAGTAATCCAGGAATGGATCATTAGAAAGCTGGAAAGAAAGTTTTAAGGCATCTGCAAGGAACAAAAGATTATATGCTTACTTACAAGAGATCTGATCATCTTGAGGTGATTGGATATTCAGATTCAGATTTTACCGGATGTGTGAATACAAGAAAATCCATTTTTGACAATTTGTTCATGTTAGTTGAAGGAGCAATTTCGTGGAAAAGTGCAAGCAGTCTATTATCGTTGCATCCACTATGGAAGCTGAATTTGTAGCATGTTTTGAGGCTACAATTCATGGTTTATGGCTGCGGAACTTTATCTCAGGACTTGGAATTGTCAACAGTATTGCCAAGCTACTAAGAATTTATTGTGATAATATAATTCTGCAGTAGTTTTCTTCTCAAAAAACGAAAAGTATTCTAAAGGTGCTAAACATATGGAATTAAAATACTTTTCCGTTAAAGAAGTTCATAAACAAAGAGTGTCAATTGAACACATTAGAACTAAACTTATGATTGTTGATCCACTAACTAAAGGATTGCCACCAAAGACATTCAATGATCACATTGAATGTATGGGCATCAGTAGATATCATTATTGAGATCAAGATTATGTTATTTGACACTTTGAGCCCATTTATTTATTGTTTCTTATTTTATCTTATGGTTCTGTTCTTATGATTAGTATATACATAAAAGAATTATGTAAACCAAACAAGACATTGTCTTTGATAAAGACACTTATTGTTGGACCATTATTGATTATCTTTATTATAGATGATGTTAATAGAAGAACTATTTCAGTGATACATGAAAGAGAGTATGTTAATGCAATGATGTATCACCGACATGATCCTTTAGAAGTTTCTTTAACTTGACATGATATGTTATGAAGTTTAATTTTGCGCATTATGTCTATGAACGTATATGATAAATAATGTCAATGGGCCAAGTGGGAGAATGTTAGATTTATTCTTAAATATAATAGGGAAATCTGTGGAAATGGCAAACGTAAGAATGGAAATTGTCAAAATAAAAAACTGTTATTTTATTTTTATTTATGGCAAAACTAACTGCCTGAAATAATTTTCAACTTTTTTTGACCGAAAATGCCCCTCAACGGATGAGAACTGTCCATAATCAAATACAGTATATTTAAGGAACCCGGGAAATCAAACAAAACATCACATAGCCGATTACAGTGTATCTGTAAACACACCCACTTATGATAATTATTAACCAAATCACATAATTATTATATTATTTCAAAGATCCCTAACCATATTCAATTGATTTCAATATCCCCTAAGTATTCCCATTTTTTCCTTCAATAATTATATATTCAAACTTTAGCTATCGATTTTTTCCTTCAATAGCTATTAACGCAATGAATAGGTTCTAAAATTTTAATGCAATGAATTCTTCCTTCCTAAAATAATGATAAACATGATGCAATAATTAACCATATACAAGAACATTAAAAAACCTAACGGAAAAGCATTTAAAACATTCAAAATTCAAATCTCTAAAATTCAAATTTAAATTCCAACCATTCCCTAAAATTATGGCAAATATAATGGGAATACATAAGTTTAGATTCAAATCCCAACTATCCCTAAAATCATGCCAAAACACAAACCGGAATTATCCCTAAAATTGGGAATATCCCTAAAATTGTTATCTATCATTAATGTTGCCAACAAACCGGAATTAATCGAAACCAAAACACAAGATTCACCAAAAGACAATCTTTTTGAAATTTCACTGAAACGTTCATGGCCATTAAAACATAAATTTCAACGAAGAACGGAGCAAAGCATATTATTTTTGAAATTTTAACATCTTTATATTCTAAACTACTTTAGAAAAATAACTAATATTGCCTTCCCAACATTATATTCATAAGATTATGCTATATACATTTTATTTCTTTGCCCTTGTCTACCATATTTTCGTAATATCCGACCATTACATCATATTAAAACGTGATCCCTACAAATGAAACAGGTACCCGTATAATATATGAAACAATAATTTAATTTAATATCCATCCCTCCTATATACAATCTAGTAGTGAATACTTTATTCGATAAACGTGTTCCCTTTGAATTTTTTCCATGGCTTTACAACGAGTGAAGACCGTATTTGATGGTAGATGGATTGAGTCCTGCTGGTATATTGACTATCGCCTCCTTGATGTATATGTTCCAGTTTCATCCTCGTTTCAAGAATTTGCAAATTGTATCCAACGTAGACCTTTTCCAAATTCAGAAGTTTCTGTCTCTAGATTGACCGTTTACTGAAAAGATTGCAACAATTCAAAACTCATTCGGATTGTTGATGATAAGGATGTGTCTTGGATTATGTTACTTATATCGAAATTCCCCGACAATGATCAAATAAAACTCAACTGATGAGAACTGTCCAGATTCAAATACAGTATATTTAAGGAGATAGAAAAATCAAATAAAATATCACATATTCGATTACTGTGTATTTGTGAACACACCCACTTATGATAATTATTAACTAAATCAAAAAATTATTATATTCTTTCAAATATCCCTAAACATATTCAATTGGTTTCAATATCCCCTAATTATTTCGATTCTTACCTTCAATAATTATATATTCAAACTTTAACTATTAACGTTCTATAATTTTAATGCAATGAATACTTCTTAAAATAATGATAAAGATGATGCAATAATTAACTATTAACAAAAATATTAAAAAAGTAACGAAAAATCATTTAAAAGATTCAAATTTCAAATTCCAACCATTCCCTAAAATTATGGCAAATATAATGGAAATACTAAGTTTAGAATCAAATCCCAACCCTCTCTAGAATCATACCAAATAAAATATGATCTATCTTTAATTTTGCCAACCAACCTGAATTAAGGGAAACAAAAATAGAAGAATCACCGGAAGACAATCAACCGAAATTAAAGGAAACGAAAATTTGTACTAAAAGAAGAAGGTGGAAAGCGACGGTGCGGGTGGAAAACAAATGCGGGTGGAAAGCCATTTGAAAATTTGAAGAATGTTAGAACTGGAGAAAATTTGAAGAAAATTTTGAAAACTCGGTATTTTTTACATGCAGAAAACAGAGGAAAAATTCAAAGGTTGGAGAAGGAACAGAAGTGTGAAACGAAACAACTCACCGATACTTTGGGTGGTGCAAACCGATTAAAAAAGGAAGGGCGTGCAAACGGTGGAAAAGCGACGGAAGAGAAATCGATGGTGGAAAAGTGTCGAAAGAGAAAGCGACGGTGGAAAAACGGAAGAGAAAGCTACGGTAGAAAAGCGACGGTGGAAATGCGCCGGAAAGCCTTTAAAAAACGGAAGAACAAATACGCTGGAAAGCTTTACAGAAGATGGTTTATTTTTTTGGGAGGAAAAATTAGAAAATTGAAGGAAGTGCATAGTATGTATTAATTACAGGGTATTTGTTGTTTTTCTTACTATTGTATTTAGGAGTCTATATTGTAAAGTGTGTAGGGGCATTTAAGGCATAGTTATCCCATTTATTACGTGGAAATTAACTGTTTTGCTATTTTGACAATTTAAAAATAAATTTGTCATTTATCCAAAGTAAACTTTAGATTTTGCTATTCTTCTTGTCGCCCCAATATAATATTATTAGTAATGTGACCCAATTGCATTATATATGATTTATCTCTTTTGGCTTATTATTTTATGGGAAATTCGAGGAAATGACAAATATAAGAATAGAAAATAGAAAAATAGCAAACTGTTATTTTAATTTGATTTATGGCAAAACTAACTGTCCTAAATATTTTTCCACTTTTTTTTACCCGAAATTACCTCTCCACGGATGACAATTGTCCATATACAAATACAGTATATTTTGTGAGATCGAAAAATCAAATAAAATATCACATATCATGATTACAGTGTATTTGTAAACACACCTACTTATGATAATTATTAACTAAATAAAAAAAATATTATATTCTTTGAAAGATTCCTAAACATATTCAATTGGTTTCAATATCCCCTAATTATCCCAATTTTTACCTTCAAATTAATCAAAAATAACTTCAAGTATTTAAAATTTTATCCAAAGTATTATAGATTCAAAATTATATAATGAAATAATTAATTATTATGATAAAAAATAAGAAATTAACGAAAAAGAGTTTCAAATATTCATTTTTTTCCTTTTTGGAATTATACATTCAAAAGTGAATCTCTCCCTCAAATCATAGCAAAAATAATGCAACAATTAATTATTAACAAAAACATTAAAAAATTAACAAAAAAATAATTTAAAAGATTCAAATTTTAAAACATAGATACCGATCATTCACTAAAATTATGACAAATATAAAGCATATCTTTGCTCAATTAGTTAAGTTTAGATTCAAAATTCAACCCCCCTAAAATCATGTCAAATACAATCCAAATATTAACAAAAAAAAAAATCAAATATTCAATATTTTTCTTTTTGGAATTATACATTCAAAATTGAATCGAAAAAGAATTTAAAAGATTCAATTTTTTACGCACCACATACCAATCCTTCTCTAATGCAAATAATTATCTTGGTAAATTAGTTTAGTTTAAATTCAAAATTCAACCCCTCCCTAAAATTATGCCAAAATTCAACCTCTCACTCTCATCATTTTTTATTTTCTAAATTATTTACCAAAAAAATACACATAATAAATTAAGTTTACATTCTCTTAATTTTAACATTTTTTTAAAATTATTTATGAAAAATAATTAATTTTGCATCGCTAACATTAGATTGCTAAGATTCTGTCATATCGATGTATTTGTTGAAATAAAAAAAAAATCAAACAAAATATCACATATCACGAATAGTGTATTTGTAAACAATAATTCTTAACTAAATAAAAAAATATTATATTGTTTGAACAATTCCTAAATATATGTCATTAGTTGTAACATTCCCTAATTATTAGTATTAATTTTAGATTCTTAAGTTGAATTCCTAAAATTATGCCAAAGATAATATACAATCTATTAACTTTAGATAATTTATTTTGTTATGTGTTTATTTAAGTTTGGAAAGAAAAAGAAAAAATAAAAAAATATATAAATTTTATAATATTATAATATAATATAATATATATATAATATGAATTTTATTTTTATTATTATTATTATTACTATTGTTATTATTATTATTATTATATCTTTTTTAAAACCCTAAATTCATCATCATCTTCTTCATCTCAGCCGCATCCCATCACTCTCATCTTCTTCTTCTTCGAAATCACACGGCCGCCGTGCCCCTGCCTCTCTTCTCTCCATTGAGATCTCCAGCGACAATCTCCCTCCGTTCGTCAAAGCTGCCACCATCACCTTAGTTCTCACTACAAGAAAATGGAGCATTCCCGACGCCGAAAAGCACGTCGGCATAAAGAACGTCGGGAATAAGGGCTTTCCCGACGCCGTCAGCAACGCGTTCGGAAAACAATCTTTCCCGATGCTCCACGAAGGCGTCGGCAAGAATACGTCGGGAAAAAGGTAAATTAATTTTAAAAAAGCAAACTATTCCCGACGCCGTGAACAGTGCGTCGAGAGCGGCGTCGGAAATAGGGGTTTTTCCCGACGCCGCATGAAACGTCGGGAAAAAACGTCGGGAATTCCCCTTTTCCCGACGCGTTTTGAGGGATTTCCCGACGCCGTGTCACTGCATCGGGAAATCCCCTTTAAATTCGTTTCATTTCTGTAAATTGCAGAACCGAAACCGAGAGGGAAAAAGAAAGGAGAAGAAGTCGTCGCGATTTCCGCCGTTGTTCTGCCGTTGTTCTGCCGCCGTCCGTCGCCGCCCTCCCTCGCCGCCGTCTACCACTTTAGGTAAGTGGAATATGAAATTTTATTTAGTTTAAGTTTATGTTTTAGGGTTTTTTTTTTATGAAAATTAGTTTAGGATTTTCTTTTGGAATAGATTTTTGTTTGTTAAATGTATTTTTGTATAGAGTGTGTGTAATTTGTGGTTGAATTGAAATTGAAATTTGAAATTTGAATGGTTTAGGATTTTTGTTTTAGAAAATTGAATTGAGGGGGGATTTTATAGTTAAATGAAAATTGAATGGGGGTTGAATTGGGGGAGGGGGTTTATTGTTAAATTAAAAATTGAATTGGGAGGGGGGTTTATATTTGAATTGAAAATTGAAATTGGAGGGGAAGGGATGGGGGTGGTTAATAGTTAAATTGAATTTGGGGGGGGGGGGGGGAAGTTAATAGTTAAATTGAATTGGGAATGTAATATGTGTGTTAAGTTGTTTTGGCTATCCTGTAGTTATGGTAGCCTGTTTGTGTTGAATATTTTTATTGTTGATTTGAGATGACTATCCTGCAGTTATGATAGCTTTTTTGTTTTGAATTTGTTTATGTTTGGGATGGCTATCCTGCAGTTATGTAGCCTTTTTTGTTTTGAATTTGCTGGTTTTAAGGGGTGGTAGTAGGATAGATTGAAGTATTTTGTTGTTAATAATTAGGTTGTGTTGGCTATCCTGTAGTTATGGTATCCTCTATAGGTCGTCAAGGGCGACCTCCAGGTAATTAAATGCACTACACATTTATATATGATTTCATTTAAAACATATCTAACTTTAACCAATCTAATGTGTTATGTTTGTAATGTGTAGCGATTGTTTGTGCTTGATTTCAATGATCAAGCAATGAACAGTTTGTTGAGCATCAGATGCTCACGACCTTTAAAGAGTTCCGGACCGACTGTCATAGACATTTCAAAAAGTACAGCGACCCGGAGGAGGCTCGTGCCAACCCACCAAACGCATTGGTTGGACGTGATGAGGATTGGCACTTCCTCTGCGACCATTATATCAGCCGTGCATTCCAGGTATTTGTCATGATTAATTATGATAACAAGTTTTAATATGTATAATGTATAAGAAATAAACAATATAATTGTTTTAATGCAGGAGCAATCACGGACAAACAAGGCTGCTAGACAGAAGCAGCCTTACAATATTAGTAGCGGGTCCAAGTCGTTTCTACAACGACAGTATGAGCTCGCTGAAAGAAGAGGGCAGCCGGTCAATCGTGTGGAATTCTTCCAGGAAACACACGTTCGAGCTGGGACATTCGTGTCGCAGGCCGTCGAGGATGCGCATGTAAGTTATACCCTTATTAATTATCCACTTTTATTATATATTTTTGCGCGTTACCTAACATAATTTTTAAATTTGTTGCAGAATCAAATGATGGAACTCCAATCCCAGCCTACCCCAGAGGGTAGTCAGCCACTCTCTGAGGATGAGATATGCGATCAGGTGTTGGGTAGACGACCAGGCTACTCAAAAAGCCTTGGTTGGGGACCCAAGTCGAAGGCCCGCAGAACGGCAAGTGCAAGCAGTTCGTCGACATCTTGTTCGCAGTCCACACAAAAAGAGATTGTATTACAAGCTAAACTTCATGAAGCTTTGGAACGGATTGAAGTACAAGATAGAAATCACCAAGCATTAGCTTCACAAGTGGAAGCTATGAAAAAGATGATTGAAGACTTAACTCGTGCACAACAGGGACCACCACATGATCCCTAGCTCTGCGGTACGTCGTATATGTCTCTATTATTCTTAAGTTTTTGCAATATATGATTATGTATTAAACTTAGTTATTTTTATACCATTTTTAGGACCGAAGGTGTAGAATGACGCGCATACGCACCTCGTTGGGAGACTTTTCATTATGTTTATGTTTTTTCTATTTTGAGAACTATATTTTGTTGTAGTCAACTTATTCGTATTATTAATTTTAATTCTATTTTTTTAATTTGTGTTTGTATATTTATTAATTTATTTTAATTTAATCCAAAACGTCGCGAAATTTTTTTGAGCAATCCGAACATCATTGTGAATGTTTAAGCAAAATATTATAAGGAAAAAAGTAAAAATAAAATATTTAAAAATATATATATAAAAGATTTCCCGACGTTCATTACGTCGGGAAAAAAACATCGGAAAAGAGGTTTTCCCGACGTCAGGAGATGCGTCGGCATAGACGGCGTCGGGAAAACCTTATTCCCGACGCCGTCTTTGCCGACGCGTCTCCCGGCGTCGGGAAAACCTTTCCCGACGCCGTGTTGGTACATCGTCGGGAAAGCCTCTCGCGACACATTTCTTCCGACGTTCTTCTCGACGCCGTTTTGTACGTCGGGATATTGTAGTGTACTTTGCATTTTCGTCGACGTATTTGTGCGTCGGGAGTACCCCCATCTCTTGTAGTGTCTTCGTCAAGTTTCTGTTCGTCGTTAGCCCAAGCTGCTCCCCTTTCCATCAACCATCTCCTCTGCGTCGTGACATTCGAATCTGAAGCGAGTGGATTGTGTCTGCTCCAACTGGTGTTTGTCCACGAAGCTCCGACCGCCGTTGTCGCATCTCCACGAACTCAGCCGCCGTCACGATCTCCCATTCGCATGAAGCTTGTTGCACCATCCATCCCTCTCCATAGCACGCTGCCGCACCAGGGCGTGCTCTCCTCGCCATTGAAGAAGCCTTTGTCCTCGAGCAATCATGTCCCACGTATGGGTGCATAGTTTGTATTAATTATAGGGTATTTGTGGATGTGGGTGCATAGTTTGTACTAATTATAGGGTATTTGTGGATTCTGTTACAAATGTATTTAGAAATCACATTTGTCAATGAGGTAGAGGCATTTAAGCCATTGTTCTCCCATTTATTATTTAAAAATTTTATGTTTTGGTATTTTGTCAATTTAAAAATAAAATTGTCATTTATTCAAAGTAAACCTCTAATTTTGCTATCCTTCTTGTCGGCCCTTATTTTATTAGGCTCATTAAGTTAAAAGATAGTGTCCTAATTTAACACCATGATAAGCGGTGTCTATAAATAGAACCTTAGGGATTGGTCCTCTCACTGCCTCATTAAGTAGTTTATTCTTCTCATCAAGAAACCCAAATTTAAGTCCTAAAGGAAGGCAAGTGAGAGAAACACAATTCCTCAATAAGATTATTAATGGATCAAGGTATGTTGTTCTTTAACTAAATTCAATTTTTAAAATTATCTAGTTAAAAAATCTTGGCAATTATTGTTATATATAATGTTAGGATTTTATTGTATAATCATGAAACTAAAGTTTACATTATGAAAATATTTTGCCGTCTTCGTGGACTTCTCTTAAAATTATTATATACGGGTTGTAAATATTTACCCTTTTGTTATATTTATGAACATTTACCTTATATTATTATACCAATTCTTCCCACTTTATTTCATAAATTACGCTGAGGTTGAACACAAAAAAGTTAAAGAGTATGGACAACTTTATAAAAAACAAATTTGGATAAAATGAAACTTGTTGACACATACAGTATTTTAGTTCTTCTTACTTACTACTAATATGTTGTTATCTAAGTATATTTAAATTCATTTAACAACACAAATATTTTTTAGGTTAAAATATAATTTTCATCCCCATTTGTTAGAGTTTGATGTTCAAATTTGACAACTCTACTTTTGAATGTTTAATCTTAGTTCCGAATTTTCAATAAATCTTATATTTAGTTTTTATATGTTATTAGTTTCCTAATTTTTTATTAACATTTCATTATAAATATAAAAAACATAATCACATGTTGTGTGTCTTTATATGAAAATGAGATTAAATTTAACTTTAAAGGAAATAAATTAAATAAAATTTAAATTAATTTGAGACAAAAATAATATTTTAACGTACATTTTATTATATAAAAATGTGCCACTATAAAATATTCTTGATATTTTTTTAAATACAACTAATAATTTAGCATCATTTCCTTTCAAACTCTCATGTTGATTGTTTTTTTAAAAAAAAATTAAAATATTATAGTAAAGATCATAATCTATCATACCATAAAATGATTATTATACAAGTATTTTTAACTTTCAAATATTAATTACGTTGAAAGTTGAAACTTTTGAACTTTATCTAGCACGAGAACACAATTTAATAGTGAAGAGATCAAGAGCATGTTTCGGGTTGGATTAGCGTGAAGTAGACTATAATAGTTCACTTTTTGTTTGGGAGAATCTTTACTTTTAGTTCGTCAACCAACTTTCGAACACCACCTCTGGTGATCATCGTTGCTCAATTCCCGACCACCACATTCGGTGACTTTACCAACGAACTTCTGACAACTAACTCTAGCAAACGCTGCCAACCAACCTCTGATCACCACCTGTAACGTTCAAGGCTCACAATTCTGATTAGGATTCAGAATTCAGATCCTCGACATTCTCCTGCGATCTAGTAAGATCATTCTTACTTGTCTTAAAGGCTTATAAGAGCAAAAGTTCTCCCCAAAAACCAACAAGAGAGTCCTTTTTCAACATGCTTTATTCTCATTCACATGCATCGTAAGAAAATTCCCAAAAGATCACCAAACATAGAATTGTTCCAAACTAAGCATATTTAACGCTGGAGCTCCTATATGATTGAACCATTGAAAAGAAAGGTGAACCTTCTTGATATATGTATTAACTTTTCATTTTTTAAGTCTTTTTAACTTTACTTTCATGTCTTCGGATTACTCTAATTCAAATGTGATACCAGTTTATTCCTATCTCCCTTAATTCGGGGTTATACCATGATCAACCTTTAAAATAATCTCCCCTGACGTGAAACTAATTTAATAGTCTAACTTAATTCTTGAAGTGAATTACCATCCAATTTTCCACCCTTTCATGTTTCAAAACGTATTAACTACTAAAAAAGAAAAAGAAAAAGAAAAAGAAAGAAATATTTGTAACCTATTAAGACCTAAACTTATTTATTTTATTAATTTATTTTTCAATACAAACCTTGGAATAATGCCACTTAAAATAGTAATAATTTAACAATAGATTTCAAATTCTCAGGTTGAACTTTTCTAACAAATTAAAATATTTATAGCAAAGACCACGATGATTTATAGTATAAGCACTTTAAACATATATAATTTAGTATTAACTTAGTCAAAATGTAATTGACAAGTAAAATACCTTTAATTAGATTCAAAACTGAAAATTTAAAAATTCTAGTTTTAAAAATATGAACTTAGTTTAATAGTTCATATGTTCTTTTTTGTTGATGTAAAAAAAAGATCAAATGTCCAAATCCTCACATTGTAATGTGTGAGCAAAAACCCACTTCATCGTTGGAAGACTACCCCATTTTTTTGTAATAAAAGAATAGTAATAAGGAAACAGAACAAACAAATTTAACTCTAACATCATTAATACAAAAGGGAAAAATAATGTAGCAAAGTACTGCTAAACAAACATATATCTTTTCAGTTCCAAATTTTGAAAAATATATAATATATGTGTTGCATCGTTGAGATTTAAAATTGTACCTTCTTAGTCTCAAAATTTATACAAATATATCCGTGGGTCATTATTTTAAAGTGATAGTTTCAAATATAACACTTAGATTAAAAATATTAGTATATATAACAATATTTTAAAGAAATTGTAAACATGACAAAATATATGAAAATTTATCTATGATAGGAGCTAACCACTGATAAACCATGTTTCAATATTAGTATATCACCGATGGACTTTAACTGATTTTGTTATATTTTTATTTTTTCTTTAATGTTGTTATATATTTAATTATTATTTTTAAACTTGTTACTTGTTATAGTCACCATCAAATTCACATGGTTTTTAAAATTTGGAGACTAAAAAAAGTAATATATTTTCAAAAATATAATGATCTACAAAATGAAGGATAGTTTATTTACTAGTATGAGCAATTATATTACCTTTATAGTTGAAAATTCCTTAAACTGAAAGACCAGCTTAACAAACCACTAGATAAGTATGAACTGATTAGGACTAAACCTTATTAGCAAAATAACTTTTTCCATTAAAAAAGTTCCAAATAACAAAACAATAGCTCCAAAATCTAGACGCCATCAAAATATTAAAATATTTAGAAGAATATAATATAATGAATCAAAATGGAAATCGTTGAGAACTATATAAATATAATAATTATGTTGCATACATTAGTCAAAATAATATTGATTTGATTTCTTACGGATAACTCAAAGTCGTTGCCACAACTACGTACCAAGTCTTCAATTGCGTGCCATTTTAACATCTTAACCATACTATAAATATGGACGGGAATGAACCAAAAATATATCAAAAACCTCTCACTACTTCTCTAGCTAATATAATTGAGCATTGGATTTTGAATATTTTCTAATGTATATTCTCGGCGTTTCTGTTCTATTTCTCACAATTTTCATCTTTAAATTTGTCTACTCCAATTTTTGGATTCCATGGAGAATTCAAATCCACTTCCGAAAGCAAGGCATAACGGGACCTTCATATCGCCCCATCATCGGTAATGCCACTGATATGCGTCGTATGTATATGGAGGCACAAGCGAAGACAATTCCATTAACCCATGATATAGTGTGTCGAGTGCTGCCTTATATTCACCAATGGTCCATGGAGTACGGAAAAATGTTTGTGTATTGGTTCGGATCGAAGCCAAGACTAGCAATATCCGACCCAGTTATGATTAAGGAAGTGCTTGCAAATACAGGCGGGCCTTTTAGAAAGGTGGGGTTTACCGCAGTTTCCAAGTTGCTTTTTGGAGAAGGACTTGTTGGACTCGAGGACGAACAATGGGTTGTTCATCGAAGAATCGCAAATCAGGCTTTCACCATCGACCGTGTCAAGGTTTGTTTATAAACAAAACTTACTTTTTCTTTTTCTTTTTTTCTTTAAATATGTAAATAAATAGTTTCAAATATTATGCTATTTCTATAAATGATGTCCTTTTTTAAAAAAAAAAATTATTATAAGTTTAGAAAACTTGTGTATGGTTAAAATATTTAATCAAAAATTCACAATTGTCAGGGTTGGTTACCAGAGATTACTTCAAGTGTTCGTAATGTGTTGGATAAATGGGAAGAAATGAAGGGAGGTATGGAAGAGTTTGAAGTAGATGTCCATAAACAACTTCGTCTCCTCACAGCAGATGTAATATCAAGAACTGCATTTGGAAGTAATTTTGAAGAAGGCAAACGTATTTTCAACTTGCAAGAACAACAAATGAATCATTTTCTCCAAGCTGTCTCAACTGTTTATATTCCTGGCTATAGGTTTATCATTTTTCCCATTTTCTAATTTCTTAGTTCCTTTTTAGTAACAATTATTAATATTGAATTTTTCATGAAAAACACAGATTTTTACCTACCAAGATGAATAGAGAGAGGGATAGGTTGGAAAAAGAAACTCGTGCATCAATAAAAGCACTGGTTGAAAGTGAGAAAAACAGAAAAGAAAGGGAAAACTCAACTAATCTACTCAGACTCTTATTGTCATCATACAAGAACCAGAATGGGGAAATAGAAACACTTGGGGTGGACGAAGTCGTAAATGAATGCAAGACATTCTATTTTGCAGGAATGGAAACAACGGCCAATCTTTTAACTTGGGCACTTTTACTACTAGCAGAGCATCAAGAATGGCAAGATCGAGTTAGAGAAGAAGTTATCAATGTCTGTGGCCAAAAGACACCGCCTACAACAGATAATTTAACTGAACTAAAACTAGTAAGTATTAAATCACAATAGACTCTAAAGCTTAAAGAAAAACGAGAGATGATGAGTATTTAACGATTCATTTTGTTTGATAGGTGAGCATGATAGTCAATGAAACACTTCGACTATATCCACCGGCGATTATGATGATGAGACGGACAATGAAACGACTGACGCTAGGAAACATCGATGTTCCAGAAGGCACACAACTTCAGCTTTCGGTGGTTGCAATCCACCATGATACAGAGCTTTGGGGAGAAGATGCACACACCTTCAACCCTATGAGATTTAGTGAGTCTAGGAAGCATCTGGCTTCATTTTTACCATTTGGGTTGGGTCCTAGAATATGTGTAGGACAACATTTGGCTTTAATCGAGGCCAAAGTTGCATTGGCTATGATAATTCAGCGCTTCGCTTTTACAGTTTCTCCAACCTACATGCATGCCCCTATGATGTTTGTAAGCTTAAACCCTCAGTTTGGTGTACAACTCCTTGTTAGGAGCTTATGGAATTGATTATAGATTATATTTCTCTCTTCAAATAATTACTAGGAAAAGAAATCAATAATTATTTCTACTCATTTCATTAATAAATAATTTGTTGATATAAATTTATTCATTTTTGCGTTAGTAGTTTTTAGATTGTTATTCATGTATTATTTTATCTTTTTGGTAATTATTCTCATGCATTGAAGTATAGTTGGATGATTTTATTAATTGTAAAACTTGAGCAACATGTTGGTCGGCATGTCAACAACTTCGTAAAGATACATTTTTCATATATATTCTTGGTGATTTGTAGAATTTGTGGATCCTTTATTCTTTTGTATTATATGAGTTCCTTATTCTCCTACAAATAATATTATTCTCTCTTAAAATATACTCTCAAGGCTAATGATCATATTTATATAGTGCTCTTATTCAATTTTGGGGTTAACTCCCTCATTAATAAAGAGTGTGCATTGAATGTTTTGAAGGATAAGAACCCTTTTACAGCGAAAGAATTTAACATAACCTTTTTTTTCAATTGAATTGGAAATTAAAATTATTCATACAATAATAGCAAAAGAACAATAACAAATTTAGTTTATTATCGTCTCTGAATTCTACAAAACAACAATTGGGAGTCAACACTACCAATTGGAGTCTTTTCTATGAGTCAACACTACCACTTGGAGTCTTTTCTATTCTCAGAGTAATTCGAGATTTTTGTTTGTGGAAATCAAAATTTGACTTTTTGGAAAAACTAACGGAGAGAATTTTTCTTTTCTTTTGAGAGATAACGCAAAGAGTTTTGAGTTGTTTCTTTTTTAGAATCACTTGGTCTCACTTTTGAGTTCTTACTTCCGGTTTCTTCTTCACGAAGAAAATGAGAGATTAAGATATTGTGGGAAGCATTCCACGTTCCCCTGATTATTCCCACGTGAGGGACTTATTAATTTAATTTTATTTAAATTAAATTAAATTAATATTAAAATAGTTAATTGATTAAATATATAAATAATTAAGTAAATCATATTTAATTAATCATTCATTTAAATCATATGTGAATTTTCTCGCATAACATATAGTTTAAATTTTAATTAACTATTAATTAATTCTCTATTTGTCACGCCTCGTCCCAATTGTCACACCATATGACCATATGGGAGCGTGCCGCCTAGACATATCCTTCGTTCACCTCTTTATGAGATGACACGTCGAACGCCTAACGAACGGAATAACTCTTTTCATTTGTCTCTTCACATAGTTCTTTACTTGAACCTTGAAGACCTTCACAATTCTTTGCAGCAGAAAACAACTCTTGAACATAGCTTCGTTGCCTAATACTTAATCCTTGATAGAATCCAAAATTTTACTATATGTTGTAAATATTTTAGTTTATTTTATTATATTTAAAAATGACTCTTTGTAGTTAGTTAATGATAATTATGATTAATATAATATGAATTTATTTCCTAATTATTTTATAATTAGTTTATCATTGATTAATTAGAATTTATCGATTAATTCATAATAATTGTATACAATCATCAAATTTATCCTATCAAATTACCCGTTTTACAATCACTAGTAATTAATAATTTAATTGATATTATTTTTTAAATAACCGTGTTGATCATACTAAACAATTGTATTGACTATAGTAAGTGATTGTTTAGATCATATCCACGGGATCGTATGTTCTTTTTAAACAATGGAAAAAGGGCTTCAAACGATCATGTTGATCATGCTAAACGATTTTGTTGTTGGTTATGGTAAGCGATCGTTTAGATCATGTCAACACGATCATGTAGATATTTTTAAACGATAGGAAAAAGACTTCAAGTTTAAACGATTGTGTTGACCATTGTAAACGCTCGTTTATATCATGTCAAAATGATATTTAAATGAACTTGATGTTCGTGAATATGAGAAAGATGAAGTAGTTTCAAAGAATCTTGTCAAAAATGGTGAAAATAAATAGATGATTTAAATCAGAAGAATAAATTATTTAAAAATAGAAGAAATAAAATCTGGAAGATGATGATGAATAAATCGAAAAAAAAGAAGGAAAAATAGTATCTGCAATATTCAAGGACAAATCTGAAAATTGTGAAAATATTATAGCTACTTAACTGACTTTTGCTTTTTGTTACATGAACTGGAAATATTTTTGTATTTTGTTACATTTATAAAAATTAATCTTTATTTTTTATCAATTAATTTATTAAAAACTTATAGATTTTTTGTGATTAATTTTACAAATGAAATACAAAAACTACTTATTCCCATATATTCTTAATATATTCCCATATATTCTTAATAACATTTCCATGCACAACCGAACACATGCATCCTTAATTCCTATTTTAATTTCCTCGATCCAGACAACCATTGCCCTAGTAATGGAGTGACTTGACATGATCATTTTTAAAAGATAGATCAAAGACTATAATGTAAATCTATAATGTATATGTTTGGATTCTTGAGTTGGTTATCGTAAGAGGAAAATTCAGAATTTCAGTTTAGGGGATCATAATTTCATATAAGATTACAAGTTTGCCTGATGTAGTTTTGGTTTAGTTTATTTTTATATAAAAAAAATGATATTTTGCTATACAGATCCATTATTTGATTGCAATTGGTATTAATTGATAAACAATTGCATAAAAATACAACGTTTTAGTATGGCCGCAGTTGATTTTTTTGACAAAAGAACATATTATAGAATTAAAATTGTTATTAGCATATTTAATAAATTATAGAATTAAAAAGTTTGTTTTCTTTTTTATTATTATTCTTAAAAAATCTCCAAATACAAAAGTTCTGATCGTATTTGAATATAAGTATATAGTTTTTTAATTAAAATTATTTAGACTCTTCTCTCACATTTGATTCTTCATATTTTAGTTTTTCATGAAAAATTTTGAATTTTTAGTAAAAATATTTATTGAAGAAACCATATCATAAAATTATTTCTTCAAACAGGAATTATTAAGTAAAATTTTGAGGAGTAGACTTTTGGTTTTCAATTTCAAAAGTAATATACTCTAAAAAAAACTCTTAATTTTGGTTTTCTCCATTAATCTTGATGAATCTCAACGTCGAGATTCTTCACAAATTTTTAAAAGTTTCTTCAAGATAATTTCCAAGCCCATCTTGACCGAGATCGACATCGAAACTGTCTAAACCTCAGGGTTTTATTATCTTCAAATTGAACAAGATGTCTCCGCCTAAATCTCAACCTCGTGATGGTATCAAAATCCTTCCGTCCAAAGCAGACCTTTTGACTGAGTAATTTAAAAAAAATTACGTCCTTCTGTTCGTCATTCACCTCTCTCAAGAGGATGTAGTGGCAAAGCGGTCCATTAAACACCAACTTCACATCTAGGAAATGTTTGAATATGGTTTTTCTGAATATGTGTATCCACTTTTGTGTTAGCTAACTTTTGATGTTTTTGACACGGTCTTCGCTAAGTGCCAGGTTGATTAAGAAAAAAATCTTAGTGTTGATTTCTGTTACAAGGGACATCTGCAAAATAGAAAACACACATAACAAGGCACAAGTAGTAACTTGTCCTAAATCTCAGTGTCATCTCGAGTAAATCTAGACCTAGGACAACATGAATTGCCAATTGAACTCAGACAACATTTCACTGGGACGCCACAAAATAAGGGTATTACATGCATTTTGTGATGTATCTCAACCTAATCTCCGGCGAAATCATCCCAAGATTACTCCACAAAATACATGTGAAACACAATGAATCTCGGACAGTTTCATCAATGAAAATATCGAGATTCATCGAAAGAAACCACATACATTAAATTAAAATAATATTCTACATTCAAACTACAACAGAAAACCAACTACAAAATTTTCCATCTACCTCAATTTTCACAAAAAAACACTAGAACATAAACTAAAAACTAAACCCTATACTATGGAATCGTTCAAAGCAATTCACCTTCAGTGATTTAAGTTCGAGGATGACTTCTTGAAATTTCAAGGAGCAAAAATCAGAGAATTGTCTTTGATTTTGGGAGCAAACTCGTTTAGTCTCAATCGAAAGGGGTTTAAGGTTAAGAGTGTGAGAATATCTAACATTCAGGCTTCTAAAGGTATTTGTGGTCATTTGGTAAAACTCTTTATATTCAAATTTAAATACAAATACACACAATCTTGATGTTGATATCGACCGAGAGAAATTACGTTCAAAGAGTTCTTAAAATTTTGTGAAGAATCTAGGTGTCAAGGTTAATCGAGATTGACAAAAAAAAAACAAAATTATGAGTATTTTTAAGTGTGTTGTTTTTGAAATGTAAATTAAACAAAAAATGTGCTACTTCTAAAAAATTTTCAATTATTATGAATAGCTATTTACAAAATATAGCAAAAAAGAACTTAAATCGACTAGAGAAAATTGAATGAATTTTACTATATTTTATAAATAGTTTTAATATTTTACTATTTTTAAAAATAATCCTTCTTTAAACCTATGTATCATTGTTGAATTATTTGATAAATTGTGCATCTAGAGAATAAAACATAATTAACCAGAAAATAAAAATTAACTAAACTAACATTATTATATGCTAAAATCCGGAGGTTTCATGGTTCCAAAAATTTCACCTTATTTGTACTTTTTTAAAAACGGACTCTTAATTAATTAAATGTAAAATATTGAATCAACGCCATCAAAATAAAATTGTATGAATAATATATCTATAAAATGAAAATATTTATTTATTATACATTTCTAGGAAATGCCGCAATTATTGTCAATGTGATAATTGAAATCCACAAAATTTAAGTATTAGTAAAAGATCTTCTGACTCTTTCTTTTCTATATATATTTTTGGTTCACAATCCATTGTTGAATGAGATGCAAACTTATATATTAATTATTTATATAATGTCTTTTTAATGTAGTCGAGCCATGAGTCATATTAATATTGCATTTCAATACCTATTTTTAAAATATTTTAATGTATTTTTTATATGAATGATGAAAGAAAAGGCAAAAAGAAGATACATCTTGAAACTCAACCTATTATTATTGTTGTTATCATCATATTCTTCTTCGTCAACGTTGAGAAGGAAATTTTCCTTGAAGTATACTTTCTATTAATGAATATATGTTAGATTAAAAATTAAAACTAATTCTAAATCTCATTTATTCAACATGCATGAACATAGTTTGGTAGTCTAAACATATACATAAACAAAGGTGAAATAGGTAAGAAATTAGGAGGAGTCATGTTGGACAAGCAAATTATTGGACTTTGTTTAATGTAAATTGTTTAGTTCTAATAGATCTTATAAAAAAACCAATTTAGAAGAAGTACTTTTAAATTATAAATTTTAAAATTTTAAACTTTTTTGTTATATTTAAGTTATCTCGATCAATTTTAAAACATGAAAACTTATATTTTATAATTGTTTTTAATTACATTTATATGTATGGTACTTGTTACGTAAAATCACTGAATCCACCATGATAACTTCAAATTTGTAAATGTGTGATCATAATTTGCATTACGTGTGGCTGCCAATCATTTTATAGAATAGCATATAAAGGTACAATAATTACTTAAATAAATAGTTCTTATATTATAGAATTCAATAACTAAAATTAAATGAAGTTTGGTTGACAATGAGAGTAATCTTTGGTTTTTTGAAAAGAAAAAAAAATTGTTAAAGAGGTATTAACAATTTGATTTTTTTTATTTTTTTATTTTTTGAAAATTATATTTGCTTCCCTCAAAGTTTTTACTATAGTTTTCATTTTTTTTTTCTTTTAACTAAAAACTCGAATTCTTAACCAAATTTTGATATACTAGAATATACAAACGTGTGTTGCACGGATCAAGATTTTTCTTTCTTTTGAAATTATCTATAATTTCTTTTTTAAAATTATATATATATTAAAATTGAGAAACAACAACTTTAAAGAAACTAATATGATAATTAAAGAAAATATTAGTTTATTAAAGTAATACATTTTTAATACAATAATATCATAGGAATAGAGGATAAACTTTCAATCTCATAGGAGAGGGAGTGAATGAGATTGAGATGATCTCACTTAGTCTTGCTAAATGAGTAACATTATTGTGTACAATTTTTTTTTTTTTTTTGGTTAAATTTTCAACATTTGAATTTAACAAATGTTTTGCGTTTTTCATTGAGATCACTCTATAAAGTGCAACTGCAACCTATATATAATTGTCTATGCCGACGCATCTCCCGGCGTCGGGAAAACCTGTTTTCCGACGTTTTTTTCCCGACGTAATGAACGTCGGGAAATATTTTTTATATATTTTTTTAAATATTTTATTTTTACTTTTTTCCTTATAATATTTTGCTCAAACATTCACAATGATGTTCGGATTGCTCAAAAAAATTTCGCGACGTTTTGGATAAAATTAAAATAAATTAATAAATATACAAACACAAATTAAAAAAATAGAATTAAAATTAATAATACGAATAAGTTGACTACAACAAAATATAGTTCTCAATATAGAAAAAACATAAACATAATGAAAAATCTTCCAACGAGGTGCGTATGCGCGTCATTCTACACCTTCGGTCCTAAAAATGGTATAAAAATAACTAAGTTTAATACATAATCATATATTGCAAAAACTTAAGAATAATAGAGACATATACGACGTACCGCAGAGCTAGGGATCATGTGGTGGTCCCTGTTGTGCACGAGTTAGGTCTTCAATCATCTTTTTCATAGCTTCCACTTGTGAAGCTAATGCTTGGTGATTTTTATCTTGTACTTCAATCCGTTCCAAAGCTTCATGAAGTTTAGCTTGTAATTCAATCTCTTTTTGTGTGGACTGCGAACAAGATGTCGACGAACTGCTTGCATTTGCCGTTCTGCGGGCCTTCGGCTTGGGTCCCCAACCAAGGCCTTTTAAGTAGCCTGGTCGTCTACCCAACACCTGATCGCATATCTCATCCTCAGAGAGTGGCTGACTACCCTCTAGGGTAGGCTGGGATTGGAGTTCCATCATTTGATTCTGCAACAAATTTAAAAATTATGTTAGTTAACGCGCTAAAATATATAATAAAAGTGGATAATTAATAAGGGTATAACTTACATGCGCATCCTCGGCGGCTTGCGACACGAATGTCCCAGCTCGAACGTGTGTTTCCTGGAACAATTCCACACGATCGACCGGCTGCCCTCTTCTTTCAGCGAGCTCATACTGTCGTTGTAGAAACGACTTGGACCCGCTACTATGATTGTAAGGCTGCTTCTGTCTAGCAGCCTTGTTTGTCCGTGATTGCTCCTGCATTAAAACAATTATATTGTTTATTTCTTATACATATAAAAACTTGTTATCATAATTAATCATGACAAATACCTGGAATGCACGGCTGATATAATGGTCGCAGAGGAAGTGCCAATCCTCATCACGTCCAACCAATGCGTTTGGTGGGTTGGCACGAGCCTCCTCCGGGTCGCTGTACTTTTTGAAATGTCTATGACAGTCGGCCCGGAACTCTTTAAAGGTCGTGAGCATCTGATGCTCAACAAACCTGTTCATTGCTTGATCATTGAAATCAAGCACAAACAATCGCTGCACATTACAAACATAACACATTAGATTGGTTAAGGTTAGATATGTTTCAAATGAAATCATATATAAATGTGTAGTGCATTTAATTACCTGGAGGTCGCCCTTGACGACCTCAATGTATTCTCTCCCAACGTCCGTCCACTTAAGACAGCGGACGGGAAATGTCTTTCGCACGCACACGCCTATCGCCTGGCTGAAGCGAACGGCGTATGGAGAAATAGGCTTCTCCGTTCCAGGGGCGATCGTCATCGGAATGCGCCCATTTATTGCAACGTGGCGCTCTAACTCCAAGAGTCGAGACTGCGCACGTCTCCTAGGAGTCGGAGTTGTTTGTTGAGAAGAAGATCCTGCTCAATAAATAAACAATAACATATAAAGTTAGAAACCCCTACATGAAATATTTGTAAGTTAAAAATGAAGAAAATTCTTAGACTCACCCGTATTGTCGCCCACAGATGACGACCCTCCCGCAATGTTATCTAAATCCTCCTCAAACTGGAGGAACATATCGTCCGTCTCCATAAAATTTGATCGTCGATATGACATAATGACTATGGACATACAAACATTCAATAACCAAATATGAACACATAGCTAGAATCAAAATATATAAACTAGATATAAATATGTGCATACGTGGTTTAATTTGTCACTATAATTCCTCATCACTTGCATGTGACAAGTGTTCATCCACATCGTCGTCAGTGACATGACGCACAACCGGTCTTTCAATGATTGTAGGATCAACGTCATTTCTGCATAGAGTGTCATCCTCGATGTGGTCATCCACTTGGTGGCTTACAACAACTTCTACTATATTAATATGGTCATTCTGAACATCCTCCACTTCTGGCACGTCCCAAATACGCTTATTTTGGATGACTTGCACAACTTTCCAATTGTTACCATTTTTTGGATCATCTACATAAAAAACTTGATGTGCTTGAGTTGCAAGAATTACAGATTCCTCCGCGTACCAAAAACGGGATGTGTTGAGAGATTTGTACCCTACTTCAATGTGTGTCGTTCTTTGACTTTTGTTTACGTCCGTGTCATACCACCGACACTTAAATAGCCATACATTTCTTCCCAACGGATATTGTACGTGCAACACTTCGTCCAGAACACCGTAGAAATTATTGTCTCCAGTTCCACTTGCATCGCTTTCACCAATGACCATTATTCCACTATTTTGAGTACTACGTCGAGAATCAAGTTCAATCATCCTCATTTTTTTAGTTTTTTACAAAAAAAATAGTGTGAAATCTTACACCACCTACGATGCATCCATTGTAACAACGAACGTCAAAGGATGGTCCCATCGCTAGTGAGAAGAAATCATCAGATAGGTTTGCAGACTGACGCAGTTCTAACACCTGTGCTCGAAACCATTCAGGGAATGCTCGTTCATGTGTTTTATACAAATCCATAGAATTTTGAGCATGTCGACGTTGGAGCCTCAAATGTTTCCTAATAGAGATGAGTTTAATTTCTGTAAGAACAATATATAACAAATATTTAAAAATTACAAAGATGATGAATATGCTTACTTGCGATACTCTGATATTTCGTCAGCATTATTCAGTATGTACCAATGGAAGAGTCGTTTCTCTTCCTCTGATATAGCACGAACACTTGATGCACCTAAGGGTCGTACTTTCTGCTTGAAAATTTCAAAGTTACCAATTACCTCGTTCTCTACAATGGTATCATCATTTCGCTCATCTCTTGTGAATCGAGTCTCTATACCACGTAGGTAACGTGAACAAAAGGTACTAGATTCATTCATGACATAGCCTTCTGCAATTGACCCCTCAGGACGTACTTTGTTTCTAACATACTGCTTTAACGTTCGTAGACTCCTTTCAATCGGATACATCCAACTATAAGAAACCGGACCAGTAATCTTCGTTTCATATGGTAAGTGAACGGCAAGGTGCACCATAACGCTAAAAAAGGCAGGTGGAAATATTCTTTCCAACTTACAAAGTATGATTATGATATCTGCTTGCAATCTGTCTAGATCACTTACTCTTATCGTTCGGGCGCACAAGTCACGGAAAAAATTACATAATTCGGTTATAGCAGTGTATACGTTCTTCGGTAAGAATGCTCGAATACCAATTGGTAGCAGTCGATGTAATAAAACATGATAATCATACGTTTTTAGTCCTGATATTTTTCCCTCTCTTTCATGCACACATCTCGATATATTGGAAACAAATCCATCGGGAAACTTAACTGATTTCAGAAACTTACAAAACTCTACTCGTTCACTGGTAGTCAACGTGTAGCTCGCATGTGGCTTCACCAATCGGTTACCCACTTCTACAAGATGTAAATCCTTTCTTATCTTCAGATCTTGTAAGTCCAACCTAGCATTCGTGGTATCCTTCGTTTTCCCTTCGATGTTCAATAACGTACCAATCAAATTGTCACAAACATTCTTCTCAATGTGCATTACATCAAGTTTGTGACGTAACAAAAGTCTCGACCAATAAGGAAGATTGAAAAAAATACTTTTCTTCGTCCAATTAAGAGCTCTCTTTCTTTTCTTATCCTGTATTGAAGGATGTTTACTCATAAATGGAAATTCCAACTGATCTAGTTGTTCTAATATTTCATGCCCATTCATCACCACAGGAGGAGCCTTACGCTCTACCTTTCCATCGTGTAGCCTACTTCTACGCCACACGTGATTCTGTGGAAGATAGCGTCTATGTCCCATGAAAGATATTCTACCTCGTATCCCGAAGGACGATCTATCACCCATGCATATAGGACATGCCTGATACCCCTTCGTACTCCACCCTGATAGGTCACCATACGCCGGGAAGTCATTAATCGTCCACAACAAGGCTGCGTATAGCTGAAAGAACTGACCTGTAAGAGAGTCATACGTACGCACCCCAAAAGTCCATAAGTCTTTCAATTCCTCAATCAATGGTTCGAGATACACATCAATTTTCCTACCAGGAGATTTAGGACCGGGTATGAGCAATGACATAAAGAAATTTGTCTCTTTCATGCATTTCCATGGTGGCAAATTGTAAGGAAGTAACACAACAGGCCACATACTGTACGAGGTACTCATTTGACCAAATGGGTTAAACCCATCTGAAGCCAAGCCCAAACGCACGTTTTGTGGATCAGAAGCAAAATCAGGAAATTCAGAATCAAAGTGCTTCTACCCCTCTACATCAGCTGGATGTCTCAAGACATCATCTGTTTCAACACGTTTGTCCCTATGCCATCTCATGTCAGCAGACCCTTCCTGCGATACAAACAAGCGTTGTAAACTAGGTACCAAAGGAAAGTGGCGCAATACCTTATGCGGAATTTTTTTCCCTCTATTAAGATTAACCTTGTACCTAGCCTCGCGACATGTAGGACAATGTTGCAAATCAGCAAACTCTTTCCAATACAATACACAATCATACTTGCACGCGTGAATAGTCTCATATCCCAAGCCCAAGTCACGAAGTTTTCGTTTTGCTTCATAAAATAAACTAGGAATAGTACTATTACACATTGGAAACGCTGCTCTTAAAAGTTCTAACAACATGTCGAACGACTTGTTACTCCAACCATTTAGAACTTTCACATGCATCAACTTAACCAAAAAATTCAACGACGAAAATTCAGAACAACCGGGGTACAACTCATTACGTGCTTGATTCAATAAGTCCTGAAATATATTATTTGTTGTATCTTCATCTATATTTACCCCAACATTCATCGTCATTTCATCTTCCAAACGAAATTCCTCTATTTCCTCTTCATGTTCAATAGGGGCTTGTAAATCATTTAGCATACCAAAGATATCACCTTCTTCATTAAATTGTGTACTACTAGTTCCTTCATTAAAAGGATTACTACTAGTTCCTTCCTCAAAGTTTTCTGTACCTCTATAGCTTAATGACTCTCCATGATACACTCATTCTGTGTAGTAGGGGGATATTCCTATAGTCAGCAGATGTCTTTCCACGCCCTCTAATGAGCTCCAATTTAAATTCAAGCATCTCTTGCATGGACACCTCAATCGTCCGTAAGCATCAACATGAAATTTGGCAAATTCTAAAAATTGGGTCACTCCATGTCTATACTCAAGGGACTTATTTCTAAGTTTCATCCAACCCTTATACATAACTGCAGGATAACCAACACAACCTAATTATTAACAACAAAATACTTCAAAATATCTTCGCATCCTACAAACCCCTCCAAACTACAAAGGCTACCATAACTGCAGGATAGCCAACACAACCTAATTATTAACAACAAAATACTTCAAGCTATCCTAACTACCACCCCTTGATACCAGCAAATTCAAAACAAAAAAGGCTACCATAACTGCAGGATAGCCATCCCAAACATAAACAAATTCAAAACAAAAAAGGCTACCATAACTGCAGGATAGCCATCCCAAACATAAACAAATTCAAAACAAAAAAGGCTACCATAACTGCAGGATAGCCATCCCAACCATAAACAAATTCAAAACAAAAAAGGCTACCATAACTGCAGGATAGCCATCCCAAACATAAACAAATTCAAAACAAAAAAGCTACCATAACTGCAGGATAGCCAAAACAAATCTTAACACACATATTACATTCCCAATTCAATTTAACTATTAACTCCCCCCCCCCCCCCTCCCCTCCAATTTCAATTTTCAATTCAACTATAAATTCCCCCCCCCCCCCAATTTCAATTTTCAATTTAACTTAAACCCCCTCCCTCCAATTCAATTTTAAATTTAACTATACATCCCCCCTAATTCAATTTAACTATTAACCCCCCCCCCCCCTCCCCTCCAATTTCAATTTTCAATTTTCAATTCAAATATAAACCCCCCCCTCCCAATTCAATTTTCAATTTAACAATAAACCCCCTCCCCCAATTCAACCCCCATTCAATTTTATTCAATTTTCTAAAACAAAAATCCTAAACCATTCAAATTTCAAATTTCAAATTCCAATTCAACCACAAATTACACACACTCTATACAAAAATACATTTAACAAACAAAAATCTATTCCAAAAGAAAATCCTAAACTAATTTTCATAAAAAAAAAACCCTAAACTAATTTTTATCAAAAAAAACCCTAAAACATAAACTAAAACTAAATAAATTTACATATTTCACTTACCTAAAGTGGCAGACGGCGACGAGGAACAACGGCGAGGGCGGTCGGCGACGGACGGCGGCGGAACAAAAGGAAATTTCAACGGCGACGACTTCTTCTTCTTCTCCTTTCTTTTTCTCCTCCTCTCGGTTTCGGTTTTGTAATTCACAGAACTCAAACGAATTTAAAGGGGATTTCCCGACGCAGTGACGTGGCGTCGGGAAATCCCTCAAAATGCATCGGGAAAAGGGGAATTCCCGACGCTCATTAAACCCCTTTTCCCGACGTTTCACGCGGTGTCGGGAAAAACCCCTATTCCCGACGCCGCTCCCCGACGCACTGTTCACGGCGTCGGAAAAAACCCCTTTTCCCAACGTATTCTTGTCGACGCCTTCGTGGTGCGTCGGAAAAGATGGTTTTCCCCGACGCATCTCCCGACGCGTTGTTGAGGGTGTCGGGAAAGCCCTTATTCCCGACGTTCTTTATGCCGACGTGCTTTTTGGCGTCGGGAATGCTCCATTTTCTTGTAGTGATTGTTAATTATTTTACGATTATTTCGTTATAAATTCGGGTCATTACAATATTATCCTAATAGCTAAAGCTAACAATCACCATCAGGCCAAAGCATGTTCATACAAATATTCTCAGTAAACAACGATCATCATAATTTCACAATAAACCATATGTTATGCAAATAACTATCCATCAAACATAATTGCCGCAATAATCCATAAGTTATGCAGTTACGTGTCCATCATAAATTTATTATATAAAATTTATGAAGTTCAGAAGTTGTCGGAAGTTCATCAATAGAGTCATCAGAGGTGTGGTCGGAGATCAGTCGAAAATGATCATTGGAGGTGGTGTTCAAAAGTTGGTCAACGAACTTCCCAACCCTTGAAACATATACCCTTAACTAAGAGCACATGTGAGTTATTTTAAATCTTAATATCATAATTCCAACTAAAACTAAACATTAGATCTTAAAATATAAAATTCTAATTCGCATGCATGATATGATTTCAAAAAGAAAAAAAAAACATAGTTATTTATATAGATGCGTGTTGAATAATAAATGAATTATGAGTAAAAGACATTCAAACACAATTTTTTAATTCACAAATGATTGTATTCACTTGCTTTTAGGAATTCTTGGTTTATTTGTTCAGAAGATTTTTTACGGAAGCTTCCGCCTTTGGAGAATAATTTATTAAAAGAGAATGCTCTTACATAAAGAAGATATATTTCCTTTCTCTTTCAAATATATTATTGACAAGGAAAGATTTTGTTAGGCGAGATTTTATATTCCCTTTATTTGTAGAATAGGGCAGTTTCTTCTATGCTCTTTCGTGTGTTTTCCTAGGTGCGTACACAATAAGAAGTTCAGTTTTACGGCAAGCCTCTGTGAAACAAGAATGAAACAATAACACGACTAAGTAATTGATTGTTCTTAGCCAAATTTTGTGTGCTCTGTAAGTGACGTTGATCAAAATGTTAGTTTGAAGATTGAAAGTTTTATCATGAAGAAGAATTAATAAATCTTAATCCAAGTATGGTGAGATACTTGATTAAAGGAGATCTTTGCCGATTGTTCCTTAATCTGAAGATTTAAGAGTTCAAAGATTAAGAGAGAGTTTTTATGAACTATCTTTGATTTATTTTAAGTGCCACTTATTCAACTGAAATTGTATCACTTGAAGTATAGAGTGCAGAACTCATATTGTAAACTTTGTACTAAAGATCATAAGGTTGCTGTTCTGATCCTTAAATCAAAATAATAAAATCTCTAACTTTGGGTCAAGGACTCCCTAAAAGTAGATGATGTGTTATTGAACTGGATTAACAGTGGCGTGTGTTTCTACTGTCTTTACTTATTTACACCTTTAGTTGTATCTACCATAAGTTAACTGAGTGTTTTTCTCAATCATCTGTTGTTGACACTTTCCTTGTTTTATCAATTGGTATGAGAGCCAGGTTTTCTACTTTCAACGGACTCTGTTCCTGAAGGAACTTCAACAACTAACCCCCAGTTCTAGATTGGACTAACTATGCCTACTGGTAAACTAGAATGATAGTGTTTCTAAAATGTATTCAAAACAAGTGCTGGAAAGCTGTGATTGGCAGATGAGAACCTCCAATTACTCAAGATATCTTGGACTAAAGAAGAGGATGAACCACCATTTGGAAACTCTAGAGCACTAAATGCTCTTTCTAACGGAGTCGATCAAAATGTCTTCAAATTGATCAATACCTGTTCATCAGCAAAAGAAGCTTGGATTGTTCTGGAAACTTCCTAAGAAAGGACATCGAAAGTCAAAATATCTAGACTTTAGATTTTATCCTCAAAGTTCGACGCACTTAAGATGGCTGACAATGAAATGATCGACGGTTTCAATGTACGAGTCTTAGATTTCGCTAACAAATCATTTGCTCTTAGAGAAAAACTCACAGATACAAAGCTGGTAAGAAAAGTATTGAGGTCCCTTTCGTCTCGGTTCAACATGAAGGTCGCTGCTATAGAGGAGGCGAATGATATCACCGCTATGAAGCTGGATGAGTTGTTTTGATCCTTAAGAACTTTTGAATTATCTCTCGAGGACATGTGTTAAAGAAGAAATAGGATATTGCATTCCAAGGGATCAATGAGGATGTGACCAAACTAAACTCAAACCCCAATCAAGATGAAAACCTGGTCGAGACAGTAGCATTACTATCAAGACGCTTCTCAAAATTTAAAAACAAATTTTACAAGAAGTCGAAAGGATTTGGATCTCACACTAGAAGAAATATGACCTTTAATGTCGGTTGAAAAAAATGAAAATGGATCTTTAATGTTGCTTTTTAAAATACAGATGTTTAATGTTGGTTTTAAACCGACATAAAAGAGAAATGATTAATGTTGATTTAAAACCGACATTAAAGACTCACTTTTTTAAAACTGACATTAAAGATAATAATTAAATTTTTGTCTCTTTCCTCATTTGTGTTTTTAGAGCTTCATATATGAGGGTTGTGCAGCCAACAGTCACGAAAGAGAGAGAGTAAGTTTTTTCCCTACAATTCGTGAGCATCGTCGCCACCGGTGGACGGAGTATTAATGTTACCTGAGTTAGCTGACGGAGATAAAGACGTCGAAGTATTGACATCAGCTAAGCGACGGGATCGAGCGAGCTTTTTCAGTGTGTTTAACACCTTTTCGGTGTTTTATCGGCGTTCCAACGTGAAGAGAGAGCACCGACGTCCGACGTTGGCGTGGGTTTGACGGTATTCTAAGTGCACCCTTCCAGCGTTTGTTTGGCTTCGAGGTTTGAATGGTTTGGCAGTAGATTAGAGTGATTTTCTGATGAGTTTTAGTCGTATGTGATCTGTTTTAACCGTGGGTTCTTCTTGGGTTTGCAGTGGGGTGTTCGACACGTAGGTCTCCGGTTTGTGTGAAACTTCTAATTTCTAATTTTATTTATTTGTGTGAAACTTCTCATTCTTGATTGAATTTTGATTGAATTGATATAGAACCTCCCTCTGTTATGTATATGCCTGTATTTTGATTGAAATGTTTGTTTTTGTTTCATTTGTAGGAAGCAAGAGCAGTTAAAGCCATAAAGTTAGAATTTCCTAAACTGACAAAGTTAGACATTGATTCAAATGCTTTTAGAAAAGTAAAGAACTCGGTTGTACTCAAAGTTAAGAATGACATATCTTCAAAAATTAGTACTCTTGATTTCCTACATAATAGTTTAAGGTGGATGAGTTGGTCTGAGTTTCCTTTTTCATCGTTTCGTTCAAACTACTCAATGAAGAATCTTATTCAACTCAAATTGCCACAAAGCTCCATTGGAAATTGAGCATTTAAGGTATTTTTTATCAATATTTGAGTTTTATTGATTTCAATGAAGAAATGAAGTCTAGTACAGAAGATTTGTGGTTTTATAGTAGTTTTATAACAAAGTTATCTTCAACAATTAGATATCTTACCAGCCTCAAAGATTTGACCATTACAGATTGCAAAAAGCTCACAACTCTTCCAAGTATAATTTATGACTTAAGCAAACTTTTACATCCATAGAAGTCTCACAATCCGATCTTTCAACATTTCCTTCCTCATATTCTTGCCTTTCCTCATTGTTCCTTTCTAATATTATCGAGCGACTCATATTCTACTGTTGTTTTATTTTTCTAAAAGATATTGCTTGGGTGCCAAACGTATATTCAATGAACTCCATGAAAAAGCTTTTGTTGTGGAGCTTGATCTTCGAGGTATTTATTTTGTTTAGTTTTGTTGATTGTTTCCAATATTAATAATTGTTTGAAGAAGCATTTTCGAGGCCTTTAAAATGTCGTGATCTTTGAATTTATATAATTCTGTATGGTTGCTAGTGGAAAGGGAATCATGATCTTGAGGAGATAATTCTGATTATCTGAGCCAGTGTATTGGGAGTGTGTGCGTATGTGAGTGGGTGGTAATATTTTGAAAAGTCGTGGTATAATTTGAGGTTCATGTTTAGGGTGGTTGTGCATTTTTTGCAAATTAAAAATGTCATTTTCTTTGCTAAACAAGTTTGACAAGGTGTTCAGACCTTTTATTTTCAGTTTCCCTCGAAATTGGTCAATGTTAGCCTGAGTACAGATGATTTCTTGACTTTTTCACTGGTTTTCTCTGATTATGGTAATATCACTTTTATAATGTGCTTACTAACTTGATGCAGCTCTTAAGGATAAATGAAAGAAAAGTGAAGGTATGTAGACCATTCTATTACTTATCTTAACTCCTCATATATCTTTTTGTTACTAGATTTTTGGAATTACTATTAAATATGTTCTTTGGAACTTAGAGTGCATGTGCAATATATGTTTCTTTTTTCCGAAAAGCAACACTTCATTAAATAAATGAAATAGAAGGGAAATCCCTAAACACCTATAGGTGATTATAGAAGAGATTTCCCATGTGCTTTCTTATTTGTTGCTATGATTATAAGTAATTTAATATGTCTCTTGCTGGCATTTGTTGAAGTTAATTTTACAAGTGTGTTTTCTCATTTTTTATATTGTAGGTGCCTATTGCTTTGTTTTTAGGGTTAGGAAACTATGCCTTTACTATGTATCTGACTCTAGTAAAAGCTAATTCTTAGACAAGGTGGAGCCTGAACTTGTTAACCTTGTCCACGCTATTAAGAAAAGCCCTACATTTTCTCAGTTCACAATGAACCTGTCAATTCCAGCGAAAACTAGAGTTAAGGCTATTAATGAAATTTTGATATACTTCCAAAATGTTGCTGCCTTGGATTGGAACTTAGACTTGAAATTGTGTTATTATTTTGGTGATACTAATAAATGGTAAGTGGACTCGGTCAGTGAGTTATCCGATAGTTATTGTTGTTTGATGTTTAGTGCAATATTTAAATCCTGTTCTATCCATCATTTTCTTGATTTGTGTAGAGGTGTTTATTTCTTTTGCTTCACATCACCATAGAGATTTTCTTGTTGTTCCTTGTATATAAATAGGTGCCTAAAGGTTGGGACAAGCTATTTGTATCTGTAATTTCTGAGCAAACTGGGAAGACAATTGTCAAGTCAAGCAAAGCATCAGTTCGTAATGGAAGTTGTCAGTGGACTGAGACTTTATCAGATTCCATTTGGGTTTCACAAGATGAAGTTTCAAAGGAGTTTGAGGATTGTAATTTCAAGCTTGTTGTGGCCATAGTACTATTTTTTTAGCTTTATGAGTAAACCATGTTTATAAGAAATTATTCCTCTTGCTAGGCCTATGTTGTTTCCATGACTATCCTTTGTTTAACCATAGTTGTACTCTGTAATTTGGCTTTTTACATCTTTGACATTGATTTATTGCAAGGATGGGGAACTGATTATGATAGCCACTGAGTCTAATTTACACTTAATTTCCAATCATAGGGTTAGCAAGATCTAATATTCTTGGAGAGACTGTGGTTAACATGACAAATTACACAGATTCCAAATCTTCATCTGCAATCTCACTTCCATTGAAGGTAATCATTTTTATTTAGAGGTATTTAACTTGATTCAAGTCTATAATTCATTATAGTACTATTTATGAAATTTGGCTTTCATATGGAAAACATCAATTTTATATCAGTCGAACCTGAACATAATAAAAATATTTTTTTGATGATGGTTTTGAAATAAGAGTGCAGATAATGAAAATCTAATTCTTCAAAAAACAATGAGGCGAAAAAGATGAGATATTTTGAGCTGGAAAAACAATGGCAAAGTTCAAGATGTGGTACTTGCTCCAAGAAAGATTGTGCCGAAGTTGATTCATCTGTCGAAGTAGCTTCAAATTTTGAGTTAAATAGTGGTTTGGAGGAGCATAGATTCAACGATTCTCATGAGGTGTGCTTGCAGAATTATTTCCTCTTTCTCCTTTTACTATATTATGATATGATGGCATAATGTTGTTTTTGTAGTTAATAGTGTCCATTCTTCCTTTGGATTTGAGTCCCTTTGTTTTTTGCCTTCTTTACATTCCAATGGATAAGGGGTTAAACTTGTTGGTAGTAGACTATATGATTCTAGTATACTGGAGGTGAATTGTGAAATGAATTGTATTTCATTTTTTCAATAAATGGTTGATATTGCACAATATGGCAAGATTTTTGCTCAAGTCATATGATGAGAAACTTGAAACCCACAAGATCAATGTTTCTACTTCTAAACCTCACAAAATTGCATTTTATGGAAATATTTAATTTTCTTTTCATGTTATCAAGAGTTGCTCAAAACTTGATGAAGTGCCTTGATGAAGTTGAAGAGGCAAAGACCACTCCTAGGAATAAGTGCAACACGGCGAAAAAACTTACATATGTGGAAGCAGATGATAGTTGTCTGACAACAAATCCTATAGGTACTACATGTTTGTAGGTTGTCGTGACTACTTTTTAATGTGGAAACTAGTATAGTACATCTCTAACAGTAACATCCTTTAGAGAGATGAACAGTGAATACCTGCTAAAATCAAAATATGGGTAATTAAAACTTTTAGGGTGATACTATTATCATAAGTGAAAGATAATTGGAAGTTAAAAACCTTTAATGTTTTTACAAGCTATTCTGTTTCAATTGTCAAAATTATTATATGTTGTGTTGGTACTTCATATTCCATTATGTACAAGAGATTGACATTGGTACTTCGGCCATCACAATTTTAAAGTAGTTTCAATTTTAATTGTGCTCTCTTTTATAGTATTGATTTGGTTGTACATTTAAGTAAAGGTTGAAGACTGGGAAGGTTGAAAGTTGAAGCGAGTGACATTAGCAATATTGTGTAGATAGCCAGACGATCAATGAAAGTTGTAAACTTAGAAGGCATTTAGGATTTCTTATTTAGTCTTGTATTAGGATCTTGTTTCATGTACTATTGTAGATAAACAAAATATTAAGATTTCCTTTTGTGTATACGAATATTATAGTTTCTACAGTAATATTAATTTTATTGATTTGTTGGAGTGAGAAAAAAATATTTATCTACATGGACTCAATGTTGGTTTATAAAAAATGAACAATAATGTAACAATTAAATAAAAATAAATTAGTAAAAATGGACCAAAAAACAAGGCTTCAATGTCAGTTTTAAACTGACATTATTGGGGATCTTTAATGTCGGTTATAAACCGACATTGTTGGTATCTTTAATGTTGGTTTTAAAACGACATCAAAGCCTAGCCGACATTAAAGGGCTTCAATAACACTATCAAAGATGTCGGTTTTAAATCGACATTAAAGGGCTTCAATAACACTATCAAAGATGCCGGTTTTAAACCGACATTAAAAAGGCTTCTAATGTCATTTTTAAACCAACACTAAAGCCCAACCGACGTTAAAGGCCTTTAATAACACAAGCAAAGATGTCGGCTGTCAAGTGACATTAAAGTCCTTTAATGTCGGTTTTAAACCGACATTAAAGGTCAAATTTCTTCTAGTGTCAGCCAAATAAAGATTTTACCAATCCCAGCAACTCCGGCTTAGCGTCCTCAAACTCATTCACATCATTAGGACAAAAAGATAATGATCAAAATTCTAGCCAAATCGATAGAAGCGTTAGATGTAATGAATATGAAGGATTTGGTCATAATCAAGTTGGATGTGCTACGTATTTGAAGCGTAAGAAAAAGGCTCTTGCTACATTGTCAGATGATGAATTGTCCTCATACAGCGACTGTGAAAATTTCGGTAGAGCTCTAATCAAAAATATTTCAGTAAGCACCAAGGATGACTCCTCAATGATCTCTGAGAAGGAAGCAACTAAATATGAGCCATCAAAACTAGAAGAACTGTTGTCCATGTGGGAAGAAGATCAAAAAGTTTCTTAAATGTCAAAAGGATCGTACTAATTCTGACAGAAGACAACTTACACTTGATGGAAACGAATTTCTTAGTTAAAAGAAGAACTGAGCAAAATATGCGAAAAGATTATGATTCTCTAAGTAAGTCAATCAGACTTTTGTGTTTCGGAACAAATAGTCTCAATGACATTCTGCACAAAAAAAAAAAAAAAAGATAAAGAATGATAAAAAGGGTCTTGGTTACTCAAAAGAATATCCATCATCAAAATCAAAATATACTATATTAGTTCGTGCTTTAAAAGATAAGGATTATGGCAGCAGTTCGAAAGTTTTGAACTCGTCAAAAGTATCAGGTCCAAGAACAACCAAATCTTCAAAAAGGTGGGTTTGTCACTTCTGCAGAAAACCAGGCCACATTAGACCTTTTTGCCTCAAGCTTCACGAATTTAGCAAGAAAGCTCCCCAAAGAAGAGTCAGCATAAATAAAAAGGGAAATCCATTGCCTTGTAGTACTCTTACTAAGAAAATGTGGAAAGTGAAAGAACCAAACAACCAAATTACATGCAATGTAGCCTTCACTTCTTGTATACCTCAAAATCTAAAGACTGGTATTTCGATAGTGGTTGCTCTAGACAAATGACAAGAAAATTTCTTCTCTTTACTAAATTAAAAGAAAGCAGAACTAAAAAAGTTACCTTTGGTGATAGCGTTAAAGGCAAAGTGATTGGCAAAGGACACATTGACCATCCTAGAGATCTAAATACGTAGCAAAGTCATATTGGTCGAAATACCATCCGCAAATTTAATCAGCATCAGTCAGCTATGTGATCAAGGATTTATAGTACATTTCTCAATAGAGAAGTGTGAAGTACTAGATTCCAAGAGGAACCCTAACATGATAGGTACACGACTATCTAACAATTGTTATCATTGGAACAATAATGCTAAGAATCTCAAATGTAATCTGTCAAAATCTGATGAAACCATGTTATGGCACAAATGGCTTGGGAACCTCAGTGTAGCCAAAACATGTAAAACCGTGAAAGTTGAAGCTATCCATGGAGTACCTTTTATTAAAAATATAAATAATTTATGTTCTCAATGTCCCGCTGGAAAGCAAACCAAGCACTCTCACAAGAGTGGAGACCACAACAGATCAATGAAAAGTTTTAGAACTCCACAACAGATCAATGAAGTTTTAGAACTACTCCATCTAAACTTAATGGGCCCTATGCAGGTGGAGAGTCTTGGAGGTAAAAGATATGTGTTTGTTATTATTGAAGATTACTTTAGATTCACATAGGTAAGATTCATTAGAGAAAAATCAAATTCATTCAAGATTTTCAGTCATTGTGTCTTCAACTTCAACATGAACAGGAGAAGAAAGTTCAAAGAATCAAAAGTGATCATGGACGAGAATTTGAAAACTTCATGTTCAGTGAATTCTGTCAATCAGAGGGAATTTTTATGAATTTTCCGCACCATTAACCCCTCAGCAGAATGGAGCAGTGGAGTGAAAGAATCGAACTGTTTAAGAAATGGCTCGGGTTATGCTTCACGCAAAATAGTTTCCCCCGTACTTCTGGGCTAAAGCAGTTAATACAGCCTACCATATTCACAATCGAGTCTCTCTTCATCCAGGAACTGTATATACCAATTATCAACTATGGAAAGGGCGCAAACCAAATGTAAAATACTTCCATATGTTCGACAATAAATGTCATATCCATTAGGATAGAGAATATCATCAATAATAGGACTCTAAGTCAGATGAGGGTATATTTCTCGGATACTCCATTAATAGTATAGCCTTTTGTGTATACAATAATGTACCAAAACTATTATAGAATCCATTAATGTCTTTGTGTATGATACAGTAGACCTTGCTAAAGGAAAGGATGACAAAGAATCGGGACAACAGTCTCTAAACCAAACTACTAATGTTGATGCTTCAGATAATATAGGACATTCGAATATTGAAAAATACTCGTTGGTTACACCTAGTGTTACAATGAGTGAAAATAGCCCCTTTAAAGACAGTTGTATCATCTTAGATTCAAGCACCACAACCAGACAAGTTGATCCTACAGCAACTTAAGTCTAAGGGCATCAGTTATTTGCTCCATCTGCTCATGTAAAGAAGAATCATCCATCCGGTAGCATCATTGGAGACATTAGCAGTGGTGTTACTACCTAAAAGAAGGACAGGTGCGACTATGCTAAGATGATAAATAACGTATGCTTTACATCAGTTGTGGAACCTATAAATGTCATTGAAGCCTTGAAAGATGAACAGTGGGTAAAAGCAATGCAAGAGGAACTTCTTTAATTCGAATGAAATCAAGTCTGGGAACTAACCCAAGGCTCTCCAATGCAAATGTTATAGGTACATACTGGATCTTTAAATATAAGACAGATGAGAAAGGGAACATCATAAAAAACAAAGCTCGCCTTGTAGTTCAAGGATATACTCAAATTGAAGGAGTAGATTTCAAAGAAACCTTTACACCAGTCACCCGATTGGAGGCAATTCGTTTACTGTTAGGCCTCGCCTATGTTCAAAATATCAAATTGTTCCGAATGGATGTTAAAAGTGCTTTCCTCAATGGATACATCTCAAAGGAAGTTTAGGTTGTTCTACCAAAAGGTTTTACTAATCCCGTGAATCTAGACTATGTGTATAAACTTCATAAGCTCCTCGGGCTTGATATGAAAGATTGTCTATTTTTCTATCGTTCCAAACCTTTGCTTGAGGAGGTACTAACAACACTATGTCTATCAAAAAGACAGGGAAAGAATTCCTAGTTGCTCAAGTGTATGTTGATGATATCATCATTGAGGGCCAACCTCACTCGATGATAGCATCATTTATAGAGCAAATGAAGACTGAATTTGAAATGAGTATGGTGGGAGAACTATCCTTCTTCCTAGGATTTCAAACTCTTCAATGTGAGCCTAAGGTCTTCATCTCATAAGAAAAGTATCCACAAAACTTGATAAAGAAGTTTGGTCTTGAAAAGGCTAAGATAATAACGAACTCCTGCTGCAACTTAACTTAAAGTCTCCAAGGACAACACTAGTGAAAAGTTGATCAAATCCTGTACCGCAGTATTATAGGAAGCCTACTGTATCTTACTGCAAGTCGCTCAGATATAGCTTTTGTCGTAGAAGTGTGTGCCCGATATCAGGCCGATCCTCAAGAGTCTCATCTACTTTGTGCCAAACGCATTCTAAAATATATATATCTGGCACTGTTGACTTCAGTCTCTAGTACACCTTTGACATAACCTCTGTATTGGTAAGATACTGCGATGCAGATCGGGCTGAAGATTGTAAGAGTACTTTAGGTGGTTATTTCTTCCTCGATAATAACCTCATTCCTTGGTGCAGTAAGAAACAAAACTGCATCTCTCTCTACACTTGAGACCGAATATATAGCTACTGGGAGTCCTTCTATGGATGAAACAAATGCTATTGGAATATGACATATCTCAAGATACTATAATTTTGTATTGCAACAATATGAGTGTGATTAACATCTCCAAAATTTCGGTTCCGTACAGTCGGACAAAACACATTGATATTCGACATCATTTTATTCTTGAGCTTGTTGAAACCAAGGAAATCTCCCTGGAGCATGGTCTCAGCTCTATTCAACTGGCTGATATTATGACTAAACTATTAAAAGTGAACTTGTTTGAAAAGCTTAGAGCTCGGCTTGGTGTGTTTCATTTTAACAAATAGCAATTAATGATTTTTTTTAAATGGGCCACTTCTAAACTATCGTTGGGCCTAGTTAACGTTACCTAACTCACAAGAAAGGCTTTTGAATTTGAATAAGTGGTTAAGTCTACCGCTTCCTCTTCGTCGCTTTCTACTCTCGCTTCATTCGATTTGTCTCCCTTCTTTGCCTCTATTTGAGCATGTCAAACTTCCAATGGTGACCACTCGAGAACCTCATTATCACGCGAAATTCTCTCCAATGATGACACCATCCTCCTTAACGAACCCTACTTCAAAGCGTAAAAGATACAAGATGATCCCTGCGCGGCATCCATATCATAGGCTACGTCACGCTAGTGAGATCCCTCTACCATCTTCTTCAACAGAGTCCTCAAAGTCTTTGCATCTTGAATCTGGTGCTGAGTTTGACAAGGATACTTCAAAAACGCCTCTGAAGCCGACCATATATACTAATTTCCATGTGATTTCTCCTAGCTTTTCTTGTCTCTCATCGCAAAGAAAGCCTAGGGTTATTATTTTAGATTCAGAGTCTATAGAAACAATTGTCGTAGACTCAGAGTCGTTTGATGAAGACAATGTAGTTCTGTCTCATGTTCTGAAGAGAAAGGCTACTGCAATTGCCCCTTGTGCTAAGGGGGACACTCCAGAAAGACCTAAGAAGCCCAAGACTACAAGACCAACAAATGTTGAGGAACTTTATGAGAAATATTTGGTACACTGATATCCAGTCATGGGGCCCCTTCCTCTGGCAAGCACCCCTCAAAATCAACTCTTTCTTCGTCCAAAATTCCTCCGACAACTGATGAAACTATCGATAATTTGTTTGCCAAATTTTTTCATGCCCCAGGTTTGCATGACTCTTGTGTTCCTCACCACTCAACACAGAATGAACCTATTTTTGAGTTAGCTCCACCTTCTCCGTTTACGACATCAAATGATCCTCTTGTCCACACTACAAAGCCTTCTCAACCTGTTGCCAGTAAAAGTCCTTGGTCTACTGTCCCCTCTTCAACGTCTAAATCAATTCTAGTGGCATATGGTGCTACCTCTAAAAAGCCTTTCCGAGTTCCATCTAGGAGTCAAAATGTGGTCACCACTAAGGCTGTGAGACGCAAGGATCCCCCCAATGTTCCCACTATACTAATTGATGGGATCTCCTTCCACTCCGAAGATTGTGTGCCTAAGTGGAAGTATGTTGTTCAGAGGCATATTGCATATGAATCTATTATATCTGATCAACATTGTTTATGTAAGGTTGTCTTCGATCTCATCTTAACTGCAGGATTACTACCCACCATTACCGCAGTTGGACCATTTTATCCAAAAGTGATTCAAGAGTTCATTGTTAATCTCTCGGCTGACTTAAATGATCGTGGCACCCTAGAATTCTAGAAAGTACATGTTCAAGGTAAATGCTTGGACATCTCTCCAGCCCTTCTAAATACTTTTTTAAAGAATGCTTTGCCTGCCTAGTTTTTTTGTTACTCTTCTGGCTCCAGAGCAACTAACATTGGAGCTCTTAGGTAGGTTTATACATCAATGGTTCTCTGATGGGAATTTTTCAGTCATGAAGCTGAGCATCAAGCATGCCATACTTTACAAGATCTATATTACAAATTGGCACCCTACCTCTCATCTGTCTACTATTTCCACAACTCTGGCAAATCTTATATACTTAGTAGGAACTGGTTCTAAGGTGAATGTTGGTGACCTAATCTATCAATACGTCCTAAGGCATGTCGGCAGTTTTGGAATCAATATACCCATCTATTTTTTGAGGTTCCTCTGTGCTTTCTCACTATCTTAGCACCCTAATATTCTCACAGAATTTGATGTGCCCGAACCTACTCCTAAAACGATTCGTCTCAACTATAAAATGTTTCAGGCGACACATGTGTTAGATCTTCCATCCAAGTTTAAGCTACCTTGTGCTGGCTTTCAGTCAATTGCTATGAATTTGAACATTCCCTCATCTGGTCTTCATATCTCTTCTGAGTTAGCATCTCGTCTAATTCAACTGTTGGCTAATGAATCGCAGTATCTCAATGTTACTATTTAGGATATGAACGAAGTGATTGCAAGTCTAACCATTAGACGGGTTGCCATTGATTCTGTCATTCATGTTGTGTAGACTCTAATCGAATTGCAAGCTCCCTTGGGACCCCCTCCTGCTTCCTAGTTATTTGACAGCATACAAAGGGGAGAAGTGGTTAAGTGTCCTTTAGTGCTTCAGTGCTTCAGTCTAGTTGATGGTTGTTTGTTTTGTTCCTCTGCTAACCTATTGTTATGGTCTAGTTTTTTTTCTCCTAGTTTGTTTCTGGTTTGATCCATATTTTTGTTGTATCTTATGGCTTTGCGAATTGTACTTATTTCTTTTGTTCAATTTGGCTCACAACCCTATATGATATCTAAATGTTTAGCCCCTAACGTTTTCTGGTGTTTACTTCTATCTCTATTATGTCTAAACAAATAAAGGAAGTCGGTCCCAAGGGAAAGTTTGTTCAATAGTTGGTGGAACCAGCTTTTAGGAACCCTCGGTTTATTTGTTCAGGAGATTTCTTAAAGAAGCTTCCGGCTTTGAAGAATAATTTATTAAAAGAAAATGTTCTTACATAAAAAAATATATTTCCTTTATCTTTCAAAGATATGAATGACAAGGAAAGATTTTGTTATGCAAGATTTTATATTCCCTTTATTTGTGGAATAGGGTAGTTTCTTCAAAATGTTTATATATTCTCTTTTGTGAGTCTTTCTCGGAGCGCACACAATAAGAAGTTGAATTTTACGACAAACCTCTGTAAACCAAGAATGAAACGAAGACACAAGTATGTAATTGATTGTGCTTAGCCGAATTCATGTGCTCTGTAAGTGACGTTGATCAAAACGTTAGTTCAAATATTGAAAGTTTCATCATGACAAAGAATTAATAAATCTTAATCCAAGTATCACTACTAGAAAAATGGGTTTTAATGACACTACTAATCAAGAGATTGTGTCATTACAAATAATAAGGGTGGGTTGAGGTAAATTTTATTGTTATAAATAAATACATGGATTATTTCTCGACACAATTCTATTGACACAATTTACTTTTTCATGACACAATTTTCATGTCGTTACCTAACGCCATAATAATTTGTGTCATTAAAAATTTTTCTAATAAAAAATACTTGTTCCAAAATTTTACAAAATTTTACAAAATTTTTCCTTTCTTCATAATTTCCCTAACCAATCATTTACTCTCCATAACTCTTCGCCTTCCTTTGTACATGATGAGACAATATTTGACCCATATTTATCTGTCTATTTTGTGTTCCACAGTATGTTTATACTCGTTATTTTGATATTTTTATGCAGATTAATAAACTCAACTCCGTTACGAAAGCTAACACAACAAAAATCAACAAAAACGTTTGTTTGTAAAATTAATACTAGTTTCTTGAATATTAATTTCTCAACTATAGCATGCATATATTAAATTTTTCTTATTTTTTTTTATGCAGAATATTATAATAGACTTCCTTACAAAGCTAACACAACAAAAATCAACAAAAACGGAGTTCGAACGAAAAAGAACGGGTAATTAAAAGATCAAGGGCATTTTGGTAAATAGTTACAAATTCTTGACACATGTCGACGCCAATACCACGCGCACCACTCCAAGTTCAAACATTCAAAACTCACCAAGTGCAAATTAATTTCAAAAGTTTTTGAATCTCCTCACGCACGCACCTTTTTTTATTGTTCTCCTCTCCGTTTCGGCCACCTGTCATCGTCTCCTCATCTGCGCGCCCTAAACGTCCCAAGTTCGAATCTCAGCAACTGAAAATAAGTTTTTCTCATATTTCGAGTGGTAATTTTATAAATAATTATCAACTTTCTGAAAATCCTCCGTTTTTTATCAATTTCATCATCAATTTCACGCACGAGTTCCAGATCATGGTTTCGAACCTCTCTGACACTTATTTTGATTTCTTTTCTATAAATACATATTTTTTTCCCTAATTTCTCATCAATTCATCAATCCAACTCTAATTCTCACCAAAGTTCTCTCTAAATTTCATTTTAACACAACTCTTCCCTCTCTATTCTGTCATTTTTCTCCCAAAAACTCTAGCAATCTTCTTTACTCTTCCCTCTCATTTTGTCATTTTTCTCCCAAAAACTCCAGCAATCCTTTTTGATCCAATGGAGGGCTAATGTTCTAAGAGGTTGTAGATAAACATTTTGTCCTTTATTTATTTTTTTTAGTTTTATTTATTTTTTATTTTTATTTACTTTTTTATTTTAATTATTTACTTTATTTTACTTTATTTTTATTTTATTTTGGAAGTTGGATTTGAATTTAAATTTAACTTATTTTAAAAAAATGAATATCACGTCTCCTCTCTATTTACTCTCCCACCTTCTCCACTCTCAAAACACAATCCTACCCTCACTGCCTAAAAACAAAAGAGAATTTCTTTTCGAGAGGGTATTTTGGGTTGAGATCAAATGGAAGGGTTGAAAAAAAGAAAGCTAAGGAAACTATTCTATCAAATTGGTCTTTAAATGTTTTTTTCTAAATTTTCTCTCTTTTCTTTCCCTTTTAAGACTGATAAACTATAACGATGTATTTTTTCAAGTTTGTTTTTGTTGGAATTTCATTAATTGATTTTACTGTGACTTTAATTTTGTTAGAGTTAGGCCTGCTCTATTTTTTTTAGGTTTATGCTTTATTTTTGTTAGGTTTAGACTAATTGAATTTATTGTTGTTTAGGTCAATTGAACTTATTATTGTATCAAATTTAGCAAATTTAGGCCAATTGATTTCAAGGTGCTTCTAATTTGTTAGATTTAGCTCATTACAGTTTATTCTAATTTATTAGGTTTATGTCAATTGATTTAAATTTGTTAGATTTAGGGTTTAATTTGGCCGTTGTTAATTTTTTTGTTTATTGTTTATTAAATATGTTGTATGTTTGAAAGTAATTGATTATACTTGTGAAAGACAGAATAGTTTGTTAGGTTTGGTATTTATTTCACAACTGCATATTACACTTTGTACTTATTTCCCAAATCTGTATTATTTCTTAACCTATATATTATTTCAAATATATTATTGTAAATCATATATTATTTCCAATATATTTATTCGTATATTATTTCTCAACCTGTATATTATTTTCCGACCTGTATATTATTTCCAAACTGTATTATTTGTCAATTGTATTATTTGCCAACTGTTTTATATGTCAACCTGTATTATTTCCCAATATTTGTCATATTTCACTTTTTTATTTTTTGCTAATATTGTAATTATTATTATTTATTTTTCAATTTTTATAATTGCAAAAGGTATGAAAAAATTCATTTGTTTTTGTCATATGGATATAAAAATTTGAGACGAGAAAAAAATATTGTTCATTTATGGATTTTATGATTTAAATTCCTTAAATACATGAAATTTATTATTTTGAAAAATTAATTAATAAATTGTTTGTAAAAAAAATATATCAAGCATTTTATATTTTAAAATGGGATTGAATAGTGCTTTCTTTGGAATTTATTAATTCTTTTAGATACATGAAATCTTCCATTAAACACCTATGATGGAGACCAAGATATCAAAGTTTGATATTTTAGTATTCTTGAGGTGAATAAAAAAATCATCTTTTGAAACAAAAAAATATATTTCATTTTTCTAATGGCTCTCATGCCACCCATATAATTATCAATTACTTTTTGTTTTTTTAGATGTAAATTGATAACCATGAGACATTTTAAAAAAAATCAAATAAAAAACTTTATTTTGTGAACCTCTATAATTTAGTTTCAAAGATAAATTTTGGTAACAATTTTTATGGCTGTTATAGGGTGCTAACACCTTCACTACACACAACTGACTCCCGAACCTTAAATCTGAATTTACATAAACCAACAGAATTACAACCAGATCTGAAACTACTGTTACTTTCACTACTACAGAAACTAACTCTCTTGACGGTTTTAAACTGTCAAGAATGATTATTCTTGACGGTTTTAAAACCGTCGTTGAATCCAGTGTCAAGAAAGGCAATTTTCTTGACAGTTGTAAAAAACGTCAAGAATTGTTAACATTGACAATTTATAACCATCAAGTATTCAATTATTCATGACAGTTTAGAATCGTCAAGATTATAAGTTTTAATGACAGTTTAGAACTGTCGAGAATGTGACTATGAATGACAAAAACCGTCAAGAATACGAATATTCATGACATTTTAAAACCGTCAAGAGTGCATTTTTCATGATATTTAATAACCGTCAAGAAAGTGATTATTTATGACATTTTGTACTCGTCAAGGGTATTCTTTTTCATGACATTTGGGAACTGTCAAGAGTATGCTTTTTAATGACATTTTAGAATCGTCAAGAATTTTGTTGTTTATGACATTTGCGAACCGTAAAGACATTTATTGTTCATGACATTTCAGAACCGTCAAGCAATTTTCCATTTTTTAATTGTAATTTATTTATATTATTGTTCCTGTATTATGCTCCCATTGGTCCAAGAACTCAACTACATATAAACAACAAATATACATCAAATATAGTTTTAAAACTCAAACATAAATATGCACTAGAACAATTCCAAAACTTTAGCATATATTAACATTTTACCATATATGTATCAACATTTCGAAAACTTTACATATTTGTTCGATATTGTCATATACAAAACATTACTTCTATCAACCGAACTCAATGACCTTGAATGAAACTTGGCTTCAAATAAACTTGCATTCTGTGTCCTCTACTACCTCCAATTCATGAGCTAAAATAAGTACCACCAACAGCAGAGCCAATACAAGAAGTAGATAACATCACAAAAACAAAGTATGTTCAAACTTATTCAGTTAAAGAAATCAACTAACAACTATTAAGAATAAGTTGATCATACTACACAAATAAAATCACAGTTTCTATTCTCCAACAACCATAATGAATTTAATGCCTAGAGTTGCTTCCAAACCACCAGAATCATCAACATAGCTGATCATTAATACTTTACATTGTTTTTTAATAGACCAAATAGTGCCCGTCAGAAACTAACCACAAAAATAGTCCTTAATTCAAGACAAAGACAAATAAAATCTAAAATACCTTCGCAACATTATTGATATTTGCATCAGAAGGGAAGCAACTCTCAACCTCTTTTGTATATGCATTCGTGCATTGCAAGTCTGCTTTTGTATATGCATTTCTTTTGTAATTCTGCATTAGAAAATCACCAACTCAAGTAAATGAACAATTCTACAACATAGTTCGTACTAATTTCTTGAGGCCCAAATTAAACATCAAAAGAAAAACAAGTTAAAGAAACATCCAAAGCAACAAAGCATAAACATCAAAGGAACTGTAAATACAAAAAAGATAATTAAGAATCGAATGTTGAAATTCATAATAATTAAAAGATCAAAAGGAAAAAAAATTCCTTTAAATCACATCAATGGCTATATTCTCTGTGAATGAACTTTGTAAAGTAATCTAGAGATTTTCAATGGTATTCAGATGGAATCTAACTAATATCAACATTGCTTGTTTTTCAATTATTCATTTTCAACATAATCTCAAGTGGACACAACAAAAAAGTAATTCCAGTTTTCAACATGCCTTATCAAGATAGGGCCACCTATATTCAATATTCAACATAGTTAACCAACAAAAAAAATGATAGAATGACTTAAGAATGGATATTGCTGATGCAACAGATAAACCTTATCAAGATAGGGCCATATATATTCAATAATCATAAGAAAGTGTAATACAAAAAAATTAACAATATGGAAAGTACTTACATTATCAACGACTTTATTGAAGAGTGTGGAGCACAACGGCAATAACCAAGTCTTGTTCTTCACTATTTTTCACCTTTTTCTCTATTCACACATTTTATCAAACACCTTCTAGGCCCTCTCTCTCCATAAAATTAAATAAAAAAATTTAAAAATAAATCTTTTATGACTAGTATTTCATCCTTTATTTGCCATGTAAAATAAAGTAAAAGATGGATAAAACATGGGCAGAGTAGTAATCAAACCCCATCACAATATATACTTTACAAAATGTAATACTATTAATAAACAATCAGTAGAGCAACGTACAAACAGCTTGTCTAATATCCTGGCGAACTTCTTCTTCAAGTGTGTTTCAGTCCTTCAAAATTTTTTTGAAATCATACACAGTCCCAAGTCAAAATAAGAACATAATTAAGAACATAACCTTGAAACAATAATTATGTACTAAAGAATTCCTAAACTTAACAAATACCATCTGGTTCAAAACTTGAGGTAACAAGGAGTACTAAAGTCCTCTTAGATGCCTTGTAACATTTCCATAATAAGTAATCTAGAGGTCACAAATCCATCACATAAAATATTGGAAGTACCTTGTATCAGGTCAAGCATGGCAAGCTCATTCTCAGAACTGTTAAAGACAAGCACAAAATAAAGGGTTGCAATTCCAATACAAGGAGCCACATAAAACTAGTTTATCTGTTATAACTCATTAGCATTTGCCAGTCCCACTAATCAACTAGCCTAGCCCACTCTATAATTGCACTACAACTTATTGAACAATACCAACCAACATTCATTTTTGACAAGTTTCTAGCTTCTCGAAGAATCATCAATTCAAGTACATTCTAAACACAAGTACTATAAGGAAATTATTGGACAAGGAAATATTACCGAACCGAAGATGGACTCAGCCTCCACGAAATTGCTGATGTTCTCACCTCGACTGCAAAGTACTGTACCAAAATAGGAAACAAAAGATATCAAAATAGAAATACAAGTTAAAGAAACCATAGTTACAATAGTGGAAATACCACTGACCATTTTAATAATTTATAAAATTCTAATTTGAAATATTAAATATAGAATTGCCAACCTCCATAGACGCTGCGAATGAGCTCCTGTTGCTTCTCTATGGGCTGGATTCACGAATTCATCATCAGACAGATCATTCGATAGAAATGACCCAAACAGTACAAAAAAATCAACACAAATCCCAAAAAGGAACCTGAAAATCGTAGAACTTAGCAAACCGAGGCTTGCTTTCAGTATTCATCACTATCACCGACCATATCATGGTAGCAAACCGTGCTCAGTCAAACTATGTTTGTCGTCAGGATCTAAGAAATTCTCATGCAGAAGCCTATATTTTCTAATAGAACTATTATCAAACAATAATACATAAAACATAACAATTAGAAACTATAACAACTAACACGGTTCTGTGGAAAAAAATTCTTATAAATGATTGTCAAGATAAACTATCAAGTCCTACAAAAATCTTATAATGTGCACAAAACATAATTAAGAACATAATTATATAACCAAGCAGTAACTGATGAAATGCTAAAACATGTGCGCAAAAAAAATACAAACAGATGAACAGCCTTCATTTTCAGACATTTCATTCTTAAAACACACTTCCTCACTACTTCTTATAAACAAAAAAAAATTATCATAAGAGTGAAACTTTACTCCTACCTCATCACCCTTTGTAAGTAGTTCTGCAAATTGAGTTAAATCAAATTAGAAACAAAAATCATCAATTAAGAGAGCTTTCCCCCATCGTTAACCTTCCTCCTTCTATTCCTTTTCTATATTATATTGTTTGAAGCAGCTGATCCATCCGGCGAACTGGAATCATAATAACCAGAAAGCGGCTTTTCGAATCCTCAATTGTCTTCAATAAAAGCACACCAACGTCAAATTCCAGTTAAAGAAAAAAAAAAAAGAAAAAATCTCTACATCTCTCATTACATAACACACATCATCAACATTTTCAAAAGAGAGAGAAATAAAGAAACAGAGAAATAGAGAAATGGTAAAGACCAGTCTAGGTCCCTAAGGAATTCAAGTACTGATTCCAATACTATCCATACTCGGACGAACGACAGTGTTATCCGGTTGTAGCTTTAAAAAAGAGGAAGATATTATGAGTGCTGAAATTTCAAAAACGTACCATTCGCTTGAAACACATCATTACGCTTCATTTATAGGCAACCGACTTCGACACGAACGAAAACCTGCAAGCAAGATGAGAACGAAAACAAGAGAGGTTGGAGACTTTAGTTTGAACGAAAACCAAGGGAGGAATTTTTCTGACCTTGTGCATGAATGAAATCATCGAAGAGTGAATGTGGCGAGAGATTGATTGGAAGAGAGGATCGAATGAGGGTGGGTGGGGCTTGGAGGAACGAAAACTAAATCTGATAAAAATGAAAGGTGCGAGTTTGGGCGCAACGACAACTGCAAGAAACGCGAAATAGAACGACCTCGCGCGATAGGCGTTGATTGCACGAACACCGACGAAGTAAATGTTGACGACTAGGCAAATGGTGGGGTGCAAACCGACGAAAACGACAGAGAGCGACCAAGAGAAGACGAAGAGAAGGTTCATGTGAGAGATTTAGGGCGACCGCGAACAACGAAGACGAAGAGAAGAGGAAATTGAGGGTTTAGATTGGAAGAAAGGGAAATTGGGGGTTTAATTTTTTTAAAAAAAATGAAGTTATTTTTTTATTTAAAAAGTTAAAAGAATTTATTTTTTTAAAAAAAAAGAAATTATTTTTTATTTTTTTCAATTAATTTAGTAATTCTTGACGTTTCTGAAATGTCAACTAAAATTCTCTTACTTGACGTTTTAAAAATGTCAAGAAATTTTAAAATTTCTCAATCTCCGTCTTTTCATTAAAATTCTTGACGTTTTAAAACGTCAAAAATTTAAGCGATATTTCTTGACGTTTATAAAACGTCAAGAATGTAATCAATATTTCTTGACGTTTTTAAAATGTCAAGTATAATTACATATTATTTGACGTTTGAAAAACGTCAAGAATGTCGATTTATAATAAATCTTGACGTTTTAAAAACGTCAAGAATTTAGAAGATAATCCTTGACAGTTTATAACAGTCAAGAAAAACATTCATATTGCTTGACGGTTTAAAACCGTCAAGAATTCTAAAAATTGTCTCCCCTCCGCCTTTTCATCAAAATTCTTGACGGTTTTCCTATTAAACCACCACTTTCTTGACTTTTTACCAAAAACCGTCAAGAAAAGAAAAAACCAACGGTCAAGAAAGGGTCTTTTTCTAGTAGTGTTTATATGAGTTATGGAAGGGTAGAAAGCCTAACGTGAAATACTTCCATATTTTTGGAAGTACTTGTTATATTCTTACTGATAGGGAACATCATAGGAAATGGGATGCTAAATTAGAACATGGACTTTTTCTTGGACATTCTCAAAATAGCATAGCCTACAAAGTTTTCAACAATAGAAGTGGAATAGTTATGGAAACAATTAATGGATAACGGAGACAATATATTCATGTCGAGTAATAGATAACAGCGACACATTTAAAGCGTCAATATAAGAGTATTAATGACAATATATTGATATCAAGTTATAAATAGCGGTAACTTATTTATTGCGTCAAGGTAAAGGTATTAATAACAAAATTTTGGTGTCATCTAAGCATATTTAATGACACGTTTTCCAAAGTGTTGTTAAATAACATTTCTTGACAGTGGTTTCAATGATGCAAAAATTGTGTTGTTGAAAGTTTTTATGACACAAAATTTGCATAATTAAAACTCAAATTTGTAGTAGTAAAAGCCCAAAATCAAATGTACTTAAATGTTATAAGATAAGAGAATAAAGAACAAAACGAAGAGGGGAGAAAATGAGTGGAGAGTGAATATATTCTCTATTCAATTATGTTTCTCGAGTGTCACAGTAACCACGGTTATTTATAAAATTTACACGATATAAAAAAGATAAATATATGGAGGGAGTAGATGTTTGAAAATAATATGTGGAGATGTAAACTCTATAGACGCCTATATCTAATTCAAATATTTATAACATTTAATTACTTTTCTCTTATATATTAATTGTTATCTTTTTAATGTTGACTCATGGCTTTAGTCATATAGTATACCATACACGTGCATGTTTTCTCCCCTTCTTAAGTATCGATGCAATTTTGGCTCTTTTTACGGTATACCATTTTCACCAAAGGGACAAAACAAAGAGGGACAAATTGATGTATGAGTTAAAAATGCACATACAAGCCCAAAATAATTAGAATCGAGATGACATGTATGAATATATACATACGATACATTCTGCAGTATCATATCTAGAATATTTGATATATATCGACAACATCAAGGGCACAAATATATTTATAAATATACTTTGACATAAATATATATATCACAAAGCATAAAACTGTCAATGTAGAGGAATTGTTACGCTTTACTAGTTCCGATCCAAAGCAACAAGCATAAATAATTATAAACAGTTTAGATCTAATTATGCAAATCGTTGCTGCACCATGCACCATGCACCATGCACTAGATCAGATGAATGAACATTGACTTTTTCCTTTTATAATTTTTTTTCTTTTAAAGTTTGATAATTAATACTTGAAGTGTGTTATAAATTTTATTTTAAAAAAGGTATTTTTTATATGTACGTTTCGTATTTCCTTTTTTGTTAAAAAAATAATTATTATAATTTTGTAGGAGTGTATTTGACTTTAATGTTTTGTCCAATAAATATAAATTGCGATCGAAGAAATATCTCTACGTTTAGAATATCTCACGCACAGAACTTTGTGATAAAATTTATAAAGTGTCAAACAGTCTAAACTAAGTCCTCATGCTAATTTATTATTAAATAAGATCGTTAGGAAGTATCAAACTAATAATAATTTAACTTCATTTCAAACTATTCTCCCATCCCCATTGACTTTCTAAAAAAATATAAAAAAAATATTATAGTAAATATAATACTTTAAAAACGTTAATTATGAGTCAAATTTTGAACCCATCAAGCACTACTTTAAATATAGTATTTATATAGATCAGTCAAGATTGGATCACCAAATGTATATTTAAATTCTAATTTTAATTAAAATTTTAAAACCTCTTTTTTCAAAAGACTTAGAAAATAAAATGTTCGTTACTGCATTGTAATTTGAGTTACTAATAGTCCCAAATGCCAAAAACGCAAGTGTGAAGCTCTTATAAGCAATCTGCAGAACAACCTGACCTTTAGAAGTAGCAGTAAAGCCTCCATAAATAACATTCAATAAGAACACTAGGGGGTGGCGGACTATTTTAGGATAAAAATAAAGGATCCATTCGATAACGTTTCTGTTTCTCCTTTCATGTTCTTGTTACTTATTTTAAAGAAAAAAACAAAAATAGAAGCATGAACTTGTTCGATAACTTTTTATTGTTTCTCATATTTTTTTCCTCACTTGTGTTCATTTCTTTTTTGTTATTTATCACCATCTTTCACCATATTGCCCATTGCATCCACCACCTAAGACTATCATTATCAACCACATCTAACCACAATGGCCACCTGCTAGCCAAATTTAAAGACCATCACCACCTTTGGACCAATGTCATTAGTAACCAACTTCAACCACCACCTCTTGCAACCACCATCTGAACTTCAGTGGTTGCTACCTAGACGACAGACCATCACATTTTCACCGATTTCAAATATATAAAAATAAATCAAAATTAAAACAATATATAAATATGTTGTTGAATGAGAAATTTTGGACCAATAGCAAATTGTCACGTCATTTACCAAATTAATGGCTAGAAATACACATAATTGAATTTGGGACTAATTAAAAATTGTCATATGTCCCCAAATTAAATCAAAGACATAAATTGGCAAATTATTAATGATGTCACTCTTGGATCAAGTTAATTATTATAGTCCAATTAAATATTATTTATTTGGACTAAAGTGGTTAAAGTTCAATTTAGCCCAAAAATAAGCTTAATTTATCCCTAATGTTGAATGCAACCCAAATTCATATAATTGGGCCAAAGAGCTAGACTCATGAACCAACCAAGCCTAAGCCTAAATAGAGGAGTTTTACTCCAAAGGCCTAGAAAGAAGTTGTGAAGCTGTCTACACATGAAGATTCAAGTTCTTTTGAAGATACAAACATTCTTTCTAGACATTAACTTTAAGAATACCATGTCCTCCTATCACGCCCCATCACAAAATCCATCCAATGCGATTAAGTGAGGGTATGACCGCCTAAGCTTTCTACGCAACTCTCTCTGCGAGATATTGCACAGATTGCTTAACAGGCGAATAAATCGAAAGGATGAGATAAAAGAGAGATAACTCGAATGAAAAGACCATCAAAATGCGATTTTTTTCATTAATAGTAAAGGTGGAATACATAGGCGTAAGTACTTTGTTAATACAAAAGAGATTTTAATATTTTAACTAAACTCTAATCCTTTAACTATCTCGACGAGCTTCTAAATGCTTGCAGGAAGATAGTGGCAACTACCAAAATAGATGATCCGATTTTAGGATAGCACTTCGGGCGATTAGAATGGCAAGACAAAAGTTGGATGTTCCTCGCTACTTGAGGGGGAGGGGGGAAGCAAAGCAAAACAATTGAAAAGTTAGACAAAAATGTCTAGTGAGTGGGGTCCTTTTTGTCCAAATTCCTGAAACAATAGAATAAAAGGAGATACTTATTCACATCATGCCACTATGGAAGAAAATCATGTAATTCACATAAAACTTATTTCTCCTCTTATTAGATGATTCATAACACTACAAGAGACGTGGGTACTCCCGACGCACAAATACGTCGGCGAAAATGCAAAGAACGTCGGGAAAGGATATCCCGACGTACAAAACGACGTCGGGAAGAACGTCGGGGGAAATGCGTCGCGAGAGGCTTTCCCGACGCCGAATTGGTACGGCGTCGGGAAAGCCTTTCCCGACGCCGTGGGATGCGTCGGCATAGACGGCGTCGGGAAAACCTTATTCCCGACGCCGTTTATGCCGACGCATCTCACGGCGTCGGGAAAGCCTATTTTCCGACGTTTTTTTCCCGACGTAATGAACGTCGGGAAATATTTTTTATATATTTTTTTAAATATTTTATTTTTACTTTTTTCCTTATAATATTTTGCTCAAACATTCACAATGATGTTCGGATTGCTCAAAAAAATTTGGCGACGTTTTGGATTAAATTAATAAATATACAAACACAAATTAAAAAATAGAATTAAAATTAATAATACGAATAAGTTGACTACAAGAAAATATAGTTTTCAATATACAAAAAACATAAACATAAGACCCAATCTCCCAACGAGGTGCGTATGCGCGTCATTCTACACCTTCGGTCCTAAAAATGGTATAAAAATAACTAAGTTTAATACATAATCATATATTGCAAAAACTTAAGAATAATAGAGACATATACGACGTACCGCAGGGCTAGGGATCATGTGGTGGTCCCTGTTGTGCACGAGTTAGGTCTTCAATCATCTTTTTCATAGCTTCCACTTGTGAAGCTAATGCTTGGTGATTTCTATCTTGTACTTCAATCCGTTCCAAAGCTTCATGAAGTTTAGCTTGTAATTCAATCTCTTTTTGTGTGGACTGCGAACAAGATGTCGACGAACTGCTTGCACTTGCCGTTCTGCGGGCCTTCGGCTTGGGTCCCCAACCAAGGCCTTTTGAGTAGCCTGGTCGTCGACCCAACACCTGATCGCATATCTCATCCTCAGAGAGTGGCTGACTAATTTTTATAAAAAAAAAACCCTAAACTAATTTTCATAAAAAATAACCCTAAACTAATTTTTATCAAAAAAAACCCTAAAACATAAACTTAAATCAAATAAATTTACATATTTCACTTACCTAACGTGGCAGACGGCGACGAGGAACAACGGCGAGGGCGGTCGGCGACGGACGGCGGCGGAACAAAAGGAAACAACGGCGGCAAGGCGACTTCTTCTTCTTCTCCTTTCTTTTTCTCCTCTCCTCTCGGCTTCGGTTCTGTGAATACAGAACTGAAATGAATTTAAAGGGGATTTCCCGACGCAGTCACGAGGCGTCGGGAAATCCCCCAAAATGCGTCGGGAAAAGGGGAATTCCCGACGCTCATTAAACCCCTTTTCCCGACGTTTTACGTGGCGTCGGGAAAAACCCCTATTCCCGACGCCTCTCCCGACGCACTGTGCACGGCGTCGGGAAAAGTCCCTTTTCCCGACGTATTGTTGCCGACGCCTTCGTGGTGCGTCGGGAAAGATTGTTTTCCCGACGCATCTCCCGACGCGTTATTGATGGCGTCGGGAAAGCCCTTATTCCCGACGTTTTTTATGCCGACGTGATTTTCGGCGTCGGGAATGGGCCATTTTCTTGTAGTGTAAATTCATGTCCTTTGTGCATTTAATTATCTCTTTGTACCACATTTCTCCCAATCAAGTGTTCACCACAGTACTCTTTCGTTGGGTTGTCATACTTGTGCGGAGTGGTCTCAACGTAGCAGCATTCTATCACAGATTTTATAATGCCTGAGACATCTCTCAATGTCAGACCACATAGCAAGCAAAGTGCATCCCATACTAGATCGCACAACAAGTATTAGGCATCCTATTTCAGATCACACAACAAAAATAGGACATTCTACATCAGATCACACAATAGTGATGAAGTATTTTCATTGTATAGAGTACAAAGTCATTTTATCATATCAACATAATTCATAAGAAATATTATTTCAAGAGTTAATAATATATAAAAAATCATATGCATCACATAACTCAAGATTTTATGAAAAAAAAAATTCATGGTTTAAAACTTGAAGTATAAGTGCATTTGAAATTCCAGAATTTAGCTAGAAATACGGGGTTTTTTCAAACGCTTTCAGATGTAAACCACTCATAGTCAAGTTATCTTCTTGTATAGCCCTTGACTTTAAAATCCTTTGGACACTTCTCACGATCTTCACTATGTAATTAATGGAGAATTAGTGGTCTTACTTCAACTTTTTCCTTAAATTTTCTTAACTGAACTAGCTCCTGCATCTTGACTGAAAATCCTCTATTTATAGCCCTATTTTCAAAAGTTTTTCTTTGACAAAATGATTACTTCTAGTCGGTAATGAAAATCCTCAAATATCAAAATGCCACATGGTACTAACACTTTCTTATCCTAACCTTGATTGGGTGGTAGAGTCCAATCAATCACCAACTTCATGAAAATTATAAAATGACGTCACTTTCCTGAAAGGGAAGGAACTCTCAGCGCCTTCTTAGTTTAACGCATAGCTTTCTTCATATCACGTAGTCAATTTGCGGGGTGACAGTATACTCGCCTCCCCCTTGTTCGCCTAGCTATCATTGTCGTGCACCTCTTCTACACGAGATTTCAAAATTCGGTAAGGGTCTCATAGTTCTGCTTCCATGCATCAAACGTACGCATTCAACCCATAGAGTATCAAAGGATTAAGTACTAGATGTTCAACCACATCTCGTCAAATCAACACAAACACAACATAAACACAAGTTCAACTTCACGAAAGACGTTTCTCCGAAAACCCCATGAGAACACATAAATATTACAAATTTTAAATTTTAAAATTCAAAAAATATATTACAATAATATTGATAAATCGAAAGATAAAAATATTGATATTGATTAGAAGCAAAACAAAAATGTTGCATATTTTTATACTTGAACTCACTGCCTTCGCATTTACAATAAAGTTAATTAGATTAATGTTTTTGTGAACAAGAATTTTATTATAAAATTTTAACCATTTTTATACTAAAAATAAAAAATTAAAATTAAAATAATTATGTGTCACACCCGCCCCAAAAGTTGCTTTTTGCAACCAAGTGTAGGTGTGTTGCCTAGACCCTCAAGGCTTACCACACCGCGTAGTAAACGTCAAACACCTAGTAAGCGGAACAACTTCTCTTTTGCCACCTCAACGTAGGGCTTAAATGTCAAGCTTTCTTAATACAGCAGCGGAATACAACAGCTTAAATTTTATTAGCTTCATCTTAATACTTAGTTCACTTTCATTTTTACACCACTACACGACAGACGCGAGATAATATAGCGGAATGAATACAAAATTTTTCTTTATTAACTTAACAATTTTACAAGGTTGAAACATGAGTTAGACTTTTCCTTACAACAAGACTTAAAACATACTCTTACAGCCTCCCTTTTCCAAGCACAGCTTTTCCAACTTTACATCTAGTTTGTTTGCCTCATCATGTAGCAATGTGCCTTACTTTCTCTTCGCCACCAAGATACAGCTCTTCGTGTTGGGGTCTTTAGGAATCTAGGATCCCTTTCTTCAACCCCTTCCCCTTGAGTCATCGAACATCCTAACTCAAGGGTAGTCCTCAACAACCCTTTTCTCTCTGCACTGCTAAACCTTACTCATTACAGCGGGTACCTAGAGGTGTAAAAGCACAACTTAGTTTTTCGCCTTAATCGCCTATCCATCTCTCTTAGCAAACCGCGTTTAAAGCTATTCCTCCCCTGACTCAGCTTCCTGGCCCTCTAGCTTCCCTAGCTTGACCTTACCAGTCTGGATATTGCTCTCGTCTTCCTAATGAGCTGAGCCATTTGCGCTAAGGAGATATGCGCTTACCAACCGACTCTCTTGGTGTGAGATAAGATGACACGGTTGTCATGCCGCATAAGGCTACATAGTAACTTTGCATTCCCTCCTTAACTAGACTACAATTCCTAAAATCCATCATTCGCTTGGCTTCAACGTCTGACAACTTGGAGAGGAGAAACTTTAAAACATAAGTCAAGGGGACTTAGTGAGTGATGGGTTTGAGAAAACCTTTCTATGGAAAAACAACAAGATTAAGATAATAAATAAAAATAAGATTAGGTCATAGGAAACAAATTCTCATCGCATCAAACCACAACAACCATCAACACAATCACAAATAAAATTCCACACGTTCAAGCCATCATGCGTTCCAACTCATCATCAGGAGCTGGGATTCTTCCCTTGCCTAGACCTGTGATCTACATTCAACCAGCGTCATGCAAGGAATCTCTTTAATTATACCAATATAATGCGAGGAATCTTTTGGTCAGGGTCTCACGCATATTCCTTTCGAGGAATATTTCTTTAATCAGGAATCTCTTCGTTCAGTATCCTTGTCATAGGATCTTTATCGCGTTAGTTGTATGCGATCAAGGCCTCATATTATGCCTATTCCAAAATTTGAATTTCAAAATTAAATAAATAAATATATATTTTTAAAAAATTAAAAAAGATATTTAAGTATACCAAAATAAATAAAATAATATAATGCATAAATTTAAGGTTAATTTTCATAAATATAACAAAACACCAAAATATTTACGATCCGTGTAACAAGATTAAAAAGCCCAGAAAGTTGATAAAATATTTTCATAAATTCTAGATTTTTCCTTGATATTGCAGACGATTCATCGCGTTCTTTCTTTCTTTCTTTCTTTCTTTCTTTCTTTCTTTCTTCATCTTCTCTTTCTTTCTTCCAGTTGCAAGAAATTGTTGAAGTTAATAATAAGAATAATGAATTGTAAGCAATGATAGTCATTTATTCTTCTTAGATAGACAGAGATAGTGGAATATCACAATATTTACATTTTTCTCTTGGTTTTTTTTTTTTTTTGTCTCCTCATATTTTTCTTATTCATCGCTTTCATCTGATGTTTCATTATCTTATTCTTCATCTTCAGCTACTTCTTCTTCTTGTCCATATTTATCTTCATCTATCTGAATGTAACAAAAAAAATTGTTGTTAAAATAATTGTGCAAGAAAATGTAAACGATCGTGCAAGAAAAAGTAAACAATCGCGTAGAAGTGTAAACGATTGTTTACTGTTTTCAACACGAACATTTAGCATGGCCAACACGATCGCTTAGATTTGAAGCCATTTTTCTATCGTTTAAAAAGAACTACATGATCTTGTGGATATGATCTTAACGATTGTTTACCATAGTCAACACGATCGTTCAGCATGGCCAACATGATCATTTAAATTTAAAACTGTTATTCCATCATTTAAAATGCACTACATGATTGTGTGGATATGATCTAAATGGTCACTTATCATAATCAATGATCGTTTAGTATCGTTAACACTATCGTTTAGCGTTGTCGACATGATCGTTTAGAAAACATTTTTTCATTGTTAAAAAAACTACACGATCTTGTATCATTTCATATATGATCATGTACCATTTACTACACTATCACATATCATATGATTGTTTAGAAAAAGAATTACATGCGTGCGTGTGGTCGATTAATCGCATGTTAACTGAAGCATTTTTGGATTCATGCTCGGGAGGTCGAAATTAGTCAAGACAGAAAAAATGGTAAAAATTCAAAATGTTGACTTTTGACTTGAAAAAGTCAAATTTTGACTTTGACTTAGGGTCCATTTTGATTGCCTATGAAAAAAAATGTTTTTTTAAGAATACATTTTTTAAAAATATTTTTTGTAAAATGAGTTTAACATCTAAACACTTACATGTTTGATTTGACCTTTAAATAAATGCTTATATGAAAAATTGTGTTTGGTTTGTCTTGTACTAACAATGTTTATACTTAGGTCAAATTGCGATAAAACACTATTAAACATTATGAATTAATTTCATAAAAAAATACACATATTTTGAATCTTCTTTTAGAAATATATTTTAAAATTAATTGTACGTTATCTTTAAATTATTAATTTTTTAGTTACTTGAAACTAAACATTAATTTCATTTTTTTTGTTCTTGTTTTTGTTTTTGTTTTTTTTTTTTTTTTTTTACAATTCAATTTTAAATGCACAAATATCTTGAAATGTAAATACATAACCATAAAGAAAAATAATTGATTTCTAACAACAAAATATACGTAAGATAAATAATTTTTCCTATACAATATAATATCAACTAGACAAAAAGATGTGCAATTTGATCACGTTCTTCATTCATCTTCATTTCACGAACCGAATTATCATTTTCTTCTTGATATTCTCATGATTTCTTTCACAAGTGTTAAAGTGAAGTAGATTTAGCTAAGAGAGGAACATATGCAAATCTGTATATTTAAATGTATACGAACACACATTAAAAAAATATTCAAATTATTTATAAAAAAAAAAAGCAAAAATAACAAGATAGTTAAAAGGAATAAAAAAAATAGAGGAAGAAAAATAGATATTTGGGAGGGATTCTTCATTAAACACCATATAAACATTTATTCTAAAATTTGGTTGAATGTGTTTTTTCTAGAATGATTTATTTCATAATCTCATTTTTCTAAAAATTATTTTAATCCAATGTCAAACACCTCAATTTATCTTAAAATAAATTATTTTAAAAATTAAACACTTTAAAAATCAATCCAAATACACCCTTAATTGGTCAAATGACCACATTGTTCTTAGACTAAAGTTATGGGAAAATCCAACATTTTGTTGGATAATCCCACTAACACTTAGGGGACAAGTGTTTACATAAGATGTAAACATATTGCCCATTAAGTTTAAGTGAAGAATGAGGTGTTGATTTTTGGTGAAATATTTTCATGCATTTTGCATGTAAATTTTCTATAAATTTGCTTTTGAAAATTCTTTTGAAGACTTTTGATGATTTTAAAAATTATTCAAATTTTTAACAAAATTGTCTCACCTCTCTTTAACCAAATAGTTGGTTTATTCCTCCTTTTTCCATCCCTCTCTCATATATTCCTTCACTTAACGAGTCCTACAATCCGATTTTAGTCCGATTCGTGTTCGTGATGAGATATCGAGGTTCGGGAGGCTTCAAAGATAAGTATTTTCCTTAACCTTAATTTAGTTTGAATTAGGTCTTTTTTAGCATGTTAATCACTAAAGTGTTTAGTTACATATAGAGTAAAGTTCGATTTTTGTTTTCGTTGTGCATGTTTCCTATTCGATAAGATTCTATCTCATATAATTTACTTTCCCAATGCTTTAGTTTTCTCTCATCTTCGAGACTTTTCAAAACAAAAAGGTAGTGATCATTACATTTAATAATTTCACCTTCACAAATAAACATTTTTCTCTAGATTATATTTTCATTCTCTCTCCTATTATCACTGTATTCTCATGATTTATCAATAATAAATTATTATTTACAACATAATTTGTTTATCAAATTCTATGATTTATAAACTTTAACAGATTTTACTAGATTTATAACTTTTTAACGTTGTTATCCATATAATCATTATGAATTTAATTTCTATATTTGCAAACTATTTTTTAATAGTTTTTAGAAATTTTAGATTAATAAATTATGGAATGACATGTTATTGATAATAACAATAAATATGAGAGTGATAAAAAAAAGAATAAAAACATTAAGAAATATTTGGGGAAGCTTAGTCTACCTCAAATTGACTAAAAAACAAAGAAAAGAAAACAAAGGAGGTGATCTATATTCAATTCAACGTTGTCTCTTTCTTTCTTACAAACCATAAGATGAATCAACCCATCAGACCTTCCTCTACTTCTCTACTCCCACTGCCTTCTCCATTTCCAAATGTATCTTCTTTTTCTTCTTCTTCTTCTTCTTATTACAATCCTTCTCAAATTTCTCTACTTCACTTTTTGGCTTCCATGGACAATTCAAATCCACTTCCGAAAGCAGGGCATAACAGGTCCTCCCTACCGTCCCTTCATCGGCAATTCCGCCCATATCCGCCGTCTGTTCAAGGAGGCACTATCCAACCCCATTCCCTTTCACCATGATATACTCTCCCGCGCTCTCCCTTTTTACTTTCAATGGTCCCGCGAGTACGGAAAGACGTTCCTCTACTGGTTCGGCTCCAAACCCAGATTAGCCATATCCGACCCTGATCTGATTAAGGAAGTCCTTCTGAATACGGGCGGGTATTTTCGAAGGGTCCACTTCAATCCACTGTCCAAGGTGCTTTTCGGAGAGGGACTTATCGGACTAGAGGGAGAAAAATGGGTGACGCGCCGGAGAATTGCAAATCAGGCTTTCAATATAGAACGAGTAAAGGTACGAAGATTTTTTTGCAAATTTTTCCTTGTCGGTTCTAGTCTCTGCATAAAATTGAGAGTCGAACTGAACTTCATTACAGCTGTACATGGTTGTTTTCTATTATTATTGTTGAATAAGGTTAAATTATTATTGGTAAATTTGGTGGTTTTGATAGGGATGGGTTCCCGAAATTGTTGTTAGTGTGTTGAGTGTGTTGGAGAAATGGGAAGAGATGAAAGGTGGAATGGAGGAGTTTGAATTGGACGTTCACAAAGAAGTTCGTCGTCTCTCAGCAGACGTTATTTCAAGAACTGCATTTGGAAGTAACTTTGAAGAAGGAAAGCGCATCTTCAGTTTGCAGGAACAACAAACATATCTTTTCTCCCAAGCAATCAGAAGCGTTTATATTCCTGGCTTCAGGTTTATTTTTCAATTCTTAGCTTCGCTTTCTCCAATCGTTTTCGCAGAATCACCATTAACTGGCCTAAAGGACTTGGACAAAATGAGCTCAATCCATTATAGTTACCTTCTTAGGATGTAATGTGCTACAAACCTAGCAGTTGGGGTATTGTAGAGTCAAACAGATTGTTCTATGATATTAGTCCTATCACTCATAGATATCAATAAAAGAGAGTACATTTTCATAGATGGAGTGGCATTCCTTTATTTTCTTTCAAACATAGATATAATCGAAAGACTTAGAAGAGGGGAAAGTTGTAGATAAATAGTAACAACAATGACTCTATTAGCGCATTGGTTCAAGAGCTTCTTAAGTGGAATCCAAAAACTATCACGCATCCTTAGACAAGGCTATTGATTGAACTTGTTTTCCTTTTCTTTTCTTAAAGGAAGGCTATTTGTGGATCCTTCTTTTGAGAAGAAGGATTAAGAAAGTCTAATTTTCTCTTCTATTTGACAGATTGTTCTTTTATTTATTCCTCGAGTTTTGAATTGAAAACTTGGAATGTAGATTTTTGCCAACCAAGAAGAACAGAGAAAGGTGGAGCCTGGAGAAAGAAACCCGTGAATTGATAAAAGTGCTGATTGAGACAAATAGCAAAGGAAGGGAAAACTCAACTAATCTACTTAGCATGTTAATGTCATCTTACAAGAACCAGAATGGGGAAGAAGAAAGGCTTGGGATGGAGGATATCATTGATGAGTGTAAGACATTCTATTTTGCAGGAATGGAAACAACTGCTCATCTTTTAACTTGGGCACTTTTGCTACTGGCAAAGCATCAAGAATGGCAAGACAAGGCCCGAGAAGAAGTTCTCAAAATCTGTGGGTACAAAACACCTCCTGCAGCTGAGAATTTGAATGAACTTAAACTTGTAAGTCAATAAACTCATAATGCTATTTTCTTGGATAAACGTTTCTTGAAGTAGTTAAAGATTATCAATAGCCTTGTTGGCATGTTTCGTTTATAGTTATTGTTCTGTCCCAAAGAGATTATCATCAAGAAAGTAGGAACTTTGAAAAACTCTATATGATGATGTTGCTAACTCATGGAATTCTGTTCTGGAAGTATGCAGTGAAGTCGAACATCATAAATTTAGAGGGACTAAAATGAGATCGAAACCGATATTCGATAGCCATGTTGTCAATGTTTTATAGATGTTGGTTATGAATTGAACTGAAACGGTATCCATTTGCTAATGCTCATATTCATTTGATATCTTGTATCTCTTTTGACAGGTAGGTATGATAATTAATGAAACGCTTCGACTTTATCCTCCAGCAGTGATGTTGACGAGGAAGGCATCAAAACAGCTGACACTAGGAAGCTTAGACATTCCTGCTGGCACAGAGCTTTACCTGCCATTGGCTGCCGTCCACCATGACAAAGAGTTTTGGGGAGAGGATGCAAACTGCTTCAACCCTTTGAGATTTGGTGAGCCTCGGAAACATTTAGCTTCATTTCTGCCATTTGCGTTAGGTCCCAGAATTTGTGTAGGCCAAAACTTGGCATTGATTGAAACCAAAGTCGCTTTGGCTATGATGATTCAACGATTCTCTTTTGCTGTTTCTCCAACCTATACTCATTCCCCCATGCTGTTCATAACCTTACAGCCTCAGTTTGGTGCTCAGCTCCTTTTTAGGAGCCTATGGAATTGAAGTCACGGTTAGTCGAAATATAAGAGTAAGCTGTGAAGTATTCGTGAACTGTTTACTCAGTAAAATGTATAGTTTTATTAGTCCCTCGATGTTTATATAGTAATAATTTGAAGTTGTTGCACTATACGAAGCACATACGTTACAAGCTGAATGTTGAACCTTACTATAACTCATAGGATTTGTTCGAATTGGATGCTGTTTCAAGAAATATATTCGATAACATGTCTTTGTAACAGTCTGCTAATAAGTTAAATCTCTTCTTTCTTTCTCTCTTTTCCCCTAAAAAGACTCTCCCTGGTCCCTTTTGTTATTCCATTTCTGGGTGTGTTTACCTTTATGGAATGAGAATGGATGAAATCTGTAAGGAGCATCTCATTTTCATTTGACAGTGTTTACTTTTACTAATTAAAAATGAAAATAAAATGTAGGGTCTACTCTAAACTTGACTAACATAAATTATTCTAATTCTAGTCACAACTTTGCAGTAGTAACCTTCTTGGTTTGTTTGATGATAAATGACCAAAGTATTTACAAATATATATTTTGTAAATATTTTTAATAATTTTGTAATTTTAAATATTGTTTCTTATCAAATATCAATCGATTCAAAAGAAAAACAAACTATATCTACAACTTTTAGGAAACTGAAAAATAAAGGGTTGACAAGAAGAATACTAAAATAAAAGGTTTACTACTTCCGATAAATGGTAAATTTTTATTTAAATTGATAAAATAGCAAAATCATAAAATATGGAAAACTAATTGCTAGAATAATGTCTTAAATGCTCCTACCTAACCGAGAAAATTGAATCTTAAATACAATTATTCAAGAAACTACAAATACTCTATAATTAAAATCAATAATTAAAATCAAACTCCCCACACATCAACATTACTTGTAGAATTTATTGGAGCTTCTAACTCGTCTTCTTCAAACCTTTCAAAGTAGATTTTCTTTTTGTCGGCTGATCGAAGACTTTGAGATTTTCATCTTGCTTGCAGCTAAATCCGTAAAAGTCGACTAACATCTTGCTTGCAGCTAAATCCGTAAAAGTCGACTAAACCCGACTCCAATAGACGTCGAAACTTTAGAACCCGCTACAAACCCACAACCAACATCGGACGCCGTCAAACGTTGCTAAAAAAGCCCATTGTCGCTGACATTGAAACTCCAACATCTTCCTCTGTTGGCTCCAAAACCATGGTTAAACCAGCCATTAACACACGTTGTGAAGCTGTTGAAACAAATGTCGGAGCTACTGTAAATAGCGCAAAACCATTATCTTCTGTCCGCCTCGAAACCCACGACTAAACCTCTAACATCTTCCTCTCCATTGACCAACGTCTCTCTTCCTATTGGAACGCCGGAAACTATCGCACTTCTCTTCTTTATCAATCTTTTTTGCTAGAAAAACTCCTTCTACTGTGTTTTTTCTTTTTTTCAACTTGCGGCTGCCTCCTCTTCCTATTTTTTATGTTTCTTTCTTTTTTTTCTCTAATTTAATTTAAAAGACATAAGGAAGAAGATTCCATTAATTGCAAAAAAAAACTATTGAGGCATATTTAAGATCATTTAAGAAATTGTAATAATTACAAATATTATTAATAAATTTTTTAAAATACAACAAACCCCTTGTAGATATATTTGCATTAGGGATAATATACAAAATTTGAATTCAAAATAACAATCGTATTATGTATTATTTATGAAATTATTTTAAATCACCAAAATTTTGGGATGAAAATGTTGTAAATCAAGTTTGTTATTTTAGCATTATTTTCGGAATGATAATCTAACTCAAATTTGGATTTAAAAATAAGGTTAAAAGTTAAGATTAAAGCTAACTATTTTAGGGTGAGATATATATTTCTAAACTAAAAAAGTTAATAAATATCAAATATGTATTATGTATTATTTATGTCTATTTTTTTATAAATAGTTTGAAAAAATAAAAAAAATGTAAAATAATTGAATTTATCTCTGTGTTATTTTAGGGATGCCAGTTAAAGTTTGAATTCAAGTTGACGATTGTAGAGAGGATATAAATTGTAGATTCAAATTGTTATTAAAATTTTGTAATATTTATTATTTAATAAATTCTTGATAAATAATATGAAATATAAAAAATTGTAAATTAATTGATTTAAATCCTACTGATAATTAGGGAATATTGAAACTAAAGTTATATCTCTAGGGATGGTAGTTAAGATTTACCAAAAGTGAATGTGTTTACAAATATATATGTATTATGCGATATTTTGTTTGATTTTTTTGACCAAAAGTTTATACTTAGACAAAAAAAATTGAAAAAAAATATACAACATGCCATAGATTAAAATAGTAGTGGGATTTCCAATATTTTGCTATTTTGACGGTTAATTTTGACGGAAATAGAAAATTGAAACTAATGACATATCTTTAGAGATTGTTGGAACAACATAATATTTTTTTTTTATTTAGTTAAGAATTATCATAAGTGAGTGTGTTTTCGTGATATGTGATATTTTGTTTGATATTTTGATCTCAACAAATACACTGTATTTGTATATGGACAATTGTCAGTAACTATGGACAATTATCAGGAGCGGTAAATTTTGAGCAAAAAAAAATGAAAAATTTATTCTGGCAATTAGTTTTGCCATAAATCAAAATAATTGAACAGTTTGCTTTTTTTTTTTTTTTCTGTACATAAATTTGCTATTTCCACAGTTTTTCCAAAAATAAATACCTTGAATTATATATTTAATATCCTGCGTGTTTGGTGGGTTTTTAGATATGGTGGATTGTTGGGTCAAATTACTGCTTGAGCTTTGCTATGTATTTTAGATGTTTTGTTCGTTCTTTTATGATAAAATCAACTATTGAAATACCTTTTTATGTCAATATCAAATCTACCTATAGAAATGTATGTAAAAGTTTTGAGATATGCTGAAACTTTAATACCCATCTAAAAGTCTTGTCATGTTCTTCTATTAATTTTTTTTTTTTTAAATGAAAACAAAAGGAAAATAAGTATGGAAAAGGAATGTATTTAAATATAATAAAATGAGTAAATGTTTTTACAAATATAGGAAAATTCAACTACTATGAACTATCATCATATATCACTAAACAAAATTAAAAATCTCCAAAACACTAACAACTGTGACAATCAACTCAAACACCCTTAAATGCTTACATAAAACTTGAGGTTGGATTTATGTCCACCACGTACTATTTAAAATATACAAAAACATTCCGTTTATTTTCCCTCTTATCTCAATTTGAAAATTTGGGTTCCTTTAAAAAATAAAAATAAAAATAAAAATAAAAAGGTAAGGGAAAAATTTTGGGCCCAACTGATTTGATGAAAAGACGTTTACAGTATGATAAGCCACTCTTGATGCTCCTTCCTAACCCACCAGACGCTACATACCACTAGAAGGAATTCGCTATTACAATTACCGAAATACCCTCACCCAAATTTGAAACTAAGGGATAACAACCAACACATTTCCGTAAATAAAGTATGTTTATTACCCCTCGGCTCGAGCGTCAAGACCGTTCAAACCAAACCATACACCACCCAGCGGTTAATATTACTAAAATCTTCACTTCATTATATAAATATATTAATTACTATATATATTAAGTACCAATTTCGAATCCATTTCAAGCGCTAGGGTTTTCTTTTCACTTGGCCTTCCCTTCTGCATCCATTCCATATACATTTCTGGATTCCATCTTCTCAATTCTCCTGCTACACACCCACCCTGAGATCCTACTCTAATCTTGTGAAGGTTTCTTTCTTCATTTTTGACCTGTACATGTTTTATTGTTACTGAAAACCATTTAAGTTGGTAGATTTAGGGTTTCGATTTGATTTGTATGTGGTTGACATGGATGACTGAGGTTTCCGTCGTTGCCATTTTGTTTTTTTTTTTCCCTTTTCTTTCGGCGGATTTATATCTATTTTTGGATTTTTCATTTCTGCATACGTGCGTTATGGTTTATCTTCATTTTTGTGTTAAGGATAAGTGTATGTTTTTTCGCTTTGTAAGGATCGGTCTTGTGCGTTTCAACTTTCAGGTAGTTCATGCTATCAATTAGATATTCATGCAATTGGGTGGCGATGATTTTAGAATAGGGTTTTAACGTGATTAAGTTTTGAATTAATTTGCTCTATGTATTTACTTATTTAGTTTAATTTTGATTAAGCAGGTTCTAATTTTCTGGAACGTATGGACATTTTGATCTGGGGAAGTATTATGCATCTAGTAATCTGAATATAGATGTGCTGGGAGGAATGGTATTTTTTCTCATACGAAGTTGTAGAGGGTGCATCCTGTGCAGGAGAAGAATCAAAGTGAGGCTCTTCTGTTTAAGGGGCTAATATGCCATCTTATATGTCAAAACTACGAGCGCCAGTTAAATTTCTAGGGTGGGAAGGTGGATTGAAAAGTTCGTTGGAGTTGCTTTTGGGGCATCAGAAACTTTTGTGTGGCAGTTCTAGTCTATTTCACTCCGTTCCGTATTCCTCACTTACAGAGTTGCATGCTCTCTTAAGACCTGGTGCTATTTCCGGTGCTAGTTCAGAGCTAGTCAATCGCCGGAGGAATATCTCAGTTCTTGGGGCAATTTCTCGCACATTTTCTATTCCCTCGGTGTCAGGCCCTGCATTGCAGACTTGTGGGTATCATATTGATTGTGCCATTGCTCAATCCTATCAATATTCAACTCACAGCAAGTGTCAAGAAAAGCCAATGGCTGCTTATGGTTCTAGAGCGACACTTGGTGAATGTTCTCTTGATAAATTAAGTTTTAGGAATGTTGCATATTCGTCTCCTTCAGCGATCACTGCTGGTATTTCTTTTAATAGAAGTGTTGATAGCTGTAGGAAAGCCAGCATGAATTTGAAAAATCAGGAGCAGCCTAGCAATAATGTGATATATGGATACTTCACTTACAATGTTGCAAAAAGGTTTGGCAGCAGTTACCTACATACTGTATCAGGAGTAAAAGATCTTCATAGTTCATCAACTTCTCAGTTTGCTGCTGGTTCTGCTCCCAATGTGTCATTTGATAACTCTGCACGTGAGGAACAACTTCCGAACTCTACTGATTCATCTGAACAGTATGTTCTATAATCTATACTAGATTTCTTCATTTAAAATGAAAAAGTTATAGTTTAAGTTCATAATGTACTTTGGGTTTAACCTATAAGATTGACCATATATGCATGTTTTTGTCAAATGAACTTGTTCTTGCCTCAGGGATTTGAATGATCCCCTGGTGGGCTTCAATGTTTTGGAGAAATGTGTCATATTCCTTTTGTTATTTGGTCATTTCTTTCTCACTGATCCAACTATTGAGTATAAATTTTGCCATTTTCTGCAGTATCATCTGTTCTTACTTGGTCCACATTTTGTTTTTCTGGTTAAATGAATCACTGGTTTTATGAATAATAATCAAACTCTGTTTTATTGTTTTTTTATCCAATTATGGAACTCTTGTACTTGGTTAGCGTCGCTGACACAGTATGCTGAGGTTCCCTTCTCGTTTTTAAAGTGTTTTTCTTTATTTATAAATTTCCTACTATGTTCTTAACAGGAAAATCTCAATGGGCAAATCATTGAAACTGGTTTCTGGGTCATGCTATCTACCCCATCCTGATAAAGAAGATACTGGCGGAGAAGATGCTCATTTTATCTGTGTTGATGAACAAGCTATAGGGGTGGCTGATGGTGTGGGTGGGTGGGCAGATCTTGGTGTTGATGCTGGACAGTATTCCCGAGAACTCATGTCTAACTCGGTTAGCGCAGTTCAAGAAGAGCCCAAGGGCTCAATTGATCCAGCTAGAGTCTTGGAGAAGGCCCACTCAAAAACAAAAGCCAAAGGTTCATCCACTGCTTGCATCATAGCACTTACAGAACAAGTATGTTATTTCTATCGATACCATCACTCTTTATAAATTTGATTGTCGGCAAGTTGTTTGAGGGCTTGAAATTTGGAGAGTGGAGAGCAACCATATTTCAATTGAGTTAAAAGTCTCTCTTTTGAATGTTTAGATCCTTGATTTGGTGCAATTATTTCTTTGATCAAAATAATGGAAGCTGTTATTTATTTGGAACTGTAAAGTTTTCCCCTGGTGTAGTGAGGTGAAGTTTAATACTTGTCTATATTTTTTATATAATAATATCTGCCAATAATTTTAGCTAGTTTCTGTAGAAGTAATTGCTCATATATTTCGTTTTGTAAGGATGCTCAGCAGTTCTTTATTTTTATTTATTTTTTATTATTACTGCATAATGGGTAATTGTGTAAGGCATCACTGCAGGGCCTCCATGCAATCAATTTAGGAGACAGTGGATTTATGGTGGTTAGAGACGGATGCACTATCTTCAGATCTCCTGTGCAGCAGCATGATTTTAACTTCACGTTTCAATTGGAGAGTGGAAACAATGGAGATTTGCCTAGCTCTGGACAGGTTAGCATGCTCATCTGCTTCCCACCATCTGTAGTTGTTTTTCCTGTTCTTATTTAGTCTTTAGGAACTTGGTCATATTTTTAGTGAGTTAAATAATTAATGTATCTGGCATAAACCAGCCCAGATACTCATGGATTTAAAATAATAATAATAATAATATGTATTGATGCATTTATGTCAGATGAATTGGTCCCCTATATCAATTTGCCATTAAAGATAGCAATGATTCGGAAGGTAGTGTCTCACAGAAACCTATATAGATATGTGAATAACCTCGGAGATTAGACGATTATAGCTTATCCTTTTTAGTTTCCAATTGGCAATGTACTTTGTAATCACCTTTAGGTTTCTGGGGTTTCCCTTGATTTCTCTTGTCAATAAAATGTTTCTTTTTGTAAAAAAAATAGATTAGACAGGTTGGTTTGTGACTTCCTCAGACATGGTTAACTAACTTAACGTGAACTGACTACCAAAATAACATCACTAATTAGAAAAACTGCACCAATTATGGTATAGGTCTTAAAACTGCTTTGCATATGGTTATTTTGGGAAAAAGTAGATATATGGGCTCTGCTTGTGTTACATTTTTACATTTCCACCTTAATAAGGGAAGAGCAAAGGACAAGTGTAGCCTGCTTGTAATCGTTTGTTGTTTTTTTCCCCAGTTCATGCTTCAATCTTGAAAGATTTAATGTTTTTGTTTGTAAAATGCTATATTCCGAAATAGAGTGAGCACAGTTGGCAACCTTTCAAAAACGGGTATTCTATTTTACTTTTATTTATTTTGATGTGATTTTTGAAACTGATTCAGGTTTTCTCAGTCCCTGTTGCTCCTGGAGATGTCATAATTGCTGGCACCGATGGACTCTTTGATAACTTGTACAACAATGAGATCACTGCAGTGGTGGTTCATGCCATGAGAGCGGGCTTAGGCGCTCAGGTGACTGCCCAGAAGATAGCTGCTCTTGCACGTCAACGAGCTCAAGATAAAGACCGGCAAACACCTTTCTCCACTGCTGCTCAAGATGCTGGGTTTCGCTATTACGGTGGCAAGCTTGACGACATCACTGTGGTTGTGTCGTATGTCACAAGCTCCAACGATAAGTGAGTGCAATGAATTGTGTTTCTCATATACTTTGCATCTGCAGGCTTCTGTATATAATCTTTGCAGCATAACCATTAAGAATGGTTATTGTATTTAAGCATTTCATTGAACCATCTCAACTCTTTACATGTTGAAGAGTGGATGACCTCTTTTGTAAGTGAAAAATCATAGGCGTGAGCCATCCTCTAGTTTGAGCAGTTGTTTTGTTTCTATGTCTTCTACTTCCATCTGAAACAGTTTGTGCTCCTCTGATGCATAATTGAACAAGACAAAACTTAAAAGGGTTTATTTGGATGTTTTTAACTCCCTGTTTTCCACAATACATAGCTACAATCTTCCCATGTTTTTTATTTTGTCTTTTTCTTACAATATGTTCGAATCTTTTAACTTGGAGCTTCGTCGATCCCATTATAGAACCTATATTGGTTGGCTTCCATGATGGTGTCCAAAATTGTGACTTTTCTATACATCGAGGGCTGCATTTTTGAGAGGCCTTAACCTTATTTATTGTTCTTCTTATTTCTTAGTAATACGGAACCTATTAATTTGTTGATTTACGATTGCTTTCAACCCTATTACCTGATCGTTGTGTTGCTCATTATTCCAAAAATTTGGTGTGATAAATCTTTTTAATAATTAAATTTATTTTATTTATTTAAAACGGTTGTAGGTGATGATTGAGAAGAATGTGATGTAACGCCAATAAGAACTTAGTTCAACTGGCACCTCTTGGTTTAAATCTTTCCGATCAATTGCTCGCCAGATACTTTTTAATAAAAGTGAGTTTGAAGATATGAGGATGGGTTCATAAATTCTAGGGTTGGTCCTAATTCTAGGAGGAGGGTAGATGTGAAATTAGTAATGGGTTTCGACAAAAAAGTATCTTAAAATAAGATTTATATTATATTAATGTTTGAAAAAAAAACTGTTCTATTAATGTTAGTGGTCGCTTTACAATTCATCAAACAAGAGGTCCTTTCAAAAATATAAATTTATGGTACACAATCGTTTAGATTTGACTATTGTTTGGTACACGATCGTTTGGACTTGTTTTTTCAATTTTATCGTTTAATTTGGTTACAGATCGTTTACATTTGGCTACCCCAAATGTTTTCAAAATTTGGTATACGATCGTTTAGATTCTCGGGACTCCAAATCTAAACGATTTTTTTTATAAAAAAATTGGTATAGACGATTTTTTTCAATATTCTTTATACACAATCTTTCAGTTTTTGTTACCCTAATTTAAATGCCCAACCAATTTTTTCAAGGTTCTTATACACCATCAGATTTTGTTACCTAAACATAAAAAAGAAAAAAAAAACATAAAAAAGAAAAAAAAAAAGAAAAAGACAATACGATGTATGCAGTGAATGAAAAAAAAAGAAAAAGAAGAAAGAAGAAGAAAGACATTCAGGCATCTAAAGAAAAGAAGAGTACATAGCAAGACTATAAAAAAATCGCGGAGAAGAGAAAAAGATGGAAAGACAAATCTATAATATTTAAAAAATAGCTAATTTTATGGGTTTTGTTACACAGGTCGTAAATATTTTAGTAGTTTGTTTATATTTAGGAAAGTTTCTTATAAACAATGTAAAATTTAATATTCATTAATATATATAATGTGGGGGTTTTTGAAAAAATATAAAAAAGCGGCAAAATATTCAATTCCAAAAACAGAAAAAGTCTAAAGGCCCACCGTATAAAATACCAAAAATGCCCCGTTAACCATGCCATCAATAACGCGCGTATAATATATTTGCGATTTATACGCGATCGTTTAGATATGGTTCAATATATACGCAATCGTTTAGATATGGCTACGATCGTTTAGATATGGTTATAATTTATACACGATCGTTTAGATATGGCTACAATTTATACGCAATCGTTTAGATATGACTACAATTTATCTTTTCAATTTCATCGTTTAATTTTGTTACACGATCTTTTAGATTTGGATACTCAAATGTAAATGATTTTTTTAAAAAAAATTTAGTACATGATTTTTTAAATTCTTTTGGTACATAATCATTTAGATTTATTTATACAATCGTTTACTTTTTTTTACAGCATCGTTTACATTTGTCTACTCCAATCCAAATGATCATTTTTAAAGATTTTTTACACACGATCTTTTATTTTTTTTACACAATCGTTTAGTTTTTTAAAGGATTGTTTACATTTGGCTACTCCAATCTAAATGATTTTTTTTCAAGATTCTTTATACACAATCTTTTATTTTTTTTACACGATCGTTTATATTTGGCTACTCTAATATAATTGAATTTTTTTTCAAGATTCTCGATATTTTAGATTTTGCTATTTTGTTGTAAACAGTGTTTAGATTTGGTTAACAAATGTAAACGCGTAAAAAAAAAAAAGACGATGAAAAGATATCGCATCAAAGTATAAAGACAATGGAAAAAATCGAAGCGAAAAGAAAACGAAGAGGAAAAGAAGAAAAACGATGGAAATATTAAATGACATAAATAAATAATTGAAAAATAAGAAATATGACAGAAAGAAATCGTAGAAAATAAAAAGAGAAAAGAAGAAATACAAAATCGCACAGGAAGACGGGGAAGACGAAATAATAGGAGGAAGACGAATTGCGAGGAAGAATAGAAAGATGAAAGGGAAAATTTGAAATATTTAAAAAATGGCTAGCCTTGGGAAAATCTGAAATATTTAAAAAATAGCTAATCTTATGAACTTTGTTACACGGGCCGTAACTAGTTTCCAGTTTTGTTACAGTTATGGAAGTTTTTCTACAATATAAAACTAGTAAAATTTAATATTTTTTATTCTCTCTCCTTGATGCACAATCCTAGTGTTTCAGGCCGACAGATGATGCTTTTTAAAATAGAAAAAAAAAAACTTCAAAAATCTTGTTCATTCTTCTTCCTTCCTCTCTTTTCTCCTTCTCAGTAGGTGGTTGCAAACGGACAGCAGGATGCAGTGCGAAGCTCCCAACATCCAATATGAGATGAAGCTTTCGACATTGTTCTTTTATCGGTCATTCATCCGACTAACAACATAAGTTCCATATGAGATGAAGATGGGGAGAAGAATAGATGAAGATCGAGAGTTATCGTACACACAATCCAAATGAATAAATGTACTACATAGTGATATACATAATTGTTTATTTTATATAAATGACAATGGTTATTGTCATAAAACCAATTATATATCGATTCATATTAAATATATTTATCAGTATATTTCATATATTTGTATTAACATTTTCAAGTAAACAATGAAATACCTTAAATAATATAAAAAATCAACATAAAAAATGTATTTTCTCTTTCAACAACAAATGTATATTTCTCTTTTTATCATTAATAAAACTTTGAAAATTAAAAAAATAAAATATGTACGTACAATTTTCTATAATCACTCAAAAAATGCATGGTGATTTTTGAAATATAGAGGCGAAGGAAGATTTTTGAAGTAAAAATCTGAAATAGTAATAAGTATAACCTGTTTTTTTTTTTTTGGGTAATAAAGCACTAATTATAAGGATAGGATGGGCCCAGGTCCAGGCCCAGGTCCAGAATAAACATTTGACTTTCCTTCCTTTTAGAGGTTGATAATGATGAGTGAGACCAAGTCCATTAATGGCTGCCTGCTCCTAAATCTTGTAGAGGTCCAAGTCCAACGTTAGGCTCTAATTACACCAAAACCAAAGCAACCAATAACCAAAGGAAAGCAACTGCAAAAGGAAGGAAGACGAAACCAACCATGGATCCATTCTTCTTCTTCCTCCTTTCCTCTCCTCTCTACAACTACAACGCCCATCCCCCATCTCTTTACCATTTTCTCTCCCCTCCAACTAACACATAATACTATTAGTCAGCGCTTCCTCTCATTCATCCCAATTTCGATCACCGAATCCCATCCTCCATTTCTATATCCATGGATTCCTAAAATCACTCCCATTTTTTCCCATTTCAACTCCTCTCCTCTTCTTCTTCACGTACTCTCTCTATGGCTGGTCGCAAAGACAAAGCTCAATCGCCTCGCGTCTTTCGACTCCTCATCGCCATCGCAATTGGAGTTCTTATTGGCTGTCTTTTTGCTTTCTTTTATCCTCATGGTCTTTTCACCTCTGATCTACCTCTTCAAAACCGTCGACTCGCTAAATTGGACCTTCAGGTTAGGTGCTTCTTCCCCTAATTATTCTGCTTTCTTTGCGATTCTTCTTAATTATATTCCTTATTGTTGTTTCTGATTGCGACGTCAATCCCAATTGGCATGTGTGTTTTTAGGGTTCTAGTGTTGTTAGTTGTAGGTTCTACTTTATATAGATTGTCTTTGTATATATCCTATAAATACATAAAAAAAAAAAAAAAAAAAATCCTTCTCTTTAAACCTTGTGGAGTGTGAGTGAAGTTTAAACTTAAATTTTTTAAATCTTTTCTAATTGAGTAGTAAAATTAATACTCATTTAGTTAAAATTACTATGTTTCTGAAAGATTTATGGATAGTATGCTCATTGTTGTAGCTGGATCAATTCCTCTGGTGGCAGTGTATTTTCATGGTTGACTTTGTGTATTTCTTTTGAGTCTGTATTTTTTAGAAGATATTAATTTCGTGAAATTGCCTTTCATAAATTGCAATTTAATTTTTGCATTTAATTAACTTTTCAAAACTTAACTTCATTGGAGAAGATAGTCAAATTTTTTGGGAAAATTGGGACCTAAAATGGTGACATGAAAAAGAAAGGAATCGCGATCTAAAATTTTGTTCTAAATCTAAATGATCTGTACTCCAATGGCCGGTTTTGAAACCTTAACGAGAGGTCAAGGGTAATATTGTTATTGTCTAATGAATATGGGTACTATTTATGAAACGAAAAACAAAGTTAAGGATTTCTTTTATGTATGTATAAGAAATATCAATTTAAATACAATGAAATCAAATGGTGTAGGTTAGAATTCACGTACTGTGGTGACGTATTGAGTGAAAACAAAATCTTCACGCTTGGATAATTCCAAACATTTCTTTATTACATGAATAGAGAAGACTAAACTCAATTCAGTTATTTTTCCCCTCAATTAAGAATCTAATCATCTTATGATATTATCCTCATTATGAGCTTGAGTGCGCCTGCAGGCTTAACTCAATTTGGCCTTGGCTTTGAAAGTTTGTTGGAGGATTTATTTGTTTTGTTATCTTAAAACTTACTTAGCAGTTGAAAGATCGACTAACTACACTATTAGAGATAATGAAGGAAACATTTTGTACATCCTTAATTTTCTTTTTTGTCTTTTCTTTACAGGCTCGGTCTTCTTCCTCGTGCGAGTCTTCAGACCGATCCAAGAACCTTAAAGCCGATGTCGTTTCAATGTTAGAGAAGAACACCCAGTTGGAGAAGCAGATTAAGGATCTTACAAGGGAGCTGAAAATAGTAGAACAATTAAAGGATCATGCTCAGAAGCAATATCTAGCGCTTGGTGAAAATCACAAGGCTGGTCCATTTGGTACTGTCAAAGGTCTTAGAACCAATCCCACTGTAATTCCAGATGAATCTGTGAATCCTCGGTTGGCAAAGCTCCTGGAGAAAGTTGCTATTCAGAAAGAGCTGATTGTGACACTTGCAAATTCTAATGTAAAACCCATGTTGGAGGTTTGGTTTACCAGCATTCAAAAGGTTGGGATACACAATTATTTAGTCGTGGCTCTGGACGACCAGACCGAAGAATTCTGCATCTCCCATGAAGTTCCTGTCTACAAGAGAGATCCAGACGATAACATTGATAAGGTTGGAAAGGAAGGAGGCAACCATCAAGTCTCTGCATTGAAGTTTCGCATTCTGAGGGAGTTCTTGCAACTTGGATACAGTGTTCTTCTCTCAGATGTAGATATAGTCTACCTACAGAACCCTTTCGATCATCTTTTCCGGGATTCAGATGTGGAGTCGATGAGTGATGGTCACAACAATATGACAGCTTATGGATACAACGATGTATTTGATGAACCCTCCATGGGTTGGGCTAGATATGCACACACTATGAGGATATGGGTTTACAACTCTGGTTTCTTCTTCATTAGGCCTACACTTCCTTCATTGGAGCTTTTGGATCGCGTTGCTACTCGGCTTTCTCAAGAACAGGCATGGGACCAAGCCGTTTTCAATGAGGAACTCTTTTACCCTTCTCGTCCTGGACGTGATGGGCTTCATGCCTCCAAGAGAACCATGGACATGTATCTTTTCATGAACAGTAAAGTACTCTTCAAGACAGTTCGAAAGGATCCAAAGTTGAAACAGTTGAAACCCGTCATTGTTCATATAAATTACCATCCTGACAAGTATCCTAGAATGAAAGCCGTCGTCGAATTCTACGTCAACGGTAAGCAAAATGCTCTGGATCCTTTCCCAGATGGTTCTGAATGATGGAAAACACCCTTCACGTTAATTACAAAGAGCAATTGTAACAAGGAAGATCCATTTTGATAATCTCTTCAGAAAAACACATCAAAACATTAACTGTTCTTTCCTTTTTCCGAGGTTTTTGTCAATGTACTTCTGTAAGAACATTTGTAATGATATAGCTGAAATTTATAGACTTTATCATCTACAAGAGAAAATTTTCCAATTTCCTTCCCTTTTTACGTATGGGGCTCTACATTCTTGTTGTTTCATGTGTTTTTAAGGCTGCTTACGCATGTAATGCGACCATTTAGCTCAACCAAACATGTTCTGCCAGTGACAATCTAGACTGTGATGACAGCTTGTCTTTCCTAACTTTTGGCTCTGTCTGTAGGGACTTTTCAATTAATGAACATCACAAAAAAATCAGATTAATGGTCACCATGAGAATTTTAATTGGCTGATGCTGATGCTCTCCGCAGCCTAATTACACTTTGTTATTTGGCTTACAGCTTTTCTCTTATCCACAAAATCAAATCTTCTACAAAGCTTTATGTGGCCTTTAATTCTTAGATGGCTTTTTCATCAACCCCACCGCTGTCTTCTTCTGTCTTTTCGTTTTCAATAAGCTTCTCCGCTAAATCCTTGTTCTATACTTCCTACAATTTCCTCTGCAACTGTTTTATGAGATTTTGAGTTAACCCGTGGGAAAAAGCTTGGCGGGTGTTGCCATTCCCGCCATTTGTGATTTGAAAGTGAGAATCGGTTTAGATGGGGTTGTGTTAAAAGGGAAAAAAATGGAGAATTTGTCGCAGAGAGACAGCATTCTTTTGGGTTATTCACTTCAGAGATCATTTGCTAACTCTTCATCTCCAAGAGCTTCCAATCGGAATTCGGACGATGTTGATTTTCACGACGTGTTTGGTGGTCCTCCGAGGAGGCGGTCGTCGGTCCATGAAACGAGGTATAGCTTCTCCGAGACAGGGGACTCATTTGCATTGAAAGGTGGCGACGATGAAGCACTACCGGGCCGGGGTGGCCCTTGGTCTGGTTTGAATGAGAAACCTGTGTTTGGTGAAGAAGGTGTACACGGGCGGCGATTTCCGAGTGATGATTTTTATGATGATATCTTTAAAGGCGATGAATCGGTGAATTCTTCTCCTCGCCGTGGTGACATTTTCTCTCCGATTCCTGGTTCAAGAGTTCTAAGTCCTGCTAGACCTCTTCCACCGCCGGCAGAACCCTTCGGAAGTTCTTCCCTACCTGCTCAATTAAGGTTCTTCTTCCCTCATCTTCCGTTTGTTTTTTTAAGTACAAAATTGAGGGTGGGAAATTTGAATGATGGAACTTTTATTTCTTGATCTCATAATGGGTTTCATCCCAATTTTTTTTATTGATGTATGGCTTTTTGTTTTTGGTTCCGATGTTCTTCTTGTGTGGTTATGGCTTCGTTCTGTTTGTTTCTTGTTTGTCTGCATTGGGTATTTCTTAATATCTCGCTTCTGCTTTCTTTTGGTTTGTGGCAGCCTACCATCAAGATTAACCAAAGGGACTGATTTACCAGCGTTCGGATCGAGCTCCTTAAGAAACAAGGACGGTGTTTCGAATGGAAGTCATACAAATTCTCCTAGGTTCACTCTTTCAAGATTTTCTTTTAGCACATCGAGCCATCGTTTCGAGGATCCTAAAACTGATTATGATTTGTTGGATCGTACTGGTGCTTTGTCATCCAAATTCCAAGAACATGGAGGCGATGAAGCATTGTCCTTCGTAAAATCCGGAAATGGATTGAGTGGGAACCGTTTAACAAAGGGAGAAGAAGATAGTTTAGAAGAATCAAATGGTGGTGGTCAATTTCAGTTCCATTTCTCAATTTACAAATGGGCAAGTAAAGGGGTGCCTCTGAAGATGCCATCGAGAGGGAATGGGCCGAGATTAAGAGAAAAGACTCTACTAAGAAGAAGTTCAAGCTCGACCGATATGTTGATGAAGGCGAAAAATGAAATGCATTCCCCAACATCGACTACACAGAATATTGATTTTCCTCCAGTTTTTCATGAAACAACAAAGGTTGATGATGAAAAAGGAACTGATATACTGCCTGACATGGATAATCTTGAGGAAAGACAAAGTTCATTCACACCTTCAGAAAACTTGAGCAGACAAAGTTCTCGCACGGCTGTTGGCAGTGATAACATCAGTCACCCAATAGAGAAAGCGAAACCTCATTCTTTGCCTAAGAAAATTTCAAGTGAAAAGTCAGAGAGAAAGATGACTTCGAGGACAATCGAAGATCAAAAGCATGAGGCTAAATCTCTAAGTTCATTTCTTCTCTACAGTGATAGTGAACAAAGTATGTTCTATTGCGAGACTAATTTTTTTCGTGTTTGTATCATGTGGTTCTCTCTTCTCACAACTACTTTCCTTGCATGCAGGTGAAGAGGGGATAGCCAAAGAGTATCGTAAAGGAGAAATCATGGCAAAAGGTGACATGAAATCATCAACTCTCTCTGATTTAAGTAGTAGTCCAAAGAAACTAGAAAAACAAACTTCATTGAGAAATTCAAAAGTGAAAAAACCTACTGTCCCAAGTTCAGACATGGAATCTGGACATAACATTGGCAGAAAGAAAGTTGGTGGAAAAATTTCAGAGTTTGTTAAGCTTTTCAACCAAGAACCTACACCGAGACCCCAAGATGCTGTTGATTTAGAAAATGATAGCTCTACAATGAAACAGGAAAGTGAATCAAAGGCTCAAGCAGAAGCAACTCTTAACAAAATAAGGAAGGATGAGAAAACCAAGTTGAATAAGAACACAGATGCTTCCGTCAAGGTGAGCAACTATGAGAAATTTTACCAGCCACTCTCTTTTACACCATTGAAGATAAAAATTTGCTAGTAATTTTTTTTCGATGGACCTTAGTTTTCAATCTTTGTAGGGAGATGATGTTTCCAAGAAATCAGTGGATGATAACTCTGCTAAAAAAGCTGCTAGCTTCAAAAGTAACTTTGCTTCTTCGAAAAAGAGTAGTCCAGCTCCAAACACAGGTTAGTCATGCGTCTTTAATCTTTGCTGTGTACGCTATGTGTACTCTTATGTTTTTCTATCGTACTCGTGGTTTCTTTCTGTTATCCATTGGGTAACATATTACTCCTTGATCTCAGTTCACGTTCCTGATGTCACAAAGTCTACAATTCCAGAAGTGGAGGAGCCATTCCAGGATAATTTCTCGGTATGTTTATCGTGAAAATGAATATTCAGGTTTAATCTTTTTAAATTGATTTTTAGATTCCAAAGTTTTTGTTTCCTATCTCTTAATCCCCGGAAAGGGAGTATAGAATTATGCATCAATTATGTTTGCATATGAAACATGAAACAATGACAATGCTTTGTATCGATCAATGGCTAACAATCTAATGAGCTGTTTTGGTTGGCTTCCGAAAAGGTACAAGAGTTACCACAAGATTATGAGGATGCCACAGAAACAAAAAATGGTCGTGAAGAAATACAAGTAATACATCTCACAATAAATATATGCATTGTGGTTATTGCATGAAGTAAGCTGATAAGAACTTCTTACGATGCAGGCTCTCGATACTAAAATACGACAATGGTCAAGCGGCAAGGAAGGGAATATACGTTCCCTGCTGTCAACTTTGCAATATGTGAGTCTTCTATCTTATTAACTTGGTTGCCAAACAATTTGAATAATTTGGGATTGTATGCTCGACGTTGTTCAATTTCTATAAACTGTTCTTGCTTGTACAAGGTTCTTTGGCCCAAGAGCGGATGGAAACCCGTTCCTCTCGTTGATATAATAGAAGGAAATGCAGTGAAAAGATCTTATCAAAAAGCTTTGTTATACCTACACCCTGATAAACTACAACAGAAGGGTGCTTCATCAGATCAAAAATATATTGCAGCAAAAGTTTTTGAAATATTACAGGTATTCTATTTTTAATTCTACATGCAAAATTTACAACCAAACATGAATTCTATCTTTCAATGTTACCTGTCTATCTTTTAAATGCTCCTTCCTAGGCAGAGCTTGTGATTTGAACGTTTTAAAGAGTCAGGATTTCCAATGTTTTCTTTCTATTGGGAATTCAAACCTTTGAAGTTTAAGCTAAGAATACAATGTGTTAAGAATTTCTGTGTTGTTTTTATTTGTATTGATGTAAGTTTAAGAGTTGGACGTTTTTTGTTTGAATTGGTGTAGGAGGCTTGGATTCATTTCAATACACTGGGTGGATTATGATATGAAAAAAAAACACAACATTATGGAAATGGAAGAGCTATGATATTTGGCAGAATGGAAGGAAAATAAGGTCCACACAAAGAGTTCTTTATATATAGCTTTTCAAAGTGCCATTTGCATTTGTATACACACAAAATTGAAATGTTCTTTAATAAAGGAAAATAGTTCAAATATTTTTTTTTATATCAACTATAGAATAATGCTTTTATTTTTTTTAGGAAATATAGAATAGTGTCTTTTGATTGTTTTATAATCACATTCAAATTTTACTTTCGCGAATAAATTTATGGTTAAATTAAAAATTCAATATCTAAACTCATTGATGTTAACGGTATTAGTTATTCACGGGATTTGGAAGCTCATTAGTGTAGGTGATCACACTTTTTAAGATTAATAGTCAATAATTGAATGTATAGTAATATTTCTAAAGAACTCTTAAAATCTATTTAGCTTGCTAATAGACTTTTATTAGTAATATAATCTATAAGTGATAAAAGACTAAGAGATTGACCGTGAAGGGTCGAACGAATCAGTACTCAAAGGGAAGATGAGACTCGTAGAGGAGATATGGTCTATCGCAAATAGATTTTGAAACTAAATATAAATTTTGCTATTTTAACAAATTCTTTTAAAATTGATATTTATAACTACTTCAATCTATAATTGATTATACACTGTCAATCATTGTTCGCGTAACATTAACTTGAATATAGTTTAACTAACCAAATAGTTGGACATGTGGGAAGGATGAGGATTCACTCAACCACCAAGAGCATGAGTGGAAAGAAATTTTGTGTGGTGGAATTGCTAAGCCATTTTTCAAAATATTCTCCAAAACCTAATTCATAATTAAATTATACAAGAAGCTCATATATTGCACATCTCGTATTTCTAATATTAGTTAATTAAGATATATGATATATTTCTGTTTTAGAAATCACAATTTATATTTTTTATAGTTATTTCCATAGTGTTAGTATATGGTTGTGGATGAATTTTGGAATCAAGGGTAAAATAGTCAACAAGCAGCAAGCAAAGAAGCGAAGAGCAACACTAGGCCTCAGCGGCCAAGGATGATGAACTCGTCTTAAAATTAGCTAAAAAGAGATGAGTCCCTAAAAGTATTAAGTAAGAATGTCGGATTGGTTGGTCTTGACTCAAAGTTCAAACCCTAGTTAGATAAAGAATATAATCAAGACCTATAAATAAGACAAAAGACGTAAATATGGAAAAGTAAGTTCCCCCATCCAATATCAAATACTTTTGATGTCTTCCAATCTTGCCTTGCACCACATTGTCACCCTTGTTTCTCTTTGCTTATAGGCGACTGTTAAGATAGCCCACTAATTATTTTCCTTTGTATTATGGTCTAATTACATAAGCTAGAAATAATTTGTTATATGAGGAATTATATGACTTGTGTGTAGGTAAGAGTTTTTAATCTCAGCTTCTCTTTATATATTTGAGATTTATAGAATACCAAACATATAATTGAAGCTAGAGTTTTCTCTTGTCAAATTCTCTTCTTTTTTATTTCTTAATTTGGTATTAGAGTTATGAAAATCTAACTGACCAATTATTAAAAAAAGATTTCCCACCTCTTTTTTCTTCCATCAATAACCCTTTAATTTCTCTTCATCCATTCGACAGCAACAAATTCCATCAACTTCTCTAATTCAACTCTACACAATAACCCATCCCATAAGATATTTTGTTCACCATCTTCATCCATCTGACGTCTCCAACTATTGGGCTCAAAATTTTCTTTATCCTTACTAATCATAAAATAATAAGTAGAATGGTATATTCAAATCCAAATCAGTAGAATGGTATATTCAAATCCATCTCAAATCCCTCTCTCAAAGATTAAAATCGGGGGTCTCACAAAGTGAGTTCTAACTCATCCCTACTCGGTGTTGAGAACAATGAAGCATCTTCACCGATTAATCAAATATTTGGATCGGGCAACAAAATATCACTAGTGAAGCTCAACGATGATAATTTTCTCCTATGGAAGTTTCAAATCCTTAGAGCATTAAAAGCATATGATATGGAAAATTTTCTTGAATCTGAATCAAAACCACCATCAAAATATCTCACATCCAATGGAAGTTCATCAACATTTGCTACAAGAACACCAAATACGGAATATAAGGTATGGAAACGCATAGATCGTCTTATCTCCTCATGGCTTCTAGGGTCTATGAGTGAAGAAATACTGAATCAGATGCTTCATTGCAAATCTACAAAAGAAATTTAAGGAACTCTTCAAGGTATTTTCTCTTCCCGTTTCTTAGCTCAAGCTATGCAATTCAAAAACAAACTTCACAATATAAAGAAAGAATCCATGCCATTAAAAGAATATTTTCTCAAAATACAGTAGTGTGTTGATGCCTTAACTTCAATTAACAAACCAATTTCATCTGATGATCATATACTGTACATATTGGTTGGTTTAAGATTTGATTATCAATCCACGATATCTGTTAGTTCCGCCAGAACTGACTCTTCTTCTGTACAAGAAGTTATGTTTTTATTACTTACTCAGGAATCTCAAATGAGAGCAAATTAATCAATGAGACTGCTCTACCTTCTGTTAACATTGTTACTCAAACAACTGAAAAATGAGCAGAATCTTTCATAAGGAACAACCAAAACAACTATGCCTCAAATCACAACAATCACTCCTACAATTAGAGGAGTGGTCGTGGAAATGGAAGATCAAACATGGGAGGGAAAGGAAACCGTAATAAGCCACAATGTCAAATCTGTACAAAGTTTGGCCACAGTGTTGATCGTTGTTTCTTTTGATATACCCCAAGATCAAATTCATCAGGTTACTCACCAAACTCACATAATACTTCATATACTAATATGAATAATCATCCACAGATGTCTGCTATGGTGGCTTCCTCCAACCTGAATATTGACAGTAATTGGTATTCTGATTCGGGAGCTACAAATCATTTAACTTATAGCTTGAGCAACCTATCTATTGGATCTGAGTATGGAGGAGGAAATCAAATATATGCAGCAAATGGGTCAGGTGTGTCAATCACTCGTAATAGTTCCATGTCATTTAACTTCTCTACATTACCATTCAAATCGTTTACACTAAATAACTTGCTTCATGTCCCATCCATTACTAAAAACTTAATCAATGTTTCATAATTTGCCAAAGATAATCATGTTTTCTTTGAATTTCACCCCACTTTGTGTTATGTGAAGGATCAGGATACTGGCCAAGTACTTCTTCAAGGACTTCCCAATGATGGGCTCTACAAATTTACAATCCAACCATCACATAAAAGACTTCTCCATTCTGAACCCAACGCCAAGTCTGTTTTAAATACAATTGTACCTAAATCTAATACTCACTTACTTGATATATGGCATAGAAGACTAGGACATCCTCATTTACCTACTGTAAAAGCTATTTTGAAACACATTGACTGTTCTTCTGTCACTATAAATAAAATAAACTTTTGTGAAGCATGTGCATTGGCAAACATCATGTCCTTCCTTTTTCCCACTCCCTTACTTATTATACACATCCTTCACAACTTATTACTTCTGATTTATGGGGTCCTACATTAAATGTATCTCATAATGGTTTTAGATACTACATAAGTTTTGTTGATGCTTATATTAGATACACTTAGATATATTTCTTACATACCAAATCTGATGCCTTTATAGCCTTTCAAAAATTCAAAACATGTGTTGAAAAGTCTCTTGGTTAATCAATTAAAAGTCTTCAAACTAATGGTGGTACTGAATTTAAACCCTTCAAACCTTTTCTTGATCAACATGGCATTGAACATAGGATAATTTATCCTTACATTTCAAAGCAGAATGGCTTAGTTGAGAGAAAACATAGGCATATCATGGAAATGGGTCTTACGTTGCTATATCAAGCCACTTTACCTCTATCATTCTGGGATGAAGCCTTTTTCACTAGTGTCTATCTCATAAATTGTTTTCCTACCCTAGTCCTCCATAATATAAGCCTGTTGGAGAAGTTATTTGGTCGAAAACCTAACTTTCCTTCTCTTAGAGTCTTTGGCTGCAAGTGTTATCCTTACCTTCAATCCTACCAATCACATAAATTATCTCTTTGATCCACACCATGTACTTTCCTAGGATATAGTACCTTACATAAAGGGCACAAATGTCTAGTCTAAAATGGTCGTCTTTTCATTTCTAGACATGTATTATTTGATGAAAATTCATTTTCATATGTATAATTTTCATCTCATTATAGTATACCCAAATCCAAAAATGTCCTATCTCCGCCACTTCACTCAATAACTCAATCATCCCTTATGAATCATAATGAGGATAGGCGATACACTAACACAGTTTCTGATAACACTGATCATCTAAACCCTACTATTGTGTATCCTTTAGAGATAGATACTCAAGAGAGCTCTCGGGATGATATTAGCAGTGAAGGTATTACTCAATCTCCAAGTCCTATGGAATCATAACATCAAATTGATTCTAGTATGAATACTCAACTTCAATCTACATCCATTCATCCCATGATAACACGGAGTAAGCATGGTATTTAATTTTCAAACCAAAAGCATTCTTGATTGATTATACTCAAATTGAACCTTGTCATCAAGGAAGATTTTAAACATCCTCATTGGAAAAAGGCCATGGAAGAAGGGTTTGAAGCCTTACAGAAAAATGACACTTGGAGACTTACTCCACAAAACCCTAATAAGAAAATTGTTGGTTGCAAATGAGTTTTTAAGATAAAAAAGGAATTCATATGGGTCTATTTCTAGATATAAAGCATGCTTAGTTGCTAAAGGGTTTCATCAAAAACTTAATATTGATTAAAATGAAACTTTTAGTCCCGTTGTGAAACCTATTACTATTCGCATGCTCTTAACTATAGCAATTATGAAAGGATGGAGTATACGTCAATTAGATGTTAATAATGTTTTTCTTCAGGCATTTTAGATGATAATATTTACATGGAACAACCATTTGGTTTTGAAGAAGTCAAAAGCTCTTATCCTATGGTTTGTCATTTGAAAAAGGCTTTTTATGGTCTTAAACAAGCCCCTCGAGCATGGTATGAAAAGTTGAACTCAAGTTTACATTCCCTTGGATTTAGAACTTCCAAGACTGATACTTCTTTATTAATGTGTGTTACTCCTACATCTTATTACTATTTCTTGATTTATGTTGATGATTTGATTATTATGGGCAGCTTTGAGAAAGATTTGAATTCTTTAATTCATTCTTTAAACAATCAATTTGCAGTTAAGGATTTGGGAAAGCTGAGCTACTTTCTTCGAGTTGAGGTGTCATATCCAACTAATGGAGGTTTGTTCTTATCTCAATCAAAGCATATTAGTGATCTGTTACCGATAACAAAAATGTTGGAAGTTAAACCTATCTCTACACCTATGATAAGTGGTTCTTTACTTTCTGCTTTTCAAGGGGAACCATTTCATGATGTGCGTCTGTATAGAAGTGTTGTTGGTGCATTACAGTATGTCACACTTACTCATCCTCATATATCATATATTGTTAATAAAGCTTGTCAATTTATGCATACTCCAAAAAATACACATTGGCAACTTGTGAAAAGAATTCTAAGATATCTTAAAGGTGTACTATATCATGGTTTATGGCTTAGCAAGTCTGATAATATGTCTTTAGTTGGTTTTTATGATGCGGATTGGGCTTCTGATGCAGATGATAGAAAATCTACTTATGGTTTTTGTGTTTATTTTGGAAATAACTTAGTGTCTTTGGGTTCCAAGAAACAGTTTATTATTTCCAGGTCTAGTACTGAAGTCGAATATGTTGCACTGCTCTTTTGGCAATCAAATTGGTATGGATTTGTTCTTTCTTGAATGACTTATACATTGATCTACCTCATCTTCCTATTTTGTGGTGTGATAATCTAAGTGTTGTGCATCTTAGTGAAAATCCTATATTACATTCCAAGACAAAGCATGTTGAACTTGACATCTATTTTGTTAGAGATCTTATACAAAAGGGAAAGTTATCTGTTAGATATCTTCCAGGAATTGAACAAATTCAGATCTACTCACCAAACCATTGTCTGCTCAAAGTTTCCACAAACTGAAGAATAAACTTACTGTCACTGATTCAGCAACTATTGGTTTGCAGGGGGTGTTAAGATAGCCTACTAATTATGTAACGACCCAACTCTTTATACTAAGCTGAGGTCGTTACCAAAAGGGAACAATGACAAGAGACACTTTTTTGAAACGAGGGAAGAATAAATTTTCATTAAAAATGGAATATTAAAACACTGAAACATAAACGCGGAAGCAAAACTGAGTCCCCATATGGCATGTCACGGATTCTTCTCTGTCGCTCGCCAGCTTTCCTCTACCTTTACCTTCGCCTGAAATGTTAAACATAGAAAGAGTGAGTATAAACATATACTCAGTAAGGGACCTACTACTAGTCCCGCTAGGTGTCTGTTAACTTCCCATTAGAGTCCTGAAAATGGTACCCAATCTCTGGCACGTTCCCGAACACGTGCAACATGCGCTCCCGTAGGAACGAAAATCTGGTATTCGGTGTCCCGAGGGAGCACCTAGGACATGCTGGTCTGTAGTAAACCCGGGGGTAACACTAAGACAATCGGGATGCGAGGACCCCGTCGAATCACTCGAATCATATCTATATCCATGCTAGACTGGCGTCCCGTCGAACCACACAGTCCTAAATAGGTGGTGATCCCGAAGGACACCCATGCAGGTACGACTCTAATAGACAAAGTTAACAGAACACCCTATCCATAGCATGTAGCATAACATAACATCATAACATGGCATGAGTATTAATCTTAACGTCCTTAATCATGTGATTAATATATCATGCATTAACAATCATCAACAGTCATCAACAACATACTACCGGTCATTAACATAACATCAGTCATCATCATTAACCATCAACATAATAATCTCAATCATCATCATCGACATCAATAAAATGACAGTCATTATCAGTAGCATCAAGTTATGCATTTTAGCTACCATCAATGCATAATCATAATTATATGCGGTCTCTTGAATTCAGTTCGAAGGTTTAGTAGGAGAATCTCTTACCTGGAGATTTTAGCCAAACAAAGGTACTCCCTAGTTGACAGTAAAATTCTCCAATTAACTTGATCCTAATCATAAAAGGAACACTTAGTATCTTAATTAATGAAATTAGCAATTGGCTAACATCCAAAAATTCTCCCAAATAAATTAACTTTCTAAAAAAAAAAGGGTTGAAACCAATTCAACCTTGATTGGGAAAAATCCAAGATTTAAATCTTAAAAAGTTTAGCCAATTGAACCTTTAAAGAAACCTCAAATAGATCTAAAATTAAATTAATAAAATATTAATTTAATTTCATTTGCTTACCAAGGTTACTCAAATGGAGGTTGAAAAATTCTTTTATCCTTGATGAAAAAAATCATCACTTTAAATCCTCAAGCTTCCAAAGAGACCAATCTTACTTCAACTGAGGTGGCGACAGCAGAGGGTTATCTTAGAGAAGAAGATAAAGAACCTTTTTCCTTTTCATTTATTTCCATCTTAAGCATTCCAATGCTATTTATAGACCCAAATAATAACAATTATTATTATTATTATTATTATTATTATTATTATTATTATTATTATTATTATTATTATTATTATTATTATTATTATTATTATTATTATTATTATTATTATTATTATTATTATTATTATTATTATTATTATTATTATTATTATTATTATTATTATTATTATTATTATTATTATTATTATTATTATTATTATTATTATTATTATTATTATTATTATTATTATTATTATTATTATTATTATTATTATTATTATTATTATTATTATTATTATTATTATTATTATTATTATTATTATTATTATTATTATTATTATTATTATTATTATTTCCTTTTCCTTTTCCTTTTAGGATATATATATATATATATATATATATATATATATATATATATATATATATATATATATATAATACCAAAAAAATATACATATATCTTTATTTCCATTATCTTTCCTAAATAGATGCCTTAATCTTAGGCATTTATAACCATTAATAATAATAATAATACTTCCTTATTATTATTATTTTTCTCTCACCAAAATCTACAATAAATATATATTTATTTAAACCATTATTCTCTCTTATAAATAAATATATATATTTTTCGTTCAATCAAATCAAACATCTCTCTCCTCATGGATTATCTTCTTTTCCAAACAAATATAATTATATTCCATCATATAATTAACTTCACTTTTCCATATTATTAATTAAATATATATATCCATATATATATACTCGATTAATTACAATTCCACCAAAACTAACTTTTCCCTCCAAAATCTCAAATTAACTTAAATCCTCAATTCTTTTAATCAATCAAACCTTTTCCAATAAATCACTTATAACTTCTAACATTAATTATCTTAACCCAACCATAGCAACTCCACTCTATAATCAAGATTTATCTTTCTGCAGAATAATTAATTATTTCTCAAAATAATTAATTATTATTTATCTTTCTCCAAAATAATTAATTATTTTCTACAATAATTAATTATTATTTATCTTTCTCCAAAATAATTAATTATCTTCCACAATAATTAATTATTATTTATCTTCCTCCAAAATAATTAATTATCTTCCACGATAATTAATTATTGTTTATCTTTCTCCAAAGTAATTATCCTTTTACAGATAATTAATTATTGTTTATCTTTCTCCAAAGTAATTAATTATCCTTTTACAAATAATTATATTTTCCCAAAATATAATTATTTTACTTTTTCTCCTTTAATAAATATCCTTTCTCCAAAACACAACTATCTTTTCCTTAAATAATTATATTTCAACAAATATAATTATCTTTTCCTTTAACATAATAATTATATATATATTTCCACATATACATATAATTATTGAATCTCCAACAAACTTTCCACCCGACAATTTAATTAAATAACATCCATAATTATTTAATTAAATTCAACTTCAACAACACTAAAAATCCACAACTTTACTTAATTGTCTTAACTTACCATCTAATCAAAAACTTAACAAACATCACATGTCAAAACCTCTAATTAATTAAATATTCATCCAAGAAATATTTAATTATTTTCAATTCCCACCTAAATCAAATAATTCTCATTAAATGGATTCAAAATAACGCCCAATAAATTATCTAAATTTTTGGGGCGTTACAAATTATTTTCCTTTTCTCTTTTCTTGGCCCATTGTATTATGGCCCAATTACATATTCTAGAAACAATTTGTTATATGAGGAATTATATGATGTGTGTGTGTAGGTAAGAGTTTTTAGTCTCAACTTCTCTTTATATATTTGAGATTTGTAGAATACCAAACATATAATTGAAGCTAGATTTTTCTCTTGCCAAATTCTCTTCTTCTCCGTTCTTTTTTATTTCTTAACTGTGACTCTCTTCCCTTAAAATACACATTTTATCGTTGTTGTCTCATGGAAATCAAGTATGCTTGATTGATCAAAATTTACCATCGTATATATATTCTCTGTCACACACATATAGTTATTTCATTGTATGTTAATTTACATATGCATACGTAAGTATACACAATTTATACACACACTGCACATGACAATATTTTCATATACAATAAAATTTAGATTCAACTTTTAAAATCTATCGATGATAGATCATATTACTAAGAGTTTAGATCATATTGAAAAATTAAGTGGATTTAGTTCTAATTATTAAAGTCTACAATTATAGGTTTTGCTATATCTACCATTATAATTTTGAACAAATTCTTATTTGGAGCATAAGAATTTTGAGGAATTCCGATCGATAATGGATTCAAATGAATTCCGTTATTTTTTATTACCATTCAAAAATAAAATTTTAGATACATCCATTTCAAATATTTATCTATTTCAAAGGAAATAGATGATTTAAAATCATTTGACAATATTTCAAATAACAATACCTAACATAATTTCTTTTAAGTTTCTTGAATGAAAGAGAAGGTTAGTGCTAAAATTTAAAAAAAAAAAAAAGAAAAAGAAAAAGAAAAAAAAAAAAAAAAGGAAACGTAAATGGATGATAGTATAGAGTAGGATTTCATATTTAGTGGAGGCGATGAGGTAGCCGTTGGTTACCCACTTTTGTATTTGTATTTTACCTTCATTTTCTCTATTAACGGTAAATAGGGAGTCACCCAAACACATCCCGACACGTTTCTTTCCACATCACCCAAACTGACTCTGACGTTTTGCCTACAGACGCCATTTTCCCAAATTCCTACTTTCCCCCTTCCCCTCCCCTATTTCCATTTATACCCTCCTCCTCCCTTTTCTTAAAATTGTCCTCTCATTCAAATTTCTTTTTCCTTAAAAACTCAATTCAATATGAGATTTTTTGGATAAAGAGCTAGTAGTTTATGATTGGGGCGTACATCATTTTACTTTGGAATATAATAATATGTGTTTTGAAGTGTAAATTGTTTTAGTTTAAGAAAGATTTAGTAAACACTATCACAAAAAATAAAATAGCTTAATTGGAGACTACAAAGTAGTATTTATTGTAACAAAAGGATTATAATAGTCTTAAAATAGTTCTTGAAGATAAATTCTTCCAACTTTCCTTTTGTTAAACCGAAATTATATATTTAAGGTTGTTTATATGTTAATAACTTAGCAAAGTTTGAAAATATTTTCAATAGTTTTATCGTTTAAATTTTTATTATTATTGACTTATTTTCATTAATCAAACTAATAATAATAATTATTGTCGTACCATTATTAAGTATTGGTCGAGCATGCAGTTAAACTAGCATGTAGATCTTGATTTTTTTTAATACAATAATCGGAGTGAGACATTGAAAGACTTACAAAAGAAGAAGAAAAGAGAATGTATCTGAGAATGGTGTGATTGTAAATATGGATGGGAGGAAGTGACAATTTGGGTTTTTGAGTTAACCATAACTGGAAAAGAAACCGGTAAAATTGGAAGCCACGTGTGCATTAGTCACCGGCTATTGTAGGTAACCTGTCCAAATCTAAACAAGCCTTCCTTCACCTTAAAACAACCTCTGGAGCAATCCACCCGTTGTTTCTTCGTCGTTCTCCGCCCACGGTGTCACTGCTCTCTCTCTCTCGCCACGCCCCCTTCTGCTCTTCTCTGCCAAACCCTACTCCCTCCCTCTCCCTTTCTCTTCATCTCTTTCCCCTTCTCTTCGTTTTCCATCTTCTCTTATCTTCCCTCTCCATAAATTCATTTTCAACTTCCTTAATTACTCCGCGGTGTACCAATTTTCACTGGGGGATATCTTTCTTAGTTCACCAATGTCTGTGGCTACCAAGCTCCAATCCCACGCTAAACCGGCTTTGGAGCCCCGAGCTATTCTTGGACCTGGCGGGAACAGAGATAGGGCACCTCATAACCCGAAATGTAAACCGGAAACTTTAAAGAAGACGGAGAAACAGAGCAAGGCGCTTCCGGTGATTTCTGAATTGGTTATTCGGGATAATGTCTCCGTCGGGAGTTCCTGCTCTTCTGATTCTTTATCGAGTAATTATTCTGTCAAATTATTGAAGCCCTACGCTGTGAAGCCTGTTTCTGCCGGCGGTGACTCAAGCGCCACCACGACGTCGCCTGCGCTCTCGCTTCCGGGGAAACGCTGTGATTGGATAACGCTTCATTCGGGTAAGCAATATTAAACCCTGCTTATCATTGACTATTTCTTTGTTTAATTTGTTAAGTGGTGGAATCTATGAGAGAAAACAATTAGATAATTATTTCAATTATGGACATAAATGACAGTTTATCTTAATTCAAGTACCAATATTTTGTATTTTAATGCAATTACATATTTTATATAGTGGAAAACATACGACTACAAAAATATAATCAAATTATATAGAATTAAAATGTCGGTTAAGTATGCAGTTGTACTGTGCAAAAAATTAATTATTTAATTCTTCGATTTAGTAATTTTTAATTTAAGTTTTAAGGTAATGTTGTGATCAAAGTATTTATTGCGTCGTCTAAGTTGATATGGCCATAATTGGACACCAGCATTTAATAACAGATCGACCTCAGTCTTTTTCATGCCATGGACGGATTTATTTTTAGTTTTTCGTTTGATACTTCATAGAGTTGTGTTCTACGTCTGCCCATTTATAGATTGATAAAACTGGGTTAGATTTTGTATATTAATTCTAGCCTTCTAAAACGGTTCATTTGGACAAAAATCGAAATTATTATTGTATGTGGGAGTTTTAGTTATTTATAAATTATTTTAATATTACATTTTAATTTACTATTATACGTGAATGCAACTGTTTTATAAAAAGAATAGTCTAATCATAAACAGAGACAATGTTTTGTGTTTTTCGTTGGGCGTTGTTCTTCTGTTTGGTCTATAAATATATAGTTATATAAAGCATTAATGTAATTCAAGAATTTCATCTTTCATTAAACTATTCCTTCCATTTTCAATTTTTGAATCTCTTCTAATGTTATAATGTAATATGATGGTTTCTTGTAGATCCACTTTACATCGCTTTTCATGATGAAGAATGGGGAGTCCCAGTTCATGACGACAAGAAGCTATTTGAGTTACTTGTATTATCACAAGCCTTAGCAGAACTTACTTGGCCCTTGATTCTTAGCAAAAGAGATATATTTAGGTCTAACTTCTCATTTTTCAATTTTCTTTTGCCCCAAACTTGCCAAAGAAAAACCACGGAATATTGTTCTGGAATGTCAACTGCTTCTTCTCTGTCTTTGCAGGAAAGTTTTGAATGATTTTGACCCATCTTCAATCGCACAGTTCAAAGAGAACGAGTTTACGACGCTAAAAGTAAATGGCATCCAACTCCTGTCTGAACCGAAGCTTCGTGCAATTGTAGAGAACGCTAACCAAGTACTCAAGGTATTGAGTTTTGGTTAAGCTTTAGCAATTTTTAATTGTTTTTTGTTAATATATAAGGCAACAAAGCCTCCCCCAAGAAAGCGTTTGGTTGTCTCAACTTCCATCTCTTTCAAGCGGTTGAAACTTTGAAAGCTGAATCTCTACGTTTTCATTGCCTTTTTTTTACCTTTACAGATTCAAAAGGAATTTGGTTCCTTCAGCAACTATTGTTGGAGCTTTGTTAACAAGAAGCCTATACGAAACAGGTTTCGATACACTCGTCAAGTACCCGTCAAGACGCCGAAAGCAGAGTTCATGAGCAAGGATATGATGAGGAGGGGATTCCGTTGCGTCGGGCCAACTGTGGTTTATTCCTTTATGCAGGTTGCTGGAATTGTTAACGATCACTTGGCTAATTGCTTCAGATATGAGGAGTGTGACACAACAAAGATAAAAGACGATAAGAAATTAAGAGTAGAAGATAAACGGTAGGAGTCACTTAGCGGAGCCTTTGGAGATGACTAGATGCTGACAGATTCATACAAAAAGGTTTATCTCTAACTAATCGATTTTACAAAACACTGTAATAAAATGGTTATGATGTTGATCTGATGCTGAATAGTTTGAGTTCGTTTTTGTTTAGAGTTTTATAATTGCTTATTTGTAGATGATGTTATAACGTAATTGTAATTTGTATTTACAAACAACAAACACACCGTTGCTTTTCTTGTAATTATTTCTCAAACTCCAGAATATGCTTCAAGATGTAATATTTTTCTCTTCTCCAACGATTATGATTTTATTTTTGAAGTTGAACATTGCATAAGATGAAAGTTTATAGTTTCATTTTGTTTTTTAACATCAATTTTTCATATTTATATTTATCTTAAATCCATATTTTGGATTCACTTAAAAGGAAAAAAAATATGTTTTTCTAAAAACTTATTTCTATTTAAACAAGTTTAATAATAAATTATTTTGAGTAGTTGACGAACTTTCGACTTATTTTTTAAATTAAATATATGAAAATATATCTAAATCTAACTTATTTTTTTTTTAAAAAAAAAAGAAAAAACTGTGATTTTTGCTAAACTAGAAAAAGTATAATTTGTGAGTATGTGATACCTCACCCATTGTAATTAATCTGATTTTATTTTTGGTCATCCATAAAAATCAACCTCAAAACATGGTAGTAGTCGAAATTATACATTTAAATTTTCGGTGGTAAAAATTTTCGATTCCCCACGGGATAAAGAAGGAAAAGGGTTCAATTTTTGTTTATTTGCAAGTCATTTCTATAACTATTATAAGTTTGAAGATCTAATATATTGTGTGTAAGTTTAATGGCTGTATTGCTGAATATTATCATGGTTCAAGTATGATATTTCTTTTTATTTACTTATTATTATATTGAAGTCAGTCAAAATTTTAACATCTAGGTAGAGCTCTACCTATGTAGTACAAGAATAAAAATCGTTTTAGATTTTTAATTCAACTCATAATCCCCTCATATAGTTATTATATTTGTATATGTTATTTTTTCTTTAGTAAATCAATCAGATGCTATTAATGAGATAAATCGTCAAGTATTACGTAATTGCATGGGTAAATATGACATATACACGTGTAGATGTATATATATAGTATTGTCTCAAAGTCCCGTGGGATCGAATGTGGGTAAGGCCCAATGATTTTTGTCGCCATCCCAAAGTTTCTTGCTTTGCTACATTACCTAAACTAAATCATGAAATTAATTATTATTATTATTATTATTATTATAATAAAGATAAATATTTCTTCAAATATTCCTTTTTTTTTTTAATAAAAAGAAGTGAAAATTAAAATTATCTGGGGTATATAAAAAAAAAAAAAAGATATAAACTAGATTTTCTCCAACAAATTTTCTCTATCGCTTTGTTTCCCAAAATACGATTAGTTGATGGCTACTCCACCAGTTGCGTCCACATTTTTGGCCTTCTTGATCTACCCAAACATTTTCATCTCCTTAACTACACTGGTTGATAATGGTGGATTTGAGAGGCAAACCAGATGTAAGAAAATTTGAGTTTTGGGATAAAAGCAGAAATTGTAGAAGAAAAGGATTCTAATTTAGGTTTCTTATAGTTTATTTTAATATACTTTCGAAGGAATTAGAAATAGATTTGGCCATTTGAAGATTCTGAGTTTGGAGTAGGTAGCCGATGAGGGTGACATTGATTTTGGACCATGTTTGTCATTACTCTCTTAAATCTTTTACACGGTGTGTCATTTACCAATACCAAAGGATATTTGAATAGCTACCATCATCTAATTAGATTTTACAACAATTCTAGGTACGTAACCAAGCCTCATTTAACAATAAATTACTTTCAAAATCTTTTGCATCATGACAAGGAGTAATAGTTTCAATCATCATATCTTTAACACAATGTGCTTATACCATTTTGATCTATCTTTTATTAGGAAATAAATCAAAACCTGCACTTAACACCATAAAAAAAATATGCGTCTAAAACGATTGAACAATACACTTCTCAAATCAAATCACTTGTTGACAAGCTCGTTGTCGACTTTGTTTCTCTGGAAGAAGAAGAAATCTTAGTTCATACCTTGAATGGTCTTCCTGCAGCTTTCAATGTCTTTTGCACATCAATTAGAACTCGAAGTGGCACCATCTCTCTTGAAGAGCTTCATACCTTAGCTTACTCATCTCAAAAGAATCCACCATAGCAAAATCATCCGCCACTAAAGATTTTTCCACTACCATGGTTGTCGCACAGAATTTTCACACATCTCATGGAAGCTGTGGAAGAGGAAGAAAGAATGGTAACCCTAATTTTTATTCCCAAAATAACTCTCAATTTCGTGGGCCTTCAAGAAATGGATCAACCTTTAAATATTCAAAATACCAATAGTGGTAAACTCTCATCTCCTTCTCATACCTTTAATCTTTCCAAAATACTCCATGCTCCACAACTTGCTGCAAATCTCTTTTCTGTTCATAAATTTTGTCTTGATAATAAGTGTATTTTCATTTTTTATGTTGACTAGTCCCTCATTCAGGATAAAGTCACCGACCAAACTCTGTATACTGGTGAAAGCATCAATGGTCTCTACCATATTCCTAGTGTTTATACTCTACTCATACCTACCATGCATTCAAAAATTTTAAATTTTCATGCAAAATAGGAGAATTCGTCATTATGGCATTTTCATTTGGATAATTCTACTCCAAGGATTCTCAATTCAATTTTATCTCGCAAAGGTCTATTTCTGTCTTCTTCTCTTTCTACTTGTAATTGTACTAGTTGTCTAAAAGCAAAAATGAAAAAATAAAAATACTTCTTCCTATATCTTTATCTACTTCTCTTACACCACTTGCAGTTGTTCACAGTGATGTATAGGGACCATCTACAATAATCTCTTCTAATAGAAATTGATATAATTATGTCAGTTTTATTGACAAATTTAGCAAATTTACTTGGCTCTTTCCTATTGTTTATAAATCAGATGTTTCTTCTATTGTTAAAAAATTTGTTTCCTTTACTGAAAATCAACTATTTCAGAAAATGAAAGTTTTTTTAATTTGATGGTGGTGGCAAATTCTGCAACAATTCTTTACAATCCTTTTTTGAATCCAAAGGTATTTCTAACGAAAAAAAGTCATGTCTTTATACTCTTTAAACAAAACGGCATTACAAAACGTAAACATCGTCACATTGTTGAAACTGCAATGTCTTTAATTTTTCATTCCTATGTTCCTCTTGAATTTGACCTTATGTCTTTCCTATTGTAGTTTTTCTTATTAATCGAATGTCCTCACCCTCTCTTCACATGTTATCACCATTTGAAAAGTTTTTTTGGTAATACTCTTGATTTGCATCATTTAAAAGTTTTTGGGATGTGCATGTTATCTCCATCTAAAACCCTACACCAAACACAAACTTGAACCCAAAACCACACAACACATATTTTTAGACTATCCTCATAATTTTAAAAGCTATATTTGTTAAATCCATTAACCAAACAAACAATTGTTTCACGACATGTTATCTTTCATGAAACAATTTTTTCCTTTGCCCAATATTCTCCTTCTTCTCCATCCAACACTAAATCCAATTTTGATCCCAGCTTACTACTCACCTTAATAAACCTTCCACATCATAAATCTTCAAACTCTGTCTCCACACAATCTTTCACTCCTAACTCTCCCACTGTTGACAATACTTGCTCACTGTTTATGGATACTAATGTCACTCGTCAGTCGTTACATGTTTCTTCTATTGTTAATACAGGAAATGAGATAGATGTTTCCACCACCAATGCACTAGCTCCACCTACTCCTCGTAACACTTATGCCATGAAAACTCGGGCAAAATCAGGAATTTTAAACCAAAGGCTTTCCCTATCACAACAACTCTTCCAACTCCCACGTCCTATACTGAAGCCTCCAAGTATCCTAAATGACGAAATGCAATGTGTGAGGAATTCAATGCTCTTCAAGCACAAGGTACTTGGTTCTTAGTACCTCAACATACATCCATGAATATTATTGGCTGTAAATGGGTTTTTCGTATAAAATATAATCCTGATGGCTCAATTGCTCGTCACAAAGCACGCCTAGTTCCTAAAGGTTATCACCATGTACAAGGTTTTGATTTTGATGAAACTTTTAGTCCTGTTGTCAAGAAACCTACTATACAAATTATTCTTGCTCTTGTCGCTCAATACAATTAGTCCTTGACACAGTTAAATGTCAAAAATGTCTTTCTTCGTGGTGTTCTTCAGGAAACAGTATACATGTCTCAACCTACTGGTTTCCAAGACAAAACATGCCCAAACCACATGTGTCTTTTACACAAAAGTATTTATGGCCTCAAACAAGCCCCTCAAGCTTGGTTTGAACATTTTATCTCTTATTTATTTACTCTGGGTTTTTTTTGCCTCTAACACCGATCCTTCTTTATTCATTCGACCAGTCGGATCTTCTCTCACTTACTTACTCTTGTATGTAGATGATATCATTGTCGCTGTCCCTGACTCTTCCTATATCTCTCTTTTCAAAACTCAATCGGCACTTGAGTTCAAAATATCTGATCTTGATTCCTTATAGTACTTTCTTGGTCTCGAAATACGTTCCTCCCCTAATGGCCTATTTGTCAATCAAGTCAAATATCTCAATGATCTTCTTCACACATCAAGAATGATCTCTGCAAAATCATGTACCACACCCAATGTCTCCTTCTCTTAACCTCTACATCACTACATCACCTTTTAATGATCCATCTCTATACTGCAAACTAGTTGGTTTCTTACAATATCTTACATTTACTTGCCTTGATATTGCCTTCTCTGTAAATTGTTTTAGCCAATTCATGCACAAACCAACTGTCATTCACTTCTCGGCAATCAAACGCATCCTCCGGTATTTATGTGGTACTCCAACCCTTGGAATAAATTTTCGAAAAGGTTCGTTCTCTCTTCAAACCTTTTGTGACTCTGATTGGGCAAATGATACTTTTGATAGACGCTCCATCTTAGGATTCATTGCGTTCCTCAGCTCTAATCGAATCTCATAGTCTTCTAAGAAGTAACCTACAGTTTCCTGTTCTTCCACAAAAGTATAATATCGTTCTCTTTCCACTACTACTGTCGATCTTTACTAGATATGACAGCTTCTCTATGATCTCTCCGTGTTCTTCTCAAAACCTCACCAACATTATGGTGTGATAATGCTTATGTTGTCTCTCTGGCCCGTAATCCTATTTTCCATGCAAGAACAAAACAAATTGAGATTGATTATCATTTTGTTCGCGAAAAAGTTCTTCGCAATGATGTCTCCGTTCATCACATCTCTTTCGACAAGTAACTTGTTGATATACTCACAAAGTCACCGTTGTCTCCAACATTTCTTCATCTTCGCAATAAACTACTGACTCAACCCGAGTCATTCGTTTGAGGGGGATATTAAGAAAGAAATCAAAATCTCCCAAATCTCCTTCCATAATTTAAGCCCCTAATTATAAATTAATTGTCATTATTTTCTACCATATTTATCTCATTGTAGTCGTATAAATGTTAACATCTATCCATGAAAATAGTATAATTTTATTTACGATTCTTATATCTTGTTTATTAAAAAAAAAATATGAAAAAGTAGTATTTGAATTTTGATGCATTAATTAATATGTTTACAACGCTTCATTTAGTGATCAAGTCATTAATTTAATCCCTCAACAGTGCTAAATATTAAAGTTGTGATTGACGATAAACTTATATAATTATATTCTTTTTCATGTATAAAACTTTAAATTTTCAACCTTGATCGAGAAGAAATATGCAAAGCGAACTCATGTATCTTAATAATTGATACTAATTTGATCTAGAAAAAAAAAACATTTATATAATTCCCTCAAAAATTAAGAAATGGGCTGGAAATTTCAAGTCTCCTTATTTTAAATAGTTTTGTTATTTTTCTCATTTTCTAAAACAAGGTCGATTTTGAAAATTGCAAGATATAAACTTTATATATGAAAAGAAAAGTCTATATATTATGGAAGATTAAATTTGCAGTTTTTAAACATTAGGGTATATTTGTCCCAAAATTAGGAGTTAAAAAGTGAGAATAGAGTTGTCTTTATATGGCTCTATCATTAAAAACACATCAATTCATGATTTATTACGTTGTGGCCTCCACGAATTAAACAACTATCTCTACTTAATAGCTTCTACCTCGTATTTGAATAACTACTATCATCTAATTAGAAGGAAAAAGAAAAAAAAAAATGTAGATAGTCATATGTTTTTTATTTATTGTTGTTTACTCGTGAACCATTACATTTAACTAGGCATGCATTGTTTGATTAGGAACCATGAGTGATAATGAGAAATGTTGTTGGTGGTGAGAAAAAGATATAGTTGTGTATGGATGGATAATTAAGGTCGAATGTAGATAGAAGATGGAAATAAAGAAAAAAAATGTAGAAATTTGAATTTTAGTAAGGATTATTCGAAGATGTAAATAATTGATATTTTGTATGAAAGTATGAAAAGAATAAAAGAAAAAAGAAATGGAAATTGAGGGGAGAAGTGGATGACAGAGAGGAGGAGAGACCACGCGCCAAACACCTTTCCTCGCCTTTATCACTTTACATATATATATATATATATATATACCTTTGTTTTGGATAAAGGTAATTATTAAGGGGGCTCTCTGCTATGAGACACTATGTATAATTTAATCCAATCCTTTCTCTCCCTATTTTCACTCAAACTTAATTCAAATACGTTCTTCCGATATCAGTATCCAATTCTAATTTTCTGAATTATCAAAATTAAACAACAAAATATCTATAAAATATAAATTCTCCCAAATTTTAACTTCTTTACAAATTATAAAATATTAATTTCATCTTTTAATATTAGTTGTTATGATCCTTTGTTCATATTTATATATAATTAATATTTTGTTATTTTTGTAAACTTTTCTTTGTTTTAAACACTGTATTAACTGCTTTCTAATTCTTCTATAAATAACTTTATAAAAATTAATGAGGCTAAATTATATATATAAAAAAACACATTGTCCTCCAATTTTGCATTTTGTGTCAAAAATATTAGAAGCATAAATATATTGTTGTTTTGAAAAATTGATGGCCATAAATGTACTTTTTTTTTTTTTTTTTTTTTTTTATCAATGGTTGCTTCTTTTTTTTTTTTTTTAATCTCTTGTCGATATCTTCATTCATTCGGTGGTGATTATTGTAGAAGAGAATTTTGTTCAACGGAAAGATACAATACTATGAGAGGAAGTCTCACAACTTAAGTTCTCTAAATCTAGAGAGAGTTCTTGTCTTAAGGTGAGCCTAAGACCATCTTTACAAAAAAGTAGATAACAAAGGATGAAATTTAGAGATGAAAGTAGTGTCTAAATGCTCAATTTTAAATAAAATAAAATAACTAAAAACCCGATCATTACCAAACGAGGCAAGTATAATTTTTTTTAAATCGATTATTTTCGAACCGATCAAGAAAACTTCAAATAAATTTATCACCATACTAGCAATAGAAATTTTTAATTAAGAGTTATTTTTACAATGAGATATTAATAGTTTCAGTTCATATACTAATTGTGAAAATAACATTTTAACTTTTTTAAGTTCAAGGGTATCTTTAAAATAAAACTTTAATTGTTTCTATTTAAAACTAACAATAATGGTATTTTTGAACCATTTTTTAAAAGTTTGAGAATATAAAATATTTTGAAAATTTTAAAAAATTTATGAATATGTTTTACTCGACCGGCAAAGTTGAAAGATATTTTTTTTATGATTTAGCAAATCCACGGTTTAAAGCGTTTTTTTAGCTTACTAATGGACAAATAAGTAGTTGAAAACTTTTAGTTAAAAAAAAAGTTAAAAACTTAGGTTATGTTTACTCCGTGAAAAACCTAATAAATTTCGACATTTCAATAAGTATTTTTTTTTTTAAGTGAGCTCCATTTACTTGCGTTTGTTATTGTTTACATGCGTTTTGCATTTGTAGTTAACCATGAAGCATACCTCCAATTTTGTAATTAAAACACACGATTTGATTGAGGAATGGATGATACTCGATATGGTTGAGCTTGAAAATTACATGAGATCCTTTATTCTAACCATGATACATATATTGTTGTTGTAATAGTATGAAAATTATGAATATAGAAAATCTCAAAATATATAAAAAAAAAAAATCTAAAATAGACAAAACTACGCTTGACTAGTTCAACCAAACATGTTTTAGTACGTATTTGTATGTGATTTTAAGACTCTTATAATTACATATGTGAGATTCAAAACGACTCCTAAAACATAGTTTTCCGTCACTTATAAATATTTTAATATTAAATTCAACTAATTTTAAAAATATTTTAATACATTTGGAAAGAACAAAGACAAAACTCATTTAAATAGAAGAAGAAGAAAAGAAAAGAAAAGAAAAAAGAGAGAAGAAAAGAAGGATTTGAATAAAAGATGGAATTAAATGAAAAGAGTTAGAAGAACAGAATTTGAAGTGAGTTAAGAAAAAAGAGTACAAAAACAACGTTTGTCATTTTATTATGGGTTCCAACGTAATTTTAGGCACTCATTTCGGTTCACTCACTCATCTCCCCCTTCGTTTCTAATTCTCTCCCTCAATAAACTCTTTTCCTTTTCTTTTTGTTTTCTCAAATAAATTCCACATTTTATTTTATTTAATTTCAATAAAACTATTTAATATTAAAAGAAATAAAATAAATTGGAATCTTGAAACCAACATTTCCTCATCCATTGTGTCCGTATCCACAGACATTGAAATATCGTTCAGGGGTATTCTCGTCATTCCGCCCCTCCTGTCGCCTTGTCTTCCACATTTCCGGTTTTATAAACAACAAAACCGCTACCGGTTTTGGATCCTCACTGTCCACTTTTTTTACAACAAACCTAATTACCACTCCTTTTTCCTCTTTCATTATAAATCAATTAATTTCACTCCACCATTTCTCTTTTCTCTTCTTCACCTTTTGGTTTATATGTAATCGGAAAAAGAAAAAAAAAAAAAAAAAAGACATTGAAATACATATTTAGGTTGAAAAATGCTTTTAAATCAAAGTGTATTATAAGTGTTTTAGGATTGGTTTGTTTTTTTGTATAAAATATAGAGAGTGGTTTCATAAATTTAGGACAAAAAAAAAAAAAGAAAAAAGAAAAAGAAAAAGGCAATTGGGAGAATGCTTTTATTTGATATTTATAATTAATATTTATAGTTAAAAGAAAAGAGAGGATGAATAGGAATAATAAGAAAGATGATTTTTGGTAAAGAATTGTATAATTTAAATTTTTACGTGGCGGATTGTAATTGGTTGGTTAAAGGACGTCGGGATTCGTAGCAATACACACCAATTAACAATTCAAACTCACTCTCATTATTTCTCTCTCTCACATAAAGCACACATTTTCTCTCTCTACTCTATCTCTCTCTCTCTCTCTCTCTTACTCTGCTTTGTGTTTGTTGTCAACGAAAATTCCCAAATTTCTCTGCGATTTCCCTGTCTTTTGCCGCTGAAATTCCCAAAAACATGCTCTCACCTGCATGATCTTTCTGTATCCTCTAATTTCCCCCCTCTCTTTCTATTGCCTTTTGCTCCAATTCATCGCCGACGGATTTGGGAATGCTTGAAGCTGTGGAGAGCTCCGTCAATGGCGCCTTCTCCCACCTCCACAGTAGTGGTGACAGTAGTGAGGAGGAGCTTTCTGTTCTCCCTCGTCATACCAAAGTCGTTGTCACCGGAAACAATCGTACCAAATCGGTGCTCGTTGGACTTCAAGGCGTTGTTAAGAAGGCTGTTGGTTTGGGTGGATGGCATTGGCTGGTACGTCGCTTTCTTTAATTCACTTCTTATTGTTTTTATTTTTTATTTTGTTTTTTGAGTGAGTCTAGGCTACATTCAGTCTTGGTTGAATCAATTTTGAGTATTGATTAGGTTTTCCCCAATTCCCAATTCCCAATTCTGTTTTTTGGGATTTTTTAAAATAAATATTTAATCATTTTTGTTGTGGTTTCAAGTTATGATTGCATGCTTAATTTGTTTATTGCATCCATTTCGATTTCTGAATTTCTGTAGAAAAATTTCAGCTATGAATTAATTGCATGTTCAATTTGACCTATGGATCTGGTGATTAGAGATATGGAGGTTTCTTTCACAATGTAAAATTCATTTATTGTAATTGAATTCGGGAAATTTTATTGAATTTGTGAGTTCATAATTTCTCGAATATTTTTAGATTCTTGTTCTGTTTCCTTTGGATATTCCTCCTACCAAGTGTAAAATTTATTTCCATGTTTATCTAGACGTCGTGTTCCTTGATGTTAGACTTAGAACAGTGTGATTCTTCTTTTGAAACCTGCAGGTCACCATGATTATAAATATAATCTAGGTTCAGCATTTAATTTTGAAATTAAAAAAATCCTCAGGTTCTCACGAATGGCATTGAAGTTAAGCTACAGAGAAACGCCCTCAGTGTAATTGAAGCACCAACCGGCAATGAGGATGATGATGATCTCGAATTTGAGAACTTACACTGGAATGGATCCGATATGGGTAAGTTTGGAATCACTTCTATTCTTGTTCACTGGATTGAATAAACAACATTGGATTGTTGATTCTTCAAATGGATTAGATTGGTGAATTTCGTAAGCTGGCATCAATTAAACATAGTAAAAAAGTATAAAGAAAGCTAGTTGTCCTCACTTTTCTTTCGATTCTGATTAGGGCATTCATAATTAAAACGCTTGCTTGTTTCGGGTAATTGTTTCATTGGTCCTCTGTAGTTGTTGTGGAATGATATACTTTTTAGGAATAGTGGTTGAGTTTGGTACTTTGGATTCTTTGCTCATTCACCTTTTGCTTTATTTGAAATCTTGTTGTGTCATTTATTCTTTTTCTCCTGGCCCCTCCCATGTTTTCTTTTCATAATGCTTTTGGTATTTTGATTTCCCAGCATCTGATGACACTCTAAAGTCCCATAGACCGAGACAAAGGGCACACAAATTGTCGGGATCATCCCTCAAAACAATCAGCCGATCGTTCTCATATGAATCACAGTCGAAGGGATCTATTTCCACCCCCCGTGGGTCCATGGTATGTAAGAAACGGACAATCGTTTCTTGTTGCATTTCAATGATATTGAGCTCATAATCTAAGTTGAGCCTTAACTAGTGATGTTCCCTGTGCAGAAAGTCGACCTCGGTAAACTTGAGATGTCTGCCTTGTGGAGATATTGGCGACACTTCAATCTTGTAAGTTACCGTGTATTTGATAGGCATGTTATAGTTTGCATGTTTGTACCACCATGACTGAGAGAGAGAATTCTATATCTTATAGGTGGATGCTTTTCCTAACCCATCAAAAGAGCAGTTGGTGGATGTTGTTCAAAGGCATTTCATGTCCCAGGTACTTAAGATTTCTTGATCTAATCCTTTATTTTTCAATCAATCGATGCTTGTGCCTATATCGGTGCTGTAATACTACATCCTGTACATGTTTGTTTACAATGCTTGTGCAGCAACTAGACGAGTTACAGGTGATTGTTGGGTTTGTCCACGCTGCAAAGAGACTCAAGACTGTCTGCAAATGACGAGTAAAGGATGTAACACCAAGTTCAATATTCATCCATTTCTAACAAAAAGAGAAAAAAAAAAAAAAAAGAAAAAAAACACCGGTACCACCCGAAATTCCCACTTCTTCCCCACTACATATATTAATGTTCCCTGTAATATAGGTATCGTGGCTTGTTATTGAGGTATTATTACCCTTTTGTTAGTGTAATTATGGTAGGTAAATATAGTATATAATTTATATAATGTACGCACGACTGGCTAATAGACCTACGAAAACTGAGAGAAGTCCTTACTGACTTCATTTTCCTAAACCTCGATCGAATGCTGACTTGGGAGAGTGGGTATCTTGAAATGAATGTGTATATTCTTTGAATGCTTTTTTTTTTTTATGTTATTAGTTTGTCGGATACAACATTAAATTTGTTTAAATCTCAAATGTGGAGTATGTTGATTCTATTATCATGCACACACACACACTTGGTGTGTGCTTTTATAACTTATATCACACTTGAAATTCATTGAAAGAAGTATATAGTAATATATTACATAATATGGAGTATTTGAATGAAGAGAGAAGGAGAAGTGAATTGAAGAGGTAGAGGGGGCAAAGCTGCCAGCTATGAAGAAGGTGTAATTGAATGCTTGAATTAAAGTCAATTTAAAAAAATGAAAAAAGAAAAAAAAGAAAAGAAAAGAAAAGAAAAGATCTTAAGAATCAAAGAGGGGCCCTCCCACGTTTGGTTGTCGATTTTCCCATACCAAAATCTTTCCTCTCATTTAATACAATCTGCTAAGGTCCCAGACCCCCTCCCCCTTTCCCCCTTCCGCTCTACTATTACTTTCCCACCAAAATTATATCAGAATTTCATTTATGCCTTATTTGGATAAACATCATGTAACATTTTTATTTATTGATTTACTTTGGACATGCTAGGATTTTATTTTATAGTATATGTGCCAAAATACTTCTCCTACTTTTATCAAGTCTTTAAAAAACACATAAAAATTCTATAATTTTATTGATTAAATCAATCCCTCTTGTGAATCCATTTATTTGGGATTTCAGATAAATAATTGATACATGAACACTTTTTAAAAATATCTCAATATATATAAAATCTAAAGAGATTGATCAAACTAAATCTGAAAGAAGTATACAACTTATCTAATCCTAAAATTTGAGGATATAAATTGATTTTCTCAAGACAGAATTTCCCTCAATTGTTATTTCTCCCAATGAACTATTGGATTATTGCAATATTATGTGAAAACATGTTTTATTCATGAATTATGTTTGAAAGCTGGAAAAAAATAAAAGTAGAGTATAATTAATTCTCTCAGTTTATTTTTCTCTCACCACAAATTTCATTATTTATTTATAGATTGGATGGATAATTAATCTCTAATTTGTTTTTGACGGTAAGCCAAATACATGTAGATTTGGATTAACTTTTTAAATATTTAAATAAGTGTTTCTAGATGCATTATATTTTTAGTACATAACTCACATGCTTAATATTATAGGTTAGAGAACCACCAACTTGACACAGTTTAATTGGCACAAGACACTTAACTATGTCCTATTTGGTTGTCATTAAGCATGTTTGTTCGTAACAATTTGTTTATTTCTCAAATAAAAGAATTAAATTATTGGCCAAATCACAAAAAGTAAAACTTTTTTTTTTTTTTTTTTTTCTTTTTGGGTTAGATGGATTATTTTTGTAGTAGGATACATCTATATGTATATATATTAAATGCAACATAAATAAAATACACAAGAAAGGTAAGAATGGTATGTAATGAGTGCGGACGCAATTTTTTCCTCTTTCTTTATAACTTTGTAAATTATGACTATGGCCCTACAAATCATAAACACATCATATCCATCATAAAACATTGATTTATACTTTTCAACCCTATCAATTACAACCCTAATGTGAAATATATATATATATATATATCTTCCAATTTTCAGAATTCCCAACTTTTTGCATAGTACAGAAGTTTCTTTAATTTTATAATAAAATTTTTATGATATCTGAGTGTAAGAATTGGAGTAGAGGGATTCATGTTGCAGTAATTGAATTGAAAGTTATGTTTAGTGATAGTGAGGTTGTGTGTGTGTGTGTGTGTGTGTTTGAGGGTGAGGCGATGGAGTTTCCGTTAAAAGTGATATTGGGTGTTAGTCTACTGAGTTAGGTGTGAGTGGAAAAATTCTGTTTACCCTTTTTGCTTTATTATTTATTTATTTATTTATTTAAATATAATATTAAATTTTTTTTGAATTTTAAATTATATAGAATTCCCGCCTAAAAATGTCCAAATGGAAAACTTCATGTTTAGTGGGCCCTACCTTATTTATGGGCCTATTTTTGTAGCCCTAAACTAACATCTTCACCCTGGACCTCTGGCCTCATTTAAAGCCCAATTACGTTCTTTCCTCTCTTCTTCTTTCTTTAGGCTCATGCATAACTTTCATATATGTATAATCTTTATTTATATTCAACATTATCCTTTCAATAATTTGAAAAGAAAACAAATTATATTGAGAGTTCCTATGTCAAAAGACCTAAGCCTATATAAATATCCCTAATCTTTTACGGCATCTTATAAATAGTTCTGTTTAACTTTCTTTAAAGTACGTGATATACATTCTTCATACGAAAAACTTAACCTTACTTCTCTTGTTCTTTACTCTTTATACTACTAACTTAACATTCAAACTATTTATGACAATATCGATAAATTTCGTGACTTACATAAATATTCATTCATATATATCGATATTTATTGATATATTCACAGATATATTTTATAAAATTGAAATATTGATATCGATATATTTTAACCTTGAAACTTAATTGATATTAAATAGACATAGATTTAATTGATATAAAGAAAAAAAATCATAATTTTCTTTTTTTTTTATAGAAAAACAAATTTAGAAAGTGCCAAAAATTCTAAAATGGTTACATAACTATTCCACCTCCTACTTCTATTGGAAATATATATAATAGTTATTTCTTTTTGGTTTATATAAAAGCATAGTCTCCATCATTCAACAACTATGATAAAGGTTTTAAATTATGAGGTGTATTACTTGTATTATTTGTTTTTCTTTCCCCCCAAAAAAAAAAATAATAATAATAATAGTTTGGTGAATGAAAGAATGACACAAATTTTGTCAGGACATTGGAATGTTAAATGATTGAATCAAAAAAGATTTGGATGTCTTAATGAGTTGGTCAAAACAATATGTCATTATGCACTCCACAATGTTGGGATTTTCTTTTTCTCAATTCTTTCCCACTTTCTACTTTTCTATTTATTTTCTCTCTTCAGTAAAAAGAAAAAAAAAAAAAAAGAAAGAAAGAAAGAAAAGAAAATACAAATATGAGAATATAGTTGAATTCTAATGTTTCTATTTTCATTTTTGAATGGAAAACAATATATATAATTAAATGGGGTCTTTTCAATGATATAACAAATCAGCAAATTAATTACACTCTGTAGAACAATTTCAAAAATCGAAAAAACCCACATGTCCACAATGCGAAATATCAAAAATACCCCAATAAACGCGCGATTAATTGTTTGCGTGCGCCCGATTAATGTTAATAGACGATTATTAGACGCCATTATGTAGAATAATATATAATTGATACAAGATCTTGTAAGTTAAAAAAATATGTAAACGATAAAAAAATAAACGCTAAAGAATAACGAGACTTTAGATATAAACGATCGTGTAGATTATCTTTAACAATTATCTTTAACGATTATCTCATATGTGCTTCTGATCAAGTATGAAAGTATAAACGATCCAAAACGATCATCATACACGATCTTGTACATAACCATATATATAAACAATAAAGTAATAAATAGAAAAAGATGGCAAAAAAGTTGGACATAGACGATCATGTAGAGTAGCTTCAATGATCGTATATGTAAGTATAAACGATCATTCAGAGAAACTAGCTCCAATAACTCATAATTACAAAAATGTCATTAAAATCAAGGGGCGATAAAAAAGTGAAGGAACTTGCTCAGACTTTTTATCTTCTTCACTACTTTTTCGTCCATCATCTTCCTCGCCAATCGTTTATATCCACGTAACTACTTCAATAGAACTGTCTTTATCTATCACGATCTGTCTCGCATACAAATAGTTCTGAATCTATATTCATTTCGATCTATCTATATTTATCACGATCTATCATGCATACAAAAATGTCTATTTCTATATTCATTATATATATATTTCATTGTATATATAGATATCTATCACATAATAAGAGAATAAAATGTACTAAACAATAAAAATAAACACAATGCAAAAAATAAATAAATCATCGTGCAAAAAAGATAATAAATACTAAACAATCATTTAACAACAATAGACGATCGTATAAAATAAATTAATTGTATAGAATAAATTAGACGATCTTAAAGTTCTAAACGAAAAAAAAACTTTAAATTCTTACAAACAACAACAATAAAAAGGAAAAAAAAAATGACATTCATAGTGAAATATAAATTTTTAGTTCGACGTAAACAATCATCAAAATCTTCAACGATCTTTATAACGAAATACAAGATGTCTTACATTAATACCTACATATTCTAAACATTTTATCTTGACGCCGAAATATGTAATTTTGAACGAAATTTTATAATCAACTAAATAGTTCAAACAAAACACAATATTTAGAATACTCACTGTAACCAAAATTATTGAGACGATATTAACAAAGCAATATAGACGATCTTAATTGTCCAAGATGACAAGAAGAGAAATGATGTTATTGAAGATGATGAATATGAGAGCAAATGTTGTAAAAGAATGATCAAGATGAAAGATATATAAAAGACGAGACGAATAACTAGGAAACGACGATTGTAAAAAAATCGAGAAGAAGAAGAATTATCAAATTTGAAAGATCGTTATAAAAAAATAAAAACAAATAAGGAATTCTAAAAAATAATTTATGTAATAAGGGCCATAAATAATTTACATGGTGTTATATCCATGAAAATTTCTCTAATTAAAATGTTTTTAACTTTCAATTATTGTACTTTTGACCAACTTTGAATGGGAAATTGAGTTGTTTATGACACAATGAAGCATTATTGCAAGAGAAATTTGTCTAGAAACTGTCCACTCACAAACACACAATGAATTAATTACACACAAAATATTATTAATGTAAAATTTATTTTTGATTTGTCATCTACCTTCTTCAATTTGGAGTTACATCAATCATGCTTCATTTTCTCAATTCAACATTTAATTTCTACTATTCTAGGACTTCTGAATTAATTTTAAATTATGGTATTTGTGAGTCTTTCAGTTTTATCTTTCTTTTAATAATAAAAGAATAAATTTCAAACAATTTTTTATTTTTTTATTTTTTATTTTAAAGAGATGGAAAACAAATTTGAATGGTGGATGATAAGTTAAATAAAGGAAACCCTAATCATCTTTTAAAATTTAAACATGTAATAATTAAATTCATTTATATTGTGTTGTTTTACAACTGGACAATGTCAAACTAATAACAAACAAATAAAATGATATTATCTTTGACGGATTGGTTTATTTTATTTAGGTTGAAGGTTTTTAATTTGTATACTCTCACTTCTCATAAAGTTATATAGAGAATAATACTCTCACATTCTTTCAAATTTTTTCATAATTTTAGCGGATAAATGTTCAAAGAAAATGTTTGGCAATCAAATTTAGCCATCTCATCCCAATCAAATCTCATTGTGCCCCTTAATCGTCTTCACTTGTAAGCTTGAAATATTAAGAAAGAACCAACTAGTGGAAATCAATATTAAATGAGGACATAACGATGCAAGGGTTGAACACAAAAACTCCCTTAATCGTTTCCTCTCATACTAAATCTTAAAGCACCAATTCAATCAAAAAGCTTAAACTAATCGGTGAAGGAAAAATATTTGATATAATATATGACATTAAATGATACCACACAATTTGGTTATAATCACAAAAACAAAATCAATGGTAAATTAAATAATACCACATGGTCAAGTACGTGATTGATAATTAAGCCGCCCAATGATTGCACCTAAAATTGTAAATTGGATTGTGTCAAGTAAATTAAGACGAAGTTGTTCGAGGCTATGGTCCAACCCAATTCAATCTCGTGATTAAAAAATATTGGCTCTAAATATAGAATGTACTCTACAATTTTGAGGGGTATAAAAAACTTCAATCCTAAAGATCTCAGCTCTTAAGCTCTAAAGTTATGAAAACTTAAGCTCTTAAGCTTTGAACTACTTGGGTTTGAAGCTTTCAAGGTTTGAAGAACTAAACATCTAAAGTTTCAAGTTCTGAAGATTTGAAAACTAAAGATTCAGAGACTAAAACTTCTTTTAAGTTGTTGAAGACGTTGAAAACTAAAACTCCTCCAAGAAGATTTGGAAACTCAAACTTTTCTTTAATTTTTGAGAAAGAACATTAAGAAATATATACTAGAGATTATATCTACTATACTGTAACTAATACACATACGAAATTCATTTCAACAAATTAAAGTTTCTATAAAAATTTCACGAATCAATATAGCTTCAAAGTTTTGAATAAAATGTGGTTCATACACCAATAATAACAATGGAGGAAAATCAAGTTACCCTTAACAACTGTCCAATAGTATCCATTTTTACCATATATATTTTCAATGTCATTGAAGTGCACCAGACATATATATCATTGTTGCAATTGTGGTTAAACTTAAAAGAGGAGAGTCGTTGTAATTAATGATAAGTTTTTGTTCGATGAATTAATTAAGAGTTAAAATTAAAATTGTATTCAATCTAACATAATGTAAAAGATTTTGTCTTAGCTACAAGATCCAGTGAACTATAGCAAATGAATAAAAGTGCACCGAATTAAATGAAGAAGGCAATCAACATGAGAAGACCCTATCTTAGCTTAGGTTGTTGAGGAGTTTCCCTATTCACCATATATTTTTTCATGCTTTCACACCTCACCAATGTAATTAGATAATTAGATTATTGTCCTCAATTAACAAATTAGTTTAATCCAAGAAGATGAGAAACATGCTTGTTCTACAAATTATCTTAATTGTAGTAAGATGTAGTGTAAAGACCCAACTCCTTATACTAAGTTGAAGTCATTACTACTTAAAAAGAACATGTAAGTTTGTAAAGTTTTGAAAATAGAATAAGTTAAAATCTCAAGTTTTCAAATAACATAAAATATTTAACAAAGAAAATGTGAAATAAGCGTAAAACGAAGTCCTAACTCGGGCCCTATCTACCTTTAACGAAATAAAATAACCAATAAAATAAACGAAAAACTGAAATGCAATACTAAAATCCAATTTTGACACAAGCGGAAGCAAGCGTGTCCCTATGGCCCACCACGATTACTTCTGGTCACTCGACAGCTTGCCCTTGTTCCTACCTCTGCCTCTGCCTCTGCCTGAAAAAAATGGAAATGGAAAGAGTGAGCATAAAAATACTCAGTAAGGGACCCCCTACTAGCCGCACTAGGTGCCTGTCAACTCCTTATTAGAGCCCTGAAAGTGGTACCCCTGAATTGGCATGTCCCCAAACACGTGCAACATGTGCCCCCGTAGGGACAAGCTGGTCCTTGATAATTCCCAAGGGAATACCTAAGACGCTCGGGCTGTGAGCGGTCCCGTCGGATCACTCACATCATGTCTATGTCAATGTCAATGTCAGACTGGTAATCTCGTCAGACTACGCAGTCATAAGTGTGAGCCACCCCGTCGGGTCTCTCCATCATGTCTGTGTCATAAAGGTGGTGATCCCGAAGGACACCCATGTGGGTACGACTCTAATAAGAAGCTAACATACACCCTACACATCGCATGTACGCGACATCTCATCAATCATATCATAACTTGTCATGCATAACATAGTTCCATCAATTCATGCCATAACATATCAACCAGAACGTACCCACCCTAACACATCATATCCGTCATCCTCAACTACTACTATGTCTCTAGAACGAAGACAGTAGCATCGACATATTATTTACGCTAGCCATGAAATCAAATCAGCAGGCAAAAAATGGCCAATCCATCTTTCTCGCTCTCTCTACACTCCCAAGATGGGTACTTAGCCATCATCAATACGTAACCATAAATTCAAACATGCAGTTCCTTTGATGTAAAACGAAGGTCTAGTAGGAGAATCTCTTACCTGGAGATTACTCGACAAGTCCTAGCAGTAACAACACGCTCCCCCAAGCGGCGAAAGTCCTAAAGGATCAAAAGTCCACAATTTAGTAATTTACCCTCAAGGGAATTTGGTCCAAAACTTACTTGAGGTGGCTTACCCAAGATCAAAGTCGGGCTCGGTTTGGACTTAGTTGGACAAGTTCCTAGCTCTGCTTCCAATTAACTAAGTCAATTTAATCCAACAACCAAATTAGTTAGGGTCAAAATAATCTTAGTTGGATAGGTTAAAATCAAAATCAACCTACCGAGGCTTACCGAAAAAATGTGAGTCAGAACGGGGCTAAAAGGGAGTTGGGCGGCTCAATTGGCTCGGCTGGAGACGCAAAATCAATGATGACTCGACTGGAGGATTCGGCTCACGGATACTGGCGCAGGCGTAGACGCGGCTTGCAGCAGGAGGCGCGCAGCTCACTCGGCGTGCGGCTAGGCTACAGGGCAGGCGCGGGTCGCGGGTGGCTCGACGTGAAAGGGCGGCTCGGGTTGTGAGGGAGAGGCGCGGGTCGGGTTGACTTTGGACGGGCGAGGGCAGAGACGGAGCGCGGGTCGCGTCTTCGGGTTCAGGCGAGGGCAGAGACGGAGCGCGGCCGCTCGGTGACGCTTCCAGACGGGGAGGAGACGCGGAGACGGAGCAGCGAAGGTCAGCGACTTGAGGCGCGGTCGACGGAGCGGCGATGGTCGGGCTGGGGTTTTCAGTTTGCAGGGAACGAACGGCTGGCGACGCGGAGGTGGGGCGGCGATCGACGACGGCGGCAGCCTAGGGTTTTTCAAGAAGGGAGTTTTCCTTTTCTTTTTTTTTCTTTTTTTTCTTTCTCCAAAAGTGTGATGATGGCTTGCACGGGTCCCCAAGGCTTCTTTTTAAGGAAAAAATAATAATAAGTTTGGTATTATTCTCCTCTTCTTTTTCTCTAATTTAACCAACTAGATCACTTAAATCTCCCTTTAAATTCAAATACCCTTTCAAAAATAAAAAAAACTTCACAAATAAATATTTTATCCTTAAACCTCATTCACTACGTATCCAAACACATAAAAAACTAAGGCCAACCAAAAAAATCATTAATTCCAAACATTTAGACAATTCGATATTTTTCAAATATCTGGTACTTCCACATTAAATAACACCCAAAATTCCAAATTTACCCTTAAGCTAATAAAACTAAGTTCCCGGATTTTGGGGCGTTACATGTAGGGTGTGCTAGGTAAAGTAATTACTTTTAAGTACCTAGTTAATGGTACAATTAATTCAATCCTAAGTTGGTCAGATCAAATGCAAATCTAATTCAAGTAGCAAGTTAAACTGACTTATTACTTCTTGAAATAAACATAAATAAATGTCACAAATTGCATATTTAAACAAAGCGATAACGGCCATACATCCATGAGTATACAATAATGTGGTTTAATCTCATCAAAAACTGAATTGAATAAACACTACAATGTAAGGTTTGGTTTAGAAACTCACAAATACATGAATAAGGGAAAGATTTCTAAAAACTCAAGCTAGAAACGAATACTTTAGTACACATCGTCGACATGTTAATCAATAGGAAATGATTTAGGATCATAAACAAAACAAAAGAACTCAAAATTAACTTTTATAATATCGCGATGGTTCTATGACAACACTGGACAAAGATCATGTTTGTTTCATCTTTGGAGTGTTGTGACGCTTTAACGTGGCGTTGCAGTGCTGTCAAGGGCAGTGGATAATTACCACTTCTTCTATCTTTGACCCTACTAGTTAATTCCATTTGACTTTGTTTTCGCCTATTTTAGATCCATTTTGTCGTAGCTAAATAGAAACATAAAATTATAGAATAATTTCAAATTAAGTGAGATTAAATAGCATATTTTCAATGCTATCAAATAACTCCAACTTAATTCTTGATTGTTCCAAGTAAGGTAGAATGAGCCCCGCCGTAATACACAATTGTTATGCTTACTCAAATTCTATGGTTCATTACTTAATTAAGGCTCAACAGTCAACAGAAAATTAACTTGCAATCAACATTGCAACTCTTAATCATTCATTGAAGCACTAGTTAAAATTGATTCTAAGCTTATTCATGCACGAATGAATTCGAAGTTCTTCTAATTGGGTCTAGCAGCTCGAAATAGTTTTAAATGACTCAATCCATCATCCCCACACTAACTATCAATTATATATTAAAAGAACTCGATCTAAGCGATAATATTACAATCGAGGTGCCTAGAATCAAATTCTAATTAAAGGTGTCCTAAACTTGCATTTATTTTAACTAGGGTATTAGCTTTCACGCTTAACTGTAGGGACTCGTACCACTTTTTCTTGCAATGCCCTAACTGATCATAAAGGAGATAGGCCTCTTCACCTCTAGCCATGCATATCATTACAAAAAAAAAAAAAAATTCTCTTTGTGATATTTTTTATTTAAAGCACAACAACTGATTTTGATCAGAACATTAGACGTACCGTATCCCTAACTTAATTGCTAACATTATCTCCAATGTGATAAATATACAAGAAAAGCAAAGAACAAATTAAAGAGAAATAGAAAACTTCTAAAAAATTAGGCACAAAAAAATCAAAAGTATGTCTCAACGAAGAAAAAATCTCTTCACCTTCTCACACAAATAAAAATATAAAACTAAAAAAGATAGGAAGAATTAGTTCAAATAAAATGAAAATAACCGACAAGAAAACCATGTTAAAATGTAATAAGAATCTTGACTGCCTCCAAATAGTGTAATTTAATTTTTTAAGATTGTTATGCTCGATCATAGTTGGCTGCATCATCCATATTCGTCACTAGCCATCAAGTGTTTGTCCTCCAACCCCCAATTTAGAAGGGGTCACTATCCTATACAAGACAAACACTAATACAAGAAGGATTAGTGCTAGTGTATCAGATATTATATGAAAAAATGTTCAATTTTACCCCGCTGTTCAATTTCAAGAGATCCTTTGTCTACATCAATCACAACTTTCGATGTCTTTAAGAAGAACTTTCCAAATAGAATAGATAGATTTGAGGGAGGGAAAGAAACATTCATGCCAATGATTTTTTTTCATAATTTGTATTTGTATGGCCAAAGAGTGGAGAATTTGGCGGTTAAATTTAGTCTAGGTTGTACCTAATAATAATTCTTATCAAAGGAAAATGAAGATGCTTGTTGAGAATATCTTTTTTCTAAACATAGTGTTGAAAATTGTGAAACAAACAAGGTTTTTGCATGCATATATCAAATTATCATGCAAAAAAATCTCAAATCAAATGATTTGTTTAGAAGTTGTTTAGTCGGAGGAGTTTGTGTACTCTTGACACCCACAATAGAAGAAGTTAATAAAATATAACATGATTTAGTCATTGGTAGTAGAACTCATGAGTTTTTTAGGTTAAACAAAAAATGAAGTTCACTACAATCGACAACTTCTACTTTTCGATTCTTAAGTTAGAACAAGGCCCATTCATTTATTTATTTATTTTTGGTATAATTTGATAAAATTGAAAATTCAAATTAAAAATTGAGAGCAAAGTATGAAGTTGAAACGTAAAGAAAAAGAAAGGAAAAAAAAAAAAGAAAAAAAGAAGTTTGTTTTTTCCAAAAGATAATAATAGAAAAATAGAGAAGAGGCAAAAGTAAGTTTAGAGGTGGCGGTGAGTAGAATTGGGGGTTTCTTCATTTCAATCGTCTGAGGTGTTCTACAGCTCATAATATCAGAAAGATAAGATAGAAAGGTAATTTTGTTGATTATATAATAAAGTATTTATTTGCCTCTTAAATCATAATTTTCTTTCTTTCTTTTTTGTTTCATCTCACTACTTTATAAATTTTCAAAATATTTCTTTAAGTCCTTAAATTTGTATTATTTTTCCATTTAACTAAAATTTCATCTACCTCCAAATATTTTTTAAATATTTTTTTCCCTTTCAAATTTCTACTTTTTTAACCACTTGGATTTTAAAATACAATTATTTTTAATTTATTTTTTGACAAAATTAATAGCATATATATAGAGTTTTGAGTAAGTGTATCATGACTATAATTCAAATTACATAAGTTAGAGATAATAATTTGTTAAATAACAAATTAAAAAGAAAACAAGTCTATAAAATAAAAAATTTATTTTGAATGACTCGACCCTTAAAAATATTTACAAATATAGAAAAAATTTATAGTATTTTGAAATAGTTATTTTTCTTTAAAAAAAGTTAATAGAGTTTAAAATAAATATTCTAAAAGTTTAAAAACTAAAATAGAAATCATATTAGACTGTAAATATACATTTGGAATATTTAAAATGAGTTTTTTTTTATAAATATAATAAATCGACAAAATATTTACGCTATATAGAATAATTTCGAAAACGAAAAAAAGCTCACATGCATACAATGAAAGATACAAAAAATGTCTTAATTAACACACGAATAATTGACCATACTCACAAATGTAATTCTTTTTCTAAACAATCATAATACCCGATCGTGAAGGGAAATGATATACGATCGCGTACTAACTCTACACGATCTTAGTTCAAGATCAATATTGTTTAAATTTGGTACGCAATTGTGTACCAAGATCTAAACGATTTTTGTTCAAAGATCGTGTACCAAAATCTTTTATATTTGGTACACGATCTTGTATCAATATTGTTTAGATTTGGTACACGATTGTGTACTAATGTTTAAATGCTCGTGTACAAAATCTAAACGGTCTTGGTTCAAGATTGTATAACAAGATTTTTTATATTTGGTATATGATCTTGAACTAAGTTTGTTTATTTATAGTATACAATCGTTTAGATCTAGAAGAGGAAATATATGAGAGATGACGAAATCGTTTATCAAGTGGGAATTTGAAGAAGAGAAAAAAGAAAGATGTAAAAGAAAGAATAATAGATTTCAGCAATCGGGAGAAGAAGAAGATAGAAAGGAAGAAGGAAGAAATGAAAGTCGTAGAAATTCAAAAGCGGCAAGAGCAAACCTGAAATATTTTAAAAAATGGCATGCTTCATTGAGTTTTTTGATTTTGTTACACAGTCCATAAACATTTGATCTGTAACGACCCAACTCTTTATACTAAGCTGAGGTCGTTACTAAAAAGAAACAATGACAAGAGACACCTTTTTGAAACGAGGGAAGACTAAATTTTCATTAAAAAAAGGAATATTAAAACACTGAAACATAAACGCGGAAGCAAAACTGAGTCCCCATATGGCATGTCACGGATCCTTCTCTGTCGCTCGCCAGCTTTCCTCTACCTTTACCTTCGCCTGAAATGTTAAACATAGAAAGAGTGAGTATAAACATATACTCAGTAAGGGACCTACTACTAGTCCCACTAGGTGTCTGTTAACTTCCCATTAGAGTCCTGAAAATGGTACCCAATCTCTGGCACGTTCCCGAACACGTGCAACATGCGCTCCCGTAGGAACGAAAATCTGGTCTTCGGTGTCCCGGGGGAGCACCTAGGACATGCTGGTCTGTAGTGAACCCGGGGGTAACACTAAGACAATCGGGATGCGAGGACCCCGTCGAATCACTCGAATCATATCTATATACATGCTGGACTGGCGTCCCGTCGAACCACACAGTCCTAAATAGGTGGTGATCCCGAAGGACACCCATGCAGGTACGACTCTAATAGACAAAGTTAACAGAACACCCTATCCATAGCATGTAGCATAACATAACATCATAACATGGCATGAGTATTAATCTTAACGTCCTTAATCATGTGATTAATATATCATGCATTAACAATCATCAACATCAATCTATCAGTCCTTAACATAACATCAGTCATCATCATCAACCATCAACATAATAATCTCAGTCATCATCATCAACATCAACTATCATCATCAATCATCAACATAATAATCTCAGTCATCATCATCAACATCAACTATCATCATAATCTCAGTATAATCATTATCATCAACTGTGCATCTTAGCTACCATCAATGCATAATCATAATTACATGCGGTCTCTTAAATTCAGTTCGAAGGTCTAGTAGGAGAATCTCTTACCTGGAGATGTAGTTCCTAGTTGACAGTAAAAATCCTCCAATTAACTTGATCCTAATCATAAAAGGAACACTTAGTATCTTAATTAAATGAAATTAGCAATTGGCTAACATCCAAAAATCCTCCCAAATTAATTAACTTTCTAAAAAAAGGAGGTTGAAACCAATTCAATCTTGATTGGGAAAAATCCAAGATTTAGATCTTAAAAAGTTTAGCCAATTGAACCTTTAAAGAAACCTCAAATAGATCCAAAATAAATTAATAAAATATTAATTTAATTTCATTGACTTACCAAGGTTACTCAAATGAAGGTTGAAAAATTCTCTTATCCTTGATGGAAAAATTCATCACTTTAAATCCTCAAGCTTCCAATGAGGCGGCGACAGCAGAGGGTTATCTTAGAGAAGAAGATAAAGAATCTTTTTTCTTTTTCCTTTATTTCCATCTTAAGCATTCCAATGCTATTTATAGACTCACATAATAACAATAATAATAATTATTATTATTATTTCCTTTTCCTTTTCCTTTTAGGATATATATATAATACCAAAAAATATACATATATCTTTATTCCCATTATCTTTCCTAAATCAATGCCTTAATCTTAGGCATTTATAACTATTAGTAATAATAATAATACTTCTTTATTATTATTATTTTTCTCTCACCAAAATCTACAATAAATATATATTTATTTAAACCATTATTCTCTCTTGCAAATAAATATATATCTTTTTTGTCCAATCAAATCAACCATCTCTCTCCTTATGGATTATCTTCTTTTCCAAACAAATATAATTATATTCCATCATATAATTAACTTCACTTTTCCATATTATTAATTAAATATATATATCTATATATATATACTCAATTAATTACAATTCCACCAAAACTAATTTTTTCCCTCCAAAATCTCAAATTAACTTAAGTCCTCAATTAATTTAATCAATCAAATCTTTTCCAATAAATCACTTATAACTTCCACAACATGAATTGTCTTAAACCAACCATAACAACTTCACTCCATAATCAAGATTTATCTTTCTGCAGAATAATTAATTATCATCCACAATAATTAATTATTATTTACCTTTCTTCCAAAATAATTAATTATCTTCTACAATAATTTATCTTTCTCCAAAATAATTAATTATCTTCCACAACAATTAATTATTATTTATCTTCCTCCAAAATAATTAATTATCTTCCACAATAATTAATTATTGTTTATCTTTCTCCAAAGTAATTATCCTTTTACAAAAAATTAATTATTGTTTATCTTTCTCCAAAGTAATTAATTATCCTTTTACAAATAATTATATTTTCCCAAAATATAATTATTTTACTTTTTCTCTTTTAATAAATATCCTTTCCCCAAAATACAACTATCTTTTCCTTAAATAATTATATTTCAACAAATATAATTATCGTTTCCTTTAACATAATAATTATATATATATATTTCCACATATACATATAATTATTCAATCTCCAACAAACTTTCCACCCCACAATTTAATTAAATAACATCCATAATTATTTAATTAAATTCAACTTCAACAACACTAAAAATCCACAACTTTACTTAATTCTCTTAACCTACCATTTAAACAAAAACTTAACAAACACCACGTGCCAAAACCTCTAATTAATTAAATATTCATCCAAGAAATATTTAATTAATTTCAATTCCCACCTAAAACAAATAATTCTCATTAAATGGATTCAAAATAATGCCCAATAAATTATCTTAATTTTTGGGGCGTTACATGATCGTTTTGTTATATTTATGAAAAATAACCAATTTAAAAACTAAAAAAATTACCTCAAGAAAAAAAAGCCAAAAAATTAAAAACTTTATAAACCAAAATGAGAAATTAAACCTAGAAATTAGCTTCTAGAATTTGGCTCCAACTTGAAGTGACTCTTATAATTGAGAACAAAACGTCATCCATCATATCAAATCAAATTGAGGAACTAACAAATTTTCCTTTGAAAAAAATAAAAAGAAAAAGCTTGAGGAGCCAATGAAATCATGGTTTTTATTTTTTTTAAAAAAATGATATAAATATTTTATTAAAGATTCATATCCCTTTGATCCAATGGCCACTTATTTTTGTTTACAATAATCTTACAATTACTTTGGAAGATATTTTCTATCTTTTTTACTTTTGCTTCTCTTTTACTCTTATCTTTTACTATTGAAACACACAAAATTATTCCATTTGTAATTTTGAATCCAAATTAAACAATTTTTTTCTGTAGAAAAAACGTAGTTTATTTGGTTTTTATATTTCTTTTATGACCTATATATCTAATTGATTTTAACTTTCAACTTTGAAAATTAAACATTACTTATTCACTATAATTCAAACTAAGTTTTGAAACTTACGGTAAAAAACACTTTTTTTTTTTGACAATTTTGTTATTATTTGTTTAGAGTTTAGCTAAAACTTAACAAAGATAAAAATTGTTGTAAATAATTTTGCTCAATTGGCGCATTGTTGCTTTTATATTATTAACTTTGAAATTCGAGTTTCGATTTCCTTACCTATGTATCTTTACAAAAAAAAAAAAAAAAAATTGTGAGAAGACAGATACCAATGGTTGAAAATATAAAAACGAAATCAATTATTTGTGTGGTTAGTTATTTAGTATTTATCTTCATTTTTAATAACGTTTAAATGAAGATAGTTCAACTAATAGTTTAATCTATCTCGTTTACGTATTATAAAAAAATGTTAAGAATAATGTGAACTAAACAAATAGGTAATGGTAATGTATGTTGAAATAAAAGTTATATGTTTAAAATAATTTAAAAGTAGAAAATTGGGAACATTTGAACTCTCAAATAAAATGCTATTACCTAAAATGCTTTATTTATTTATTAGTTATGTTCTTAAAAAATAAAAGTGTACAGTAGCTTAAATTTGTAGAGTATAATAAAACTTTACAAATCATCCCACCATGAGGATTAAAAAAATAAAAATAGTTGGGTTATTTGGAATAAAAATATGAAGAGAAAAAAAAAAGAAAAAAGAGTGTGATAGGTGAGCAAAGTGGACATCGTCAGAAGAACAAAGAATGGGAATTGTCAGAAAAGATAAAATAAAAAGAAACATCTACTTGGCTTTCACGTTCATTAGTGGGCTTACGTTGATTCCTTTATTTAATTACCAAACCTAAAACAAAATTCCTTATTATTGCTTTCTAATTTCTAATCATACACTCACCAACATTATTGTTTCTTTTCTTCTTTTAATTACCAAACCTAAAAAAAAAAAGAAACAATAACGAAGATATGAAAGTTTTTATTTTACCCAAATTTTCGCTTCTATAAATATTCTTTTAAATTAATTAATACGACTAAAATTCTAAAACTAAATTTCAAATTTTAAAACAAAGTTACCATATATTATTATTTTGTATTATATTACTAATTATTATTTTTGTGAATTTTTCTATGATAAATAATAAAAATATCCACTTCTCATCAACCTATGCAAATTTAATACTACATTAATCTTTAATACTTAATTGGTAAAACATTATTTATCATTTTGATAATTTTGTGAAGTATGTTTAACATTCAAAAATCTTTGAAAAAAATCATCACATAACCCAAGCTTATCCTCAAACAAAAATAATCGATGTCACAAAATTGAAAAATAAATTATTCTAGATGACAAAACTTGTGAAATTGTTTATTATAATACAACAAAATATCAAAATAATCCATATCTAGAATGGAAAAGTGTCTCGCGTTAACACGCCAATGTTATTGCTAAAGCGAACGACATGTGATGAGATAAGCTTGTCCTGTCCTGGAGTGATAGATATGGGGATCTTCCCATTTTTTATAATATATCTATCCAACTCCAAGTTCTTGGAGTGCTGTCGTCTCCTAGGAGTAGGAGCAGTAGGTTGAGAGGCATTTAGAAAAACAAAATAATTTCAAAAACATAACCAAAATACTTATGCATAAATAATTGTTTATGTAAGGGTGACTAACCAAATGTGTCGCCAACCGATGACATGCCTGAAATGGTATTGAACTCTTCAACATTAAAATCGAATAGATCATCGCTCTCATTAAAACTAACGAGAAATCGAGACATAGTACTTGTGGATATATAAACCAAAATTAATTAAACATATAAGAGTATGCGAAACTGAATATGTAAAAAAAAACGAAAAAACTAGGAATAAGTGATTCGTCAGTTATTATTCTTCGTCATTGCTTGATCCGCTTTGAACGGATAATTGTTCATCATCATCGTTTATAAAGTCTAACAAACAACTCGTGTTCACAAATAATAAACTAAGACTATCATAATTGCAGGATATCCACAATACATCAATAAAAAGTTTCAAATTCTTCAATTTCATTGATATCATACATTTAAAATTTTCATCAATATCACAATTTCAATAATAATCATTCTCTAGCATATTACAATTGTTAAAATTTTATTCACACGTAGAATTTGGTTATTAAACAATTAAATATACATTATAGTTAAAAAAAACTCTAACAATTTCAATTTACAATTTAAATTATAAAGATATTTACTTATTCAATTTACTAAATTTTATAAATTCTACGATATACATTATTCCCCAATATACACATACAATATTTATACAATATACATTATTCCCTAACACACACATACAAAATTTATACAATATACAATATATAATTTATATATACAATCTAATATATAATTTTGAGAAACGCAAAAAAGAACAAAATACACTATTTTTATCGGTAGAGATGACAAACCAATTAGATGATGACATAAGGATGGTGGGCGGCTGTCGGCGATGGCGGTGGACACAAAAGCGGCGAACGATAGTGGACGGCGACCCCTCTCCTCTCTTTTCTTTCTTTCTTTTTTCTATTTTCTCCTCTTCGCGTGCCTTTGTGTTATGTGAATAGAACTAAAATGAGAGGGGATCTCCCAACGCAGCTCAAAAACGTCTGGAGAACACCCCATTCGCGATGTCGTCACTTATGGCGTCACGAGAAGTCTAGCAAAAAGTGGTCAAAATATCACACATCTCGCGACGTTACCTACCCTAAGTCGACAGAGGTGCAACCTCTCACGATGCCATACAATTTGGCGTCATCATATGGTTGTTATAATATTTTAAATGTCCAACCTTTGCCGACGCAGTTAAAGCAATGTTAGCAAAAGGTCGACCTCTCACAACGTCTTGCATGCAACGTCGGGAGTTATTTAGACAACAGCGACGCATACATGCATAGGTTAGTGAAAATTCTATATTATTATTTAAATTAAACATTTTCGTAACATCTCCTTGTTCGACGTCGTGGAAGCCGCAACCTCGATCAATGTTGTTTGTGCGATGTCGCTAGACCTACATACTGTCGACACCTTCTTCATGTCGTTGTGAAAAATTCTTCTTACAACATTTCTTTTCCCGACACCTCTTTCGACTTCGGCATACCTCTGATTTTTTGTAGTGCCGACGCGATTAGTAAAGCGTAGAGAATAGGGCGTCTACTCCCAACGTTTCATTCATGGTGTCGGGGGAAAGAGAATTATTATTTAATTGTTTCCTTTTCTTCTGACGCTATAATTGTTTCCGGGCATAAACAACAAATTCCTAATGAATATATGCATGACGTCGGAGAAAATAAAATTATTATTTAATTATCTTCTTTTTCTCGACGCGTTAAATGTTCACGTTAGGAATAGTTGCACCAATCCCGACGTGTAATATACAATTTATACATACAATCTAATATATATATTTTTCAGAAACGCAAAAAAGAACAAAATACACTATTTTTATCGGTAGAGACGATGAACCAATTAGACGATGACACAAGGATGGTGGGCGGCTGTCGGCAATGGTGATGGACACAAAAGCGACAAACGACAGTGGACAACACCCCACTCCTCTTTTTTCTTTCTTTCTCTCTTTTTTTCTCTTCTCTTCGTGTGCCTTTGCGTTATGTGAATAGAACTAAAATGAGAGAGGATCTCCCGACGCAGCTCGAAAACGTCTGGAGAACACCCCACTCACGATGTCGTCACTTATGGCGTCACGAGAAGTTTGTCAAAAGCAGTAAAAAATGTCACACATCTCACAACGTTACCTACCCTACGTCGGCAGAGGTGCGACCTCCCACGACGCCATACAATTTGGCGTCGTGATATGGTTGTTATAATATTTTAAATGTTCAACCTTTACCGACGCAGTCACAGCAATGTCAGCAAAAGGTCGACCTCTCACAACGTCTTGCATGCAACGTCGAGAGTTATAATTCAGGCAACGACGACGCGTACGTGCATGGGATCGTGAAAAGTCTATATTATTATTTAAATTAAATATTTTCGTGACATCTTCTTGTCTGATGTCATGGAAGCCGCAACCTCAATCAACGTCGGCGTATGTGCTATTTCCCGATGTTTCTTATCCCAACGCTATAAAATGCGTTGGGATATCCCCATTTTCTTGTAGAGACACTTGTAATTCTTTGACACTCAAGTGAACATATCTTCTCAATTGAGTGTCGTAGCCACCTAGATGTAGAGTGATTGCATTGAACTTTATTTTGTGTTTTTTTAAAAAATAATCGAAGTGTCTTGTGTTATTATTCCTCTACACCATCTTTATTTTATTAACTACCTTGTTATAATGTTAGTCGAGACCATGAGTTTTTTCAAATGCTATAGATATATATTTTTGAAAAAATTTAAAATATTTTAAAATTTTTTTGGTTAATTTCCATAAATATAATAAAACACTAAAATATTTATAGCCCACGTAAAAAAAATCTAAAAACCCATTAAACTAGTAGAAATTTTTCATAAATTCCAGATTTTCTCCTGATATTAGAGACGATTTGTCACTTATCTTTCTTCTTCTTCTTTGCAGTTTATTCATCTTCTCTTCTAAATTTCTTTGACTATTTCTTCTTTTATTTTTATTCCAGATTTCTTCAGCTAGCTCCTCCATTCATCATCTTTTGGGTGAATAAAAAATACAAATTTCTTCAAAGATTTTCTTTCTTTATTTCTTTCTTCGTCTTTTTTTTTCTTTTTTACAAGTCATCTTCCAGAATATCGAAGTTGTTTTAATATCCATTTGATATGATCTAAATGATCGTTTGGATTTGAAGCATTTTCTACATGATCGTATATCATTTTGTAAACGATAGTATATCATTTCCTACACGATTTCCTATCATGATCGTTTAGAAGACGAATTACACAAAACATTTTTCTCATCATTAAAAAGAACTATACGAACATGTATCGTTTCCTACATAATCACGTATCATGATCATTTAGAAGAAGAATTATACACGCATGCATGTGACCAATTAATTGTGTGTTGATTTGACATTTTTGGTATTTCCTAGGGTAGATTTGTGGGTTTTTTTTTTAAAAAAATTATTTTATACATTGTAAATATTTTGATAACTTGTTATATTTTTGAAAAAAAAAACCCCAAATAATTTTATTTGAATAATTTTTTTTAAAAAAATGAAAAAGAATAATTTAAACTATTTAAAAAGGATTATAAAACCTACTACCAAATCGACCGGAAGGTAAAGAAAATATATAGGGAAAAGGGTTTATGGAGTTGAAATATAAGTATAAATTGATAGATATAGGGAAAGTATTAAAATGATTGAGAAAGAGAAAAATGGTATAATTTAGTATAATATTGTTTTATAATCAAGGTTGACAATTGTGTGTTTGGTGGCTATTCTAATTCTAATTCTAATTCTAATTCTATTATATTCCATTGTGTTTGTACCTTAACTGATTGGATTCCCACTCATCGCTTTCTTTGTTTTACATAAACACCCTTCCAATATTCCTTCAACCCCTCCTTTTAACGGACTCTACCGCCTTCACGGACATCCCCTAACCTCCACTTACTAATAATAATAATAATAATAACGAGTGTCAAGTGGGAGTGGGAATCCCAATCAATTCATAACCCATTGAGGATGAGGGAACATTAAATGGATGTTAGTTCCTCCTAATCATTCATAATTCTCATCCTGTGTGTCTACATTTTGTACAAACACCAACATCCTTATCATGTTTCATTTTTTTTATTACTATTATTTATTTTGGAACAATCATCTTTTCATTTTGATCCAATACCCATATTTAATTGCCACAAACATCAGGAACAGAGAACAAACATACCTCACTCTTTTATCCTTTTTCTTTTTCTTTTTTTAATTACCGTTTTTAATTATATACAGGACTAGAAAACAATAACTAATTGCTATCCAAACCTAAACTATGACTTCACTAATACGATCTAAAATTAATGAATTAGATAAATTGTTAGCCAAGAAAATAGTAATTTAATAAATTAAAGGCAGCAATGTAATGTATGATCCATTATTTAATTGAATCGAAGTCGTTGTATGTACAGTAGAACGAGTTAAGATATTATTGATATATGAAACAAATAATGTACCGAATTCACCCTCTTACAAAATAATAATAATAATAATAAATTAAATAGAAGGAGGAATAAGATGATGATATCATTAAAGAATATAATGGGAAATTGATCATCTGGATAAGAGAAACGTGGCAGTCAGCATGAGAACAATAAAATACTAATCACACATCATAAACTACAAATATATAAACAAATGGGAAGCCAAATATGAATTACTATTAATCCATTATCATAATTTCCCTTAAATAACTATTCTATATTTAATAATTAAATATACGACATATAAATATACCAAAGTCTATTATTAAAAAAAATTATTATTGATAAATTCTTATGATTTATTAGGGATAGATCCTAAAAAATTTTATAATGTTTGTAAAAGTTTTAAAAAATATTTTAAATCTATATATTTGATATATTTATAACTATCCAAAAAAAATATTCATAATGTACACACTTTGAGTGTATTAATCCAATAACTCAAATACATACTAAAAAGGTATCTTTTTACACTAATTTCTTTTACAAATGAATTAAAATTTAGGTTAGAAAAATTAACAAGATTCATGTTTTTATAGGATAGATAAACTGTTCGTTCAATTATATATATATATAAATAAATTTATTGAAGAAAATAAAATCAAATAGTGATAAATATAAGGATGAAAAAGGTAGTACCAAAAATTTCTATTAATCTTAAATATGCAATACTAATCCATATACTTTCAGTAAATTATATACTTATATATTTGAAAGTTAATCTTTCATCCAAATTGACTAATAATAAAATTTAATTTTTATGAAAAATTGAAAATAGAGGTTTGTTAAATGATAATAAGTTTTTTCTTTTTAAGATCGGGTGAGGTGTTTGACCCATTAACATATTGAAGTTAATAAATTTATATGCTTAGGATATAAAAAGTTGTAAAATAAGATTGATAGATAGATGTGGAAATAAAGAAATGAGGTAAGACGAAGTTATTTGATAATAAATATATATAAAAAAAAAAAAGTAAAGATACAGAAAAAGAATGAAGATTGTGGATTGAGGTAGAGGAGGAGTTGTCCATCTCCATAGTATTTAGAATATATATGACCAAAATAAGTATGAAAGGGAGTCATATGATATGATAGGAAGAGAGGAGGGGTTGGGGGGTGGGTGTATTATTATTAAGTATTATATATATATATATATATATATATATATATATATATATATATATATGCAGGAGAGCGGTGGGATAAAAGGGGTAGTGTTGTCTGAGGTATCAAAGGGGGAGGGGAATCCATGCCGAAATCACGTGAGCATAATGGGACAAATAGATATTCCACAAACCACAAACTCCACACACTGTCACACATTACTTAATAAACAAATGCAATTCCGACAGGGACATTACTACAAATTACATATATATTATACTGTCCCTAAATTCCCCTAATTGTTCGGATTCCCTCTATTTCCACATCTTCTTTTCTGCCCTCCAACTTCAAATTAAATATATAATGTTCTTCTATATACTTTTCTTTGGATTTAGGATGGAATTATCCTCTACCATCTATCATTGATAAATGCTAATAGAAAGTAACAAATGTTTATCTTTGACTATCACTTTTTCAATCATTTAAAATAATATCTTTTAAAACAAACGTGGAAAAAGAAAAAAAAGAAAAAAAAAAAAAGATTAGGAAGAAGAGGAAGATGTCGTGTTGTGTTTGTGGGTGAGGGCTACCTAATTATTAATGAAAAGGGGGATCTAAAAGGCATGAAGGAAAAATAAAGAAGGGGGTGGTGAATCGTGAGGAACAAGTAAGAACAAAACCCTAAACTTAAAACATTATTAGGAAGATGTATTGTCGTATGTACATTGCTAGCACGCCCCCTCATCGCACACCACACGCACTATGTTCCAATGCTTTGGACCACTCCCTTTTTCTCATCTTCTCTTTTCATTCATTTAATTCTCTATAAAATATTAAACAACAAAAGTAAATACCCATATCTCTTCCAAGTTTCTAACCAAAATTTCAAAGGATTTATGCACCAAATTTATCAAAGTTTAAAGGTAATAATAATGCTACATAAATTCAATGTAGGAATATAGGAATACAGGAGTTCTTATATTAGTATTTTGAAAAAAAATAAGGAAAATATCAAAGCGTTATTTTTCTTTTAATAAACAAGTTTTCCTTTAAGCTATATTGGCACCCAAATCTGATCGGTCCCTTGTTTGATGACTTTTTCAAGCTACTTGCAACAGAACTCCAGTTATTTGCGTGGTACCACAAGCCAAGTGCAATATGATGCGGTCTAATTAAGTGTATAGTTTCACTAAGCATAAATTGTTGGGTCTTATGTCCTAAAACTCATAGATAGTAATTGTAATCTCGTTGATCGTTATTAATAAAGTATTATTTTTGTAATTTCAATAAAATGTTATTTATTATTAGTTGTTAGATGGGTCTTGACCCGTATGTCAACTTCAAAAGTCTATAGTACGGGGATAAGACTAGATATTTTATCCTAGTATCACTATGGATACAACTCACTCTGTATTTGATACAAAAACAATGATTTAACGCGTTCCTGTAACTGACAGTATCCCATACAATGAGTTTGCATTAGATCGGACCACGAAATAGTAACCACTAGATATAACTCTGTTAACTAGTTAAGTTTTTATTTTATTATAATGACCTAGGTATCTCTTAATCCTAAATGTATTATGAACTTCTGTTCACGAGAGATTATCCTTCGATTTGTATGAGTGAGAGTGGCCAAATTGCTAACTCAATAAGCTTATTATTTTGGGGACAAAACCCAAAGTGGAAAGCAAGGAATGTAATCACACAAGATGGAATTCACTCATTCCTGACTTAGACAAGTGTTCCCTTAAATGGTGTATCCGAATCTTGAACAAATGACCCTACCCTCTCTATGACATGAGACATGATTCTGTTTATTGGTTCGACCATAAATAGGTTGTTTATTAGAGGAGCATTAATGTAAACCCCGAACCCTAAGAAACTAGGACTTTTCAAGAGCTCGGGAGGATGATTTTGGGTGAAGATAAGATGGGAAATAAGTTTAAGAAGTGTCATTGTAAGTGTGTCATGGTAAGTAGAAAGAAGGAAAGTTAAGAAACAATTGTTAAAAGTTAAGGAGGTGAAATTGAAAAAATGGAAAAAATTGGCCAAGTCCTTTGGCTAGGCGTTTTAGGCTTGGTGGGCAACCAAAAGAGGAGAAAATAACCTCCAAAGAGGTTATCTAGGCGTTTAGACAAGAGTAGGCGACAAGCTTGAGTTGAGTGTGGTCGAGAAGAGTGAATAACCTTTAAATGTGCTTGGCGTGATGGTCTTGACCAGGCGAGAAGATTCATCTTGAGAGGTTATTGGACGCTAAACTAGGCAACAAAGAGGGTGGAGATAGTGTCCTTGGAGGTTAGTTGAGCGTTTAATACAATTTCTCTCAATTTACTTGTGCGTTTTGGCTGAAATTACTCTTAAAAGTTAAAAAATTGAGTCTATTTCCTACGATGGGTTTTCTGGTTTAATTTGAGAAGAGGAAAGTTGAGTTTTATTTGAAAGAAGGGAGAAAGGTCATTTTCGGAAGGAATCTAAGCAGTCTTCACTCCAAGAAGGCTACATAACTCATATATCCTAGAGTTTTTGGCGTGAAATTTGAGGTAAGAAAGTTAAGACATTTTCCAGAAACTTTGTAAAAAGAAATATTTCCATTTGGGTTATGCATTTTAAGATATTAACTTCTAAAGTAGAGTTAAGATTCTGGTTGAGAAATAAGTTCTGGACAGTGTTGGTGGCTGGCAAAGTGAAAAGGTTTGCTAGGCGAGATTAGTGTGAATTTTGGGTTGAAAGAGTTTAGCATGGTGTGAATGAGCTTGTGTTTGACGCACAACCTATGCGAAAACAAGTAACGTGCAAGGCACGCACAGCCACGAAGTTGCATGGCAAGCCTTGCGCGAGAGGAAGGGTCACGCGAGGCACGTACAGCCAAGTGAGGCGCGTAGTGTGCCCCTTAGGAGGTTAGCACGCGACAAGACCTGCCCAGACCTTACACGCGCATGCCAGCCTCTGCCCTTCATCCCTACACGCCAACCCATGTCAATGGGAGAATTTGGGTTGTTTTAGGGATGTTTGGGACCTTTTTGGGGTTTCTTTAAATGCTCAATTGGCTAATTCTTGAAGAATTAATCTTGGATTTTTCCCAATCAAGGTTGAATTGGTTTCAACCCCATTTTTTTTAGAAAGTTAATTAATTTAGGAGAAGTTTGGATGTTAGCCAATTGCTAATTTCATTAATTAAGATACTGAAATTTCCTTTTTTGATTATGATCAAATTAATCGGATAATTTTTATTGTGAGCTAGAAAGTACTTTGTTTGGCTAAAATCTCCAAGTAAGAGATTCTCCTATTAGACCTTCGAACTGAATTTAAGAGACCGCATATAATTATGATTATGCATTGATGGTAGCTAAAGTGCATAACTTGATGCTATTGATAATGACTATCATTATATTGATGATTGATGATGATGACTGGTAGTATGTTGATGATGATGACTGGTAGTATGTTGATGATGATGACTGTTGATGTTGATGTTAATGCATGATATATTAATCACACGATTAAGGACGTTAAGATTAATATTCATGTCTTATTTATGATGTTTATAATATGCTACATGCTATGGATGAGCGTTTTGTTAACTTTGTCTATTAGAGTTGTACTCATATGAGTGTCCCTCGGGATCACCACTTTTTTATGACTGTGTAGTCTGACGAGATCACCAGTCCAATATGATATAGACATGATTACGAGTGATTCGACGGGGTCACTCACAACCCGATTGTCTTAATGTCTCTTCCGAGATTACTAAAGACCAGTTTTGTCCTAGGTGTCCCTTTGGGTTCACCGAAAACCAGAGATGTTCTTATGGGATTACAGATTACACATGTTCAAAAACGTGCCAGTTCAGGGGTACTTTTTACGGGAGTATAATGGAAAGTTAACAGACACCTACTGGGACTAGTAGTTGGTCTCTTACTGAGTATATGTTTATACTCACTCTTTGTATATTTAATATTTCAGGTAAAGGTAAAGGAAGAGGAAAGTTGGCGAGCGACAGAGAAAGATCTGTGGCATGCCATATGATGACTCAGTTTTGCTTCCGCGTCTATGTATTAGTGTTTCACACCATGTCTCTTATTATTGTTTTTTTTTAGTAATGACCTCAGCCTAATATAAATAGTTCTATCGTTACACTATTATATCAACATTATTGTTAAATGAAAATACACTAATAAATCATAATCTACTTTAACATTTATGGCGCCCAACAATACATTTCAAATTTTTTACAGAAAAAACCTATAGTTTATTATCTTCTCGAATGTTAATTAATGCAATGTTATATTAATTAAAAGAGAGATAATTTTGTAAATTATTCTACTAATTGAGCTAAATTGATTCTATGTTACAAATATACATGGATATGTATTGTATGAGAGCTAGTGCATTCATATTACCCTCCTAAAAAAAAGAGTGAAGATGCATATATCTCGAAAACGTTGAATGGAAGTAGTTTCAAGGCATCTAATTAAGGTTTGATTTGGTCGTGACTATACTAAATTGGTTAAACTCATTTTTTTATTATTTTCTAAATTGGTTTGAATTTTTTTACTAAACAAAAATTACATATAAAAGTGAAAATTTTAATATTAAATTAATTTTAAGTAAGTAATAATTCGTTGGTTTTAAACATGATAAAAATGATTTCGACCATTTAAAAATCTATCCCAAACTTGTACTTATTTTAAGACATTTACTTTCTAATAAATATATACTAACTCATAATCAACGTTGAATTCTAAAAAAAAATGGTTGCAAGGATTTTTGTCCTTTAAAGTTTGAATAAACAACTATTGAATTTATTCATCATCATGAATATTTTACATCAAAATAAGTTGATATAGTGTTTGCACTATCAATTATGAATTCAAAAATTCGATTCTTACCATCAAAATAATAATTTGGCCACAACATAACTCTAACTAGTTCAGTTATTAATTACAACATCAATTACATGGTTAATGTTCAATCTTTTCCCTTGCAAAGGGCAGAAAATGAAGAACAATAATAAGTTTCCCTTCTTTTTTCCTCAATAACTTAAGCTCGAAAAACGCTACAAAGTAGATAGTAATAAAAAATAAATTCAAGTGTGAAAATAGTATTTAAGTGAGATTCAACCTTATCTAATAATAAATTTTTTAAAACTTTCACATTTTTGTCTCAAAACTTATCTAACTGCATTTAGGTCTTTTTTTATTCTTTTGTTTTAGTAAATAGTTTTAATTTTCCAACAAAATATAAATACAAAAATAAATAATTAATGGGGTAAGATGGATGTTGCTTATAATCTTTCACTGAAACACATATTATCGTAAGACTAATATTCTATAACTCAATTCTTTCTCTAAACGGTCCCTCAGTAATTGAAAACAAAATTGTTGAACTCGATTTTCATAATATTGGAGTTTTCAACAATATCCACCCAATGAATAAATAATAATAATAAGCAAAAAAGAAAAAAAAAATGAAGGAATGATTTGTAATGTCATGAACAACTCATGAAACTTGTGACTTAAGGAGAAATATGGGAGCAAGTCTTAACATTGCCCATATGGATTAAGTAGTGGATATCAATTATCATGAATATGAATTAACTAAGTTGGCATTTAAGGAAAGGGTAAGTTGGTAGTTTTACCAATTAAAAATAAAAAGAAGTTGAATTATTTGGTGTAATAATATGTTTATGGTAAGAAAAAAAGAAAAAAAGGAAGAAATTATAGATTGCGTTAAATTTGATTCGATGCTGAGGTAAGATTTGGATAAAAAGAAAGAAATGACAGGGTGCGGGACCCACCGCCTAGTTACTTCCTCTTCCTTTGGGATTATTACACCTATTTAAACCCTTTCTCCACTCTCCCCCTCCCTCATTCCAATTCTCTCTCCCCTAATTCCTCCATATCAATGGCTCTCCGCCGGTCATTTTCCAATGCCTTTCTTCCTTCTACTTCTACTTCTACTTCTACTTCTACTTCTTCTTCCCCTTTCCATTCTATCTTCCGCCGCCACTACCTCTCTCCTCCCGCCGATTCTGCCGGCAAGTCTGTTTTCCGACGCTTCCTTCAGCGGAGAGCCATCTTTCATTCACCTTCCGCCTCTCGGATTCCGGAGCTTTTGTGCATTCCTGTTGGCGATAAGCTTCGAGAAAAGCTCCGAGGTACCAACATTCGTCTTGAGGGCCTTATTCACCCGGCGTCCGAACGCTCTGTTTCTGGATGTGGTGGAATTTCGATCGAGGATGCTAGGAAGATCATAAGGGTATCGCAGGTTGAGAAGCTTAAGACGAAATTGAGAAATGTTGGGAAGAGTTGCATCTCTTACTCGGAGTTTACTCGGATCTGTGTTGAAGATTGTGGGAATAATGAGGAACAGGGTGCGGAATTTGCTAAGTTGATGGATGAATCTGGAAGCGTTATTGTTCTTGGGAATATTGTGTTTCTTCGTCCGGATCAGGTATAATTAAAATTGATTAACCAATATGAAGAGTTAAGAAATTGGGGCAATTCAATTCAATTCAATTCAATTCAATTCATTCTTGATTCTTATTTAAGGGGAAGAGGAAGATGAAGAATATAATTGGAGGAATATGCGGAGTAAAATTCATATTTAATTCTGGAAAACTATTTCAACAAGTTTCAACTTTGGGACAAAATGGTTTACTAGAATATTATTATTATTATTATTATTATTATTATTATTATTATTATTATTCTTCTTTTAAAGTAAATATGGGACCATATTTTTTTAGTTAATTTAGGTTTTGAAAGCTTCATCTTTATATAGCAAAATAAATTAAAATTTATTTACAAATCCATTGAATATTATTATATTTTTGTAATAAATTGTTAATCACTATTGCATTTATAACTAATAAATTAGGTAATTTCCCTATATTTCTGTGGATATTATCAGTAAATTTTTTTATTTAATTTTCTCAAAATATTATATACTTCTTTTTAATAAAGTTTGAGATAGTTTTAAAATATATTAAAATAAACTAAAATATTTATAAAATATACTAAAATTTCATATCTATCAATAATATATTCATCATTAATAGATATCGATAGAGTTTAAAATTTTAGTAAAATATTTTCAACAATTCTTATAAATATTTTCAAGTAACCTAATTTATTAGATAAGATTTTTTTGTTTTGAAGTTTCTAAAAAGAAAATTATTGTTTGAAAATAGTAAAAGTTTGTTGGTTGAAGTTAAAACAATAGGGACCTCAAAGGAAACTAAAAATTTGTTTGATTAGTGAAACAATAACAATTTCTATAATTTTAACCTGGGACAGGATCGTAATTAAGAAGGAATAATCCTCAAAAGAAATTAAGATTAAATAATGGTTATTATGTGGTCTTTAATCTATATAAGTTTGAATATGCATACTCACGTGTTAGGAAAAAAAAAAGATTGGACTAAAAATAATAATAGATAGAAAAAAAATATGTGACAGGTGGCAAAATCAATGGAGAGAATGATAAGTGGATCAATAGCAACACCGAACGACCCAAGACTGAAACAGCTAGAAGAGATGGAGAAACAAAAAGCATTAATTGACAAAAAGGCCAAGGCCCAAGTACAAGCGGAGCTAATATGCGGATTGGGCCTCATATTGGGGCAAACATTGGGCTTCATGAGGCTAACATTTTGGGAGTTAAGTTGGGACGTAATGGAGCCCATTTGCTTCTTCGTAACATCCCTTCACTTTGCACTTGGCTATGCCTTCTTCCTCACAACTTCCACAGAACCCACATTTGAAGGATTCTTCCGACGTCGTTTCAAAGCCAAGCAAAACAAACTCATGGCTTCTCTTAACTTTGATATCAATCATTACAATGAACTTAGAACAATTTGCTATCCATACCATACACAAGCTTTACCACATCAAGAAGGACCCTTCATTTCTTCCCCTCATACTTTATCATAATACTTTATTTATTTTTAAATAGTTTCCAATTTTTTCACTTTTATTGTGAAAATTTGGGGGTTTAGGATTTCTTTTTCTTCTTTTCTTCGGCTCTTGTAGTTTAAAACGGATTTGGACTTAATACAACCAACTATATGAATTGTTTATGAAAATGGAGGGTAAAAAAACAGTGTAAATTTCTCTACTTTCTTTTTAGATGGAAAGTGAAATTTAATTTTAGTGATATTATTATTGTAACGACCCAACTCCTTATATTAAGTCGAAGTCATTACTATTTAAAAGAGTATATAAGTTTGTAAAGTCTTAAAAATAGAATAAGACAAAAACCTCACATTTTCAAATAATAAAAAGTAAACAAAGAAAATGTGAAATAAGTATAAAACAAGTCTTAACTCGGGCCCTATCTACTTTTAAAGAAATAAAATAACCAATAGAGAAAGAACTGAAATGCAATACTAAAATCCAAATTTTGACATAAGCGGAAGCAAGCGTGTCCCTATGGCCCACCACGATCACTTCTGATCACTCGCCAGCTTGCCCTTGTTCTTACCTCTGCCTGAAAAATGGAAATGGAATGAGTGAGCATAAAAATACTCAGTAAAGGACCCACTACTAGTCCCACTAGATGCCTGTTAACTTTCTATTAGAGTCTTGAAAAGTGGTACCCCTGAACTGACACGTCCCCAAACACGTGCAATCTGTGCCCCGTAGGAACAAGCTAGTCTTTGGTAATTCCCAAGGGAATACCTAAGATGCTCGGGCTGTGAGCGGTCCCGTCGGATCACTCACGTCATGTCTATGTCAATGTCAATGTCAATGTGAGACTGGTAATCCCGTCAGACTACGCAATCATAAGTGTGAGCAACCCTGTCGGGTTTCACAATTTTTGGAATCTTTTTTAAAATAATGTGTTTTAAAAAACTAATGTCAAAAATAGGGTGGAAGCCAAACTATTGACAAAAATAGGGTAGTTTTGTGGAAGTCGTGTACCCCGTACACGACTTTGCTTGGAAGTCATAGACGGGGTCCACGGTTTCAATGCGTGGACCCCACTTTCTTCATTTTAAAATTTAAAGATATTGAATATATATATTTATGTAATATTTAATACGTGGGCCCCACACGTTTTTAATTTTTAAATTTAAAGATATTATATATATGTGTGTGTGTGTGTGTGTGTGTGTGTGTGTGTGTGTGTGTGTGTGCGGCGATTGAGGCGAGAAGGAAATCGAAAGATAGGGTGGAGGACGGCGGCGAGCGACAGGGTAGGAAAATGCAGATGGCGGTGATTGAATCGGAGGACAGGGTAAAGTGGAGGATGGCGACGATTGACGGGGTAGGAAAATGGAGACGACGGCGAAAAATGAATCCTGTGAACCGCGATGGTCATCTTCTCAGTCCTCGGATTCAATCTCGTCGACGACGTTGAAGTTAAACAAGTTGGTTTTTTCTGTAGCTCGTCTAGTGAGGAGATATTCCAGCGCATAGTAACACATTGTGCCAACTGCGACGGTGGCATCCAGAGATTTATCGCGCGTCGCCCGCTGTGAGAAAATGGAGAGGGATGAGAAGAAGATGATGGGTAGGGTGGAGAACGGCGAGGAGAAGATGATGGGATAGGGTGGGGCCCACGTATATAATATCTTTAAATTTAAAAATTAAAAACCTGTGAGACCCACGTATTAAATATTAAATATATATATATATATATATATATATATATATATATATATATATATATATATATATATATATATTCAATATCTTTAAATTTTAAAATAACGAAAGTGGGGCCACGTATTAAAGTCGTGGACCCTGTCGACGACTTCCAAGCAAAGTCGTGTACGGGGTACACGACTTCCACAAACTTACCCCATTTTTGTCAATAGTTTGGCTTCCACCGTATTTTTGACATTAGTTTTTTAAAATACATTATTTTAAAAAAAGATCCCAATTTTTGTGAACATGTCATTTTAAAAATGTACAAACCACTTATTGTATTTTTTTCGAGCGCGTCCTACATTTTTTTTAAACATAGTTGGCTTACAACCCTTAATGCATTCGTCCATATTTAATGTGCTTCCATTAGTTACTACGTAGCACTTTAACGACAATTTTCTACAAATGTTACACACACTGTACAAAATGTAATCATTTTAACCAACACTTCTTAAACTGAATTTCAATAGTAGAATATTACGAAGAACAGTTTCATAAAATAGTACAAATCATATAAAAATCATAAACTAATACGTACTAAAACAATTTAATAAATAAAAATTACGAACAAGAGTACAAATCAGGTACAAACTAAAGGAAGAAAAGATAAGGACTAGCTGGTGGATGTACAAAAACAGTCAAGGAAGATCTCGTAGGAGGACTGTGCAGTAGTCCTGTAACGACCCGACTCTTTATGCTGAATCGAAGTGGTTACTGAATCTAGGATCAGTGTTTAAGTCATAAAATCTGGTGTAAATAAATGCAAAGAAATCTAGCAAATGTATTTATGAAAGATAGTTAAGGTAACATGTAGAAATACGAGTTAAGTTTAAAATCCCTAAGCGGGCCCTATCTACAAAAATAACCAAAGTAAATATGCAGAAAGCCGAAACATGGATTTAACTGTAAAGTAAAACATGTGCGGAAGCAGGAAAACCCCTATGGCTCGCCACGGTCACTTCACGTCGCTCGCCAGCTTGCCTTTGCCCTTACCTCGTCCTCTACCTGAAAACATAAAATGAAGAGAATGAGTATAAAAATACTCAGTAAGGGACCCACTACTAGTCCCACTAGGTGCCTGTTGGCTTCCCTATCGAGTCCTGAAAACTGGTACCCAATCTCTGGCACGTTCCCGAACACGTGCAACATGCGCTCCCGTAGGAACGAAACTCTGGTCTTCGGTGCCCGGGGACACCTAGGACAGTCGGGATGCGAGGACCCCGTCGAGTCACTCGAGTCATGTCTATATCATGCTAGACTGGCGTCCCGTCGGACCACACAGTCCTCAATAGGTGGTGATCCCGAAGGACACCCATGCAGGTACGACTCTACTGGGTTGCTAACAGGGACCCTAGTCTTAACATACATATACATCTCATCATCATACAACTATGACGAAATAGTGAACACTAGCTCCCTTCCCTTCCTCAACAGTCTCTACATCGTCAGAACAATTCCAAACATTTCGGTCATATGCTACCGAGCATTCGTATCACAACGTCCTCCTACAGTCAGCAGTTCAACACAACATACGGCCACATACTACTGAGCATTAATATCATAACATCGTCATACAGTCAACAGTTCAATACACCATACGGTCAATCATCAGTATGCATATCTCACAGTATGCGAAATCTTACAATTTGTTCATGGGTCTAGTAGTAGAAATCTCTTACCTCGAGATGTTGCTAGATGAGTTCCTACTGAGGAAGTCCTAAGCTGCAGCAGCTATTTGGTCCAAGTTGCTTCTTGAGGAAAGTAATTAAATTAATTAAATTTCCAAATTAACTCATTTAATTACTGGGCAGGCTAGGGAATTTGGAAATTTACCAAAAACTAGGTGGAAGGAGCCAAAATTGTCTTGGCGGCTCGGCTGGAAGAAGGACAGAATCGGCTCGGCTCAGTCCTGGCGAAAGGGGCTTGCGCGAGCGGCTCGGCTCACGTCAGCAGGGAGGCGCGGCTCGGCTTGGAGTAGGCGCGCGCGCGGAGTTCGGGTTCGGCGGGCGGCGCGGGTCGGTTTTGGACTCGGGCCGACGGGCGGGCGCAGATCAGCCGAAACGCGGGTTCTGCTTCACGGCTGGAGGCGCGCGGCTGACGCCGTCGACTGCTGCGGGTCGGTGACTTGGCAGTGCGCGGCTTCACGCAGTGGTTGGCGGTTGCGCACGATGGGACTGGGCGGCTCGACGACGCGGCTTCAGCTGCTCTCCCTCGGATCGATGCGGCGCGGCGCAGGCACGGGTGTAACGCGGCTTCGGGCGACGGCTGGCGTGCGACGGCTCGACTTGACCTGATCTCCGACGCGGCTGGGACGGTGTGCGTCGACTCGGCGGCGGCGGCGTGGCTAGGGTTTCTCGGCTTCTTCTTCTTCTTTCTCTTTTTCTTTTTCCTTTTTCTTTTCCTTTTCTTTTCCTTTTCTTTTCCTTTCCTTTTCCTTTTATAAAATAAATTCCCCTCTTTTTCTCTTCTTTAATAAATTCCAAATTTCACTCTTCTCTCTCTAATTTACCAATATTTCCCCCAAATTCCTCCTTTCCCTCAACTTCCAAATACCAATTAAATCTTTAATTACCAAGTATAATTAAAGTTGAAATTTGCTTAATATTTTAAAAGGGGAAAAATTCACATCTTGATGACATAAGTTTCATTATTTAATTATAAACAAATAGATGAATAAAATAAAAATAAATAATTGAATTTAAAAAATGAACGACATGAGATCATTGGGGTGTTACATACTTCCCCCCTTAGAAAGCTTTCGTCCTCGAAAGCTCTACTCCTCGAACAGCTCTGGGTACTGGGTCTTCATGTCCTCTTCTCTCTCCCACGTGGCCTCTTCAACTCCATGGTTCTGCCAAAGGACTTTGACTAGTGGAATATCTCGACTACGAAGCTTCTTGATCTCTCTTGCCAAGATCTCGACAGGCTGCTCCTCATAGCTCAAGTTCTCACTGACCTGTAGGGGCTCGAAGTCCACGATGTGCGTCGGGTCTGCGACATACCTCCTCAACATGGAGACATGGAATACGTCATGCACTGCTGAGAGGGATGGGGGCAAGGCCAAACGATAAGCCACAGGGCCAACCCGTTCCAGTATCTCAAATGGCCCCACGAAACGTGGACTCAACTTCCCCTTCTTCTCGAACCTCAGAACGCCCTTCATCGGTGCTACCTTCAAAAAGACCATATCTCCCACTTCAAACTCGAGGTCCTTACGTCGTACATCAGCGTAACTCTTCTGTCTGCTCTGTGCGGTCTGCATACGAGCTCGGATCTTCTGTATGGCTGCATTGGTAGTCTGCACTAACTCGGGGCCTAACATCCTCTGCTCTCCAACCTCGCCCCAGCAGACAGGGGATCTACAGCACTTGCCATACAGACCCTCAAACGGAGCCATACCAATGGTAGCCTGGTAACTGTTATTATAGGCGAACTCCATTAGATGCAGGTGGGAGTCCCAACTTCCTGAAAACTCTAGCACACAGGCCCGCAGCATATCCTCCAAAATCTGGTTCAGTCTCTCTGTCTGACCATCAGTCTGAGGGTGGAATGCCGTGCTGAAGTCCAGCCTCGTACCTAATGCAAGTTGGAGCCCTTGCCAAAATTTCGAAGTGAAACGGGCATCCCTGTCTGAAACGATGGATACTGGTACTCCGTGCAGTCTTACTATTTCCGTCATGTATAACTGCCCCCACTTGCTGGCAGTGTACGTGGATTTCCCTGGCACGAAGTGGGCTGTCTTCGTGAGTCTGTCGACCACAACCCAGATCACCGTGTAGCCCTTCAAGGTCTTGGGCAGTCCCGTGATAAAGTCCATCGACACACTCTCCCACTTCCACCCTGGCACACTCAAGGGTTGCAACAACCCTGCTGGATGCTGCCTAGGTGCCTTCACCTGCTGGCACACCAAGCACCTACTGACGAACTCTGCTACATCCCTCTTCATGCCCCTCCACCAATAGACACTCCTTAAGTCCTGGTACATCTTCGTACTCCCAGGGTGCATGGTAAACGGGGAACTGTGAGCCTCAGTCAAAAGCTCTGTCTTAACTGCGCTGTCTTCCGGCACACACAGGCGCCCCTCAAACATAAGGCCATCATCAGAGGATATAGAGAACTCTTCACCTTGCTCCGTCTCTACCATACGACGTTTCTCTGCCAAGTAAGGATCACTCAGCTGAGCAGCAATGATCTTTTGCCTCAAGGTTGGCTGAACTGTCAACTGAGCCAACTGTGCGGCAACCTCACCTACTGAGACTGCAATCTCGGCTCTCTCCAAATCCCTGAGTAAGGGGGTCTGCTTCGTGATTAGCGCTGCTGAATGTGCAACCTTCCTACTCAGCGCGTCAGCCACTACATTTGCTTTACCTGGATGGTACAGGATCTCGCAGTCGTAGTCTTTCACCAACTCGAGCCACCTCCTCTGCCTCATGTTCAACTCCTTCTGAGTGAAGAAATACTTCAGGCTCTTGTGGTCGGTGTAAATCTGAATCTTCTCACCGTACAGATAGTGCCTCCATATCTTCAGTGCAAAGACTACAGCTGCCAACTCCAAGTCGTGGGTAGGGTAGTTCTGCTCATGATTCTTCAACTGGCGTGAGGCATACGCAACTACCTTACCTTGCTGCATCAGGACACATCCCAGTCCTTTCTTAGAGGCATCACTATAGATCACAAAACTTCCCGACCCATCAGGCACTGTCAGGACTGGTGCCGTCACTAGCTTCTGCTTAAGCTCTTGGAAACTACTCTCACATGCTGGGCTCCAGACAAAAGGGGTTCCCTTCCTGGTCAACTGGGTCAATGGGCTGGCTATGCGTGAGAAGTCTTCTACAAACCTCCTGTAGTATCCTGCCAGACCCAGAAAACTGCGAATCTCACTGACTGTAGACGGTCGAGGCCAGTTGGTCACCGCTTCGACCTTAGCTGGGTCCACCGAGACTCCCTCACTGGAAACCACGTGCCCTAAAAATGTCACCTTCTTTAACCAGAACTCACACTTGGAGAACTTGGCGTATAGCTTATGAGCTCGAAGGGTCTCCAAGACTTGGTGCAAGTGCTCTTCGTGTTCGGCCTCAGTCTTGGAATAGATCAAGATATCGTCAATGAAGACTATGACGAATTGGTCTAGAAAGTCCTTAAACACCCTGTTCATCAGGTCCATGAACACTGCAGGGGCATTAGTTAAACCAAAGGACATCACTATGAATTCGTAGTGTCCGTACCTCGAACGAAAGGCCGTCTTGGGAATATCACCGTCCCTAATCCTCAACTGGTGATAGCCTGATCGCAGGTCGATCTTGGAAAAGACGGTGGCCCCCTGTAACTGGTCAAACAAGTCCTCAATCCTGGGTAAGGGGTAGCGGTTTTTAACTGTCACCTTGTTCAACTCTCGGTAGTCAATGCAAAGGCGCATCGACCCATCCTTCTTCTTCACGAACAACACTGGGGCTCCCCACGGTGATACACTGGGCCGGATAAAGCCCTTGTCCAACAGCTCCTGTAACTGGACTTTCAACTCCTTTAATTCGGCTGGGGCCATTCTGTAAGGAGCTCTAGAGATAGGGGCGGTGCCGGGCTCTAACTCGATGGCGAAGTCTACCTCCCTAGGAGGCGGAAGTCCTGGGAGTTCGTCGGGGAAAACGTCAGGGTACTCCCTTACTACTGGTTCGGAAGATAGGAAAACTTCTGGTTCTGCCACATCTACTACGCTTGCCAAGATACCCCAAGTACCCTGGCTAAGTAGCTTACTCGCCTTCATTGCTGAGATGACCTTGGGTATACCTACCATGCCTGCTCCTCTAAATTTAAACTTATCCCCTGAAGGAGGGTTAAAGACTACTTCCTTATTGAAACAGTCTATGGTTGCATGGTTAGTGGACAACCAATCCATGCCTAAAATTACATCGAAATCTTGCATATCTAGCACCAGTAAGGTTACATCCAAGGTATGGTTTGCTATTTCTACCCAACATGCCCTTATTTTTTCCTTAGACAAAAGGGCCTCTCCAGAAGGAGTAGAGACAGACAAGGCACTACCCAACGGTTCTACTTCTAAACCCGCATGCTTGACAAAAATAGAGGATATAAATGAATGCGATGACCCCGAGTCAAATAGCACAAAAGCATAATGCCCCAAAATTGGGAGCGTACCTGTCACCACTGTGCCAGCTCGCTCGGCCTCCTGCCGGGTGGTGGCGAAAACTCTCCCCTGCTGGGACGCAGAAGGCTGGGGCGGTGTCGTCTCAAAGGGTTTCCGAGGACACACATCAGCAGTGTGCCCCGGCTGTCTACATCTGAAGCAGACTCCACTTCCAGCTAAGCAACGACCTCCGTGGACTCTCCCGCAGGTAGTACAAGCGGGTAGCTCTCTCAGAGTCCTCCCGGCTGCTGCAAGCTCCCGTCGGTGTCTCTGGAAGACACCTCCTGACCTCAGTGTTCGCTGCGGTGCTACGTCAGGCTGCGTCTCAACCTTTCTCTTCTGTCCCAAGGCTGACCCTCTGCCGGCAGCCTTAGACGGATCGGCTCTCTCAGGCAGGCTCAAATCCAGTGCTATACGTAGTGCATCAGCATGCGTGGCTGGGCGGAGGGCTCTGACAATGCCCTGAAGGTCTAGCCTGAGTCCTCTAACGAATTTCTCCGTCCTGGCAGCCTCATCCCTTACCATATCGGGAGCAAAGCGGGACAGCATATCGAACTCGGCGTCGTACTGCTCCACCGTCATGTCGCCTTGCTCCAAGTTTAGGAACTCTTGCAGCTTGGCGTGCTTCACATTGGCAGAGAAGAACTTAGCATAGAAGTTCTCCTTGAACTGCTCCCAAGTTATTTTGCTTACATCGCCCCCCAACATTCTCTCAGCGGTCTCCCACCAGGCGGTGCCCCTGTCCTCCAAGAAGAAGACTGCACACTGCACCTTTTGGTCTTCTGGGCACTTCATGTACCGGAAAATAGTCTCTATGGACGTCAACCACATTTGGGCCTTTGTGGGGTTGTCCATGGATCCGTCAAAGGTCTTGGGATTATACTTCCTGAAATCCCGTAAGTGTTTCGCCTCGGCCGACAGTTGAACTGGTACTGGTTGAGCTTCCTCAGGGGCTGGAGGAGCGACGGCCTGAGCCTGAACAGGGGCGGCCTGGGCCTGAGCAGGGGCGGCCTGGGCCTGAACAGGGGCGGCCTGGTTCTGCTGGGCGGCAAGGAAAGGCGCCAAAGCAGCTTGCAGCATGTCCTGATAACGCTGCTCCATCGCGGCGAGATCCGCCTGGGTGACCGGTGCGTTTGGGTCGACTGCCGGTGCAACAGGTGGCGCCTCCGGCTGGCCACGACCGGCTCCTCTGCCTCCCCTACCACCTCCTCGGCGTGTACCCCTACGTGGCGGCATTCTCCCTAAAATTCACCAACAAACTTTTCACCACAAGAACTTAACACCCTATATCTAGGTCTTAGACTATTCAGGCAAAATTGTAATCTTAACATTAGCAAGGCTTTAGACATACCTGGCGAGTGCCGAAGGACCGTATAGCCATAGGGTGAAGTAAAACCAAAACAAAAATGACTTACATCGTAGGTCAGTCTACAGAACCTAAAACACTGTGCTCTGATACCAACTGTAACGACCCGACTCTTTATGCTGAATCGAAGTGGTTACTGAATCTAGGATCAGTGTTTAAGTCATAAAATCTGGTGTAAATAAATGCAAAGAAATCTAGCAAATGTATTTATGAAAGATAGTTAAGGTAACATGTAGAAATACGAGTTAAGTTTAAAATCCCTAAGCGGGCCCTATCTACAAAAATAACCAAAGTAAATATGCAGAAAGCCGAAACATGGATTTAACTGTAAAGTAAAACATGTGCGGAAGCAGGAAAACCCCTATGGCTCGCCACGGTCACTTCACGTCGCTCGCCAGCTTGCCTTTGCCCTTACCTCGTCCTCTACCTGAAAACATAAAATGAAGAGAATGAGTATAAAAATACTCAGTAAGGGACCCACTACTAGTCCCACTAGGTGCCTGTTGGCTTCCCTATCGAGTCCTGAAAACTGGTACCCAATCTCTGGCACGTTCCCGAACACGTGCAACATGCGCTCCCGTAGGAACGAAACTCTGGTCTTCGGTGCCCGGGGACACCTAGGACAGTCGGGATGCGAGGACCCCGTCGAGTCACTCGAGTCATGTCTATATCATGCTAGACTGGCGTCCCGTCGGACCACACAGTCCTCAATAGGTGGTGATCCCGAAGGACACCCATGCAGGTACGACTCTACTGGGTTGCTAACAGGGACCCTAGTCTTAACATACATATACATCTCATCATCATACAACTATGACGAAATAGTGAACACTAGCTCCCTTCCCTTCCTCAACAGTCTCTACATCGTCAGAACAATTCCAAACATTTCGGTCATATGCTACCGAGCATTCGTATCACAACGTCCTCCTACAGTCAGCAGTTCAACACAACATACGGCCACATACTACTGAGCATTAATATCATAACATCGTCATACAGTCAACAGTTCAATACACCATACGGTCAATCATCAGTATGCATATCTCACAGTATGCGAAATCTTACAATTTGTTCATGGGTCTAGTAGTAGAAATCTCTTACCTCGAGATGTTGCTAGATGAGTTCCTACTGAGGAAGTCCTAAGCTGCAGCAGCTATTTGGTCCAAGTTGCTTCTTGAGGAAAGTAATTAAATTAATTAAATTTCCAAATTAACTCATTTAATTACTGGGCAGGCTAGGGAATTTGGAAATTTACCAAAAACTAGGTGGAAGGAGCCAAAATTGTCTTGGCGGCTCGGCTGGAAGAAGGACAGAATCGGCTCGGCTCAGTCCTGGCGAAAGGGGCTTGCGCGAGCGGCTCGGCTCACGTCAGCAGGGAGGCGCGGCTCGGCTTGGAGTAGGCGCGCGCGCGGAGTTCGGGTTCGGCGGGCGGCGCGGGTCGGTTTTGGACTCGGGCCGACGGGCGGGCGCAGATCAGCCGAAACGCGGGTTCTGCTTCACGGCTGGAGGCGCGCGGCTGACGCCGTCGACTGCTGCGGGTCGGTGACTTGGCAGTGCGCGGCTTCACGCAGTGGTTGGCGGTTGCGCACGATGGGACTGGGCGGCTCGGCGACGCGGCTTCAGCTGCTCTCCCTCGGATCGATGCGGCGGCGTGGCTAGGGTTTCTCGGCTTCTTCTTCTTCTTTCTCTTTTTCTTTTTCCTTTTTCTTTTCCTTTTCTTTTCCTTTTCTTTTCCTTTCCTTTTCCTTTTATAAAATAAATTCCCCTCTTTTTCTCTTCTTTAATAAATTCCAAATTTCACTCTTCTCTCTCTAATTTACCAATATTTCCCCCAAATTCCTCCTTTCCCTCAACTTCCAAATACCAATTAAATCTTTAATTACCAAGTATAATTAAAGTTGAAATTTGCTTAATATTTTAAAAGGGGAAAAATTCACATCTTGATGACATAAGTTTCATTATTTAATTATAAACAAATAGATGAATAAAATAAAAATAAATAATTGAATTTAAAAAATGAACGACATGAGATCATTGGGGTGTTACAAGTCCATCCTCTCCTCGTCAGTAATCTCAATGAAACCGCATATGTCGTCCAAACTACGAAAAAGGCTACACGAGCAGCGTGCTCTATTCAACCTACTTAGCTCTGGCATTGCCCGCAGCTACTGTAGGACTTCCTGGCGATCTATGGTATCATTTTATAATGCGTGCGAAGGCCACTCTGCAATTAACCTCAGCTGGTTATTTGCACACTCAAGTGCCTGATGAGTAATCTCAATTGCACCCACCCGCTGCCCTCCCCTCCATCGCTTTGATCCATTAGATCCAGGCCGACCCTTCGATGCGCGAGCAGGGTGTGAAGCGCGTACATCATCCTGGGACATGTCAAACCCCTAGCTGTACATGCAGGAAAACTCTATATCGTTTCCATCAGGTGTTTGAAACTCGTTGTACCCATTAGGGTCATTGGACCCGACGTCGCTAAACGTCTTTGCAAAGTAACTCGTCGCCTTATCCTTTCTGAACACATATGCAAGTTCGTCGTAATAGGGAAACAGTTTGTTAAGGAACCCATTCGTTGCAGGATGTGTCTACATAAAAAACATGAGCATTTTAAATTACCATACAAAAAATTTGTGAATCAGAGTACACTTCAAAAATAATGTTACGTTTATATTAGTTTTCTTACTCTTACCTAGTTGTCAAACAGGTCCTTCTCGGCAATGTACACTTCGCCTCATCAATCCACCTAAACCCACTACACGATGGCCTACGCATTTCTGCGATAACCTAGAAGGTCCGCTTCATTGTCTTTATTCGACGGTCTATTACAGTAGTGATTTGGACACGACATCCAGAAAACGTTTTAGCCATCACTTGGACAAGTTAGGCTAGGTAACCTGGTCGGAACGTCTCGTTGTTCGACTTTCATCCAACCACAAAAACCAACTCCACCAAACACTTAACTAAAGTGGCCTCCTATTCCTTTATCCATACATGTTTGGGGGCACGAGACGAGTTTGCCATACTAACAATGACAAAAGGCAAAAAATACACAAAATACGTAAGTAATGCTAAATTGTAACAACAAAGACATAATAAAGGCCATACAACTTCAGCGTATATCATTCTAAAAATATTTTTCCATTCCTGTAAATCATGCACGCATACATTCGACATTCAAATGAAATAGTAGAGGAAATATAAATTGTCATACAACATAGGGGGTCTAATTTCAAATGGTTTTATCTACTTGTTACGCAACTGCCATTCGAGAACATCACTTTAGCTAATTCATCCTACCACTGAGTCCACTCGTTCGTGGTTTTAATGTACTGAATGTTGTCACTTGCGGTGGTTATCGCGTATGCTGAGTCTCCCTCGTCAATATCGTCTAAGTCTTCGTCATTCGTCATTTTTCTATTAATCAAATTGTGCAGTGGGCAACATGCTAAGATGGTGCGACACTGCACTTGGAGAGGATAGTACGACTTTCCACGAAGTACTACCCAATGACCCTTGAGAAGACTGAACGTGCATTCAATGAAATTTCTTGTGGATGAGTGTTTCATGTTGAAATATTCTTTCGCAGTGGTCGGTGCATTTCCAACGCCACGCCACTCTTGCAAGTGGTATCTTTAGCCTTTGTATGGGAAGAGAAAATCCTTCGCGCTTGGATAATCTGCATCGCATAGATAGTAAAATCCTGTTACAAAAACCGACGATTTATGCGTGGTCAACTAGGAATTGTTAAACGGCGTGGTTGGATAATAAATTATAAATACTCTTTGGCAGCATGCAGAAGTACGTAAGCTGCTTAATTTTATGCCTAGTATCGTATGGTGTATATGGCAGTCTCTTATTGTCGTTCATGAGTACCTTCAATGTTAGCAGTAGCAGACGTTGGAAAACTATGAACGCAGTTAGGACTGCAACAAGACTTTATGGATCCATTTGTAGGTGACAACTTGCCTAACAATCATTAGGTACGTGCATTATTAGAAGGGTGATATTGGGATGTAAGAAAATAAAACAATAAACATCAATTTTGAATAGGAAACATACCTACAAGTGTTGAAAAAATTAACCTATCGAACATGATACAACGTGTGATGAATGTGGATTTCAAAGGAAACAAATTACGTTGGAAAAGAATATTTGAAAGTGTAAATTATAAATTTGGTTGCACCTAAACCCAAACTATATGAGAGGTAGAATTATGTAGTAGTTTTGCAAAATATGTGTTTTTGTTTTTGTGAGTGCTTAAATTTATTGGTTGTAATTAGAAAAATATGTACAAGTATTTTAATATGGAACCATACACACAAAAGGAAACCTTTGTAGGACATTGCTAAGGAGGAAATTTCACTTATAATATTTGTTTTAAAAAACACATTTGGGGGTTGAATTTGAAAAGGTTAACATCGAGTTTAAACATATGTTTCCTAGTGTGAAATAATTGTGAAAAACTAAACAAATTTTCAAATGACAGTGAAGCATACAGTAGAAGTAGACACCACAATTCACCAGCAATGAATTTTGAGACCAAATAAAGGAGTTGTAGAAAGGACCAAATAAGGGAAAGCATGGGGGAGAGAAATTTGCAGATGAGAAGTGGAAGGGTTGAGAGCAAACTGGGTAGTATGGAAACTCTAAAACTAGGGTTTCCATAACCCTTGTTCTAAACGAGGGTTAGGATTGGAATAACCTAACCCCACAATGATACTCGTACTACCAAATAGCTCCTTAGGGGGCGTTTGACGCGTAGGTTCGAATTAAATTCCTGGGAATTGAATGTCTGTGAGCTTATTTGATGGGGCTCTGATGCCTAGGAATTATAATTGACTGTGTCTGGGGTACAGGATTTGAGAATCTGAATTTCTGATGCCTATACTTGGGTACTGGTTTCGAATTTCTGAGTTTAGCTAATTTGGTATGTAATATTTTACAATGTGGGGGAAAAACATGCATGCATTACAGGAAAAAAACACAGAAAAAAGAACCTGACAAAAAAAAAATGCATGCATTACAGAAAAAAAATACAAAGAAACCCTCACAACAAAAAATGCATGCATTACAAAATAGAAAAAATAGAAAAAAAAATGGAACAAAAAAAATCAGAAGAAAGAAAGATTAAAAAATTACAAAAGAAAAAAAAAGCATTACAAAGCTTAGCACAAACCCACAAATCAGTGAATAAATCTGTCTTTCCTACGTCGAGATCTGATTTCCTCTGTCGGAATCTGATTTCAGCTGCCAAAAGAGCATCTCTTACCATCTCTTACCGTTGCTTCTTTGTGTGAGAAAAATAAAACACCAAGCGAGACCTCCACGGAAAGATTTTTGCTTGACGAAAGATGAGAAAAATGCGTAGAGGAGATGAAGCGACTAAGGTTTGAATGAGAAGGTGAAGAAGAGATGAGGAGAGAGACAATGGAAGATTTGGAAGAAAGAGGAGAGAGATTTTTTTTTCTTTTTTTTATTTTGTAAAAAAATATAAACTCTCAATTTACCCCCTTTGTTAAGCCCTTGCTTTTAGACAGTGGGCCAAACATGGGCTTGACATTTAATGCCAAGCCCACTCGGTTCCAAAACCAGGGGCCAAATAGCCCCTTACGAATTTTGGATTTAATTATGTATATATATATATAGTTAATTTTAAAGAAAGGTTAAAATAATTATATTATAGTTAATATAATATAATTATTTAGAGTTTATATATTAATTTTGAAGAAGAATTATTTGATAGGAAGAGTAATAAGGAGAAAGATTATTTGATTTTTTGGATAAGAAAAATGATGATTTGATTGGTAATTAAATGGAGAGAGAAAGATATTTTGGTTGGTTTATTTTGAAAAGAATGAGGAAAAAGGAATAGAAAAGGATAAGATAATAATAATAATATTGTTATTCTTTATTCAAAGAACCTTGGGAAACATGCAAAGTAAAAATTCATCTTCTTCTCCTTTCTTGAACCCCTAGCCGCCGCCTGTGAGTTCCTCTACCGTAGATTTGACCGCCGCACTCCTCAATGTTGTCTCCTTGTCCATCCGAAGCACCGCTGTTCACTCTCCGGTTGTGTCATCATCTTCTCCCCTCCCTTCGGTCGTTAGCCATTGTGAAAGCCGAGGCCGATATCTCCATTTGCAAGATCGTTTGTCATTCGTCATTCCACCAACGTGTCTTGTCGTTCCATCGATCTCTCCTCCATCGTTCCGCTATTCAAGTCACCTTAGCAAACGAGCTGTTCTTTACCATTAGCAAATCGAGTTGTTACCCATTCAAAGGTGCACGCCAATCCTTAGCCACCAGAGCTTATTCCTATTAAGCCAAGCCGCGTGTGTCTTCTTATTCCTCACTGTGCCGTGCGTGCCTTCCCTTCTTCCTAGTTGAGTCGTTGAGTCGCCAAGCCATTTTTAGCCATTTTCCACTTATTTTAGTAAGTTTTGATAAATTTTGGTTGGGTTTTAGGTATGACAAACAAATATTAATTTTGGTCCTAAATAATTTAATTTTTGATTTAAGTTGTCTTATTATTTTTCATGAAGGCTTGGTTAGATCTAATTGAAAAAACTGAGAGTTGTGGTTTTCCCCAATTAAGGTTGAATTGGAATTCAACCTCAACTTTGGATAAGTTGAATTAATAGGATTTTTGAGTCTTTAAGCAATTGTTAAGTTATTTAACTTAGCTATTTTTTCCTTACTTTTTAGGATTTATTCTTGGAAAGCTTGACCGTGACTGTTAGGATAATTTTGTTAAGCTAATCTTAAGGTAATAGATTCTCCTACTATACCTTCATACTAAAGTTAAGAGTTCCATGTAATTTCTCCATTATGTATTGATGTAGCTAAGATGCATAATGTATTGATGACGTATGTTGATGACTGATAGTTATGTTGATAATGACCGATTTATGTTGATGATGATGACTGATTTACGTTAATGATGACCAATTTACGTTAATGAGATGATGCATGAAATATTAATCACATGATTAAAAATGTTACGATTAGTATTCATGTAATGTTTATGATGTTATGATGTGCTACATGCTATGAATTGGGTGTTATGTTAACTTTATCCATTAGAGTTGTACCCATATGGGTGTCCCTCGGGATCACCACCTTTTTATGACTGTGTGATTTGACGTGATCACCGTTCTATCATGATATGTTATGTATATGAGTGATCTGATGGGGTTAGTTACAGCCCGATTGTCTTAAGTGTTCCTTTGGGTTCAATGAAGACCATTTTGTCCTAAGTGTTCCTTTGAGTTCACCGAAGACCAGTTTGTCCTAGGCGTTCCTTTAAGTTCACCGAAAATCAATTTTATCCTAGGTGTTCCTTTGGTCGAAGACTATATGTGTTCGTACAGGATATTAGATTGCGATTGTTTGGGAATGCGCTAGTTTAGGAGTATTTCTTTAGAGGACTCTAATGGGAAGTTAACAGACACTTAACAGGACTAGTAATGGGTCCCTTACTGAGTATATGTTTATACTCCCTCTATGTTTAATTTTTCAGGCAGAGGTAGAGGGAAGCTGGTGAATGACAAGAAGTCACCGCGACTGACCAGAGGAAAAGTTTTTGCTTTCGCTTTTACTTTACAGTTTTGATTTTAGTACTTTTGTATTCTTTGATTATTTTTTCCTTAAAAATTTGATAGGGCCCGAGCTAGGATTTTTTTTTCTAGATTTATTTTTACATACTTTTTATTTATGATTTTTAAATGAGTATTTGAGGTTTTTGAATATAACTTAGTGTTATCTTTCATTTTGTTAAGCAAGTTTTATGTTTTGTTATTGGTAATAACCTCAGCTTAGTATAAAAAGTTGGGTCCTTACAAATTAATTTCCTACTTAATTCATCAACATATCTAATTTAAACAACCTTGCCAACTATTTATCAATTAATTATATATAACTTTCACAAGTCTTAATTTTGTAGATAACTTATTTCATTAATTAAAACATGCTTTAACTTTTCAACATCCTCCCTTAAGCATGTTTTGTAAGGAATTCAAGCAAAGTTCTTAATTTTTAAACACATCAATTTTGAGTGGCTTCGTGAAAGTATCTGCAATTCGATTTTCAAACTTCACATATTGAACCTAAAACCTCATTCCTTGAAATGAAATCCCTGATGAAGTGAAATCTTGTATCAATGTGTTTGCTACGATCATGGAACACATGATTTTTTGCCAGAGCAATTGTTGACTTATTGTCTACATGGATCACAATTGGATCATCTTGCAAAATTTCAAGTCTCTTGAACAAGTTTCTTAACCTAACTGCATAAAATACACATGAAGCTGTAGCAAAACATATTCTACCTCACAAGTTGATAATATCACAATAGGTTGTTTCTTAGAACTCCAAGTAAATGTAGTATTACCAACGAAGAAAATATATCAATTAGTGCTCTTTCGATTATTAGTATCTCGAGCCCAGTCTCTATCATAATAGCCTTCAAGCTTGAATTCTTTAGATAAAGAATAAAATAACCCATAGTCAAGCGTACTTTTGAGATAAGGAAGAATTCTCTTTACCACTTTCAAATGAATAGTTATAGGAGATTCCATAAATTGACTTACCAATCTAAAGCTGAAAAGAATATCTGGTCTTGAGCAAATCAAATATCTCAAACTCCCAACCAAACTTTTGAAATATGAAGGATCAACATCTCCTTCTTCATATTTGAACAGTTTGGTCCCAGTTTCAATCGAAGTTGTGACAAGCTTAGAATTGATCATATTGAACTTCTCTAGAACTTCTCTACTATATCGTTATTGTGAAATGAAAATACCTTCCTCTGACTGCTTCACCTCAATGCCAACATAATATGACATAAGTCCTATATCTACCATTTCAAATCTTGAATCATCGCCTTCTTAAGATTTTCAAACATACTTGCATAGTTTCCTGTAAAAATTAAGTCATCCACATACAAACAAACTACCAAAATATCTCAATGACTATTAGTCTTAATATAACGCGAATGTTCATAAGGGCACCTCAAATACCCATTATCAAGGAAATATTTGTTGATTATGCTATTCCACATTCTTGGTGCTTGTTTCAATCCGTATAATGTCTTCTTCAATTTTAAAACTTTATCCTCTTCTCCTTTCATAAAATAACCAAGAGGTTTTTCTAAGTAGACTTCTTCTTCTAGATATCCATTCAAAAATGCTGATTTGACCTCCATTTAAAAGATCTTCCATTGATTTTGAGCAGCAAGCGCAATTAACAACCTTATGATTTCCAAACGAGCAACGAGAGCAAATACTTGATCGTAATCAATGCCTTTTCTTTGAGAATATCCTTTTGCAACTAATGTTGCTTTGTATCTCTCCACTTCTCTCTTTTCATATTTTTCATCTTAAACACTCATTTAACACCTATTGCTTTCTTTCCATTTGGAAGAGTAGAAAGTTCCCTCTTTTTATGGCTTTTATCTTTTCATCCATAGCAATCTTCCATTTTTCACTTTGCGAAGCTTCTTTAAAATTCAAAGGTTCACAATATACCAAATAGACAAAAAAGAGTAAGGGTATTAAAACTTTGACTTAACTCTTCAGTTTCATCATATATGTCTCGTAAACTTCTCATGCGACGAGGCCATTCACTTGAACTTGCAAATGATGAAGGTGTGTTTTGTTATGGAGTGATTGGCGATGTTGGTGGTGTTAATGGAGAAGCAATGTCACTAGGCTCATCATCAGGGCGGATTTATTAAGGGGCCAGCGGGGGCACGTGCCCCCACACATTATCGATTTTTGTATTTTAATATTAATTTTGAAGTGTTGGACTATAATATATATTAAACAATGCTTCATTTTTTCAATATTTTGGTTTTTGTGTGGTGGCTATACTCTCATTTTGTAATCTCCAAGTTAAAGGTTCGATTCTTACAAATTACAATCATTTTACGTCATTAATTTTACTCCCTAAATATCAAATATCTTTCCAATTCTCAATAATTTTATTTCTCCAAATGTCAATATTAATAAGAGAAAAAAAATTAACTAAAATAAAACCATAGCTTATTTTCTAGCCGCCGTCATTTGTTATCTAACAAATATTTAGAAAAAATATAACAAAGTCGGTGATCTAAACTTTCACTCTCTCAACAATATTCCATGAAAAAGGTATTATTATTTCTTTTTTCTTTTCTTTTTTGATGTAATTTTTAAATTCACATTTACATTACTTATGTATATATTGATTTTATTTTATTTCAGAATTAAAGACTAGAGTATAATTTTTTCTATTCATCATTAGAAGATAATTTAGATAATTTTCTGCTAAATGGAAAATCAATGGATGAATGATTGTCTTATAGCTTATATTGAGAAAGATTTATTGGATAAGTTAGATAATAAACTTATCATGGATCAATTTCAAAATATGAAAACTCGTAGAGGACAATTGTAATACATATTAAATTAATTAATCTTTGAAGCTATTAATATTTTTTTACATTTTTAGTGTGTTTATTATATAGTGCTCCGCCTATATAAAATTTATGGATACGCCACTCCTCATCATGATCATTGGAAAAAAAACAAAAATTTGTAGTCTTCTGGTTCATCATTTTAATTCCATGATTCTTTTTCATCAAATACAACATCTTTGCTTACCATTGTCTTCTTCGTAATAGGATTGTAAAACTTGTAGCCTTTTGAGCTTGCATCTTGGCAAAAAAAAAAAAAAGAAAAGAAAAAAAAAGAAAAAAAAAAAGAAAAACATATTTCTCACTTTTATCATCAAGCTTACTACGCTTTTAATCTCAAATGAGCAATGAACGATTTTCTTCATGTCCATGCTTGTTGAGGAGTTTTGTTCCACAAGCTTCTAGTAGGGAAATGATTTGACAAGTACACTGCACATTCAACAACCTGTGCCCAAAATGTTTTTGGCATCTTCTTGCTCTTTAACATGCTTCGAGCCATGTTAAGTATTGTTGTGTTTTTCCTCTCAACAACACTATTTTGTTAAGGAGTAATCGAATTGTCATAGATCTATGAATTCCATTTTCTGTGCAAGAAGTTTTGAATATGAAGTGAATTCACCTCCCTTGTCTGATCTTAAAACTTTTACGTACCACTTTTTTTTTCAACAAGAGCTTTAAATCTCTTGAATATGCCAAATATTTCTGATTTCTCTTTGACAAAATAAACCTAAGTTTTTCTATTGAAATCATCGGTAAATAATAAGAAATAATTATTCTTACCAAAAGAACTTGGTTTGATCGGTCCACAAAGATCGGTGTGAACTAACTTTAGCGGTCTCCTTGCTCTTGAATATGATTATTGTGAAAAACTCTTCCTTGATTGTTCGTTGTAAGACAACCTTCACAAAATTGATCTGGATGTTTGAAATTTAACAACCCTTTCACCATGTCCTTCTTGGCTAATAGTCTCCAACCATCAAAGTTCAAATGCCCAAATCTCAAGTGCTAAATACAATTTGGATCTTTCAAACATGACTTTAAACATTTAGCAACATCAATTTGAGTCTTTAGTAAAAGTATTTTATTCTTCGTCATTTGCATTTTAGCAATCATATTGTCATGATTATCTATTATCAAAAGACTACAATCCTTCATCAATAAATATATTAAAGCCTTTCTCTAAGAGTTGTTCCAAATGCAAAATGTTGTTCTTCATATCAGGCACATAACAAACATTAAAGAACTCATACTTCCCATTCAAACTGATCAAAATTTTAACTTTTCCTTTTATTGGATTTTTTTGGCATCACGAAATTAGATATGGCACCCAACAGATTCTTTAAGCTCCACGAACATCGATTTACTTCCACACTTGTGATTTCTTGCACCATTATCGAGTACCATGTATTGTTTTCACATGTTTCCATACCTTTACATGCTAGAAGCCATGATGAATCATCGCTTTCTTCATGTTTCTCAGAATAATTTGCATTTTGCTTTATCTCTAGTTCATTCCCATGAATATTGGCCGAATTCATGACAATTATAACATTCAATTTGTCTTTTGTCATACCTCCTGCCATTATTTGATCTTCTTTGATCGAGGATCTACCACAAATCCGGCCTACATAATATTCACATAACATGTTACATAGCAAAATAAATGGATAGTGTACCAAAGTTCAAATGTTCATGGCAATTGTTACCTCTATTAGTTTAAATATTTTGTCCTTTATTTCCTTTGGCACCGTACGCCAATCAGAGTATATAATGGGAACATGGAACCGTACAGTCGTTCCTATGAAACTCTTCAGTTTCGTTGCATTTTGACCAATTGCTTGACCCAACTCGTTGTACTGAATCACTAGTTTTTGACCCTCACCCTAGCACGAGTTATTTCCTTCATTTCAGTTGGACCACGTTTTCTTTTTTGTGTACTACTTTCTCCTTTTTCCTTAGGTGGAGCAACATCCTGTGAATCAACCATATCTACGATACTAATCTAATAGTAAAAGAAGAAACGGTTAGTAATAACCATAATTACAGTACTAATGGAAAAGTACGAAAAATAATTAGATTCGAAATCGAACACATAGTACTTTAGCAAATTGTTCTTTCAAACGCTAACATCATGATTAACTCATACTAACAATAATACAACGCATACTACTTCAAATATGGCAAATAAAAGACTTAATAATGTTCGAAGTTGTAAAAAAGTCTTCAACATGAAATAAGTTTGCTTCATAACAGTACGGTTCGTATCTCCAACTGCCTTTGTCCTGAAAATTAAGAACGACCATCATTATCATTAAACATAACCAAAAAAGGACATCCAAAGAGAGTTTAATAACTTTACATACGTATGAAAGTCAAGTGGTAACCCATGTGCCTTCACAGTCAAGTCTAGTGTATGCATCCCCACTTTCATCAATGTCACTTGTTGAATTCCATTTTGAGACTGAGGGGTAGTGCGACAACATATCTCCAAGGTCATCATTAGCACATTTGTACGGAAAGTCTTTTTGTGGTAGCCTTACAACAACCGACCATCTTGGATCAACAGGATCTGAGACATAAAAGACTTGTTGTACGTGTGTGGCAATAATTAAGGAATATGAAGAATGTCCAATTCGGCTAAGGTCAACCAACGTGAAATGAAGATCGTCTATTCGAACACCATTCTTATTTTCAACCCATTTTCATTTGAAAAGAACAGTATTGAACGTATTGTAACTAACTTCCCAAATGTCTTCAATGATCCCATAGAAAGACATGTCACCAATCACTGAATTTTTGTCCTTCGCACTAGACACCTGCATTGTCGTTGCCACTAACATAATCCCACTATTTTGAACAGTTCGATGGTCATCACGGGACTTAGTGTGGTAAGAACATCCGTTAACCATATACCCTTCATACGTCATTACACCACAATTGGGGCCATGTGCAAGCCATCGTATTGTATTCGAGACTACCTTTCCTTCATGTAATTCACACATCACCTATTAAAAAAAACTGTTATATGTTGGGTCTGGTAAACAATAATAATAAAACAACATGGATGATTTGAAGTTTTCATTCACCTTATCTCGTATCCATGCACCGAATGATCGATTATGTTCAACTTGTAGCCACTGTTCATTTTTTGCTCTTCTTGGGTTTTCAATTTTGAGATGGTTCATATGTTCTCTACAATATAGGTAATAAATATAAATTATGTGTTCTTAAGGGTAATTTAATGGTGTTAGTGTATGATGATAAGAAATCATATTCTATATATGGATGTACTTCTTCAGTGTTCTGTAAAATGTGAAGATGTGCTTGCTTCAATTGTTGCATATCAGGGCAGACATAGGTTCCCGCTGACAACGGCCTATCGGTTTGTTTCTCTTCCCTTGAATTTAGTGATCCAAGACCAATTTCATCTAATCCAGAAAGGAAGTCCAAACAGAAGTGAACAGCCTCTCCATATACTTGTGCTTCTGCACTGCATCCTTCAGGTTGATTTCTATTATGAACAAAACTTTTCAACACTTTCATGTATCTTTCAAATGGGTACATCCACCACAAATATACAGGACCACAAAGTTTTACTTCTCTCACAAGATGAACAACCAGATGAACCATAATTGTGAAAAAAAGAGAGTGGAAAATACTTCTCAAGATTACATAAAGTCATAACTATATCTTCTTGCAATGCATCAAGCTTTGATACGGAGAAACTTTTAGCACAAATCGCATTGAAGAAAAAGCATATTCTACTTATAGTGTATCTCACATTCTTCGGTAGGATTGAACGTATTGCAATTGGAAGCAATTGTTGCATTAAAACGTGACAGTCATGCGATTTAAGGCCATTAAGTTTTAAGTCATTCAAAGAGACAAGACTTCTAGTATTTGATGAATATCCTTCTGGAACTTTAATTTCAGCCAAATTCTTACAAAACCGATACTTCTCTTCTCTTGACAATGTATAACATGCTGCATGTATGTAAGTTCTATTACCTGTAACCATTGGTGCCAATTCTGGTCTTATATTCATCTCCACTAGATCAAGTCTACTATTCATCCCATCTTTACTTTTGTCTGGTAAATCAAGCAATGTTCCTACTATATTCATGCATACATTCTTCTCATTATGCATTACGTCCAAAAAATGTCGTACATGCAAGTTCTTCCAATATGGTAGTTCGACGAATTCTGATCTTCTTTTCCAGTAGTCATTGCCACCTTTGTTATTATTCTTGCCACACTTCTTCCCAGAAGAAAAAAATCATTTCTTTAAGTTTAAAGTAGATGGTCTCTCCTGACAAGGGCTGTGGAGGATTTTCATGCTCTTGTTTACCATCAAAATTATTTTTTTGTAATCTATAAGGATGATATCTTGGCAAATATTTCCTGTATCCCATGTATACATTTTTTTCCATGTTGTAGTCTGATTGAAGTATTCTCTTCTCCACATATTGGACAAGCCTTAAAACCTTTGACAGTACACCCACATAAATTACCATATGCAGGGAAATCATTGATAGTCCACAATAAGACAGCTCGCAAAGTGAAATATTCTTCTTTATACGCATCAAAACACCAAACCCCTTCTTCCCATAAAATTTTGAGATCATCAATTAAGGGTGCTAAATAGGTGTTGATATCATATCCTAGTTGCTTCGAACCTGATATTAACATTGTCAACATCAAATGTTTCCTTCTCATACACAACCATGGTGGAAGATTGTATATTGTAGTAATAACTGGCCAACAACTATAGTTCGACGATAAATCTCCAAATGGGTTAATTCCATTAGTCGACAAACCTAAACGAAGATTTCTTGGTTCTGACCCAAATGTCGGCCACATGTGATCTATCAACCTCCATGATGGAGTTTCAGTCGGATGTCTCATAATACCATCGAATTTTCTATCCACCATGCCAACGCAAGTTCTTAGCATTCTCTAAGTTCTTAAACATTCTTATAAATCTTGGAACTATTGGAAAATACCACATCTTCTTGGCAGCAACTCCACTGTTTTCCTTTGTTGAGTTTTTATTGATCTTCCACCTTGACAAACCACACTTAGGACACTTTGTCGAGTTTGCATACTCTTTTCTATACAAACAACAATCATTAGGACATGCATCAATTTTTTGGTAACTGAGTCCTAAGGCACCTAGTGTTTTCTTCGCTTCGTATAAAGAAGTTGGTATTTCGTTGTTGTCAGGTAGGAGATCACTTATTATGGACAACAATTCAGAGAAGCTAGTGTTACTCCAACCATATCTAACCTTTAAGTTGTTTAGTCTCACGAGAGCTGACAACTTAGTGAATTTCTTACATCCTGGATATAAGGATTTCTTTGCATCATTAAACATAGTATCAAATGTGTTGGATGTATTACAAGATCCGTCATGAGCGGATTGCAACATGTTTACTGTATTAAACAAATCGTCCTGTTCATATTTTTCATCGATTATATTTTCCATTTTACTGGTAACGGTCTCTGAGTTTAAATCTTCACCATGCCAGAACCATATCTCGTAACTTTTATCAATTCCATTGGCATACAAATGATATTGAACTATTGAGACATCCTTAAGTAAACGATTCCCGCATTTCAGACATGGACATCTTATCGAATTAGAACCTTTGACATGAGACAAACCAAATTGAATAAAACTTTCAACTTCTACATCATATTCTCTAGACATCCTATTTTCCATCATCCATGATTTGTCCATTCTGTAGGTGTTACAAATACCAAATCTTCTATAATTTACCTTTACACAAACCTGGGTTACAAAAGAGATGGATGACAATTGTAGAAGCATGCCCAAGTCAAAGATTCATTAATGTATGACAAGGGTAAATATACATAAATATTAAAACAAATAAGGAAATAATAAATTTAGCCTAAATTGAGGATAATTTACAACTCATAATTCGTGTATGGTAAGAAGCCCAAAATAAAATATAAACGATGAAAATTAATTATATATGTGTGTTATAATCTCCCCACCTTAAAAACTAGCTTTAGTCTTGAATTATTTTTTCGAAGTTTATTATTGAGTTACTTAGTTGCTCTATGATCTTTCAAAACTACAAGTAAACCGTAACCTTAACAATTTCGCTTTATGAAAAACTCTTAATATTTTCAATAGTTTTTTTTAGATCAATTTGTGCAAATATTTGCTAACAACATTTCTTAACAATAATGCACCAAACACAATGCACACTTCAAATGAAAATAGTGATGATCATGTTAACCAATAAGTCACTTAACTATAGTATTTCATATCTATAAAGATCCAATTTATCTTTGGTGCAATCTTCCTTTTATTAGGAAAACATACAACTCCTTTTATAGTTGCAATTCAAGAAAGCATGTGATCGCCAAAACAAACTTTAAACTAATGACCCAACAAATTTTAAACTAATGACCGAACAAACTTTAAAAAAGTAGATCCTCAATTTAGGACACTAATAACATTTCCCACTATCGACTCCAAATTAAAATAACCCAATACCATAAACTATAAACATCGATAAACTTCACACTCATGAAACTAACATTAGGACATATGTTCTCTAGTGTCTTCTCTATTTTCGCCCTATTCCTCTTAACTAATTCGTAATCAATATTAGTGATACATTGGATTCACAAATTTCATAAAATATAAACTCATCCTTACATCAATCAGAAAAATTTACATAGTAATTTAATTGGGTATTAAATCGATTCTAGAACCTTATGAAATTGGAGATGGATATTATGTATCAGTTAAAAAAAATGGATTAGAACCTGGGTACGCGAAAGATTCGAAGCTGTGCGGATGACGGGTGGACTCAGTGCGTCGGCTGGGTGCGCGGATCACGACTGGACTGGGTGTGTCCGACGTCGACAATCTGGACTGGGTGCGTCGACCGTGGCTGGGTGCGTCGACCGTGGCTGGGTGTCGGTATACCTTTAGGCTACACATATATTTTGTTTATATCGACATAGATGGAAAGTTTAGGCTATTGTTAGAAGTTTGGGTTGCACATATATATGTTGTAATTAAGTTTGTAATAACCAACTTATATATGTATGGTTCATTGATATATATATATATATATATATGCAATTTATTTGATGGAAATTTGAGTTGATTTCAATTGTTCAATTAATGTGTATTTTAATGTTGTTAGACTTCAAAACAAGTGCATGATAAACTATATGGATATTCTAAAATATATAATTTTTCATTTGAAAATAGAAAAAAAAAAAAAAAACTTGACAGCAAAGCGTGTCAAGAGTAAATAAATTCTTGACATGTAGAAAATGTCAACAAACCTTATATACTTAATACCCATAAACTGTCAAGTATAAGATACCCATAAACTGTCAAATATAATTTCCTTGACGCGTAAAAACTGTAAAAAAAAAAAACCCTTATTTTTTACACCAAATTACTTGACGCATAAAAACTTTCAAGTATAATTATATACTTGACACTTATTACCTGTCAAGTATAATTATACTTGATGCACAAAAACTATCAAGTATATCTCTTTTATTCTTGACACTGGATTACTTGACACATTGAAAAGCGTCAAGTAAACAAATACTTAACAGGTAAAAAAAGTCAAGTAAACCCAGTTTTGTAGTAGTGATTTGATAATGTTTTGCAAATTAAGGAGATAAATTATTTGTGATTATTTTAAGATGATGTCTATGTTATGAATAATTTGTTAGTCACCAAAGTGGCCAAATTAGTAAATTCAATTGATATCAATTAAAGTTAACTCAATTACTCATATTTATGTGATACTAATGAATGATATGATATTATGAAACATAAAAGATATTATCATGAGTATATTGATTTTCATTATTATAAAATATTTAAATTTCTCAAAGGTTGATTGGTAGTTTTATAATTTTGAATCTTATTGTGGTTAATTGAGGTGTTTGGTTACATATTTTTAGTATATCCAAAGATAACTAATGTACTTAATTTGAGCATTTAAATTATCAATTATGTGAGATTAAATCTAGCATAAGTTAAGTATAAATATTGTACACATTGTTGTGTCTTCCAAATAATGTATAAGTTAATGATTATTTAATATTATTTAAATCAATGTTATATCTTTAAGTTTATTTCTCAAAGCAATAATGTCTAAGCATATTTATTTTGTAATTGCAACATATGCTCTTGTTTCTCTTCATCGCATGCTACGTCTATAATCAAGTTTAATGGACTCAATTTCTCATATTGGTGTGAACAAATCTGATTCCATCTTGGAGTTTTGGATCTTGATTTGACACTCTTAAGTGAGAAACCTAATGCACTCACTTCTACTAGCAGTGATGAGGATAAATCTTTCTATAAAGCTTGGGGAAATATCAAATAGATTGAGCCTAATGTTTATGTGGATGACTGTAGCAAACAATATCAAGTTCATAATTACAATATTAAAAATGCCAAGAATTTTATAAAATTTATGGAAAATATGATGAGAAAGCACATTGTTTTGATCCATTTGCTAAATTTCTAGAAAGCCATGGTATATGTGCTGAATACACAATACCAAGAACACTACAACAAAATGGTGTTACAGAGAAAGGCATAATCGAATGTTAATGAATATAGTTAGAAGCATGTTAATTAATTTATCTTTACCTATATCCTTATGGATGTATTCATTAAGAACCACTCAATATTTATTAAACATGGTTCCTAGTAAGTTAGTTCCAAAGGCACCTTTTGAACTATGAACAGGAAGGAAACCTAGCTTAAGGCACCTACATGTTTGGGGTTGTCGGGCGAAAGTAAGAATTTATAACCTCATGAAAAGAAACTTGATTCAAGAACAACCAACAGTTTCTACATTGGTTATCCATAAAAATCAAAAGGGTATATATTTCATTGTCCTAACCATAGTATGAGAATAGTTGAAATTGGAAATGTAAGATTCATTGAGAATGACGTAAGTAGTGGAAGTTTAGAACCACATAAAGGGAAAATTCAAAAAGTTAGGGTGGAAATTCCTTCATCCATAACTTCTTCTCAAGTTGTTGTTCATGTAGTTGTTAACTCTATTAACAACCCACAAGAAGAACAAATTAATGGTCAAATACCACATAATGATATTATAACAAATGAACCTGTAATTAAGGGACCACAAGAAATGGAGTTAAGAAGATATGTAAGACAATGAAAATCAACTATATAATGACTATGTGGCTTATTTCCATGAGTCAGAAATTGACTTAAGTATTAATAATGATCCAGTTTCGCTTTCACAAGCCATTAAAGAAGATAATTCTCCCAAATCGTCAGATGCCATGAAAAAAAAGTTAAAATTAATGGATGATAATGAAATCTAGGACCACGTAGAATTGCCTAAAGGAAGTAAAAGAGTTGGGTGTAAATGGGTCTTTAAGACCAAACTGGCTCAAATGACAATATCGAACAACATAAGGCTAAACTTATTGCCAAAGGTTATACTAAAAAAGATAACATTGACTACAAAGAGATTTTTTCTCTTGTCTCGAGAAAGGATTCAATAAGAATTATTATGACTTTAGTAGCTCATTATGATTTGGAGCTTCATCAAACGGATATGAAAACTGCCTCTCTAAATGGGAATTTAGATGAAGAAGTGTTCATGGATCAACCAGAAGATTTTTGGATGAAGGAAAGGTAAACAAGCTTCTAAACAATGGCATCTTAAGTGCAATGATACCATCACATCTTTTGGTTTTAAAGAAAACATCATTGATCAATGTATATACCTAAGGATCGGAGGGAGTAAGTTTAGTTATAATCCTTGTTCTATATGCTTACTTACAAGAGATCTGATCATCTTGAGGTGATTGGATATTCAGATTCAAATTTTGCTGGGTGTGTGGATACACGAAAATCCAATACTTTTGGCTATTTGTTCCTATTAGCTAAAGGAGCAATTTCATGGAAAAATGTAAAGCAGTTTATTGGCTCTGCATCCACTGTGGAGGTTGTCGATAGTATTGTCAAGCCACTAAGAACTTATTGTGATAATTCTGTAGCAGTTTTCTTTAAAAAAACAACAAGTATTCTAAAGGTGCTAAACATATAGAATTAAAATACTTTGTTATTAAAGAGAAGTTAAAAAACAAAGAGTGTCAATCAAACATATTAGCACTAAACTTATGATTGCAGATCTACTAACTAAAGGATTACCACAAAAAACGTTCAATGATCATGTTGAACGTATGGGTAGCAGTAGACATCATTATTGAAATCAAGATTATGTTATTTGACACTTTGGGTTCATTTATTTATTGTTTCTGATTTTATTTCATGGTTCTGTTCTAACGATTAGTATATACATAAATGAATTATGTAAATTAAACAAGACATCATCTTTGATAAGACACTTATTGTTTGACCGTTATTGATTATCTTTATTATAAATAATGTTAATAGAAGAACTATTTTAGTGTGATACATAGAAGGGAGTATGTTAATGCAATGATGTATGACTGCCATGATTCTTTAGTAGTTTTTTTTTTACTTGATATGATATGTTATGAAGTTTAATTTTGTGCATTATGTCTATGAATGTATATAGTAAATAATGTCAATGGATCAAGTGGGAGAATGTTAGATTTATTTTAAATGTAGACCATATGCATTATATGTTATTTTATCTCTTTAGGGCTTATTATTTTATTAGGCCCATTGGGTAAAAAGATAATGTTCTAATTAAATATCATGTTGGGAGTGTCTATAAATAGTACATTATGTAGTTCACTCTTCTCCATCAAAAAAATTAATTAAGTTAAGGGAGGTCGGTGAGAGAAACACAATCTCTTAGAAGACCATTCATGGATCCAGGTATGCGATTCTCTAACTATGTTTAATTTATGAAATCACATTGTTCAAATATCTTGACATTTATTGTTTTATACAATATTACGGTTTTATTGTATAATCATGAAAATAAAACTTACATTAGGACCTCCGATATTTGGTTCACTTTGGTCAAATTTTTGCTCCAATGTTCAATTGTACCCTTGTAATGCTGGATACGTACAAAATTACTTCTACCCTATTAATAGGTTGAGGCATATATGGTAAGACATGCCTCATTTAATATTTTGCTAGGCTCAATTTGAACTTATTACCTATATTGTTATTGCATGTCGATTATAGCTTTGGATATTAGAGAAAGTATAAAACTTAAAATGGTATGAAATTCAAGTAATATATTGTTTTAACCTATTTAATTTCATAATGAAACCTAGTGAAATAAAAAAAAAAATTGAACTTTGTTTAAAAAGAAATTTAAAAAGCAGTAAAAAGGAAGAATAAAAAAAGGTGTGAAACATGAAAAACATTTGATTATCAAGAAAAGAAACAAAAAGGAAAGGTTTATATAAAAGGGAAGAAAAATGGGAAACGTTGAGTACCGCTTTGGATTGGACCATAACAAAATACAATTAGGTACAAATAGTACACTACAATAAAACAAAAATAACAAACCAAATTTGAAATATGTTTGAACGTTACAAAATCTTTAGAAAATTAGATAAGGCGACAAAATTAGGAACGTCCAAAGTCAAAGTCAAAGCCAATGGCCTTGGTCTTACTCACCAGCCTGTCCCTGCCCCCTCCTCCAACCTTCATTCCCATATCCATTCCTCTTCTTCTTTTTTCTTTTTTACCTGTATACAAATTAAATTACTACTATTATATTTATTTTTCCAAATTGCAAATAATAATATTTCTTAAATTAGACTAATAATTTCCATTATAGCATCAAATTTTTTTGTAAAAAAATTGACGTCACAAACTTATACACGTTTTAAAATTGAAAATGGTACAAGTTTGAAGTTTTAAAATTGAAAATGGTACAAGTTTGAAGTATTGAATCTTTTTTCATTTTTTCATTCTTTTCGATCGAATTTCTATCACCATAATAAATTTGTTCATCCTTTTGGGTCGATTTTTTATCACCATACAAAATTTGAAGGTTTCTAGTTGAATATTTCTTTAAGTTTTAAGAGTTAATTTTTAATTACAACGAAAAATTTAAAACTATAATTTCTTATGTTAAGATTGATTATACAATTTTATGATATTTATTTTAGTAGTTTTTAAAGTTTTTATTCATGGGTGAATCTTACCCTTACTAAAATAAATGCAAGGATTTATGTATAAAGTACAAATCTTATATTGAGTCGTAGTTAAGAGAATTCTTAATTAGTTTTATTTTCATTTACATTTTAAATGTTTTGATTGTATATCCAAATTTTAGTATTTAATAAAAATTTAAATATTTGGGGTAACATAATCATATACCTCTTCAGTGTGATTTTTTTATGTTTTTAAAAACCTTGTTGGGCAAGTGATTCATTTTTCGTTTTTATGTTTTCAAAAATACAAAATTCATCAAAAACAATTCAAATGTATTTGGTATATATTAATTTTGAAAAATTATTTTCGAAAATAAACCTTTAAACAACCTATTTTTCAAAAACAACACATTATCTATTCACAACCAAATACTAATTTTGAGTTTTGAATTTGAACTTTACAATTTTAAAACTAAAACCAAAACATGGTTTTGAATATAGAAAAAAAAAAAAAAGAAGAAGAATTCATTTTTGTTTTCTATAAAATTCTTTGTTTTTTAAAATAATTTTTAGATCAGAGGATATTTTTGATACTTTTGAGTACAATTAAATGTTTATAAATATGAATGGGTTAATTTTACCTTAAATGCACTAATATTGATACATGAGATTTTATTCAATTTGAGTTCCATAGAACTCTATGAGTTTATATTACCATATAGGTAATGGTCAAGACATCAACAATCTTCTCCAATAGGTCATATATTTAAAATCTTATCTCATATGATTAGTGCATCTCTTCAATTGTTAATTTATTTTTATTTTTTATAATTAAGCAAAACTTACCTATATTAAATTAATAAACTCGAATTAAAAATAACGATAAAGTAAAAGATTAATTGGTCGAGTTCATCAACTACCAAAATCAAAATGATCACGGTACAACGTGAAGTAACCCATGCATTCCAATAAATCTAAGAATATTCTCTAATATCTAATATACCATGTGATGAGAAGCTATTGTGTTTGATTTCAAAATGATTCAAACAATAAATTAACCAGGTTTTTTTTTTATTTTTTTATGCACGTTGTTGTAAGTTAGTTAACATCAAGATATATATTATAGAAATGTATAAAAAGAAATAAAAAAGAATATGTTTTAGTAAAGTATTTAAAAATCTTGAAGATGTTAATTAGCAATAATAAGGACATAATTAATGGGTTGGTGTTGAGGGAAAATGTTGGGAAAGGCCAAATAAAACGTAGGCTCCAAGCATGCAGCGTTGTTTACTTTTCCGAGAAAATCATTTTCCGGGAAAATGATTTTTCAACATCATGAAAGAACTTTCTCAACCGAACAGCAAATTCTTTATTCAAACTTCAAATTAAATAATTAATAATTAATAATTAATATAATGAATTTTGAAGGCCTTCTTTTCTTTTGATTTAATTTTTGGGTCATCTTAAACCTTTTTTTTCATAATATTATTTTACTTTTAAGCTTTTCATTTAATTTGGTTCTTCACAAACATGTATTTCTTTTTTAAAAAATATCATAAACTAAGTTTAAAATCTAAACACTTAATTAATTTTTTTAAGTGGTTGTCAAATATTTTAATTAATTTTTTTTCTAAAATAACTTATTATTTAAAATAAATATTTGTGAACTTATTTGAACCCTTGGTAGAATTTACTTATTAGGGATGTAGAAAATGAGTAGGTTTACACATATACAAATACTCTAATTTTAGAAACTCTAATGATGTACATTTTCTTTGAGAGGCCTAAATATATGACCAAAACTATAATAGAATTTTTGTTTAAGAAAACACAACAATAGAGCTTCTAGCTATACTACAAGATTAAATAAAGAAAAAAAATCTTTAATAAATTCATGAGATAATTCAAATTCAACCTTTTTTTTTTTCTTTCTAAAAAAAGGTAAAATCAATTTATTTCCAATAATTTTTCAAGCCTAACCTCGAATAGTCTAAAATTTGAAACTAAAAATCAATAAAATAATAATGAAAAGGAAGATTAAAGAAATATGCGTATTAAAAAAAAATATTTGTTTGGCCTTTAAATTTAGTTTCCATTTTGATTTACAAATGTGAAAATATTACACATTTAGTCAATAAATTTTAATTTAGTTCATAAATTTTAAGATATTACAAATTTACTATCCAAAGTTGTGTTTTGTTTTAATTTGACCCATATTTTTCAATACTTTTATATTTTAGACTCAATTTTATATTGAATACTATATTCAGTCATGTTATTAATATTTATGAATTAATAATGAAATAATTATAACGTAAAATTTTAAATTAAATATTAATAGTGATGTGAAACAGCAAAATTTAATCCATTATAATTGTTTTGAATTAATTAACCCATACATTTAAACTAGAAAACTAAACAAGAATATTCAATAGAAATTGAAAATTAAAATGTAAATTTAGAGATGAATAGAAGAAATTGAAACAAATCCCAAATTTAAATAATAAAATTATACAATTTTGAAATCTAAATATTAAACTAGAATCTAACCGATAAGTAAGAACTAAATTTGTAATGTTACACAATTTAATAATCAAATAAAAATTAAACATAAAATTAAGACAAACAAATTGATTTTTGCCAAAAGAAATTAAAAAAAAAAAAAAAAAAAAAAAAAAAAAACTCTCAGCTTTACATTGTTGACTTTGACTAAATCAGCCAATTATTCCCCATACAAAAAAACAAATTCGAAAATGTTATATTACAATTTTAACAAATGAAATAAAATAAAATAATAGAGAAGCAGAAAAAAGCGTGTTGAAGCATCAAACTCCGGTCTGAAGGTACAGCTACAGATCTCCTCTTTCACTCTCCATCTTCACTCTCATTTAAATCCCCATTTCCCATTCCCATCTTCTCCAATTTCTCCTTCCTCCCACCGCCATGCCCTCCCCCCTCCTCCTCCTTCTCCTCCTCCTCTCCGTCGCCGCCAATGCCGCAACTTTCAAAGAAGCCCCCCAATTTTATAATTCCCCAGACTGCCCTTCCATCGCCGACGACCTCGAGGACCCAGATGAGAACGACCAACATCTCTGCTTCAATCGCGCCGTCCACGTGGCCATGACGTTGGACACAGCTTACATACGTGGCTCCATGGCCGCCGTACTTTCCGTTCTTCAACACTCTTCGTGTCCTCAAAACGTAATTTTCCACTTCGTCTATTCCGCATCCGCCAACTCGTCCTTTCTACGCACCACCCTTTCTCACTCATTCCCTTACCTGAAATTCCAACTCTACCCTTTCGATGACGAAGCCGTCTCGCGATTGATCTCTACCTCAATCCGATCCGCGTTGGACTGTCCTTTGAACTACGCACGTAGCTACTTAGCCAACCTCCTTCCCACGTGCGTCGCCCGAGTTGTCTACCTTGACTCGGACCTGATCCTCGTCGACGACATTGCCAAACTCTCCGCTCACCCACTCGGTGCTGACTCGGTCCTCGCCGCGCCAGAGTATTGCAACGCTAATTTCACTGCCTACTTTACGCCGTCGTTTTGGTCTAACCCGTCCCTGTCTTTAACGTTCGCGAACCGGAAGGCGTGTTACTTTAACACGGGGGTCATGGTGATCGATCTGGACCGGTGGCGAGCTGGGGATTACACGACCAAGATTGAGGAATGGATGGAATTGCAAAAGAGGATGAGAATCTACGAATTGGGATCTTTGCCGCCGTTTTTGTTGGTTTTCGGTGGGAGAATTGCTCCGGTGGAGCATCGGTGGAATCAGCACGGGCTAGGCGGCGATAATATCAGAGGACTGTGCAGAGATCTGCATCCCGGTCCGGTCAGTTTGCTGCATTGGAGTGGGAAAGGTAAACCGTGGGCTCGGTTGGACGCGAACCGGCCCTGCCCATTGGACGCACTTTGGGTTCCGTATGATTTGTTAGAGACCCCATTTTCGATTGATTCATGAACCTCGAGAAATTGATTGATTATCGGTGGAATCTTTACAAGTTTATATTGATTCTGATTTTTTTTTCTTTTTTTCTTTTTTTGTAACAAAAGATAAATAATAAGATTTTTGTACATATATATAGAGAGGCTGATTCAATTTATTTTTGTATGAATAAACTATCTGCCTTCTTTCTGCTCAATATCCCAATTTTTCTTATTCCTCCATTTGTTTTGAATAATGTTGAGAATATGAAATTTGAGTATCCTACTTTTTTTTAGTTCTAAAATGTTAAACTTTGTAGTAGTAATGAGAGCGAAAGAACACTACTAGAAAAAGACCCTTTCTTGACGGTTGATTTTTTCTTTTCTTGACGGTTTCTTGAAAAACCGTCAAGAAAGGGGCGGTTTAATGAAAAAACCGTCAAGAATTTTGATTAAAAGGCGGAGGGGAGGCAATTTACAGAATTCTTGACGGTTTTGAAACGTCAAGTAATATGCAATGTTTCCTTGACGTTTTGGAACCGTCAAGTTGTTTATTTTACATTTTTGACATTTTTAAAACGTCAAGAATTATCATGAGTTTGATATTCTTGACGTTTTTTTAAAACGTCAAATGTATATATTTATCCTTGACGTTTTAAAACTGTCAAGAAATGTCGATAAATTCTTGACGTTTTAAAACGTCAAAAAATTTCATTTTCAAATTTATTGATGTTTCTTGACGTTTTAAAAATGTCAAGAATGTTTTAAAAAAAACCTATTTTTTTAAAAATATATTATTATTTTATATTATTTTTAAATTTTTTAAATTTTATTATTATTATTAAATTTATTTATCTAAAAAAAACCCTAGAGGCGGTCTTCTTCTTCCTCATCTCGAAAGGCGGCACGCTCGACGACAAGTAGAGCTTCGACCAGACGGCTGCACGAGAAAGCCTTCGATGGCTGCCGCTTCGACACAGTACCTTCGACGGCGGCACGCTTCGACGACGACCACCGCCTCGCGCCATTCATCCCGTCAATCGGGCTGTGACAACCGCCACGTCTCTTCCGACGACAACCGCCTGACGACAACCGCCGCATCACCTCATTCATCGACGACTACCCAGCCGTAAGTGATTTTATCATAGTTTATTATTTGGTTTCGGAGTTTGAGTTCAAAATTGAAGTGACTTTGCTGCCATGGTTTAATTTTGAGTTCATAGTTCATAGAATAATATATCTTCAGGCGTTGGCCGGTCCAAACAACCTCCTAAAATACGAACTTAAATGATCAAGATGATATAGAACCTGGAACTAATCTTTATTCGATAATTTAGACTTAGTATCTAAAGGGGACCTGGAGAACCACAGATATGATGAAGCTGAAGACATAGATTATTGCAGGAGCCTAACAATCAACAAAAAAATGTATCATATTTCACATTGAAAGTACAAGACTATTAAGAAGAAATTTGATGGCATGAAGGTTATGGTGTACCAAAGCTGTGGTCGACTGTGCCATATGCAAATCGTTAATAACATAATATGCCAGAAATGCCTGATCAATGAAAAAGAATATAGTTAAAATATGCAATTAGTAGTCAAATCCCAGAACAATGAACATAAAAATACATATTTCTAAATAAAAATTAAAATTGAAATGGCAGCTACTAAAAAGTAAATTTGAGTCATTTTGTCATTTTATCATAGTGATTCTTCCAAAAGTGTCTTTACTGCCATGGTTTAATTTTGAGGCGACTTATGAGTTGTTTATCTTTGATTTGGCCTTCAAAGACATATGGCATGTGACATTGTTGATCTTAAAAGCAACCTTAAAATCAAGCATCTTTATGAGTGTCTTGGCCTCTTATAAGAACTTAAAAGAAACTTTAGAAAAACATGGGATGAGCTCACCCGTTAGGAAACAAGTTTTTTTTTGTATATAAGATCAAAAAATTTTGTTTTGGATACAAAATAGATTTAACCTCACTAATTCTCTCAATAGACCTTTGCTTTTCGACCTTTCTTTCCTTTTTATCTCTAGGCCATAAACTATCCTCATGCTTTTGCAAGATTCTTTTTTAACAAACTATATGCTTTTGTTTTGGTCTCTTTTTTCTCTAACTCACCCACATCAACATGAATTTCAATATTAGATGTTACAATAAAATTAGATAGTTTTTGACAAAGTATGTCATCTTCAACTTTTTCATTTTTTACCTTAACAATAGGCCTAATTTCTGTAGGTACACTAACCTTCTTCAAAATTAGACAATAATAAAATAACTTACAAGTATGGTTCAAAATTAAACAATAATAATTAGAAAATTTTCTAAGTTGATTCAACCATCCATAGACTTGGGCAATGAGATTGAGGGGATATGAAGTTTCTTGATGTTTGTTTCTTATTCCTTTGTATTTTGATTGTTGGATTTTAATGTTATAGATTTGGTTATGGCCTATAGTAACTTGTATTCTTTTTGTTAGTAGAAGTTGCTAAAATCTTGTATTTCTTGTATTCTTTCATATGAATTTCTTTCATATTATGAATTTCTTGTATTCTTTCATATATCTCAACAAGACTTTTTGAACTAATTTAATTTACTTTATTTTTCAATAGATTTACAATTATGGATAAATCATGGATGCATAAAAGTAGATTATCCAAAGAATATGAGTTGGGCGTGGAAAATTTCATCAAGTTTGGATTTTTGAATACAAGTACCTCTTACATTCGTTGTCCTTGTTTGAAATGTGGGAATTGTGAAAAGCATAGTAGAAAGGATGTTAGAGATCATTTATATGTTAATGGTATTGATGAAAGTTATAAAATTTGGTTTTGGCATGGTGAAGAACTTCCTAACTCATCTTTCTATGGAGAATGTTCAAAGTTTGACACACATACATGTGAAGAGAATGATGTTGGAAGTGTAAAAGAAATGATTGAAGTTGCTCACGAGGAGTATTCAAAAGACCCAAATGGATTTGAGAAGTTGCTTATTGATGCTGAAAAACCATTGTATGAAGGATGTAAAAAGTACACCAAGTTGTCTACTCTAGTTAAATTGTATAATTTAAAAGTCAGATATGGATGGAGTGATATTAGTTTTTCAGAATTACTTAAAACTTTGAGGGAAATTCTGCCAACTACCAATGAACACCCAAATTCATTGTACGAAGCAAAGAAAACATTAGGTGCATTAGGAATGGAATATGAAAAGATTCATGCATGTCCTAATAATTGTTGTCTCTATAGGAAAGAATTTGCTAATGCAACAGAATGTCCTGAATGTGGTCAATCGAGGTGGAAAAACGTTAAGGATAGAAATGAAGAGAGAAAGCAAATTCCCTCAAAAGTGATATGGTACTTCCCACCCATTCCACGATTTAAAAGGCTATTTAGAAGTATTGAATGTGCTGAAAACCTGACTTGGCATGCTAGTGAAAGAATTGAGGATGGTAAGTTACGACATCCCGCGGACTCTCCAGCATGGAAGTTAGTAGACTATAAATGCGTATGAGGATACAGTGTTTTACCTTGACTCGCTAAGGACGACATCAAAAGCAACTACAAGATATGTAACCGACACGTAAGTTTAATCTTTTATATCATGTAGTGCTCTTAATTCTAATGCATGTACAATATTCTAAGATATGTGCAATCTTATCTTGGCAAAACAGAGCAATAGCAATATTTCACTCGCAAAAGAACATTAATAAAAGCAGGAAACAAACTTTATGGCGAACAGTAAAGGCAAGTATAAATATTTAAATTCAATTGTATTTTGTAGATAACTAGCAATTAAGACTAGTCCGTTATTCTAATTTATTGTTTTTATAGTGTCCACTACAAGTCGGGAGCACTACGTGTGGATACTATGTCATGAAGTATATGAGAGAAATTGTAAATAGGGGAAGCATTGTCATCTCGGATTCGGTATGTTATATATCAAACTATTTCTTTTGTACGTATAATAATTTTTATGAATACTAATTCATTTATTTTGCATGTCTACAGATTGATACACGAAAATCATACTCACAAGCCGAGTTAGATGAGGTGCGGGTTGAGTTGGTAGAGTTTTTGGGTTCGTACATGTGATCTAGGACTTATGACGTCATCTCTGCAAAAGGAAATTAACTTTATTTTTTGTGGCTGATTTTTTGAAATGTTCATATGGAGGGTAGAGGTTAATTGATATACTTTTGAGACTTTGTAGAGGATTAGAGTTTAGGTGAATTGTTGATAGGTGAACTGTTCATATATGTAGGGGGTTGCCATTATGAAAGTTTATGGATTGGGGATGATATACTTTTGGGCTAGGTTAGTTAAATAGATGATGTTTAGTTCAATTCTTGGAAATCTGTTGAAATTGTTTATATATATATATATATATATATATATATATATATTGGTTTTGTAAATGATATATGAATATGATGCAAAGTTTTGGAAATGATATTGAATGGATGATGTTTAGTTGCCATTTGATGTATATTTGTCGTTTATATGTAGTTGAATTTTTGGACCAATGGAGCATAATACTGGAAGAATAATATAAAATAAATTACAATTAAAAAAATGAAAAGTTGCTTGACGGTTTTCAAATGTCATTAACAATATATTTCTTGATGGTTTGCAAATGTCATAAATAACAAAATTCTTGACGGTTCTAAAATGTCATTAAAAAGCACTCTTGACGGTTCCAAATGTCATGGCAAAGAGTACTCTTGACGGTTATTAAATGTCATGAAAAATGAACTCTTGACGGTTTGTAAATGTCATGAAAATTGAATACTTGACGGTTTTAAAATGTCATGAAAAATTTACTCTTGACGGTTTTGAAATGTCATGAATAATCGTATTCTTGACGGTTTTCGGGCTTCATCATCTCATTCTTGACAGTTTAAAACAGTCATAAAAACGTATCCTCTTGACGGCTCTCAACTGTCATGAAAAATTGAATACTTGACGGTTAAAAAGTGTCAACGATATCAATTCTTGACACTTTTTACAACCGTCAAGAAAATGGCCTTTCTTGACACTGGATTCAACGACGGTTTTGAAAACGTCAAGAATACTCATTCTTGACAGTTTAAAACCGTCAAGAGAGTCAGTTTTTATAGTAGTGGAAAGAGAAGTTATTTCCACATACTAGGATTAAGATTTCACTTAGACAATGAGCTAAATAATATTCTTTAAGTTCGTTGATTCAAGCCAATAAGATAAATAAATAACTAAGAATTATTTTTGACATACAAAATTAGGTCATGAATAAGTTGAGATATCAATCATCATCGACAAAATCTCTATTATTATGTCATAATACGAAAGAGATAATGAAATACTTAATAAGTACGAAAATGCATTATACATTGTATATTTGTCAATATATGTGGTATAGATCAACCCAATTTCCCATCTTCTTAAAGACTAACTAAACATCGAAAATATCACTATACCTATATATACTTCATCGTATCATACTTTGGTTTTCAAATTATGTGGACTTGTTACAACCCAATAGCGTGGGTATATATATCAAAGTTAGGAATCATTTAGTTTTGTGTATTTTTGGGTGGTTGGTAGTATTAGATAATTGTTAATAAGGGATGTAAACCAATGTAACCTCAACTAGTTTGTATATGCAATTGCTTTATGAGGAATGGTCTATATAGTTTTAATAACTATATTATTGTTCATATATAATATGATGTATTAATTTATGCCATTAAAATGGATAGAACCTCGTTATTAATTAAGAATTACAAACTACAAAGTTTTGAAACACTGTAATAGGTGTAATTATGTAAGCTGAATTATAGTGGATGAATGAATCTTGAAATACAATGGTGTAATAAATTTATAATGTTACAAAAATAGAATGGACACGTGGGATATAGTTTTATTTTTGAAAAACTTATACTTAAAGACAAGATGAATATGATAAGATATGCATTAACAATAGACATAGTAATCCAATCAAAGCCGTGGGTGATGTTTTTTGTTTTTCCCTGCACATCAATGCTAAAGTCACAATTACACTGGCTACCCACTTGTAATGGGGGATTCACTATTTATTATTATTGATTACTTAATTACCTAGTTTGTTTATTTTTTAATTTTCACTATTTTAAAATAATAATAATAATAATAAAAATAGGGATAGAGATAATTATTTTTCTTCACCGTTAATTTTTGAAAACTCAACTAAACTTTTTATCAATGCTTATTTACCATTTTCTCGACCTCCTCTATTGAATATTTTATAAACACAATTATTATAATAACATTTGAAAGTATAAAAAACCATCCTTACACTCTATTTAAAATTGAAACATTTTCAAAATCATTTATTAAAATCATGTAAGAGACTTACAAAAAATTGTCTTATTTTTATTTTGAAATATAAATTTGTAAGGAGTCTAAATTAAATGGTTGCACTTAAAAGGACGACATAATTTATGTGGGTTTTCAACAATTATATATATTATGTATATATTCTGAAATTTTTCAATAATTATATATGATATCATATCTTCAATAATTATTGTTGAGAAGATTCTACAAAATTTATAATTGACACTCAATATTAATGTAGGTGTAGACTTGTAATGCATAGGTAGTAAAAACAAATATTTAAGAAATAGGAAAAAGAAAAAGCTTCTTTCAAAAGTTTAGTTCTCATTTTTTTTTAAATTTCAAAATGTTTGACTGTTGTTCAACGAGTAGTTTAATTTGATTATAATTTAATCTTAAAGTTACCAGACGTTATGATTTTACTATAAAAATAAAATTTGTGTTCTTTTTTCCATCTAAAAATTTAAGAACAAAAGTAATTGCATACATTAGTATAGATTGATATGCGATAAGTTTTTTTATTCATACTAATGTTCTCGAGTTTTTTCTTTTAAATAGGTGTGACGAGTGAAAAAAATACGTTACTTAAAAATCATTCAACAATAACGAATTTATAAATTTTATTGACGAAGGACTTTATATAAAAAAAATGAGATGAAATGCAAGTATAAGGTTAAAAGGGAGTTAGAAAATAAATTTAATCACTGAATGTAATTATAATTAAAGTTATTACATTAATTTTCTTTCTCACTTAAAAAGACTGATTAAGCAAATGGTAAATCTGGTGGTAAATTCCAGTTAACCATGGTTCAAAAGAACATGGAAGGAAAGGAAACTACAATGTTGTGGTTCAAAATCTCGAAATCATTAATTTAATTAATAAAGGAGAATATGGGGGGGGTGTCGGTTGAAGATGATTAATAATTAAATGTGAAATTGAGGAAAAACAAAAAGTCAAAAAAGAATATTACGTGGTGGAGTGCATGCACCACCACAATGAGACTTCTCTACCTCTTTATTATATGAAAAACCATTCATTATTAATTTTAATTTTTCTTTTTCCTTAATCAAAACCTTATTCGAAAATGTTCTATTCAAACCGACACATTTCATAATTTTACCATTTCTTTTGCTTCCTAATTTTACCATTCCAAAATACATCCTTTTCTTCCCTTTTGACAATCATTTCTTTTCTTTATTTTAAATTGTAAGATTTTATTACTCAATTTTTACTTTTAGTTTTTATTTTTTCTATAAATTTAAAAATGCTAAATGGGTTTTGAGTTCTTTTTTACTTTTTTTTTTTTTTTATCTTTTTTATCCTCCACAAACTCACTTTTACCTACCCATTGTTACTAATGCTTGCTTTCAATTATTTTAATTGAAAATAACTGTACTTATAACTAAATTTAGGTTGCTCGATAAGACTCGTAAGAGAGTCTAGGGAGGCATATAGTATATGTGAATTTGACCAAAATCTCACATCGATTAGATAAGAAGATGATCTTAGGTATATAAGTAAGGATAACTATCTCTATTGATATGAGGTATTTTGAGATGATACCAAAAGCAATGTCATGAGGGTGTATACTCAAAGTGAAGCCTTGGAGATATAAAGATTAAAGTATTGAAGTTCTCCTCATGAGAAGCTTAAGAATGTGTTAAGAGTATTATAGATTAAATGAGAAATTTTGGTCAATTAAACACTACAAGAAATTCACCTTTTGCCGATGACAAAAATCGTCGGCATATCTTCAAAAAACCGTCGGCTTTTCTTTTGCCAACGATTTTCAGCCGTCGGCACAAACCGTCGGTGTAGGTCCGTCGGAAGAACCTACGCCGACGCCCGAAAAGAGACCGTCGGCAAATATTGGAATCGCCGACGAAATGGAACAAACGGAGCTAACCAACACTAGAAATTAACCGTCGGCGAAAGGGGTATTCACCGACGGAAAAAATATTTCGTCGGCATTTATTACGCCGACGGTGTAAGAATGTCATCGGCATATCCTTGTATTGCCGACGACATTTATAGCCGACGGTGTTGATTTATTATGCCAATAGCTAAAATTTTCGTCGACAAATCCATGAAATGCCGACGGTTTAAAATAATGTCATGGGCAGAAGCTTTTTTTTTTTAATATATATTTTACATTTGTATTGGTTTTCCACAATTGTTTTGGTTTGTACCTAAACACAATTCAAACTATAGAAATATAAAATATTAAAATTCATTTAATGTTTCAACAAAAGTTAAAATTGTTTCTTACACAATTAATATAAGCAAAAATAGTAAATTCGTCCAAAATAACAAAAATTACAACAATACATAAAACTACATAAACTTCTAATTTGCTTGAAGTGATCCCCATTGAAAGGTGAACCTGAAAAACAAATAAAAATAAAACAATAGAAACATATTTAACAAACTAAGTATAATTTATACTTTACATATATATGTATACACAAAAAGTACTTTACATACCTTAATTTCTTGAAAAACAAACTGAAAATAACAAGTTACATACTTTTCTCTACAACTAAAACAATAATAATTACATACTAAATAATCAAACTTTACATAACCAAAACAATAACAAAAACAACAATAACTTACAAAAAGAAAACTACATTTCATCCCACATCCAAGAAAACAAATCTAAACCTATGTTCATGAACCTTTCTCTACAACCAAAACATAACTACTTCATACTAAGTAATCAAACTTTACATAACCAAACCAATAATAACTTACAAAAACAATGACAATTATCTTACATTTTCTCATCCCACATTAAAAAAAACAAATCTAAACTCAAAATATAAACCTACGTTCATAAACATTTCTCTATATACCAAAACATAACAACTTACATCTACATTTTCTCATCCCACATTCAAGAAAACAAATTTACATTTACATTTCACTACATTTTAGGCAAAATTGCATAATAAATCAGAACATCTCTCCTAAAAACATCTCAATTTCTACCATAACTGCAGGATAGCAACAAATTCAAAGGATGGTAAATCTAAGCAATCCCTAAAATGGTAATGTATTACATACCATAACTGTAGGATAGTAACAAATGCTCAAACAAAGGTCATATAAATAAAATAATAGTGCATACCTATTTGAAGTTCCTTCTTGTGACGCCATGAATTGCTTGATTAATTCTTTCAAACCGTCAACCTCTGTCTTCGTTGCCATAAGTTCTTCCTTTGTTGCATTCCTTGCTTCTCTCTCTTCTTGAATCTCCGCCTTTTTGCATGTCTAGTTGTTCCTTCAAATTTATTATCTCAATTGCTTGTTCATATTCTTTTTGCTGAATTGATGAGAATCCAACCTCTATCTATTTCAATTATATTCTTTTCAACTAGTTAATAACTTGACCTAAAATATTAGAGCCCCAAACCTATACAAACAGCACAAACGATCAAAGCTAGCCTTAACTAACTTTGGATCACATTCCCAACATCTAAAGTCTTATTGTAATTATACAAATTAGGAATAGTTCATTAAAAACAAAATAACTAATAATCATACTTGAATGTAGAATTATAAAAATTAAGCTAATAACAATTCATTTCAAACACAATACATTATAACAAACTGTATCTTGAGGCATTTGAATATTCATAGACACGATTTGGTCGAGCAAATGAACCAAGAGAATTCACAAACTGTATCTTGAGGCATTTGAGTATTCATTTGAGTATTTTAGGCTATAAGTATCAAAATTTCTCAAGATCTTAAATTTCAATGCAATTTTATTACAAGAAAATTCACTTTATACCACACATGCTTATTATATCCAAGTAGAAAAGTAACTAAAACATGATGATCATCAACTTGATTCAAAGTACTTAACCTTTTATGCAATATCTTTAAGAGCAAAAATCATTAAATTTGTACGTTGATTATGAGTAGTAATTATATGTGAACTTATTTGTTAAATAAAATCATAATTCATTAGTTCTAAAATGTTTGCCCTAAAAATTAAAACAAAAATTTATAAATTCCATTTACACTAATCAATCCAAACAAAATCCTAAGTTGAAATTGAAACAAGAACAAACCTAGGAACTACAGAATAATAAAAATGGATGATAAATTGACAAGAAAGTAAGAATGAAAAGAAGGGAATTATATTTGAACTTACGAAGAAGAATTGGAGAAAGAAGAAAAAAGGAGGGCACTCTGACGACGACGGCTAATGGAGACTTGCGACGGTTGGTGGCCGATTGAATCGAAATTGGGAAGAAAAAGCAGCGGCCGATGGAGGGTGTTGGTGGCAGAAAAGTCATCTACAGATATTCACGGCTGCGTCGGCGTATTCTGGGAGAAGAAAGACAGAATCGGGAAGAAAAGAAAAACCCTACTTTTGTTTTAAAAGAATTGCCGACTGTAATTTTAATTTCGTAGCCGTTTGTAGACATATGCCGACGGTAAAAAATATATCGTCGGCAAAAACATATCTACGCCAACGCTATAATTATTGTCGTCGGCGATTCCACTTATTGCCGACGATAACACAATCCGTCAGCGTATACCACTTCTACTGACGAACTTTAAGGGCGTCGGCATGTTTGTCGTCTGCAAAGGTAAAATTTCTTGTAGTGAAATTTTACCACGTCATCACAACAAAAGTATTGTTCGAGTTTGAGTTCAACCCATGACAAAATACTGGAGCTTTGGAGATATGAAGATTAAAGTGTTGAAGCTCTCAAAACTTAGAAGTTCTAATCAATATTGAGATTATCACCTTTTGAAAAATTGAATACTTGAAAGATTAAACCTTCCTTGAATTTCAGATGATTGAAGCTCAAATTGAACTTAAGTTTACAACTTTACAAAGATTAAAAGTTTACACCTTTATGAAGATTAAATACTTGAAAAGCTAAAACCTCCATGAATTCCAGAAGATTGAAAGTTAAATTGATCTTAAATTTACAATTTTTCTAAAGAACGAAGCATTCAAGTTCTAAAAACTAAAACTTTAAAACTCTTAAATTCTAGATTGAGACTGAATCTCTTTGAAATTCAATATGATCTAAGATCTGAAGATTAATTTGAAGAAGATAACTCTATTATTGAAATTTTAAAGTTGATCCACGCCAATCAGCAAGCCAAAGAACCCAAAGGTCCACGTCGATCAGCAAGCCAAAGAACAATCCACTTTAATCAACAAGCCAAAGGTTGATCCAAGAAGATCAACAAACCTAAAGGTCGATCATCCAGAAGTATCCTTAAGCCCAAAGAATCACTACTAGAAAAAGGGCCAACAATCATAATCAAACATTGTCATAGTTAAAATTCATGATAGTTATTTCCAGTCATTGTTCCAACAATCATGAAAAGTCTATTATTCAAACTGTCGTAATAGGTGTTTTTCATGACATAAAATAAATGTCACGTATCTCTTATTGATGATAAATAATAGCTGTCATTATTTATATTTTATAATAGAAAATAAATGTCACATATCCAGTATTATTGACAAATAATAAATGTCATTATTTTTATTTTATGACAATGACTAATTGTCATCATTTCACCCAAACATGACTTTAATTGACTGTCAAGAATACCTTTTCCATGACATTTTTTTTTTAAAATTCAAATGTCTTTTTCCATGACATTTTTTTTAAATTCAAATGTTTTTTTTTTCAATCCCAGTTTTTCTTGTCGCCTTGTCATTACATAGACTAATTTAAGCTGAAAGTACTATACAACATACCCATATAGAAACAAACTGCGAACGCTTTAATATATATACGTTAACATACACTTTGTAATATATGTACAATTATTGGTAAATGGTTTGTACAATGATAGAATGAACATACATGTTTTGGTACCAACAAGCTATTTAAATAAGTACATTTCAACCAAAATTTTGCTACCAAACCTACAAAAAGGCCTATAAATCAATCAATTACGCCTATATGGCTTTCATTGCTCCAATGGATTCTTGCAAAACCTAGTAAGAAAACAAAATGAAATTTTAAAGTATGACTCTACACATCAAGATAATAATATAAGAAAGGTTTTACCCTTTGTAATCAAATATTAGAGTATGACATTTGTACTAAGAAATATTCAGAATTTTAGACCTCGTTCGATAAAAATTCAACTATATAAATCAAATTGTTAGTTAGTAAATATGAAAACTATGGTATGAAAACAACCACAATTGTCAATAAGTATAACAGAAAACAAAATTGGTATTTACTGAACTGCCTCATCTATTGGTTTTTACTGTGTATGTTTGTGTGAGCAGTCAAGGTGCTGTAAACCTCACATTTTTAGTGTTTTTGACATCTCACATTTCTAAGATTTTTGTTTGAAGCTTAGTTTACATGTAATGACCTGTTTATGAAGTTCATACTACAGGTCCTTTGTTGGTCACTTCAACCATGGCAGGCTTTAGGATATGTATTCTCTTTACATTCAGTTAGTTTTAACTGCAACGTAGATTCAGTTTAGTTATTGTTGAATGGATAAATTAGGGGGAAGACTAATTTATTTCTAAGAAGTTCATTTTACTGCAACACAGTACAAAATCATTTATTTCTTTACATTAAATTCTTTTCCCAATTAACTATACATACAAACATATACAGATTCACTTCAACCATCATTCCTTTCCCAATTCTTTTTCCAACAAAAGCTCCATTTATTGTAACTAAAAGTGAAACAAAATTCAAATCCAAATGGATCACCACCAGCCATACACAACGTGTTTGCATTTACGTTTGAGCCATCTAAAACGACATAACTATTCAATTCATGTAGCAAACTAACCTATTGCATTGTTCATATTTTCTCTTTCATCAGATGCATGTAGTAATGAACACAAAGATCTACAAAATTAGACAGATGGGGCAGCAATCACATACTGCTAGCAATGAATTCTAGAAATATATGAATGCTACTATCCACATATACATTGGTTCATCCTCTTGTTAATAACACAATTATTCTAGAAACAACACATCAAGGAAAACCCAAATTCAAAGAAAAATTCTTACCACAATATGACATTTTATGGTAGCTCCAACAAAAGGAGCTCTAGCACGGTATTTTCCATGGCAACTCTAACACAAAACTTCTTTCTTCTTTCATTTAATTCAAAAGCATCTCTTGACTCTTATGGTACCTATGAGGTTTTTTTGTACCTTAACTGGGAAAACATTTACATCCACCAAAATATGTGACAAAATATTTCAAAAAAGTTAATCAACAATCTTATCCTAAGCACAATGAATGTGCTTTCCTACAAACTCTACCCCTCGGACCTTAGCTTACACAGTCAATGTCATCCTGTGTGTAAGTATAAGGTGAACCTTTCATTTGTAGACAATAAAGTGGTTATAAATGAGTTTCATTCATAATAAATTATACATGCATGATAGTTTTAAAACTGTTATGCTAATTACTATGTCTATGATAGAAGTACTCTTTGAAAATATGATGTCACGTATAAACCGCATGACGTAATAACCACATTCAATTACTCTTGATTGGTTAGGACATTGTGGATACACATACAAAAGACTTAACCTATGTTAAAAATAAGAGTTAATTTACATCTATAATAACAGAGATATTCACATACATTTACGATCCTCCAAATTGGTCTTTTCTTCTTCGTTATGTTGAGCGACCTACAAAAGAATATCGAACTTTTACCTACTTAAAATATTGTGGCATAAAGAAAAAAATGAAGTAACGCAATAAGTAAGTATCACATACATTTCAACTACTTCGAATATATCTTGGTCAATATGGTTTTTCAAATGATCTATTCAAAAGGGTGCTAAATAGGTGTTGATATCGTATCTCGATTGCTTCGAACCTGATATTAACATTGTCAACATCAAATGTTTCCTTCTCATACACAACCATGGTGGAAAGTTGTATATTGTAGTAATAATTGGCCAACAACTGTAGTTCATTGATAAATCTCCAAATGGGTTAATTCCATCAGTGGACAAACCCAAACAGAGATTTCTTGGTTCTGACCCAAAGGTTGGCCACATGTGATCTATTAACCTCTATGATGGAGTGTCAGTCGGGCGTCTCATAATATCATCAAATTTTCTATGATCGCATGCCAACACAAGTTCTTAGCATTCTCAAAGCTCTTAAACATTCTTATAAATCTTGGAACTATTGGAAAATACCACATCTGCTTGGCAGCCACTTCACTTTTTTCACTTTTTGAGTTTTACTTTTTAGTGATCTTCCACCTTGACAAACAACACTTAGAACACTTTGTCCTGTTTGCATACTCTTTTCTATACAAACAACAATCATTAGGACGTGCATCAATTTTTTGGTAACTCAATCCTAAGGCACCTAGTGTTTTCTTCGCTTTGTATAAAGAACTTGGCATTTCATTATTTTTAGGTAGGAGATCACTTATTATGGACAATAATTCAGAGAAGCTAGTGTTACTCCAACCATATCTAACCTTTAAGTTGTACAATCTCATGAGGGCTGACAACTTCGTAAATTTCTTACATCATGGGTATAAAGGTTTCTTTGCGTCATCAAACATAGTATCAAAGGTATTGGATGTATTACATGATTGCTCATGAGCGGATTGAAACATGTTTATTGTATTAAACAAATCGTCGTGTTCATAGTTTTCATCCACTGTATTTTCCATTCTACTGGTAATATTCTCTAAGTTCAAATCTTTATCATGCCAGAACCATACCTTGTAACTTTGAGACATCCTTAAGTAAACGATTCTCGCATTTCAAACATGGACATCTTATTGAATTAGAACCTTTGGCATGAGACAAACCAAATTGAGTAAACCTTTCTACTCCTATATTATCTCTAGATCACATTCTGTTTTCATGATTTGTCCATTATGTAGTTGTCACAAACTTGATTCTTCTATAATTTCCCTCTAAACAAACTTGGTTACAAAATAGATGGATGACAACTGAAGGAAATCAATCAGTAACGTCATCCTATGATACACATATTTCATATAGAACCCACTAGAAACTAGAAGAACACGCACAAGATGAAGTACTTGGGTTCATATGGAACATTAGTAAACAAATTGGTACACCTTCTCTACAACTACATATTGAAAATGGATCAAATTTAGTTTGAGTAAAACTCAATTTCATTGAAACTTGTGTTTTTTTCTTTAAATTAGTAGGTGAATTAACAGGGTAAAAATTGTCATATAACTAGCATAGTTTACTTATAAAAATTGACCCCTCGCTACATTTCTTAGTTTGCTCCTTCTATATTTTTAATATTTCAAACATACCCCTACTTCAAGATTCATTATCTTCAAATTCCCTTTCTTATTGTTAGAAACTAGTTTAGTGCAGTATGAGAAAGAGAACATGGTGTATATAATAAGTAGGCAAAAGAGAGGAAAGAGAGCATGGTAGCTAATATCATAACGAAGTAGAACTTTTCCTAACATGTATATAATGGTATCTTCCAAATATGAAGATTAGTCCTACTTGGCTGCCCCGAGGCAATTATTGTTTTTTAAAGGAGACTAAATCCTTCAAAACTTAACTATTATATTAGACACTTTTATATAATAGTTAAGTTTTGAAGGATTTAGTTTTGAAAATAAGAAAATGCATAAGAACTGCCAATGGTTTCCCTTAGAGGCAATCAAAGAGTATCAAAAGATCCTCCAAATGCAAAACATACTAGTCTTTGTTCTTTTTTCCTTTTTTAACAAGAAATATAAAAACATTTTTTATAACAGGAAAGAAAAAACTACAACGCCAACTAAAAGAATAAATATTTCTTCTCCACCACAAAGATTCTCAACTTTCTCTTCAAACAAATCCACAATCTCAACCAAACAATAAACATCATAATCAGAATGCAAAGAAATTCAGAGAAAAGGAGGTGGCAGTGGTATTCAAAAATCTCAATCTCAACATCATAACCACAATCTCAACTAGAATATTAATAAAAGGATAAAAGAAGAAGTGGTGAAAACACAAAGGTATTCAGAAACTAAGACTTACGAAGGGTTTCAGGGAGTGGCAGCGTTCGATTGTAGTAGTGGCATTCAAAGGGTAGGAGCGGCATTCGAACGGTAGCAGCAGCGTTTGAAGGGTAGCAGCAGCGTCCAGGGAGAGGAGACGGGGACGGGGATGTTCAACGGTGTTCAAAGATAGGGAAATGGTTTTTGCGTTTGAAGAAGGAAAGGGGGAGATAGAGGGTTTTTGCGTTTTGTTTGTTTTTTTAATTTAAAATAAGTTTTATTTTAATAACTTTGAATTAAAAAATATTTTAATAATTTTTTTAATGTCTTTACATATTATGACAAAAAATAACTGTCATGTATTAGTGAAATCCGAAAATACCGTCTTTTTCTGCCAAAAACGCACATTTTAACATTTTATGACATTTATTTCTTCCCTCATTTCAATTTGAGATGAAAGGAACTGTCATAATAGGTCCTTTTTTTGTAGTGAATAGTTATTCAAAAAGACCAACAACCTTAAAAGATTAAAGAAATTTATTTTTGGACAATAATGATCAAAGGATAATGTAAAAGAGATTAATAGAAAAAAATAAACAATACACAATCGTTTAGATTTGGATAGCCAAATTTAAACGATTTATTTTTTCAATTCTATCGTTTAATTTGGTTACACCATCATTTAGATTTGGTCGTTTAGATTTGCGTACACGATCATTTAGATTTGGCTACCCCAAATCTAAACAACCAAATCTAAACAATTTTTTTTTTCAAAATTGGGTACACGATCGTTTGGATTTTGTTAAACAATTTTTTTAAATTCTTTTGATACATAATTGTTTTTTTTACACGATTGTTTAGATTTGGCTACTTCAATCTAAACAAATTTTTTCAACATTTTTTATACACAATATTTTAGATTTGGTTACCCTAATCAAAACGACGTAAAATTTTCTTAAGATTCTTTATACACGATCGATTTAGTTACCCTAATCTAAACGACACAAAAAAAATACACGATCAATTTGGTTACCCTAATCTAAACGATGTAAAAAAAAGAGGAAAAGAAGAAATACGATGAAAAGAAATAAAAAAGAAGAGAAAAAGAAGAAAGACGATAGAAAGAAATCTGGAAATAAATTACACCAGAAAAAAAAAAAAGAAGAGTAAAAGGAAGAAAGACGTGTGATAGAAAAAAATTGGAGAGAAAAGGAGAAGAAATATGGAAAGGTAAACCTAGAATACTTAAAAAAAAATGGCTAGCTTTATGGGATTTGTTACACGGGCTGTAAATATTTTAGTAGTTTGTTATATTTATGAAAAGTTCCTTAATAATTAAAGTATTTCCTCGTAAAAAGATGAAAATTATGGTAAGACAATGAAGAAAAAAATTAATCACGGTTTTTTTTAATTTTTTTATAATGAATTGAATTCTTAATTATTTGTGTTTTATTTACAAATTTGAAAAAAAATTACTACGTTAATAGTTTGAAATGTGTTATAGCTTCGGTTAATCAGATTTTTTTAGGATATAGCTAAATTTAATGTAGATTAGATACTAAATGTCATTTACTAAATTCATGATTACTAAATCCACGTAAAAACAATCAAATGTCAAGTTGATTACAATAGTACAAAGTTTAAATCAATTATTAAGAACTCATGAAAAGATGAGATTAGATGATTCTAGGGTTTACTCTTTTATTTATTAGTTTTTTTTTTCTTTTAGTTTCAAATGACACAGTGAGCTTTTTAAATGGGCTACTTGGTATTTTTGTTGGAAAAAGTGTTAGCGTAAAAACATATTCGAGAAATCACTTGTCAAATATGTATCAGTATTTGATATATATTCTTTGCCTCAAATGAAGTATTTGCGTGTTTCACACATGTTCATTACATGCTATTTCAAGTCTCAAGAAATAAACTTTATTTTTTTCATGATAGATAACTAACTATTACATATTTAAAATAATTAAATACTATATCAAATAACTAACTAACGACGAGGTTTTAACATATAAATTCCAACATATCATAAAGAAACTTCATCCATCAACAACATCAATACAACCCGATCTAAATGTTACTCAATCTAAACCCAAATAAGAGCTACATCCATCTAAATAAGATGCTCAAACACGTGGCACGTGAATTGTTACATTGGTCAATCAGACATAAAATGAAGCAAATAACAACTATCCATATATAACACCATTTTGAAAAACGATCATGTGAGACTTTAACCAACTCAAATTAAGAATTTATATAGAAGATATAAATAACAAACTTCCACTTCACTGGTTAGAGCTAGTCAAATAAGCAATCAATCAAAAGTACCATATAATAAAGAGTAGGAAAAAAATGAGATGACGTTGAAAAATATATTGGCTTGTCTTAAACTTGGACATCAAGCCTTACTATGATTAAAATTGCAAAGAAACCCAAATTTGTGCTACAAATCTCTGCCTAGATAATCCAACACGAACTACTTGAATTTACTCTGTCAAAACTTGAATTCGATAAATTAAAATAAATAATAAGAGAAACTCTAAAAATTATACAGGGAGCTTCGACTTTTCGAAACAAATGCTCTCGGAATCTCTTCAAATTCTTTCCTCAAGCATAAACATATAAGAAGCAACTAGATAAATAGCAAAAAATGTAGTTGACTTTGTAAAAATAGCAAACTTTTATTTTAATTATAAAAATGGCAAAAATGAAAAAATGGAATAATAAACTGTTACAAATAGGACATAAATGTCATTACTCTGGTACAAATGACACCTCCTAAAATACAATCATTGTAAAACATAAATACACCATAATTAAGACCCACATCCCAAAACAACATCAAATCAAAATATTTTTGTTTTTTTTCCAAAAACAAAACCCAAAACTCCAAATAAACTCTCAAAGCCCTAAATTCCTTCCCAAATAGTTACATCTTCTTCATCTCCATTGAGGATCAACACCAACCTCCCATCAACCTTGATGTTGGGGTTGATGCTTTAAATCTTGTAGTCTTGTAGTTTGTAATTGTGTATATATTATACAAACATTTTATTTATCTAATAAAATAAATTATTTTATTTTATTTGACATTTAATTGCATTAACCCACAAAATCAATAAACTAACATCCAAGATTATCTTTTGTAACATAAACATGTATAAAGAGACATACAATTGAATCATGTTTAAGTGATAACCTAAATGGTCTATAGTAGATGGATAAGGCCGGATACCTTATCTTGGTGACACTACGAATATGGTCTGTTTTGTAGTTGTTACAATTGTTCTAAAATGATACAAATGATTTGATCATAATCATTCATGTCGAGATATTAGAGCGGGGGTATTCTAAATAATGAGTCTGTATAAGACCGGACCATGAAATGAATAGTTCCTCTTATTAACACTGTTACTAGTTGAGACTACATTTCACCAAGATGACCCTAGGTGACTTAGGGTGTGTTTGAATTGGTTTTTGAAGTGTTTAATTTTTAAAATAATTCATTTTAAGATAAATTGAAGTGTTTGACATTCATTTGAAATACTTTTTGAAAAAATGAGATTATAAAATAAATCATTTTAGAGAAAATACATGTAACCAAATTTTAGAATAAAATTTTATTTTATGTTTAATAAGAAATCCCTTCCAAATATCTATTTTTCTTTCTTTATTTTTCTATTCCTTTTTACTATCTATTTTTTATTCCGTCGTTCTTTTTCTTTTTCTTTTTCTATTTTTAAATACTTTGAATATTTTTCTCAATGTATATGAACACACATTTAAATATAGAGATTAGCAAATGTTTCTCTCTCAGTCAAATCTATTTCGACTTAACATCTGTAAAAAAAATCATGAGGACGTCAATGAAGAACATGATCGTGCAGTTCGTAAAATAAAGATGAATGAAGAACGTCATGGAATTGCACATCTTTTTGTCTAATTGATATTATATTGTCTCGAAAAAATTATTTATCTTATTTATATTTTGTTGATGGAAATCAAACTTTTTTTATGATTATATATTTACATTTCAAGATATTTGTGCTTTTAAAATTGAATTTTTCAAAAAAATATTAATATAAAAAATGAAATTAATGTTTAGTTTCAAGTAACTAAAAAATTAATAATTTCAAGATAACGTACAACTAATTTTAAAATATATTTATGAAAAAAAGATTCAAAATGTGTATATCTTTTTATGAAATTTGTTCATAAATATAAACCAAAACAAACACAAATTTGTATATAAACATTTATAAAGAGGTCAAACCAAACATGTGAGTATTTAGATTTTAAACTCATTTTACAAAAAATATTTTTTAAAAAATGTATCTTTTAAAAAACATTTTTTTCATAGGCAATCCAAACAGACCTTTAATCTTGAGTGAGTTGTGAACTCTTGCCTATGAAGGCGGTCCTTTGATTTGTATAGTTGAGAGTGGCCTATGTCGTCGACTCAATATGCCTACCATTTTGGGGATTTGTCTGATTGGGGAGCTGGAAACACAATTATACAAGAAGGAATTCACTCCTTCTCTATAGATAGAGTAAGTAGAGAAATTGCTCTCTTAAAGGCTGATTCCAAGGCTTGAACAATGTGGCGCCACATCGTCTTTTAACTTGAGAAGAGTTCAGTTATAATGGGACTATAATTATTGTTGATTAGAGGAATCAGTGGTACTTAAGAAGTTAGATGTGACTACAACAACAAAATGGTAATTTATTGCCTAGCTATACTTACAAGAAATTTGTGAAGTGTCATTGTACTGTTGATTGGTTATATCTAATAGACATGAAAATATAACTACAGTAATAAGAGTACAACTATTAGTCTTTAGTGGAATGATCGATAGTTAATGAATAGAGATAAATTAATTAAGAGATTAATTTAATTAAAGAGTTTAATTAATTTATCTCATCTTATTGCAGCTTCAATCTGTAGGTCCTTAAGGTTCTCTTGTTAGCTCAATAAGAATAAATGAGAATCAAATTTATTTTGGTTTAATTTGAATTGTTCAAATTGATTAAATGGAATAAATTGTATATAATACAATTAATATAATGTATTTGATACATTATAATATAAACTTTTTATTAGACAAGTTAATATTTGATTCAAATAATAATAATAATATGAATAAGATTCGTAAATAAACTATAGGTTAAAATTAATATGATTCGATTTATATTAGCACTATAAATCATATGAGAGATCTAAACCATTGGTTATATTATATATGATATAATATAAAGTTTATATTATGTGAGATATAATATGAATTAAATTTATATTAATTTTATTTTTTAATATATATTTAATTAATAAAATAGCTCCCAATGAAGTTATTGTACGTGCAGAGTGGGAGGGAGTTATTTGATAACTTTCCTCCATCTCTCTTACAAATGGTTGAGATATACAGCATTTATTGGAATCTTCGTGCTCTCTACAATTTTTGGCAATCTCTCTATTAAAAAAAAACATCTCTCAAAACTTTTCCCTTACCAAATCACAGAAGTCCACAACTCTACGTTGATTCTCACCTTGAGAATAACAAAAAATACTTCGTGGTACTTTTTATCAATCTTGTTATTTAACATAATTTAGCTAATTTTTTATTTAATTTAAAATATATCTAATTAGTTTAATTTAGGCTTATTTGTTAAAAAATTTAATTGAACTCTATTCACCCCTCTAGGGTTGCCATACCGGTGGAACATATTTCACAGCAAATAAATCTCCGATTTGATTAGGATCTAACACAATATTCGAATTTGGAAAATACGCTGTATTTCGAAAACCGAGTGGCTTTATAAATATTTGATACATTTAAATTAGAGTGTACGTGAAAATTATAACATACCATATAATTTTGGGGCAAAGCGAAAATAAAAAATGCGTCCGTTACGGAATTTGCTTTAAAACTTATAAATTCCATTTTTTTTTTCTATAAACTTCAACTCACTCCCCAAAATTTTGTCGGTCTATCCAATTCTCCCACATATAACCATGTATTTAGACTCTAGGCCTATGTATTTAATGGGCCAAGCCCAATTGCCTTGAAATAAATTATTGCCTTTTATTTCTTCGTTTGACGATAGGAATAATAAGGAATATAACGATATGAATAATAAGAGATATAAGATAGTTTATAAGTGTCATTTTTGGAAAATGGTAAAACTATATTTTTTTTTTATTTCTAGTCAATGACATTTTCTTTACGCGTATGTATTTTATAAAATACCAAAATACCCATATTTTTGAACTGTAATTATTTCATCTATATAGCATAATTAATCTATGTTATGCATTTATGAGTCTTTAATTATTTTTCGACATGGTAAAGATATAGAAACCCATATCATAATTTCTTCCTAATATCTAGGGATTCAACTAATTGATTCAACATTTTAACAACTTTATTCAATCTTACTAATTCCAAGATAACCAAATTATTATTTCTTTTATCAATTTTTTTCATGCCTTTTGTTTAAGTGAGAACTTGCTTATTTGTTTCTTAATGTTTCTTATTAAATTTTTTTCATACCTTTTGTTTAAGGGAACTAGTGGAGTATGGTCTAGGTAAGGGTAGAAGTGAGTCCAATTATTATTAATATGTGAGTAGACATTTAGTATCATGCATTTGAGTTAAGTATTTATAGTATGTCTAATGTGTTGACATATTATAAGAGTCATGCCACCACGTACTGGTAGACGACGCCAGCAGAATCAGGACAGGATGCAAGATCCTACCCAAGGTCCATCTGTAGGGGAATCTAGTACCCTAAGAGTTCGAGGTGCAGCAGGAAATGAGCAGTTTGCGAGAACTGCACAAGAGATAGGGAGGCCAGATAAAGCAGAGCCTAGTGATCTAGAAAACGCATACGGAATTGAACGGCTGAAGAAGTTAGGGGCTACAGTGTTTGAGGGTTCCACAGATCCAGCTGATGCAGAGAACTGGTTGAATATGCTTGAAAAGTGTTTTGATGTGATGAATTGTCCTGAGGAGCGAAAGGTTAGATTGGCCACATTTTTGTTGCAAAAAGAGGCTGAAGGATGGTGGAAATCTATATTAGCAAGGTGCAGTGATGCACATGCTTTAGACTGGCAGACTTTTAGAGGCATATTCGAAGATAAGTATTATCCCAGCACATACTGCGAAGCCAAGAGGGATGAATTTCTGGGTTGAAACAAGGATCACTTTCAGTGGCTGAGTATGAGAGAAAGTATACCGAGCTTTCATAGTATGCTGACGTTATTGTGGCTTCTGAGAGTGACAGGTGCCGAAGGTTTGAAAGAGGGTTGCGTTTTGAAATACGTACCCCAGTTACACCCATTGCTAAGTGGACGAATTTCTCTCAGTTAGTGGAGACTGCCCACTTAAATGTGGAGCAGAGTATAACAGAAGAGAAATCAGCAGTGGAGCTTAGTCTTGGGACTTCAACAGCTAGTGGATTTAGAGGCCGTGAGCAACGGAGGTTCACGCCTGGGATAAATATTTCAAGCCGTCAAGACTTTAAGAATCACTCTAGAGGCCAAGCATCGAGGAACGTGAGTTATGGTAGTGTTTTTAAGAGACAGAGCCAGAGAATACCTAGTCAACCCACTAGATCAACAGTAAGATCGCAACCACGTTAGGAGTCTATTGCTAGTTTAGTCAGGCGAACGCCATGCACGAGTTGTGGCAGGAACCATCGGGGTCAGTGTTTGGTAGGTGCCGGTGTATGTTACCAGTGCGGACAGCAAGGACATTTCAAAAAAAATTGTCTGCAATTGAACATGACAGTTCAGAGAGATCAGGGAGTTGGGTCCCAAAGAGTTGAGCAATCGAGAGTTTCAGTGGTTCCAACAGAGGGCACCAGTGGTGCAAGGCAGAAGGGAGTTGTTGGAAGACCTAGGCAACAGGAAAAAGTATATGCTATGACTCAACAAGAAGCGAAGGATGTACCAGACGTTATTACTGGTACGATTCTTATTTGTAATGTACCTGCAGATGTTTTATTTGATCCAGGTGCTACGCGTTCCTTTGTTTCTAGTATATTTCTGACTAAGTTGAATAGGATGCTAGAGCCTTTATCTGAGGGGTTATCTATATACACTCCAGTTGGTGATGTTTTACTTGTTAATGAGGTGTTGCGTAATTGTGAAATTTTAGTAGAAGGTATTAGTCTGCTAGTGGACTTGCTACCACTAGAGTTATAAAGGTTAGATGTAATTTTGGGAATGAATTTCTTATTTGCTCACTATGCATCTATGGATTGCCATAGGAAGGAAGTGGTTTTCAGATAATCAGGCTTTGCTGAAGTGGTTTTTAGAGGTATGAGGAAGGTTGTTTCTAGAAGTTTAATCTCAGTTTTGAAAGCTGAGAAATTGCTTAGGAAGGGTTGCACAGCATTTCTTGCAAAACGTTTCTTGCACACATCGTAGTAGTGCAGAGAGAAAAGCTAAAGCTAGAAGATGTTCTTGTGGTGAAAGGGTTTCTTGAAGTATTTCCAGATGATCTGTCATGTTTGCCACCTGATAGAGAGATTGAGTTCACCATTGAATTATTACCAGGAACAACACCTATTTCACAGGCACCGTATAGAATGGCTCTAAGCGAGCTTAAAGAATTGAAGATGCAGTTACAAGAACTAGTTGACAAGGGATACATCAAGCCTAGTGTTTCGTCGTGGGGAGCACCAGTGCTATTTGTGAAAAAGAAAGATGGTACCCTTAGATTATGTATTGACTATAGACAGTTAAACAAGATTACAACACGTAACAAGTATCCTTTACCACACATCGATGACTTATTTGATCAACTAAGGGGAGCAACGTTGTTCTATAAGATTGACTTAAGGTCAGGATGCCACCAGTTGAAGGTTAGAGAATCAAATATTACTAAGATAGCATTTAGAACGAGGTATGGGCATTATGAGTTTCGAGTTATGTCATTCGGTTTAACGAATGCGCCAGCGGTTCTCATGGATCTCATGAAAAGGATCTTCCATCAGTATTTAGATCAATTTGTGATTATGTTCATTGATGATATATTAGTTTACTTGGTTGACAGAGAATCCCATGAGGAACATCTGAGGATTGTTCTACAGACTCTACGTGATAAACAGTTGTATGCTAAGTTCAGCAAATGTGAGTTCTGGTTGGAACAAGTAGTATTTTTGGACATGTAGTTTCAGCAAAAGAAGTTAGTGTCGATCTACAAAAAGTGGAAGCGGTTGTCAATTGGGAAAGACCAATTAGTGCGACAGAAGTACGTAGTTTTCTGGGTTTGGCAGGATACTATAGGCGTTTTATTAAGGATTTCTCTCGATTGGCATTGTGTTTGACCGCTTTGACAAGGAAGAATGCTAAGTTTGAGTGGTCAGATAAATGCGAGCAAAGTTTTCAGGAATTGAAGAAAAGACTAGTCACAGCACCTATTTTGGCACTTCCTATAACAGGGAAGGACTATGTGATTTATTGTGACGCTTCAAAGCTAGGATTAGGTTGTGTGCTTATGCAAGATGGGAATGTAATAGCTTATGCTTCAAGGCAATTGAAGTAGCATGAGTGTAATTACCCTACCCATGATCTTGAGCTAGCAGCAGTTGTTTTAGCACTAAAAATCTGGAGACACTATTTGTTCGGGGAAAAGTGCCATATTTTCACAGATCATAAAAGTCTGGAGTATATTTTTGATCAGAAAGAGCTAAATCTGAGACAAAGGCGATGGCTAAAACTGATTAAAGATTATGATTGTACTATAGAGTATCATCTAGGTAAGGCTAACGTAGTAGCGGATGCATTAAGTAGGAAGCCAAGACTTCCGAAGAGTGCCTTGTATGGTACTCGAGTAGCTTTGTTGAATGAGTTAAGAGGTTCCAAGGCAGTAGTAACTACAGAGGATTTCAGGAAGTCTCTTAGCTCAATTTCAGGTTCGATCTTCTCTAGTAACTAAGATTGTAAGAAAAGACAGTCAGAAGACAGTAATTTACAGAAGAAGCTTGAGAAATCCAAGAAAGGCTTAGAGGTGGAGTTTGAGCTGAGAACAGATGGAGCCATTGTTAAACAGGGAAGATTATGTGTTCCGAATATCAGTGAGCTTAAGAATGTTATTCTAGAAGAAGCTCACAGTTCAGCTTACGTTATGCATCCAGGTAGCACCAAGATCATAACTTTAAAGAAGACTTATTGGTGGCTTGGAATGAAGCAAAAGATAGCTGAATATGTTGATAGATGTTTGATTTGTCAACAGGTTAAACCAGTAAGACAGAGGCTATAAGGATTTCTTAAACCTTTGCCAGTGCCAGAGTGGAAATGGGAGCATATTACTATGGATTTTCTATTTGGATTACCTCGTACATCCAGTGGACATGATAGTATATGGGTAATAGTAGACAAACTCACCAAGACGGCACGATTTATACCGATTAAAGTGACCTCTACGTTAGACCAACTAGCTTGATTATATGTTGATAAGATTGTGAGTCAGTATGAAGTACCAGTGTTCATAGTTTCAGATAGGGATCCGAGGTTTACTTCTAAATTTTGGCCTTGTTTACAGAAAGCAATGGGAATAGGGCTAAACTTTAGTACATCATTTCATCCCCAAACAGATGGTCAGTCCGAGAGGACCATCCAAACTTTAGAGGACATCTTGAGAGCATGTGTCCTTCAACTTAAAGGAAGTTGGGATACCCACTTGCCACTTATGGAGTTTGCTTATAATAATAGTTATCAATCTAGTATCGGTATGGCACCATATGAGGCCTTATACGGGAGACCATGCAGAACTCCTGCGTGTTGGAATAAAGTGGGAGAGCGAAAGTTAGTAGGTCCTGAGTTGGTTCAGATTACGACAAATAATATTAAGTTGATCAGAGAAAATCTGAGGATATCCCAAGATCAACAGAAAAGTTATGCGGATAAGCGATGAAGAAACCTAGAATTCCAAGTTGGAGATCAAGTTTTCTTGAAATTATCTCCATGGCGAGGTGTTATTCGTTTCGGAAGAAAAGGTAAGTTAAGTCCTAGATATATTGGACCATATCAGATAACGGAACGAGTGGGACTAGCAGCGTATGGACTTAAGTTGCCAATAGAACTTGCACGAATACATGATGTTTTCCATGTATCCATGTTAAGAAAATATATATCAGATCCATCACATGTTTTGCAAGAGCAACCAGTTGAATTAAAATATTTGAGTTATGTTGAAGAACCAGTTCAGATTCTCGACAGAAAGAAACAAGTTTTGAGAAACAAAACGATTCCACTCATAAAGGTTTTGTGGCGACATCATGGAGTGGAGGAGGCAACTTGGGAACCGGAAGATCAGATGAAAAAGAGATACCCGATACTTTTTAGTTAAGGACATTCTAAATTTTGAGGGCGAAATTTTCTAAGGGAAAGGTAAGTTGTAAACCCGATATTTTCTTGGTTTAATTTCTTTAAATGTGGAAAAAAAAAATGGAAATTAAGTGTAAATATATATATAGAAAGAAAAGAAATGATAAAAAGAAAAAAAAGAAGAAAATTTCATTTTTTTTCTTTTCTTCTTCTTCTTCTCTTCCCTTCACCGCGAAACATTTAATAGAAAAATTCTCATCCATATTCCATTATTTTCCTTCTTCAATTTGCAGAGAACATTTAAGAGAGAGTTTGGTAGAGAAGAGGAATTTTACTAGAATTTTGAGGTTGAAGAAGAGAAGGAGAACTCAAGCAAAGTGTATCCATGGCTGAATCTTGGTTCATTCTGCACATCACTGGTTTTTAATTCGGTTTGAACACTTCAAAATGAATTAAGAGGTGAGGTTTACATTTACTAAAATTTAACTCATTTTCAAACAAATTTTATGAAGAAATTTGGAGCAAATTCTGATATTCATTGGGTTCTTTTGGATGAAGAAAACAGGGCAGTTAGTTTTCACACAAATTCAGAAGGTCTCTGGTGTTTCTTATATTTCAGAGTGTATCGGTGAAGTTTGGATCTCTATTTGGTATGGTTGGAAAGCTTATTCAATTTACTACAACTTTCATGAAGACATTGTGAACCAAAAATGACTAAATATCAGTTAAATTGTAGGGACAAGTTAAAGGGGTCGTGTGCGCGCGATTCTGGAAGTTGTTCTATTTCGAGGGTTATCTGAGTTTATTCACAGGGAATCAGATTTACATGTCTTCAAGTGCGTTTTAGAAGATCTCAAAATGAAGATTTTGATATAAAGAACACTCATTTTGGTTAAGTATTGAGAAAGTTATAGTCATTTGAAGTTTATGCTAGAAATTTGGAAATTTCAAAGAGTTGTTGAAATAAGATTTTATTTCTTAAGCTTTGTTTTCGTGAGCATCATCTTTGGTGCGGCATGTTATGTATATCTTTAGAAAACCAGAATGTTTAGAGTTCTAATACTCGGTTTGGTTGTTGGCAGGCCGAGAAGAATTAAACCGAGCTTATAGACCAAGGATCTAGCCCAAGACGGGGAGTGACAAAACCAACTTTGAAATATTTTCCATAACTGTTATTATGATTGAATGCGATAAATGTTTATTTACGAAGCCATGACAGGTATTTGAATTTCATGACTATTTTCAAGTACACATTTGGAGACTAGATTTCTTAAAGAAATTTATGGTAGCACGTAGATATTAAATGATTGGAAAGTATTTAAACCACAATATTTTAAGCAAAGCATGAATTAGTAAGATGTTTTGTTTTAAGAAGTACAGTTTTCCACGAAAGATCTGAGTAAAGTACGAGCTTTGTGTAAAATTTATAAGCATGCATGTTTTAATATTTTTAGATGATTTATGAAATTTTCATTAACTACATGACTGAAATCTTGAGCCTGAGGCTAGAGATTACCGTGTGCACACTGGTTAGATTCTGTTGTTGATGTTGAGTGTACTCCGTAACAATGATGCTGTCGTGAGTGCTGGACGGGCCCCACTACGACAAAGACGATGGGAGTGCTAGGTATCAAGGGCATACTTGTCCAAGGTATTATTTATCTATGGTCGTATGCCTGAATTCCTCTAAATCGCTTTATCTTTATGTCTTGAAAGTAGTTTAGGTTAATTCTTTCATTTTTGTGTCGCCGAGCCACAGTGTGATATTTCAGCTTTTTCATATGCAAGCCTGTCAAGGTCAAAAATCTTAATATGTACTATAGGGGGTACATGAGTAGTCGCACCCCCGCCGAGTCTTGTCGCACTCTTTGCAAACTAAGCTTTTTCTTTGCAACTGACAGTCTTCAATGCTCACTTTTATGATGTTTTCAACAATTTATTTTCTCTCTCACGTTTTATAAAACTATTTTCTCAAGAACGTGAAGGGAGGCTACGTCATACCGCGAGTTTGTCCGCAGATTCCAAATTTTGAACGGCTGACTTGTTGATCGAGCTAAACAAGTACCACACAATCGTGTTGAGAAGTTACGATTGTGACAAGTGGTATCAGAGCCAAATCGGCTAATTGACGATAAGACCAAAACATGTCGTCCGTGAACCCATCGGGTAAGGCCTAGAGAGACCGACTAGTAGAGTTGGAGGAACAGATGCTCTACCTAGTCAAAGTCCCCGACTCCATCTGCTTCTTGGAGTCCCATCTCGAAGAGATTACTGAGGAAACTGACATGATCGATGCGGTAGCTGGCCGTGTCGAAGGATTACCGATACAAGAGTTGTTGGCAAGAGTCGACACTCTAGAGGGAATTGTTGGAAGAACTGGTAGCCACGAACTTGGGGACAGTTTTACGGACTCTGTTGCCCATATTGAGGAGCGTGTCCAGGAGCTGGATAGCTCTCAAAAGACACTGTTAGAGATGATAAACGACATGTCAGAGGATTTTTGAGCTACCTTCGATGTCGTCAGAAACAAAATCGCAGATGTGAATACGAGACTGAGCCTCACAATGCAAGTAATGGCAAACCAAGCTCCCGTTGGGGGAGCCATTCCGGTTAGTAGAGTGAAGATCCCGAAACCAAAGCCCTTCTGTGGGACAAGAGACGCGAAGGCCCTAGAAAAGTATATCTTTGACCTGGAGCAGTACTTCAGGGCCACAAACACGGTTACAGAGGAAGCCAAAGTCATGTTGGCTATGATGCATCTGTCTGAGGATGCCAAGTTATGGTGGAGATCCCGATTTGTTGACATGCAGGAGGGACGTTGCACGATAGATACTTGGGACGCTTTGAAGAGAGAACTTCGCTCACAATTCTTCCCCGAAAATGTCGAGATCTTGGCTCGACGGAAGTTACTCAGTTGAAACACACTGATAGTATTCGAGAGTATGTGAAACAGTTCGTGGGACTGATGTTGGATATACGCGATATGTCCAAGAAAGACAAAGTTTTTTGTTTTGTCGAAGGATTGAAGCCGTGGGCGAAGACAAAGCTATATGAACAAAGAGTTCAAGACCTCACGTCCGCTGCAGCCGAACGGCTGTTTGACCTGTCTAACGAATCTCAGGATGTGAGACGTCATCCAAGTTCCTCATCTGGAGGAAGTAGGAACAACCGCTCAAGTTCTCCTAAAACTATGGGAGGGGACATACGCTTTAATGGAGATCGTAAGTCCCATCAATCAAATACTAGAAACTCCTGGCGAGGACCAAGTAACCAGAATGTGTCCAATCGTCCTCTTAGTTGCTTCATATGTAAGGGACCACACTTGGCTAGGGAATGCCTGAACAAAACTGCTTTTAATGCATTCCAGGCATCTTTAGCCTCAGATTCTGACAATCAACTAAGTCAAACCGAGAGAGAAGTAGACCAGACGGAAGAAGTTGATAACCCTCGAATGGGGGCCTTAAAATTTTTGTCCTCTCTCCAGAAAAAGGTGGGGGAGACGAACACACTAGTGGAAAGGGGCCTAATGTACGTTGACACCTGGATCAACCAGAAGCCAACCAAAAGCACTATGGTTGACTCCGGTGCCACCCACAATTTCATAACAGAAGCAGAGGCTAAACGTTTGAATCTCCGCTGGGAGAAGGATGCAGGAAGAATGGAAGCCGTGAATTCTGCTGCCCTATCCATCATCGGACTAGTGAAACGAACGATGATAAGATTGGGAGGATGGAGTGGCCTCGTAGACTTTGTAGTAGTAAAAATGGATGACTTTGATGTGGTGCTGGGAATGGAGTTCCTACTTGAACAACAGGTAATCCCAATGCCTTTGGCCAACTGCTTGGTGATCATTGGATCTACCCCCTCGGTTGTACAGACTGACCTACGTCAACCAGATGGGTTGAAAATGATCTCGGCCATGCAATTAAAGAAGGGTCTCTCTCGAAACGAACCAACGTTTATGGCCATCCCACTCAATTCGTCAGAGAAATCAGGGGAGACAGTCCCTAAGGAGATTATGCGCGTGCTTAGAGAAGTACCATGATGTGATGCCCGATAGTTTGCCCAAGTCTTTGCCACCTCGGAGAATGATTGATCATGAGATCGAGTTGGTGCCAAGGGCAAAACCGCCTGCGAAGAATGCTTATCATATGGCGCCTCCGGAGTTAGCTGAACTTTGAGTTACTGAATGCAGGGTTCATTAGGCCTGCAAAAGCTCCGTATGAGGCCCCAGTTCTTTTCCAGAAGAAGAAAGATGGGAGTTTACAATTGTGCATTGATTATCGTGTCCTGAATAAGCTCACTGTTCGCAACAAGTATCCACTTCTCATAATTACTGACTTATTCGATCGCTTACATGGGGCAAAGTATTTTTCAAAGTTAGACTTGCAATCGGGATACTACCAAGTGAGAATTGCAGAGGGAGATGAGCCGAAGACAACCTGTGTCACCCGATATGGTGCGTTCGAATTCCTCGTAATGCCATTTGGTCTCACCAATGCCCCTGCAACCTTCTGTACGTTGATGAACCAGGTCTTCCACGAATATCTCGATAAATTCGTAGTAGTCTACCTAGATGATATAGTGGTCTATAGTACGACCATGGAGGAACATAGAGACCACCTGCAAAAGGTTTTTCAGAAATTGAAGGAGAATCAACTGTATGTCAAAAGAGAAAAATGTTCTTTTGCACAAGAGCGGATAAACTTAGTTTGAATCTTATTGTGGTTAATTGAGGTGTTTGGTTAGATATTGTTAGTATATCCAAAGATAACTAATGTATCTAATTTGAGCATTTAAATTACCAATTATATGAAACTAAATCTAGCATCAGTTAAGTGTAAATGTTGTACATTGTTGTGCCTTCCAAAGAAGAACTTGAATGTATAAATTAATGATTATTTAATATTATTTGAACATATGTCAGTATTTTTTAAGTTTATTTCTCAAAGTAATGATGTATAAGCATATTTTATTTTATAATTGTAGCATTTGCTCCTGTTTCTTTTTATTCGCATGCTATATCTATAATAAAATTTAATAGACTCAATTGCTCTGATTGTTGCGAACATATCTGATTCCATCTTAGAGTTTCGAATCTTGATTTAGCACTTTTAAGTGAGAAACCTGTTGCAATTACTTCTGCTAGCAATGATGAGGATAGATCTTTCTATAAAGCTTGGGAAAGATCAAATAGATTGAGCTTAATGTTTATGTGAATGACTGTAGCAAACAATATTAAGTCCACAATTAAGAAAACTGAAAATGCTAAGGAATTTATAAAATCTGTGGAAAAATGTTCTCAGTCAGAGTCGGCTGATAAGTCACTTGCTGGAACACTTATGGGTACTTTAACCAACATCAAGTTTGATGGTTCTCGTACTATACATGAGCATATCCTTGAAATGACGAACTAGGCAGCAAGATTAAAGACCATGGGAATAGAAGTTAATGAGAATTTTCTGGTAACGTTTATCCTTATGGTCCATTTCACATGAACTATAACACTCTGAAAGATAAATGAAATGTGCATGAATTACAAAGTATGCTCATTCAAGAGGAAGCGAGGCTTAAGAAACCAGTAATTCACTCTACCAATCTCATGGGTCACAAAGGAGCTGGAAAGAAACCTGAAAAAAAGAATAGAAAGGGCAATCATGGACAATTAAAGGTGAAACTATCTGCCCCAATCCACAAAAATGGACAAATTAAGGATAAGTGTTGTTTTTGCAACAAACCTAGGCACTATCAGAAAGATTGTCTAAAATGTAATGCTTTAGTATATTTCGAATCAAACTTAACTGAAGTTCCTTATAATACATGGTGGATTGATTCTGGTTGTACCATTCGTATTTCCAATACGATGTAGGGATTCTTTACGACCTGAACCACAAACCCAAATGAGAGATTCATTTTTATGGGAAACAGAGTCAAAGTTTCAGTTGAAGCTGTGGGAACCTATCGTTTAACTTTAGACACTGGACATCATGTAGACTTTTTTTATACTTTTTATGTCCCTTCTATTTCTCGTAATTTGATTTCCTTGTCAAAACTTGATACTTCCAGTTACTACTTTAAATTTGGGAATGAGTGTTTTAGTTTATTCAAACAGAACATTTTTGTTGGTTCTGGTATTCTTTGTGATGACTTATATAAATTAAAGCTTGATAATATTTTTGCTGACAGTTTGTTAACCCTACATCATAATGTTGGTACTAAACGTGGTCAAACTAATGAATCATGAGCTTACTTGTAGCATAAACGTTTAGGTCACATATCCAAAGAAAGAATTAAAAGATTGATAAAAAATGAAATTCTTCCAGATTTGGATTTTACTGACCTTGAAATTTGTGTGGATTGTATTAAAGGAAAACAAACAAAACACACAGTTAATAAAGAAGCCACAAGAAGTTTACAGCCTCTTGAAATTATACTCATTGATATTTGTGGGTCTTTTGATGTTCCATCTTTTGGTGGAGAAAAGTATTTTATCACATTTATTGATGATTTTTCACGTTATGGTTATATCTATTTATTACATGAAAAATCTCAAGTAATAGATGCCATAAAAGTATTTATAAAAGAAGTTGAAAGGCAATTAGATAGAAAGGTGAAAATCTTAAGATCTAATAGAGGTGGTGAGTATTATGGAAAATATGATGAGAATGAATAATGTCCCATTCCATTCGCTAAATTTCTAGAAAGCCACGATATATGTGCTCAATACACAATGCCTGGAACACCACAACAAAATGGTGTTGTAGAAAGGCGAAATCGTACATTAATGAATATGGTTAGAAGCATGTTAATTAATTCATCTTTACCTGTGTCCTTGTGGATGTATGCATTAAGAACCGCTCAATATTTATTAAACAGGGTTCCTAGTAAGTCAGTTCCAAAGACACCTTTTGAACTTTGGACAAGAAGGAAACCTAGTTTAAGACACCTACATGTTTGGGGTTGTCAAGCGGAAGTAAGAATTTATAATCCACACAAAACGAAACTGGATTCAAGAACAACCAGTGGTTTCTTTATTGGTTATCCAGAAAAATCAAGAGAGTATAGATTTTATTATCCTAACTACAATACGAGAATAGTTGAAACTGGAAATGTAAGGTTCATTGAGAATGACATAATTAGTGGGAGTTTGGAATCACAAAAAGTGGAAATTCAAGAAGTTAGGGTGGAAATTCCTTCATATATAACTTCTTCTTAAGTTGTTGTTCCTGTAGTTGTTGACTCTGTTAAGAATCCAGAAGAACAACAAACTAATGGTCAAACACCACATGATTATGTTATAACCAATGAATTTGTAATTGAAGGACCACAAGAAATAGAGTTAAGAAGATCTGTAAGATCAAGAAGATCAGCTATTTCTGATGACTATGTGGTTTATTTACATGAGTCAGAATTTGACTTAAGCATTGACAATGATCCGATTTTGTTTTCACAAGCCATTAAAGAAGATAATTCTGCCCAATGGTTAGATGCCATGAAAGAAGAGTTAAAATCTATGAATGATAATGAAGTCTGTGATCTTGTAGAATTGCCTAAAGAAAATAAAAAAGTTGGGTGTAAATGGGTCTTTAAGACCAAATGTGATTCAAATGGCAATATCAAACGGTACAAGGCTAGACTTGTTGCCAAAGGTTATATTCAGAAAGATGGCATTGACAACAAAGAGACCTTTTCTCCTGTTTCGAAATAGGACTCGTTAAAAATTAGTATGGCTTTGGTAGCTTATTATAATTTAGAGCTTCATCAAATGTATGTGAAAACTGCCTTTCTAAATGGAAATTAAGATGAAGAAATGTTCATGGATAACCCAAAAGGTTTTATGGTTGAAGGAAAGGAACATATGGTGTGTAAATTAAAGAGGTCAACATATGGACTTAAACAAGCTTCCAAACAGTGGTATCTTAAGTTTAATGATACCATCATATCTTTTGGTTTTAAAGAAAACATTGTTGATCGATGTATATACCTAGAGAACAGTGAGAGTAAGTTTATAATTCTGGTTCTATATGTTGATGACATCTTGCTTGCTACAAATGACTTTGGTTTGTTATGTCAAACCAAAGAATTTCTTTCTAAAAACTTTGAAATGAAAGATATGGGTGAGGCATCCTATGTGATTGGAATTGAAATATTCTGTGATCGAACACATGGATTGTTAAGATTGTCTTAAAAAGCCTATATTAACAAAGTTTTAGAGAAATTTAAGATGGACAAATGCTCTTCAAAGTGTAGTTCCAATTCAGAAGGGAGATAAATTTAGTCTCATGCAATGTCTAAACAATGAATTGGAACAACATCAGATGGAAACTATTCCTTATGCATCTATTGTTGGAAGCTTATTATATGCACAAACTTGCACTAGACCAGACATTAGTTTTGCTATGGGTATGCTAGGTAGGTATCAAAGTAATCCAGGAATGGAGCATTGGAAAGCTGCAAAGAAAGTTTTAAGGTATCTGCAAGGAACAAAAGATTATATGCTTACTTACAAGAGATCTGATCATCTTGAGGTGATTGGATATTCAGATTCAGATTTTGCCGAATGTTTGGATACAAGAAATTCCACTTTTGGCTATTTGTTCTTATTAGCTGACTGAGCAATTTCATGGAAAAGTGCAAAGCAGTCTATTATAGCTGCATCCACTATGGAAGCTGAATTTTTAGCATGCTTTGAGGCTATAGTTCATGGTTTATTGCTGCGAAACTTTATCTCAGGACTTGAAATTGTCGGTAGTATTTCGAAGCTACTGAGAATTTATTGTGATAATTTTGCAGCAGTTTTCTTCTCAAAAAATGACAAGTATTCTAAAGGTGCTAACCATATGGAATTAAAATATTTTATCGTTAAAGAAGAAGTTTAGAAACAAAGGGTGTCAATCGAACACATTAGCACTAAACTTATGATCGTAGATCTCTTGACTAAAGGATTGCCACCAAAGACGTTCAATGATCATGTTGAACATATGGGCATCAGTAGATATCATTATTGAGATCAAGATTATGTTATTTAACACTTTGAGCTCATTTATTTATTGTTTCTGATTTTATCTTATGGTTCTGTTCTTATGATTAGTATATACATAAATAAATCATGTAAACCAAAAAGGACATCGTCTTTGATAAGGACACTTATTGTTGGGCCATTATTGATTATCTTTATTATAGATCATGTTAATAGAAGAACTATTTCAGTGATACATGGAAGGAAGTATGTTAATGCAATGATGTATGACCGCCATGATCCTTTAGTAGTTTCTTTTACTTGACACGATATGTTATGAAGTTTAATTTTGCGCATTATGTCTATGAACGTATATGGTAAATAATGTCAATGACCAAGTGGGAGAATGTTAGATTTATTCTTAAATATAATATTATCATTAATGTGGCCCAATTGCAATATATATTATTTACCTCTTTTAGGCTTATTATTTTATTAGCCCCATTAGGTTAAAAGATAATGCCCTAATTCAATACCATGATGATTGGTGTCTATAAATAGAACCTTAGGGATTGGTCCTCTCACTGCCTCATTAAGTAGCTTATTTTTCCCATCAATAAATCTAAATTAAGTCATAAAGGAAGGCAAGTGAGAGAAACACAATTCCTTAACCAGATTATCATGGATCAAGGTATGTTGTTTCTTAACTAATTTTAATTTGTAAATTATCTAGTTTAAAGATCTTGGCACTTATCGTTATATACAATGTTAGGCTATTGTATAATCATGAAACTAAAGTTGACAAGCTACTTCTAAGATCTATTTTTGGAAAATATTGAGGCCCCCTCTAATTGGTTTGAAAGGTCCGATGGTATAGGAATTGGGAAACGATATTTAATGATAATTTTATTTAGGGTTCAGTTGTCCACACAAAGTCTCAAAGAACCATCTTTTTTGGGTGCAAGTAAAGCTGAGACTACACAAGGATTAAGGCTAGCTTGTATGTGGATTTCTTTGTAGGGAGCTTTGATTCATTAGGGCTCATACAATAGTAGGGTAGGTTTGGTAACGTACTACCCGGGATAAGGTCAATTTTATGTTTGATGTTTCGAAGTGAAGGTAAAGTAGTACGTTCATCTAAAAGGAATGAAACATTTTGTAGAATTTGGAAAACTTGAGGGTGTTGATCTTAGTAAAGATGTGAGATAGAAAAATTTTCTTTGGTAACAAAGTGTCATACCCCACCGCAAAGGTCATTTAGGCGACCTAGTGGAGACATGCCGCCAAGAAACTCAACGCATATCACACTAAACTTTGAACGTCTAATAAGCGAAACGACTTCTTAAACCAACCTCAACGTACAGCTTCAACTTTGAACTCAAGAGGCTTTCACAACACAGCACAACAGAAATAACTGAAACAACCAACGTAACTCACTTAACTTAGCTTTACGTAAGCTCTTTAAATACAAAGCAATAAGCACCGAACAATGAAATGGAAAATAGAGTAAACAACTTTGATGCATAACTGATAAACAAGACATGTTTTGTTACTCAGATCAATGCTTTATAATCACACTGGTGTAATACAAATTTTTTTCCCTGAATTTTTTCTTATCTTCCTAATATGGTGAAGATGTTTATTTATACTAGATTTTTACAGTTGTGTAACTGTTTTAGTTGTAACAACTTTAACAATTTTTAGTTAGTTATCTAGGTATAGCCCATTTAGTTAGCCTATTTACTTACATCAAATCCACACCTCCCAAAATCAACACGTCCCAGAGTTGAACTAGTCAGCAAGCTGGAACTCGTCTAGGGCGTGGTAGGTCTTCAAGTCTGCTACATTAAAAATAGGGTTGATATGTAGGTCATCGGGCAGTTCAATTCTATAGGCATTATCATCGTATTTTGCTAATACTTTACAAGGCCCAAGTTGTCTGTGTTTTAGTTTAGTATACGTCCCTGTTGGAAATCTGTTCTTTTTCAGATGAATCATCACTAGATCTCCCTCTTTGAACTTTACTTTTCTTCTTTTCTTGTCTTTATCTTGTTTATAAGATAAAGTGGAATTCTGTAGGTGTTCATGAACTTCTTTTTGCAGCCTTTGTATTCTTTCAACCATATTTTCTGCTTCTATGTTGATATTTGTATCAGATGGTAGATTGGCAAGGTCAAACATAAGTCTAGGACTTTTAGTGTAAATAATTTCTAAGGGGCATCTCCCGGTTGATCTATTTTCATGTTATTGAATGCAAATTTAGCTTGAGCTAGTGCTAGATCCCACTGTTTCGGCTTATAACCACTTAGACAACGAATTAAATTCCCTAGGGTTTTGTTAGTGACTTCAGTTTGGCCGTCTATTTATGGGTGTACTGTAGTACTAAATTTAAGTGTGGTGTCTAGTTTCTTCTACAGTATTCGCCAAAAGCGGCTCAAGAATTTCACATCCCTATCTGACACAATAGATTGAGGTATACCATGTAGTCGTATTATCTCTCAAAAAAGATATTATCAATATTAGACAACATCATTACTCTTCTTGTAGGGTAGAAAATGGGCCATTTTGTTGAATCTGTCTACCACTACCATTACGACATCATTATGTCTTTGTGTCTTAGGTAGTCCCAGTATAAAATCTACTAATAAGTCCTCCCATATAGACATCGGAATTGGCAAAGGGATATACATACCAGCATTGGTACTAGTCCCTTTAATTGTTTGACATATGGCGCAATGCTTCACAAAATTATTTGTGTCTTTTCGCAATTGTGGCCAATAATATCTGGAGAGAGTATTTCAAGTGTCTTGTCTTGCCTAAAGTGTACAGCAAGTCCTCCTAAGTGTGCTTCCTTTAGTAAGGCTTCTCTTAGGGACGTATGGGGTAAGCAGAGTTTTTCTCCTTTGAAAAGAAATCCATCAACGATGTGAAACTCTCCAGCTTTGAGATGATGGACGCATTTGTACCATATTCTGCTGAAGCCAGCATCATCTTCATATAGGTCTGGTAAATGTTTGAATGCTATCACCTCGGATGATAAAGTAGAAAGTAAGGAATGCTTTCTACTCAGCGCACCAGCTACATTGTTTTCTTTCCCACTTTTGTGCTTGATAATAAAATCAAATCTATGTAGAAAGGAGATCTATCTAGCGTGCATCTTGTTGATAGATTTTTGTTCTTGGAGATATTTTAGGGAGAAGTGATTTGTCAATAGGAGGAATTAGTTAGACAGTAGGTAATGCTCCCACTGTTTTAGAGCTCAGATGAGTGCATACATTTCTTATTCATAAGTGCTCCACATTTGCCTTGATTGGCTGAGTTTTTCACTGAAGTACTCAATAGGCTGGCCTGATTGAGATAAAATAGCTCCAATACTGGTCCTGAAGGCATTAACAGCTACTTCAAATGGCTGTGTAAAGTCGAGGAGTTTTAGGACTAGTTTGTCACTCAACTTTTTCTTCAAAGCTTCAAAGTTGTCTTGTTGTTTCTTTTTCCATAAGAAGCCTTCCTTCTTTAGGCAGTCTGTAATTGGGGTGGCAATAATACTCAAGTTATAAATGAACTTCCTGTAGAATGATGCCAAGTCTAGGAATGCTTGTACTTCTTTTATTGATTTTGGTATTGGCCAGTTTCTAATTGCCTTAACTTTCTTTTCATCCATTAAAATGTGATTCTTCGTGATAATAAATCCCAAAAATTCTATTTCTTGAAAGGTGCATTTCTTGAGGTTGATGTATAGTTCATTTTTTGCCAGTACTTCGAACACTTGGTATATATGTGTATTATGCTCTTCTAGGCATATGCTAAAAACCAAGATATCATCAAAATAAATAACGACAAATTTATTAAGGAAAGGATGAAGTACTTGGTTTATAAGTCTCATGAAAGTGCTAGGAGCGTTGGAGAGCCCAAATGGCATCACAAGCCATTCAAAAAGGCATTCATTTGTTTTGAATGTTGTTTTCCATTCATCTTCGGGCCTGATTCTGAACAGGTACTAGCCACTCTTTAGGTCAATTTTTTAGAAAACAATCCCTCCTCCTCCAAGTTAGTGAAGTAGTTCATTTATTATTGAAATAGTAAATCTGTATTTTACTGTGATTTTGTTGATTTCCCTACTGTCAATGCACATCCTCCAACTTCCATCTTTCTTTGGTGTTAGTAAGGCAGGGACTGCACATGGGCTTAAGCTTGGTTGGATGTCCTTTTTCAGCAATTCTTCAATTGTCTGCAGTAAAACAACGTATTCTTTTGGGTTCATTCTAAAATGTGGCAGATCAGGTAGTGTAACTCCTGGTATTAGTTCGATATTGTGTTGAATGTCTCTCAAGGGAGGTAATACTAATGGTTCTTTGATGATACATGGAAATTCATCAAATAGCTCGTTCACTTTCTTAGGGATTTCAACAATCTGTTCTTCTCTAATTTGATTAGTCAATACTAGCTCCAGAATATCACCTTCTCGTTCTTTAATTAACTTATTTCTATTGGTTGTTATGAAGAGGCTGGAGTTTTTCTTGTTCGTTCCTTCTTCGTTCTTCTTTTTCAAGGGTAGGAGGATTACCTTTTTATTCATCTAGTGAAATTCATATGTATTTTCTCTCCCCTAATGTAAGGCTCGAGCACTACAAGAAATCTGGCCTTTAATGTGGGTTTAAAACTGACATTAGAGGCCTTTAATGTCACTTGGCAACCGACATCTTTGCAAGCGTTATTAAAGGCCTTTAATGTCGGTTGGGCTTTAATGTCGATTATAAACCGACATCTTTGAACGTGTTATTGAAGGCCTTTAATGTTGGTTCATCTTTAATGTCAGTGGATAACCGACATTAAAGATGTCTTTAATTTTCTTGAACCAACATTAAAGTTGTCTTTAATGTCGTTTTTAAACCAACATTAAAGATGTCTTTAATTTCGCTTATGATACATCTTTAATGTCGTTTTTCCACCGACATTAAAGAGGACTTTAATTTTTTTAACCAACATTAAAGCTGTTTTTAATGTCATTTTTAAACCGACATTAAAGACACATTTAATGTCGTATTTATAATAGTTTTTATGACGGCAAAACCGATATTATTTGAGTCGAATTACGTCCGGAAATGTTCGTCATCGTATATTGTAAAAAATAAAAAAAATGGCTTGCACACTGGCTATAATGCCTACTACTCAATGCCTTATAACTAGTTCACCTGCAATGCACACAATAATACCTAAAATTCCAGCATACACTTCCATATAGAACTACAACAAATACACATCATCCAACACCTACATATAATCACATATCAATAAACACAACTATATTCAACACTATAAGTCCAACTACTCCAAATCCTCCAATATATCCACTTATATATATAATCACACATATCAAACAACACATCCTGCCATCCATGGCAAACCAATAATAAACACCTACAATGCATAAGATCCAACATTAAAATACGAGCACACTTTTCCACACTTCCATATAGTACTATAGCAAATACGATCATCCAACACCTAAAATATCAGCACACCTTTCCACTCTTCTATATAGTACTACAACAAATAAAATCATCCAAGTCCTATATATAATCACATATTAAATAAACAACCAACAACTGTAAGTGAAAACTAAAAAATATAAAGATAATATATAAGATCGTAATTAATAAACAATGTATATGTACAATAGAAAGTTCCTTCACTAACTAAAGTATACATACAAACTATCTAACAAACAACAATTAGTACGGGACCACCTGCCCTTCAAAAAACTATAGGACTGTCCGTCCCTACAAAAAATTAACTCGACCAACTACTAACCTAACTACAAAAATCAACTACTAACCTAACTACAAAAAGCAACTACTAACTTAACTCGACCAAAAAACACATTTAAAAGCTTACACAAATCTGCTAACAAAAGCTGCCCATTCAATTCGAATCTCGTCAATCTTCTCTTGCCTATATGCATTTTTGGTATTGAACTACACACAAAGAGAAAGATATGGAAAGTATGAGTTTAGATCATAAATTGTAATATGTAAAAAGTTAAAGTAGAAACTTACAAGGCTAGTAATAGAAGTAGATTTCTAGGTTCTGACCCAAACTCTGGCCATAAATTGTCTATTTTTTTCCATGATAATGCATCTTTTGGATGTTGTAATAGATCATTCACTTCTCTTTTTCTGGCATGTCACTTCAATAATTTTGATGTTTCTTTGCTTCGAAACATTCTTTCAAATCTTGGAATTGGGGATAAATACCACATGACTTTCACTGGAACATTCTTAACCTCCTTCTTTGAATTTTTAGGAATCTTCCATCTTGACGTACCACAAGAGGGGCATACATTTGCATCAGACAGTTCCTTCCTAAACAAGCAACAATCATTCCTACAGGCATGAGTCTTCTCGTACTTCATTTCAAGAGTACACAAAATCTTTTTTTCTTCATAAGTAGAAGTAGGGCATTCGTTGGGAGTAGGTAAGATGTCACAAATTAATTGTAACAACTCAGTAAAACTTATATCACTCCATCTAAATTTAGCTTTCAAATTATATAACTTTGTCAACATTGATATTTTGGTAAAATTCGTACAATTAGGATATAATGGTTTCTTGGCAGCATCTACTAGTTCCTCAAAATTTTCTGACTTGTCATTAAAATAATTATGTGCAGCCTCAAACATTCCAATTGTGTCATCAACATCATCCTCGTCAATTTCTTCTTTTACACTACTAAAGACACTTTTATTGTTTCTCTTTATTGGTAGTGATTCACCATGAAAAATCCATTCTTGATAACTCTGATCAATGCCGTTAAAAAACAAATGATCTCTAATTGTATTCACATCTAAAGTTTTTGCATTCACGCACTTTAAACAAGGACAGGCCATGACATTCGATGTCTTTGAATGCTTCAACCCATTTTTAATAAACATCTCAACCCCATAAGTATACTCAGATGACGTTCTATTTTTTTGCATCCACGACTTATCCATATTATATAAGATGCAATTTAATCTAAGAAAAAAATCAAGAAAACAACGAAATTAAGTAAACTTAAACTGAACCCACATTCCAACAACTAACAAATTCTATATAACCCAAACCAAAAGCCTCTATATTATACAGTCAAACAACTACAAAACTCACAATTGTATCACTCAATCAACTAATAAGCAAATCTCAAATTAAAACCATCCACAAAGCCTCTATAAATTTGCTTCTTTTATATGTTTAGCTTTTGGTTTAACTTCATTCAAAATGCAATAAGTCATGCAATTATATAGAATAGTACGGGAAGAAAAAGAGTATATGAATGAAAACTCAACTATGGGATCGATACAATATAATGCATAAGGTCCGAGACAATGTATATAACAACTTCATGGAACCACACCCCACCACTTGCCATGCACACATGATAATAAATCCCTAAAAACACTAAAAAAACACTACACAAAACCAATGAATTAGGAAACAAAACCTAAAAACATTAAAAAAAAAAACTTTATAACAAACATGAACATTACACAAAACCAAAAGAAAAACTTACATTTCACTTTATTTGTCTACCAACACGAAAACCACAAAGAAAAATCTTGTGATTTTTCTTCCTTGATAGCCAAACAGAAACTTTCCCAAAAATCGCTTCACACTCTAACAGAGGAAAAATTTGAAGGAATTAAATCAACGAACAATTCAATGATGTGAAGAAGAAATTAGAACAAAAAAAAACATAACAAAAAGATCTGTAGGAATAAAAATAGAAAATAAAAAGGTTCTTCTAAAACTTATCAAACTAATTTATTTGTATATTGCATTGTAGGAATATGTATCAGGGGAATGAAGACATTCTGTTCCTTTTCAAAAAAACTTATACTAAGAATCACTAATTGGTAACAAGTTTAATTAGCATTTGTCCATGCTCTAAATCTTTGATTTTTGTTTGATTCTTTATCCTCAATTTATACTTAAAGAAAACCTAAACATCATTTTCAATATGATTTATAAAAAAGAAATCAATTTTAAATATTGAAAGCTAAATAACTTTTAAACTTTAATTAACAAAACAGAAACCAAATTTGAGTAAAAGTTATGAACAATATTATTATTAACAAACATGGAATCAAAATACGACATTAAGACTCTTTAACGAATGAAATTGGAATAGAGAAAAGGGGTAATATGGTCTTTTTGCTAAAACTACTATTCTAAAACTCAAAAAGAAAGAAAAAAGAAAAAATAAGACTTGATTCATCCCACGACGTCGTTTATGGTATTTTGGCTTTGGCATGCCTTTTCCTGTTTTCTAAACACTCCAATAGCTTTTACTTTCTTTTAAGAAACTCAAATTAGTTATGGGTTGGAATGGATGGATATCCAACCTTTCATTTTCTAAATAAGTAGTCATATCAAATCACTTTGTAATGGTTTTAAACTCTTCACAAATATCTCTCATGAGAAGGAAAGATAATAATATAATTTACTGTTCAATCGTTTTTTCATATTTTGCATCCTATTTAAACGGATTCCTCATATGATAATAAGAACTTTTAATCTTCACTTCAAAAAATAACTTGGGGGGAAATTTTCGATAGAATAGACCCAATTCTGTAGAAAAATATATTGTTGTAGTATGTCCTCCAAAAATATACTAAATGGTTAACAAATAAGCACATAGTTTTCTGGTAATAGTTTTATGGTAACAGTCAACGATTATGTTATAAATAATCATGAACATAAATAACTTTGACAATATATGAACCATAATCAGCTTTTATTCACTCCATACCATCTCTAGCATTTGTATCAGTTCGAAACAAAATAAAATCATTTGCACATCACAAATGCAATGGTAAACAAAAAAGAAGCATAAGATCTACCAAATAATCTTGTCAAGTAAAGAACAGGATACAATTAACAAAGAAATCGCTGGATAACTACATAAAATATAGGGACTTCCACAATTAGAAAAAGTAATTACCAAAGTTAATGGATATACATATTCACGCAATAGATGACATTATAAATCCGACTACCTCGTCGCAGAAGAAGTTGTATCTAACAGTGTAGAAGCAAAGCTCTTACACATGAAATATATAAAATGAAATGTATTCCCCAACTAATTTGATCCTAACTAAAAGTCCTCTCCTTATAAGAGTGATATTAAAATCCTCACCATCCCATTGCAATGCAATATACAAATAAACAAAAGTAAAAGAAGAATAAAGAAAAGAAAGAGTAAAGATATAGCTATAAGTACAATAAAATGCTAACTAATAGATGACTATATCACGGGAAAGCCCAAAAGTTAGGAAAAAAATGGACCCATTTTGAAAGAGAGAAAAATGGTGAATGAAATGAAATGGCAGAATATGAAAGGGTATTGAAAATTGTAAGCTTTGCTTTATGGGACTGAAATAAAAAAACAGAGTCAGAATGGATACCTCTCTCTCCATTCCAATTCCCACAACTGTTCAACAAAATTCAAAAACACTCTCTACATATATAATAGACGGCGACAGCTCTTACAGGCAGAAATGGATAGGCAACACAACAGAGGCCTCTCAGAAAAGCCATTTTTTGGGGATTTTGTAACATTAAGTCAGTTCTTTTACAGAGAAACTGAGAAATTAAAGACAACCCAAAAAATACTAAAATACTGAAACAACTCATGTTGAATTTTGAACAAAACCCAAACTCAGTCCTCATCACAATGAAATAACCAAACCACTAAATGCAAGATAGCAAGATAGCAATGCAAATCATGTTCATAGATACTCAAATACTGAAACAACGAGTGTTGAATTTTGAGATTGATTGGTGGTCTGCAGTCTAAATGGAAGTCAACAAAAATTGCAGCTTAAACCCCAAATTAAAAAAATCGTGACCACTTGAAAAAAGATGGAAATTACCGTTGCTGTGAAGCTTCTGCTGCCACCGTCGGAGTTAGATGTTAGCGTCGAGTAGGGACGTCGTCGCCGAATGCTTTTGTAGCTTGAATAACACAGTGAAGGTTATTTAGAGAAGAAATGGGCATCGGAGAAGAAAGGGGCGAATTCCATTTCGAGAGGAAAAAGGGTTTGCGAGCGGAGAAAGATTGAAAGAGTAAATTAAGAGAGAGAATTTGTTGTTTTTTTTACAAAATAAAATTATTAAAAATAAAAATTTAAATGGACCTTTAATGTCGGTTTTCAAAATGGCGGACCTTTAATGTCGGTTTAAAATCGACATTAAAGCTTATTCTTTAATGTCGGTGGAAAACCGACATTAAACATCCGCCTTTTCAAAATCGACATATGCTCATTTTTTATTTTTCCCAACCGACATTAAAGCCTATATTTCTTCTAGTGGAGTATCATACTGCTATGGTCTTCCTAAGAGTATATGGCATACATCCATTTCAAGGGCGTCACGTATAACTTGGTCTTTATAACTATTGCCAATGGATAATGGAACAAAACATATTTATGATATTTGAGCTTCTCCTCCTTTCTTTATCCAACCAGTTTTATAGCGGTTGGGGTGAGCTTCACTTTTAAGATTCAAGGCTGTCATTAACTTTCTTGAAACAAAGTTTTCACTACTACCACTGTCTATTATAACATTGCAAATTTTTCCCTTAAATCGTGCATCTTGTCTTAAATAGATTATGCCTCTATGGTTGCTGCTCTTCTTTTGGGGTGATTAGTATCTTCTGAAGCACACATGATAGGTTGTCTCCTTCATCAGCCTCAATTAGTTCGACTCCTTCTTCCTCTTCTTAATAATTTCCTTGATTTACATCTTCATTGATTTACATTTTCATCAGCATCTATTATTGTCACTGTCTTACGTTGAAGACAGGCATTTAAGGGATGACCGGCTTGTCTACACCTATAGCAGGTTCTTAAGAAAGGTTTGTTATAGGGATTTCTAGACTTTCTATTAACTTCAACTGTCTCTTTTTTGTTTTTTTGTTCTTCTTTCTTTTCTGGTTCTTTATTTATTTATTTATTTATTATTTATTTTTTGCGACAATCGCTTTATTGGGTCCCTGAGGGGCTGAAGTGTTTTTGGATGTGGAATTTTCTCACAATCCTTTTCTTGTAAACTTCGATCGGCTTTCTATCATTTCTTTTACTGACAACGTATGTTATTGCCTCTAATAGCCATTGGAAGCGTTGAAGCTTTACTTTCTCCCTTAGGTCCATCTGTAATCCCCAGTGAATCTGGAAATTAGGTGTTATTCATTTTCCATTAGATTCGTTCAAGCTTCTAGCCGATGAAACTCCTCAATGTACTCTACTGTCTTTCGAGATCCCTATCGGCAATTTTGATATTGAGTATATAGGGTCTGCTCATAGTTGGGAGGTAAAAAACTCTGTTTCATTAGCTTCTTCATTTTCTCCCATGATCGAATTAGGTTCTTTCCCTGTTTTTGTTGTTTGACTGCTATTTAATCCCACCATGTTGATGCTCCACCTTTTAGTTTTAGTGCCACCAAATGAACCTTCTTGTGTTCAACTGTTTCCATGTAACTGAAAAAATCTTTAGTGTTTTTAAGCCAGTCAAGAAAAGTCTCAATATTTCATTTACCGTCGTATATAGAGAGGTCGATTTTCATCTTATATTCATGAGCTTCTATTCTTTTTTGTCTGATCAGTGCAAATCGACGTCCTCTTTCGTTGATGGCATCATCGTTATCTTCATCTTCGCTTGAGGAACTCCAATCTTGATTTTTTGGGCAATGTTCTTCATTTCTCTCTCTTCCTTGTAATTGATCTAGTCTTCTTTTTTCATAATTTTCTTGATTTCTATAGCTCTCAAATATTCTGCACCTTTTCTTCTTTGAGCATCCCATTGTCGTAAGTTTGGTCGTTCTTCTATCGGTTGAATTAGAGTAATGACGTCCAACCTTCAGACCATCGCCTCTAAAGTCCCACGAATTCCCTCCAAGAAGTTATCAACTGATAGGAAGTGTCTGGTTGTTGTTCTTGGAGAGAGGACGAGCGTTTCTCCCACCTCTTGTTGTTCCTCCGTCGTCGGAGCTCCACCACACCGATTGGCCATCGATCCCAAGTTCGATGAAGCTTTGATACCAATTGGGTGTAATACCCAATTTGTTTTCTCTGAATTTTTTCTTATCTTCTCAATGTGGTGAAGATGTTTATTTATACTAGATTTTTACAGCTATGTAACTATTTTAGTTGTAACAACTTTAACATTTTTTAGTTAGTTATCTAGGTAGCCCATTTAGTTAGCCTATTTAGTTACATCACACACTTTTCTTACTTCTTTAGTACAAATTTAAATCTTAAACTTGAACGTCTTGCCTATCTCTCACAAAACTGAGATGCGGCTCCTTGCGTACAAGACTTCTATTCACATAATAATTTTCTAATTATAGGAAAATACAATATAAAATAGCACGGCTTGCTCACTCAATTTTCACGCATAGCAACTGATCTTACACTTCTATATTTGGCCTCAACGCCTAAACACCTGGGAAAGGAAAACTTAACATGTAAGTTAAATACTTAGTGAGTGAGGGTTTAGAAATACCTTTTGTGGAATACAATGCAATTACATAAGTTCATTTTCATTTCATAAACACAGGCTCAACGTCTTATTTCATTACAACATAGTAGCATGGTGTTGGAACACTGAGACAATAGGTGAAACAACAAAGAGTGGGTTCATAGCAACACAGTGTTGAGTGGTTTGAGACTACAGAATATTCATGTGGCATGACGTAAATTCTGAAGGATAAATGGGATCATCAATGTCTTGAATTGGATTGCTTGATTATGTTGTATCTACAACAACTTTTCCTTTTCGCGTTGAAAGTAATTCTAGTATGTTTTTTAAAAAAAACTTGTTCCCCTAATTTATTAATCTCTTGTCTTATTTTATCCATGTCTTTATCTTGTTCTTCCATGATTCAACTTTTATTCCTCATATTATAAGGATGGCAAATTGGAGTAGGACAAGCTATGTTTTCTTTTGACGATGTTAAAAACTTTGAAGTAAAAGAGAAAGAGAGAGAAGAGAAAAAATATTATAATTATATGAAGTTTAAATACATTAAGAAAAGAAAAAACCTTGACAAAATAATAATCAAAATAAAATGAGAAACTAGCAAAATGCAATTAACATCACTCTTATTTTCATTAATAGAAAAACAAAAACGAACATTAATGAAAATGAACAAAATGCTCGAGTTCTTTGCATATCATCTTCAAGAATCTATTCAAATCTTCTGCATGAGGTTGCATTGAGAAAAAATTAAACCTTAAATCAGCTATCCATTTTGCTTAACCAATTGCTCTTTTAAACACCATTTTGAGAAATTCAATCGTCTGATCTACACGTTCCACTAGCACCTGGAAATCTCTTATTTGCAAATCATAATCAACCTTCATTTGCATGTAATCTATCTTCAATAACTCATATTCCTGCACTATCTTCTCACTTGAATTTTGAAATGCAGTAAGTTGATAATATAAGGAATCATCATAATTTTTCAATATCTCATACTCTTCATAGTGCTCAGCCATCTTTACATGTAGACTATCAACAATTTGACGTAGATAATGATTATTGTGTGCTTCCAATTTTATTATCTGTGTTTTTCATTTTCCAATTGATGTATTCAAATCAATGACAAGCTAGAGAAAATATTCCTTACCACTTTCTAAATTTTATTATTTGTGACTCCATTGTTGCCTGTAATGTTGCCTTTTCATTTTTCAAATTTCTATTTTCTTTATTCATTCGTCTAATCTCTTTATCTAACACCTCAAAACTCTTTTCTAATTTATTTTGATTTTTTAAAAAAGAAATCCTTGGTCTTTTCAAGTTTTTCTACAAATAAGTCGCATGATCCATCAATTGACTTGTCTCCTTACGAAATCTCTCGTTCTCTTGCTCTAACAATTTTTCTTTTCTAATTTGTGCTCTTCTCAACCCACTGATTTGGTTGTTCAAAATTTGTGTCCTCTACCCTTTCAACTACCTCCCTTAAGGTAAAATCTATTACATTCTTCCTTTTATTTACCTATCATACCTAATACCCACTAGTAACTCCTTCATAGTGTCATTTGTCATTTATTATCTTCCTCACAAAGTTCCATGCACATACTACTCAACGTTTTTTTCCATGACAAACTTCAAGATCGTATGAAAAGTTAAACTCTTGTAGATTGTGAATTAGTATAAACTGTTTGAGCCACATTTGACGCAAAACTAACAATCGTGTATACTTAACACCTCCTTATGGTCCCAACAAAGGCACACTATGAAAATCTCCATGTCTATATATCATTGCCTTCAAATGCATCCATTGAGCCTTCCATATGACATTTTCAGAATTCATTATTGCAAAGAAAGACACCTAAGCCTCCTTCTTTGGATATGTTGGATCCCAAATTGCCATACCAAACTAACTAACTGTGTTGCATTAAATTTCATGAGCTACTCAAATCTACCCTTGGACACTTAAACTCTGCTAGAAATTTGATACGTATGTGTATCCAAATATATAATAATGGTACATAACATTCAACAAATAGCCTGATCACTTTCCCCTCAACATAACCCTCTGTCTTAGGAAAAATCATCATTCCATAAATGCACAATGTAGTTTGTGTTATCTCTATTAGATAATCAAATGGCACATTCTCCTCCCCACTCTTAACTTTTATATGTTTTTGAATTTCTATGACATGGACAGTTTCTAAAAATTTTAACAAAGTCATTTTTGTTGTTTGTTTAGGGTTGAAGAAATAAACAATTTCCCTTTCTTTTGCAAGCATGCTAAGTATAGCTTGATATTCTTCTATGGTTTGCAATAAATCACACGACCCAAAAAAAAAAACAACCATATGTTGGATGCCAAAAATTAATTATGGCCCTTAAGGCAAAATAATTCCCTGGTATGTTTTCATACTTCTTTGAGAACATGAATCTACGCTAAGGTGTCAATGCTTTCTAAATCATCTTTAGTTTTGCTAAATCATTTTGTGTAAAAGAGAGTTGACACCTAGATAGTATTGATAGTTGAGAAGAACTATTTATGTTATCCCCAAAATTTTGTTGCATCTCTTCAGCCCATTTAAGAACATCACTTGGCTCATCAAACTTAAATTCAAAAGATGAATGCCTTGACATATTGAACATCTTGGTGTTTCACCACGGTTTCTTCTTTTTGCATAATTATGACAAAGAGAAAGAGAAAAAAAAAAAACAAAAAGTTATTTCACCTTACACAAAATAAAATAAATAATAAATAATAAAAAATAATAAAAAATAAAAAAGGCTTTTATCAAAAATAGAAAAATTGATAAACTATCTATATTTCATACAACAAAACCACTAAAAGACAAAATTTATTATACTTGATTTTTCTGTGACGTGTAAATATTTTGTCAAATGTTCTATTTTTGACAATTTTTCTATAAATAATAATGATAATAACATGGTAATAATAATACTAATAATAACCTATGAAGAACTTTTTTTACCTCTCTTTCTATTTCTCTATGTTTTCTAAAAGAGAAGAAAATAGTCTCAAAATTTTAGAATAAAAAAGTAGTGATAGTAATGGTAAATAAGGAAACAAGTAAAAAAACAACAATTTTTTTCTTATACTTTTTTCTTTCTCTCTATGTTTTCTTCAAAAGAAAATAGAAAAGCTAAAGGTTAGGAATAAAAAAAGAACAATGACAAATAAAAAAAAAAAAAAAGCAAGTAAAAAGAACTAAAAGAAAACAAAAAAAAAATCTTATATTTTTTTTTCTCTAAAGAGAATAAAAACGACTAAAGATTGAGAAAAAAATGGTAAGAATAATAAGAATACAAAAAAAGTTTTTAATAAGAATACAAAAAAAAGTTTTTACTTATACCTTTTTCTTTCTTTCTATTTTTCTCCAAAAGAGAAGAAAAAAGTTAAATGTTTAGAGAAAAAGTAACAAGAATAATGAAAAGTAGGAAAAAAAACAAAAGAGAAAAAAAAAATGTTCCTTATACCCTTTTTATTTCTTTCTTTCCCTCTACATGTTCTTCAAAGGAGAACAAAATGAAGGTAAAGGTTGAAATCCCAAAAGAAAATCACTTGTTGTATGAGGTGCAGGTACTTGGAGTAAATTTCTACTAAATGCAACTGTTCACACGAGATTTTTGAATAAATTTAATTCGTGGATTTGAACTCGTGTTGGGATTGCATTTATATTCATCCAATGCGATGTGGTTTGATCTCTGATTTTCTCTCGATTGGATGCCTACACTTGATTTAAAGAAGCGGAGCACGTGACGTTCTTGAAGATGGAGTCTTTGAAGAAAGTTTGTCTCTTCATAGGAACTTTAATCTTCGAGGATGGTCCGCTTTAGGAGTTAGGGAGTCTTCTAGCTTAGGGGAGAATTCTCTTTAGACATTTTGGGGTCAAAAATTTCTAAGTCCCACAAATAAAGAGAACTCATCTATTTATAAAACTCTCTAATGGGCTTTATGGGCTTGGGTCTTGTTTGTCCATAGACCAAACCCATGGGCTCAACCACATGGACTTAGGTCATATTTAGCATTTAGGTTAAATTAAGTTTATTTTTTGGCTCAATTGAACTTTAGCATAAGTAAATAATATTTAATTGGACCAAAATAATTAACTTGATCCAACGGTCATAATGAAAACATTTGGCATCATCAAAATTTACAAATTTATGTCTTCAATTTTAATTTGGGATGTATGTTAACTTTTAAGTAATCTCAAATTCAATTATTTGTATTTTCGTTATTAATTTAGTAAATGACATGACAATTTATGATTGATCCAATATTTCATATTCAACAAATGCCTCCTTTCCGAGATTTATCCATGTATTTGGATGGATGAATCTCGAAAAAGATAAGGTTTAAGTCAAAAGACGAGCATTTTTTTGCTCAATTCGACATATCAAATTAATCAAACTATGAATTTAGTATATGAGTTTGATTTGAATTTGGTACAAGGGTCCATTACAAGAATTTGAGGCTCTCCTAATGCAGGCACGCGTCGACATATATTGTAAAAGACATCGAAAAAGGATCTCCCGACGTACACGAAACCGTCGGGAATCAAGTCGACAATAGTGAATCAGGGGACGAATTCCTAATGCGCAAACAGGAAAGCGTCGGTCATTCCTTACTCTCGACGCAAGCTATGTCGATGAACTGAGCACGTCGACAATAGGGGACTTCCTATGAAGCGTTGGAGAAGGTGTGCCCAATGCGTTCCTTTCTACATCGAGTAAGGGCCTCACTCCCAATGCTTTTTGTGCATTAGGAGATGTTTTTAATATAATTTTTTTACTATTATTATATTTCATTATTATTTTCATGAGGTACTCTTCTGTGTTCCAATTCAATTTTAATTTATTCTCATAGGCAACTAACCAAAATTATTAAAAAAAATTATTAAAATACCAAATTGTATTTATATTAAAAACTAAATCCAAATATTCAACAACTACAAATTCCTTGAAAAAATTACATAAAAAATAAATAAAATGCAAGATCTTCTAATCGTCACGGACGCCATAATCCCACAAGTCCACATCTACAATGACATAAAAGTAAATTTAGATATATATGATCGATAAAAAACTAAATAACTTAAAAATTGAAAATACGTACCGCAAGTGTTCAAGGTCCTCTTTTTTAGCGACTCATTTCCTCGATCATATTCTTCAGTTCTTCCATATGTTGGGCATGCAACTCCGATGTTCTTCATTTTTCTTCAATTAGTCCTTGAGCGTTTTCAAGCCTAGCTCTTAGTTTGCTAACCTCTCTAGAGTGCATCTCTTGCTCATATGAAAACGAAGAACTGCTAGCAGTACTCTTTCGGGACTTGGCTTGGGGCCCCAACCAAGACCTTTTGAGTAGTCCATTGTCTACCAAAAACAGTCTCACATATCTCATCTCTAGAGAGTGGTTGAAAATATTCTAAGGTGGGTTGAGACTGGAGTTCCAGCATATTATTCTACACCAAAAGTTTCAAGTTATGAACTTACAATTAAAAGATGAAAATACAAGAATAGGTTTTCATAAACTTACACGCATATTCGCGGCTGCCTGTGAAACAAATTGACCACTCCTATTGGCATTTGTTTCCCTAAACAACTCCACATGGTCCACTGGTTGACCTCGTTGTTCAGTGAGCTCATATTTTCGTTGTAGAAACAACTTGGACCCACTACTGTGGCTATAAGGTTGTTTCGTTCTAGTAGGCTTGTTGGTCCTTGATTGCTCATACATGCAAACAATTAAAACGTTACGTACAAACAACAAAAATGAATTAACATCAAGGAACATTAGAAGATGTAAATCACCTGAAATTGTAGACTCAAGTAGTGATCGCAAAGAAAATGTCAATATTCCACAAGATTAACCAATCTGTGAGAGGTGGGTTAGCACGTGCTTGTTCAAGGTTCCTAAACTTCTTAAAATGCCTACGGTTTTCTCCCCTGAACTCTTTCCATGCGCTGAGCATTTGATGCTCAACAAATCGAGTAAGTGTTTGATCTGTGAAATCAAGTAAAAACCATTGGTACAAAGGAAAGAAAATACATATTAGATTTTTGTATATGTAGGTTTAACATGTAAGTAAAGTAATTTATAAACTTACCTGTAAACTATGTTGGAAAACAAACTAGGGTTAGATATAGCGAAATTAACATGAAAAAAAAAATTCTAACCCTTAGAACATAAACAGACTATGCATAAACAATTAAATCACGAATAAAAATACCTCTATGTCAATGTTCCAATTCAATTCGAATTGCTTTGTTCTGATAAGGATGATCCTCCAAATTCGTATCACTAAAACGCTGCAAAATCATAAGCTTTCTATGACAATATCCACACATGAACTGGGAATTCGACTCCTTGAATTCGAATCTGCTAGAACCTCACAAAGTGAGAATTTTGACTCTCTACTCTCTCTTTGTGTAGAAGAAATTTTATGTCTTTGCTTGTATGTAAAATAAGACCCCTAAGGTTTTATTTATAGGCTTCATGAGATTTTCTAATAAGCTTAGGATTCCTAATAAGCTTTCAATTCTCCAATTGGATTTATTAATGACGTCTCCTAATAAGTTTCCAATTCTTCAATTTGACTTATTAATTACGTTTCCTAATAGAATTTCAATTCTTCAATTGGATTTATTAATTACTCAACCTAAAGATAAATTTGACTCAGTTCTTTCGTGTGTGACCCATTAGGTTAATTTAATATGACAATTGGCCCATAACTCGTTTTATGGCTCATAAGTCATTGTCAACTACTTAATTCATAACATATTCGAGTATAACCTTTATAATTATCTAGTTAAAGGTAATGTTTGATTGCATCAGAATAAATTAATTCTTATGTTTGACATTATGATAATCTCAGGTCTAAGGATCGGAACAATCAATTATTTGAATTATTTATGACATATATCCATGTAATAATCTCAAAAGGGATCAGTCTAATTCTTACTCTCTAATGAGAAGATATGATTATAATTTATGTCTCTACATATATAATCATCCTATGATTATCAATTATAACTCATACTAATCTTAATTTATTATTGTTCCCACAATAATAATTGATTAGGAATATTTAGAATATAATAACATATTCACGGATATTATTATATAATAACATGCAAGTGAAAAATAATGAGAATAATAACTTTTATTAAATAATTAAACAATAAACCAATTATCCATAAAATTATTATAGAGCACAATAAAAAAAATCAATAAACTGCCCTTGACAACCTCGATGTAGAACACCAGTGTAAACCCTCGTTCCATTCTCTTTCATTTTATATACATATTTTATATCTCTTAAGTGGTGAAAAACAAGTTGGAAGATATTTATGCTCCTTAAGATTAATTCGTGTGATAAGGAAATTTTAGAACTTCATTAATGGAGTTTTAAAGCATAATTTGTTTTGTATGGGTGTTGAAAAGAATGGAGGGTAAAATGGAAGTTTAAATTTAAAAAATTTATTAGTTTCTTCTTCTTCTTTCTAGAGAGAGAGAGACAGACGACACCCCTTCCTTGCTCCTTTCTTTCGTGCGTCGGCCTCGCGTAGCCCAACTCACCAAACGATAATTACCCGACGTCGAACCTTTTACGGGTCACGCAAAATTGAAGTTCTTGGGTCGATCTAAGTTTAGGAGTAAATTTTCGTTATTTTAGTTGCATTTCTTGAAGATTTTCGAATACCCACTAAGTTTCGGCCTTGATTTTGCAATACCCATTAAGTTTAGACTTCGTTTTAACTTTACCCATTACTTTTGGATGCTAGATTCAAGTTTTAGAAGACTTTGAGCCGCTATCCAGCCATTCGAAAGGTCGAATTTAGGCGTTTGGCACAAATTTGGGTAAGATTCTAAGTTTTATGGAATAAGTCTTGAGTGCCCATTTAAGTTAAATGTTAATTTTGAACAACCTATGGTTTTTGAATGCTTGATTTGAACTTAGAAGGAGGTTAGGATTTTGCCCATGGAAGTTAAGAGTATTTTAATTGGTTCTTGACAAGTCTTGGAGTAATTTAAGTGAATTTTCTTTGAGTTCTTGCTTACCCATTGAATCTAAGCATTTAGATTAGATTACTCTTAAGACTCGGGTCCCAAAGTTAAACATTTGAGGTCAAGAAGGGACTTTCTTCTAACTTTAGAGAATTGTTTGGGTGTTACGTATATAAGTTTCGAATACACAATAGTTTTAGATCCTAAATTCGATTTTAGAAAGGCGTTAACGTGTTATCAAGGTGATTTTGACAAGTTTTTTATAAGGTCGTAGATAAATTAGTATGTTCTCTCATAGTTCTTAAATACCCACTTCGTGTTAGCGCATACTTGTTTTACCCATAATTATTGAATGAAAAAGTGGGGACTTTAGAGAACTAGGAAGCATTGTTCACCGCACTTAAAATTGTTTAGGACAAGTGTGGGAAATCCCTTAAGATATTGACTTGCTACTTTGACGTTGAGTTCGTTATTAAATGATCTAAATCCCTCACATTATTGATATTACAACTAAGAGCATCTTAATATACAAGACCCATTAAGTATACACTAAGTTTAGATCCTCCTCTTGTTAAGAGTCCAATGTGAAGTTTAAAGTTCAAGGGTGGAATGTTTAGCCTAGACTAAAGCATTTAGAGGAAAGTTCAATTTAGAACTTGGAAGTCTTGGTCAACACGGTTGAAGTTATAACCTCTAAAGTATGAATATTGGACATAAGGGTGTATGGATTTAAAAGACGACTTAAGTTGAGTGCTTGTGGCATTAAGAGTTTAAATTGAAGTTTAAGGACCTCTTGTGTGTATAATGGATATAAATTCCAAAACATCATCAATAGTGGAGATAAAAATGTTTTTACATAAAAGACCCGTTGAGTTTAAATTAAGTTGGATGCTTATGGGGTTAAGCATCTAGATTGCAAGTCTAAGGGTTCGTAGGTGAAAATTCTAGCCTAATTTAAAGCGAATTAAGAATACAAAAACTTTAGAAACTAAAATAAGTTTGATTTGGCCTTATGAAGTATGTTAAAGATTGTTGTGTTGTCTCCCTTTGTGAAGATAATTAATAGGTCCTAATCGTTGTTTCAGGCCAAATTGAAGTAGGGAAAGCGTATAATCCCAGGAGATCGAATCATTGATTGTGAGTGGTTCAATTTGTAAGCTTTCTTTTTATAGACATACGTTAACTCTTGATATTGCTTGGAAAACTACCAAGACTTAAACTTTATGGCCACGTTTTCGTTATTGTTTAAACAATGTGTTTATTGCATTGAAATTTCAAGAATGATCATAACTCGACGATGATAAAAACGGGGTTCAAGTCCTTGTTTCCATTAATACTTAAACGATATGTTTACTCATTATGAATTTGAGAATGTGTACGCCTTGATTCTTATATAATCGTGTTTCAAGTTTTTAGTTTAAAATTTTACTAAATCGATGCTTATGGTAAATGTTGGTGATTACCCTAAAGGCTACGTGAATGTGTTTCCGTAGCGCCACCTACGGTTGTCAGGGGATTCTGGGACTGAAAGAGGCCATGACTGGAGATCCGAGAACCTGAGCCTAGGTAAGGACATGGATGGAGGATTGAGATATGACTTCGGGCCTAGCTTAACCCATGGTTGGGTGGCTCTAGGTGCACATAGGAGAAGTATGTAGTTACTATGGTAGGTGCTAAGTGTGCGTGAGCTCCGTTTGGCCGCGTGTTTTCCTTGTGGATATGGAGCACGTGTGAGCTATTCCCGGGTCGTATACTTAGTATGCTATCATGGTTGGTTGGATTGGTTGACGATTGATATCATGGTGGGTACCAAGGATGCGTGAGCTAGTTTTGGCCGCATGATGCTTTATCATGTGCGAGTTATCTTTGGTCGTATCTTTAGATGCCTTGCCATGGTTGTACGGATTACAGGGCTGTTGATGGACTAATGGGTATGAGTTATGATATTTTTTTCACTATTATTATATTTCTAATGCATATTTATAATTCTTCTCTTTAAGTATATTTTATGAGCTTTACATTTAAGAAACTTGCCACTCACTGAGTATTCGACTTACATTTTAATGTTTTTCTTCCCCCCTCCCCCCCTCAGGTAGTGAACCAAGGGCCAAGCATTGATTGATCTCTCGTCATCGATCGTAGATCTTCATTATTCTTTTGTATGTTTGTAATTATTTTTCTTTTGCAATGCATCTTGGAGTGGTTAGATGTAGCGAGAGTAAGGCCAAGAACTTGTATTGGAAATCCCTCTTTATAACGAAATCTTTTTGTGTGTAACTTTTAATCGGATTGTGAACTCTACTGAAACTCTAGAACTATTTGGATAAGTGTGTGGTGAGACACACTTAAATGTGTTGTGGAGTTTTGAAGTTATACATACTTATATGGAAGTGCAAAAACTTCTTCCCTTTTCAGGTTTGGCTAACCCATTTTTTAGGGGAGGTTCTGCCGAATTTTTTTATAAAATCTCTTCAAAAATGTTTTTGGAAATTTTATTAAAAAGTAGGAATGTTATGTTAAAAAGGATTAATTCATACCTCGATCTAGGTTAGAAGGGAAAACGAAGACCGGGGTGTGACAACCAGCCCACTTAAGGCAGTGAAGTGAAAATGTATCTCACCTTAATACACTGATGGTGTTGTTGAACCAAACGACATGCGGTGAGATTTGCTTATCCGCTTCTAGGACGATGGAGATTGGGGTCTTCACATTTTGTTGTACGTATTTCTTCAACTCCAAGTTCTAGGAGTATTGACGTCTCCTGAGAGTGTAAGTGGGTTTATAGCCATCTAAGAAAACAGAACACTATCAAAATAAAACTTCATGTTTATGCAATTGTCATCAAAGTAACAAGATTAACCTGAAGTGTCGCCCAACGTGGACGATCCTACGTCGTCAAACTCCATAAACAGATCATCTGCCTCTTGGAAATCGCTGAGGATTGATGAAATAGTACCTGTGGAATAAAAACAAAAATTAATTAAACAAACGAGAGTATCTCAAACTGAATATATAAAAAAATGGAATATGTGGATACGTGATTTGTCATTATTATTTGTCGTCGCTTGATCCACTTTGAGGTGATAATTGTTCATCATCATCGTTTGTGAAGTCGTTAACGACATGACGCACAACCGACTTTTTAACTATTGTAGGATCAACGTCAGGTCTACACAGAGTGTCATTCTCATTGTGTTCATCCATACGATGTCCAGGAATGATTTTCAATACATTCAGTTGCTCATTCTCAACATCTTCCACTTCGAACGCGTCCCATATGCGTTTAATTTATTTTGGACCACTTGATCAACTTTCCAATTGGTACCTTTTTTAGGTCATCGAGATAAAAGACTTGATGTATCTGGATTGCGAGAATGATTGATTCCTTAGCGAACCAAAAACGCAACATAGTCGGCAAAAGATAGGTGGCTACAATCATCCTTAAAACATCAAGCATCAAAGGAGTTGGTAAATCCCTTGTATTTAGAATGACAAAAATTAGGCTTTGATACATGTTCATTTTCATTATGTTATACTTCCTACGAGGACATAAGACATACGATCATTTTTTAACTCATCTTGTATGCCTCGAGTAGTAGACTCTAGCAACCGTATTTCAACGTCGAAATCCACAACATTGAAAACTTTTGTACATGAAAAATCTAGAATGTACAAGACATCTTTGCATGAGAAAAACGAATATTATTAATGAGAAAGAAATGATTACATCACATACAATAGATAAAAAAAAATAATAATAAATAGTTGAAAAACATGAGTAAAAGGGTACATTTGTCTTAAAAAGAAGAAGAAAAAAAAAAGAAGTCTTTGTTGAAAAAATACAAACTTCAAAATAATAGGTAAAAGTTTCTTCCTAATACGTAAGAATCTGATTATTTTTATAAGTCCAACCACTAACCCAATCTGATGATCCAAAATAATAATAATAGAAAAAGAAAAAAAGAACAAAAGTAAAACTAAAACCCTAAACACTAAAAAATCCCTCCTCACTCCTCAGCCGTCACAACCTTCCAATTCCACTGGTTCTTCTCTCGCACCACGCACGCCGGCCGCACTTCTTTCTCCTCCACGCCTCCCTCCGCCATCCGAGATTCTTCCGAAGCTCCATTGACCGTCGCCACCGCCAGCCGTTCCAGATCAAGGTTGGTATCTTTCCCTTCTTTTTAGCCGAATCAGTTTCGTTCGGTTCAAAAATTAAAACCGAGACAAACCGATTTCCCAATTAATGTCCATACATATTAAAATTCGATCACTCCGACCGAACCGATGATATGTTGCTCTCTTTGGAATGGAGTAGAACTGATGGCCAGTTATGCGGATGTTTTTCGTACTATGAGGCTGCGAATTCAACTTCTACGCCTACTTCCTTCTCTATTCATCTGCTTCCTCGCCTCGACTAATGCTCTGGTACTCTTCAACCTCCATTCATCGCTTATATTCTTATCTACTTCTTCGGAACTCGCTTCACGTATCTCGAACTCTTCAATGGAAGTTCGGCGACGAATTGAAGCTGAGCCAACCGGATTTGGTTGACCGCATTTCCCGCCTCCTAGTCCTTCGACGATTCGATGCCCTCGCCAACCTCTCTTTCAGTTTCTCCAACGAACTGATGGATTTAGTGCTTCGGAATCTCAGATTAAACCCTGATGCTTCCTTAGAGTTCTTCAAATTGGCATCTAAACAACCGAAATTTAGACCAGATGTTAGTTCCTATTGCAAGATTGTCCATATATTATCGAGGGCTCGAATGTACAAGGAGGTTAGGGTGTATTTGAATGAACTTGTGGTTCTATGCAAAAACAACTACATTGCATCTGCAGTGTGGGATGAGCTTGTAAGGGTTTATAGAGAATTTTCCTTTTCTCCTACTGTGTTTGATATGATTTTGAAGGTTTATGCTGAGAAAGGAATGACAAAATTTGCACTGTGTGTGTTTGACAATATGGGTAAGTGTGGTCGTGTTCCAAGTTTGAGGTCCTGCAATAGTTTATTGAGTAATTTGGTCCAGAATGGAGAAGCCTTCAAGGCTCTGCTTGTTTATGAACAAATGATTGCATTAGGCGTTCTTCCCGATATTTTTAGCTATACAATAATGGTGAATGCTTATTGTAAGGAAGGGAGAGTGGATGAAGCCTTCAATTTTGTGAAAGAAATGGAGAGGTCATGTTGTGAACCAAACGTAATAACTTACAATAGTTTGATTGATGGTTATGTCAGTCTAGGAGATGTTTCTGGGGCAAAAAAGGTGTTAGCTTTGATGTCTGAAAAGGGCATTCCTAAAAATTCCAGAACTTATACTTTGTTGATAAAAGGTTATTGCAAGAGAGGTCAGATGGAGCAGGCTGAGAAGCTAATTGGGTACATGGAGGAGAAGAATTTGTTTGTTGACGAGCATGTTTATGGAGTGTTAATACATGCATATTGCAGCGCTGGTAGATTAGATGATGCTCTTAGAATAAGGGATGCAATGTTGAAAGTAGGATTAAAAATGAATACTGTAATTTGCAACTCACTTATTAATGGGTATTGTAAGCTTGGTCATGTTAATAAAGCAGCGGAAGTGCTCGTTAGTATGAAAGATTGGAACTTGAAACCGGATTCTTATGGCTATAGCACTCTTCTTGATGGTTTTTGTAAACAAGAAGATTTCAAGGAGGCTTTCAAACTTTGTGATGAGATGCATAACAAAGGAGTTGATTTTACTGTTGTGACTTATAATACCCTCCTTAAGAATTTGTTCCATTTTGGTTATGTTGAGCACGCGTTGCGTATTTGGAACTTAATGCATAAAAGAGGTGTGGCACCTAACGAGGTTAGCTATTGTACACTTTTAGATGCATTTTTCAAAGTAGGTACTTTTGATAGAGCTATGATGATATGGAAGGATGCACTATCGAAGGGTTTTACAAAGAGCAGAACTCTTTATAATACCATGATTTGTGGCTTTTGTAAGATGGGGAAATTAGTGCAAGCACAAGAGATTTTTCTTAAGATGAAGGAACTTGGTTTTCCACCTGATGAAATAACATATCGAACTCTAATTGATGGATATTGTAAAGTTGGAAATGTGGTAGAAGCCTTAAAATTGAAGGACATGGCGGAGAGAGAAGGAATAAGCGCTTCCATTGAAATGTACAATTCTCTTATTACTGGTATTTTTAGATCTGAAGAATTACAGAAATTGAATGGTCTTCTAGCTGAGATGAAGAACCGAGAACTATCTCCCAATGTTGTAACTTATGGCTCCCTTATAGCTGGTTGGTGTGACAAAGGGATGATGAACAAAGCATATAATGCATACTTTAAGATGATCGACGAAGGGATTGCACCTAATATTACCATCGGCAGCAAAATCGTAAGTAGTCTGTATCGACTTGGTAAGATTGATGAAGCAAGTTCGATTCTTCATCGAATGGCAAATATTGATCCTATTGCAGCTCATGCACACTCTATAGAATTGCCCAAGTCTGATTTGAGACATCATGAAACTAAAAAAATTGTGGATTCTTTTGACGAAAAGGCCATGAGCATCCCTATGTCGAACAATATTGTATATAATATTGCAATTACAGGATTATGCAAGTCTAAGAACATTGATGATGTCAGAAGGATTTTGTCTGATTTGTTACTTAGAGGCTTTCGTCCTGATAATTATACGTATTGTTCTCTTATTCATGCTTGCTCTGCTGTCGGTAAGGTCAATGAAGCCTTTTGTCTAAGAGATGACATGATAAATGCAGGTCTTGTTCCAAATATTGTGGTGTACAATGCTCTTATAAATGGTTTATGCAAGTCAGGGAATCTGGATCGAGCTAAGCGACTGTTCCATAAACTGGCTCAAAAGGGTTTATCACCGACCGTTGTTACATATAACATTCTCATCGATGGATATTGCAAGGGTGGTAGAACAATAGATGCTCTCAAACTTAAGAATAAAATGAGAGAAGAAGGCCTTTCTCCCTCTTCTATTACCTATTCTACCTTGATTCATGGTCTTGATAAGGAAGGAAAATCTAAACAATCTGTGGAGCTTTTGAATGAAATGATGAAGGCAGGGAAAGAGTCAAGTGTAATGGATCCACTTGTTGCTCGAGTTTACGTCAAATGGAGAGACAAGCTGTCTGAATTAGCTCCCTGAACTGAAGTCCAATCCGTGGTGCTTCGTCGTGTTTGAGTTGAACATTCTTTTCAAGATGGTACACGTAATGGGAAAGTAAGAAATCTTTCTAACCTACTTTTAGCTCACTAATTTGAAGAGAGTATACAAAGAAAGACAGACATTATTATTATTATTATTTTCAATTTAAAATAATTAAAAAATGGATAAGAGATGAATGCATCGTGCTTATTTGGATTAACTTTTCAAGCGTTTATAATATTTTTCTACTTATAAATACTTATTTAAACATTTAAAAAGTCAATCAAAATATTTGAAACCAAAGATTGTAAAATATTTGAAACCAAAGATTGTAAAAAATTAAGGTTAAAAATATAATTTGAAATTGGATATCAGATTGAAACAAACTTAAATTTTAAAGATAATAATTTGAAGAATAAGTTGAAATCGAAATCGAATTTAAAGTTTAAGAAATAAAAATGTAACAATTTGAAATACAACAGTCAAATAAGTATTTTTCTTATTTGCCTTCAATAACACGAACAAAAGATAGATATAACATGCTTCGAAGTTTAAATATTCTAATTTACTTTTAATTAGTTTCAATATTAGTTTTCATATTTGGAGGTGATTTTTTAATAGTTAAAATTATTTTGGTTGTTTTTAAAATCACTTCAAAATACATATTTAACCATATTAAATATTTAATTTTACACTTTTCAATGGACTTTTCATACTATTTATATTGATTTTTTTATTATTATAAGTTTTTTTTAATTGTTCTAGAAGTGATAAAAGTGATATCAACTATTTTAAAATTACTCACAAATAATATTGTTAATGCATTCCATTGAAAGTTGGAAAATCATATAGCATAAACATACGATGTTGAATATCTTAGTTTTGTTAAATTAGATAGTGTCCTTGAATGCATCTATCTCTTTAATTATAAATGGAAAAAGAATGTCTTTTTCGGAAAAAAAAGATTGTCGCATATGAACTTACAATTTAGTGAGTTGTACAAAAGTGAGCTACTCAACTACTTTTCGAGAATGAAGATGACTAATAATTAATTTTTATGTCATTTGTAACATTAAAAATGTATTTATTATATTATTGTTTTTTTTTTTTAACAAACATTTGAATTTAATACAACCACTATCAACTTTTACTTTAAAAAGTATTACACATCAAACAATTAACTTTAATTTCATTATATAGTAACAAAACATCTCATCTAGAAATTAATTCGCAATAACTTCATAGTGATCCTTTTCCCCTTCCAAAACAACAACATAATTTCCAAGGAAATTTCCCTGCAATTTCGAGTAGGATCATTTGCAATTTCTTCAAAAAAATTTCAAAAGACTTTTACACTTATTCACACACACACACATATATATATATAATATCCCTTTCTATATAATATTTATATCACCATTCATACTTCCTTCCTAACCACCAAATTTGCCAAAATGGCCATTTCGACCATTGCCATTCCCTTCAAATGGTTTACCAAAACCAATTTCAAGCTCAATTTCCCTCTCCTTCACTCCAAACACAAACCAATTTCCTCTAAACCTCCTACGCCACCGCCCCTTGCCGAGGTTGCTTTTCGCCATCTCGACATCGATGGAGATGGAAAAATCTCCGGCGATGAGCTACGATCCTACTTCGCATCGATAGGGGAGTACATGACATGGGATGGTGCTCAAAGTGTGATTGGAGATTTTGACAAAGACGGTGACGAGTTACTAGAGCTTGGAGATTTTGAGCGACTGGTAAAGGGAGAGGAGGAGGAGCAAGAGGAGGATTTGAAAAGGGCTTTTGAGATGTTTGAAGGTGAAAAGGGATGTGGATTCATTGGGGCAACGGGATTGCAGAAGATGTTTGGGAGGCTTGGATACGTGAAATCAAAAGAAGACTGCATGGCTATGATCAAAGTGTTTGATGTTGATGGCGATGGTGTAATTGATTATCATGAATTTCTTAGAATGATGACTTGACTACTTAATTTAACGTCCCAATAAGTTATCATTTCAATTTCCCTTTTGTTTTTCTTTTTCTTTTTTTTTTTTTTTTTTTTTTTTTTTTTTTGGGTGAATGTTAATGAAAATCGTGATTGTAAATTGTATGGGTGTTTATATATATGGATATAATAATAATAATAATAATAATAATAATAATAATAATAACAACAACAACAAAGGAGAAGCAAAACCAAGCGAAGAACAAAAGACAAACATGTGTCTTCTTCTAGCCTAATCGAAAAGAATAATTGTGATGTAGAAACTCTCTTGATTGAATTACAATTTTGCAACTCACAAAGAGAGTTGTAATAAAAAGTTGAACCTCTCGGCATGTATTTTTTCTTATTCAGATAATTCAAATGACAATGAAAATCAAAGAGAAAGACGTATGCTTGGACGGAACTAATCAAGCAAATCTAATATGATATGACCATTAGAATTCAAGAGCTTAGAACAGTATTTGATGGAGCAGTGTTTTGTTAGTTAATTTAGTTCACCACTAATGTTGCTCCAAATGTTTAAATTTTATTTTATTTTATTATTAATTTGGATAGGAAAAGTTGGTTTTGTTGGTTTTAAATATTTAATTAATCTCAAGTGTCGAGAAACTAAAAAAGAAAGGGGTGAAAGCCGAGACTTGAGATTGAGTTATACTGGTACTTGCAAAGAATGGTCAAACAAATTATAATAATTAAGTTCATAACATACATATTTATTATTATTTCTAAAAATAGTAAAAATAAAGGTTTGTCCACGTATAAAATATATAAAATGTCATAAATACCTTTATTACTGATACACACTTGATACATCTGATATCATATCCCTTAATACACTTGATATTCATTTGATGCTTCTGGATAACTTTTGGACATTGATACCGTGATACTTTTTGATACACTTGATATTTATTTGATGTTTCTGGATAACCTTTAAACATTGTTACACTTGATGAACCCTCTAATATACCCTAAAACATCTAATTTTCCTTGTTACACTTGATTTTTTTTTATACCCTTTCAGTCTTGATACACTTGAATGGTTTATTGATAAGTTTAATACACTTGATGCACAACTAATAAACTTGTTATGCTTCATTGGTACACTCAATAAATTTGATACACTTTATACACTTGATATACGTGATATGTTTGATACATCTAATGTACTGCAAACTTAATTGATATACGTAATAATGATTTACTTTACTAATATGCTGATATATTTCAATAATGCAATGCCTCAAAATTAATTATTTTGAAATTAATTATCTTAGTTTTGTTTAATTAGATTTAATTTATTGGACGTTATTTCGAATTTATTTATTGAGAATTATTTGATTTTGTGGAAATTGGAATTAATTAAATTTTTGTTGGATGAATATTTAATGAACTTGTAACCTCTCAAATCTTTGAAGAGTTTTTATAATCTTTAAAGAGTTTTATTAATTATGTTAAATTATTTTTCTGTTATATTAAGGATTGGAGCCAAAATTTTAATGATTTAAGATAATTCATGCTGAAATTTATGATATTTTAAAATAATTAATTTATCGGAGAAGATTTGGTTGATTAAAATAATTTATGACTTAAATTAATTTGAGATGATTAAAGTAAAAAGTTGGTTTTGGTAGAATTGGATTTAATTGAGTATATATGTGGATATATATATATTTAATTAATAATTCGAATTTTTTGGTGGAATATGATATTAATTATTTGGTTTTGTGTAAACAATTAATATGGAAAAATGAAGTTAATTATATGACGGAATATAAATATATTTGTTTGAAACATAAGATAATCTATGAGGAGAGAAATTGTGGTTTGGGATGAAAAAAGATGATATATTTATTTAGAGGAGAGAATGATGATTTAAATGTATGTATGTATGTATTTATTTTGGTGAGAGAATAATAATAATAATAAAGAAATATTATTATTATTAATGATTATAAATGCCTAAGATTTTGTGTATTTAAGAAATTTATTGAGGAAAGATAATGGAAATAAAAATATATGTATATTAAAATAATAATAATAATAAATATTATTGTTTTTATTTGGGTTTATAAATAGAATTAGAATGCTTAAGTTGGAAGGAAAAAGAAATAGTTTTTTAATATTTTTTCACTAAGATAACCGTCTGCCGCCACCGCCTCACCAATTTAGTTATGATTGATCTTTTGGCAAAACTTGAAGGTTTAAAGTGATAAATTTTTCTCAAGCATAAGAGAATTTTTCAACCTTCATTTGAGTAATATTAGTAAGCTAAGGAAATTAAATTAATGATTTGTTAATTTAGGGTGCGTTTGGTTTGTATTTTTAAGAAAATGTTTTTCAAGAATACATTTCCTTTTAAACACTTTCTTGAAAATGAGTTTAAATTTTAAATACTTACATATTTGGTTAGATTTTTTTATAAATATTTATAGGTGAATTTTGTTTGGTTTGTAATATAACAAAAATGTTTATACTTAACTCAAATTACCATAAAGGACTACTAAATGCTATTACCTAATTTCATAAAGAAATACATATACTTTGATTTTTTAAAAAGAAATATTCTTTGAAATTAATTACACGTTATCTTGAAACTAACTGTTTTAATATTTTGAAATTAGTAAAGTTAAAACCAAGCATTATTTTTTTCGTATTAAATCTTTTAGATAATTTTATTTTAGAGGTAGAAGAATCTTGATACTTAAATTCATAATCATAAAAACTATAATTGATCTCTAACAACAAAAGATAATAATAATAATAATTTTTCTTAAATAATATAATATCAGCTAGACATGAGAAGTCGTGCAATTCGATCACGTTCTTCATTCATCTCCATTTCACGAACTGAACCTCTATGCTCTTTATTGACGTCCTCGTAATTTATTTCATCATTTGATGGTAGTAGCATCCTGTCGTCGTCATAAGGCTTTAACTCAAAATTTGTTTTTGAATGAACCCTTATAAAGTTATGAAGAGCCATTGAAGCAACAACAATTTTTACTTGTTTGTCAAATGGAAAAGTATGCATTTGCCAAACAATTCTCTATCTATTCTTCCAAACACCAAACGTTCTTTCAATCTTTGAAATACGGCCAATATCTAGTATCTTGTTTAATCTTATCAGAAGTAGTTTTAAATTGTGGATATGTAGGCTTAATTACATCTATAGCCATATGACAAATAACATCTAACACTAAAGGAATTTAAAAACATTCATGAAAAACATAACGATAAAACATTCATAACAAAAATAACACTCCAAAATGGTAGTTGTCTACAAGCAAACATTTTCTATAACCTAAGGTCGTCAAACTTTCTTTTGCTTCAACCATGCAACTTGAATCTCAGGTTCTTGTAGCGCTACAAATATTTCTCTATTTTCCATTTTTGTAAAGATATCTGCAGCTTTCATGAAAAGTTCATCACCTTTTATAAGTTCATGTATGTCCCATAAAACATTCATCACTTCAAAAATACTACAACCTGGAAGATCTCTTCTCCTATTATCTATTGATCCACACACACGTTCCAACTGATTACAAAGTTTATTTGCAACATTACCTTTTGATCCTATTCTTTTTCTTTTCTTTCCTTTCCCTTGAGTGTAATCCTCAACAGTATGTATCGAATATTCCGTATTATTATGCTCCATATCCTTATATGTATCATCATTTTCTCCTACATATCTAGATGAATTGCCTTCAGTACTTTGAGGTACAAATCCTTGAGATGGAGCCCATGCTCCATCTTCCGTAACTTCAATATCTTTAAAAAGAATATCTAATTGGTCTGCATTTTGTAACCCCTTTGCTCGAAATTTTGCTGTCTCAGGCATAACCTACAAGATATTGATTTAAGAAGTATTTAATTATAATTTTTTTCTAATAAATAAACTATATGAATAAATGATATACCTTTAAATTCTCTTCCCACCACTGGGTTGGTGCATCAATAGTTTGTCTTAGTGAATCCCAACCCAAGCCTGCGTTGTTTCCAACCAAGTCTGTCCATATCTGCTAATCATTTTTTAATACAACCAATTTATTTTTCATTTGTCTTTGATCATAATTTCTTCCAATTTTCTCTCTAATTATTCTAATAACATTTTTCCATCTTTCTTTACTTAAATGTCCATTTGACCAATTTCCTTTCAAAGTTTTATCAACACAAGCATGGATAAATGCATCGATTGTAGTATCATCTCAAATTGCCTTAATTATTTTTCTTTTTCATCTCTATTTGTAGTTATATTTATGGACATCTATTGAAACAAAAAGGTGGGTTAAGTAACATGATTTTCTATCTAATAGAAATAAAGCAGAGAACACACGGCCATTAAAAACTAATTTCATTTTAAAAACTAATTGCAACAAGTACTTCTCAACTACTCATCAGTTACACGATAGTCGAAGCTTATCTCGACGAGTGGGTCTATGCAGTGACTTTTGATTCCAAAAAAAAAAAAAGTAAGAAAGAAAAAGAATATGCTACAGAAAAAGGGATGGAACTACCTGGAAAGAAAAATAATAAAAAAGAAGAGGAAAAATTGAAGAGGGACAATGAGCACTTGGAAAAAAGAGATGAAAAGAGATTTGGGAACTGAAGCCAACAAAATAGAAATACAGAAGAAGAAAAAAATATATAAAAGAAAACAAGTTTGAACACGATCAAAAGAATAATAAAGAATGGGACAATGGAGTCGAAATATATATGAAATTCTCCTATAATCAAATCACAACCCATCTTAAACCAAAACTCTATCACAAATTAAACAAACATTGATAGGCAACAAAGGATTATCAACATTACAACAATCAAATAAACAAGTAGATCTACAAAACACTATACCTATCAACACAAAGAAGCTAAAGGACTTATCTCTTTAATTTTGGCCACAAAGAAGCTGTTATACAACTTATTTTCTATTCCTCTGAGTAGTGTCAGTTCATACTAGAGCACCCAAGAAGCTTGACCCAACAATTGAACAAAAATAATCAAAAAAGAAAATATGAGATTTATCTTCCATTGACTGTTAGTTTAAAAGTTTTGAGTTAATTATAAGGCAGACTTTTTTTCCTATTAAAAAGAGAATCTTGATCCCAAATAATCAAACTTAAGTTTAAAAAGTGCCATGTATTGCTAAAAGTGCAATGTACTACTATCTTTTTTATATAACATAAATCTCCTTCCTAACCAAATCACTATTTTTTCCCATAACAACTAAGAAATACTTTTAACTTAGAAGCCTAATAACAATGAAAATGATTTTTAATTTATGTATTCTAATTTGAAAATAATACTATAAAATAATGATAAGATCATACCCCAATTTCACCATCTAAAATAGTATGCCTTGTTAATACAATTTCCTTCCCAAGATTCCTACAAGGGAAAGGCCTTATCGTAGATCTCAAGAACAATTCCGGAGGAATTTCACTCTTCTTTATCTTCTTCCTCCATGGCCCATATCCAATATACTCCCATTCTTTTGCTTTCACTTTTGGTCTCTTCCCTCACTACCAGAAAAAAAGTCTTTCTTGACGGTTTTTGAAAAAAATCGTCAAGAATTTTTATGAAAAGGCGGAGGGTAGTCAATTTTCAGCTTTCTTGACGATTTTAAACCGTCAAGTATTATCTACTAAATTCTTGACGTTTTTAAAACGTCAAGAATTTTTATAAATTCAACATTCTTGACATTTTTTAAACGTAAAATGATATGTAGTTATCCTTGACGTTTTAAAAACGTCAAGTAATATCGATTAAATTCCTGATGTTTTAAAATGTCAAGAATTTTTATGAAAAGGCAAAGGGGAGTAATTTTTAAAATTTCTTGACATTTTTAAAACGTCAAGTAAGATAATTTTCTTTGACGTTTCAAAAATGTCAAGAATGACTAAATAATTGAAAAAAATAAAAACTTAATTTCTTTTTTTAAAAAAAAAACCTAAACCCCAATTTCCCTTTCTTCACAACCCACGACCCCGTCACCGCCACACTCTCATCTCTCGCAGTTGACCCAACGCCTGCGCTGAAGAAGATCGAAGAACACCGTCAAATCTGCTACTTTTGGAATGTCATCGAATATGCTAAAATTTCAAAACCACAACAAAGTCTTCACAACCCACAACTCATGACCGAATCCGTCGAATCTTCACAACCCACGACCCCTTGTGCTGCCATACTCCCACCTGAAAAGCTTACCCAATGTCGTTTGCGCTGAAGAACCCCCTATGCTAAAGAACGTCGAAGAAAGCTGACGAACCTGCTACCATTGGAACACCAAACGTTGTAGCTACCTACCGAACGTTGTCGAATTATAGTAATTTATCATATATATATAAGTTGTGCATTTAAGTTTTAATTTGATTTATACCCTGCTTAAGAAGAATGATGTACATTTGCTTTGCTTCAATGTGTTGGCTCTAGGCTGCATATTTAAATGTACAACACACTTAATCAAGATATTTATCTCATTGTTTCTAATACAAAGGTAAAACTTAGTTGCACTAATATAGAATTTCTAAAGAAATTATAAATAAATAATATTTCATTACACTTATGTGTTTGAAATAAATTAAATATGTGCAAACTTACTTAGTTTAGGACAACCGTCTAAATATTGGGAAAGGTCAGAAGAGGATAAGGAAGTTTTAATATTTGTAATGAGTTTCTTTATAGAGTGGAAGTGTTTTTGTAATTTGCTTACTAGCATTCTCTGTGAAGTCAATAAAGAATACCTCAGTAGTTCCTACCAGATCATTGTCAGGACCAATACCAATTAAGGCTTGATAGAATCGTAATATGAATTTAATTTATTTCTTCCTTAGATACATGTCTTAGATTTACTTAAGTTTTTTCCCAGGTAAAGTGTTTGAATTATTAATCTTGGTGTATATGTTAGGAAAGGAACTGTTGAAGTATTCTTTATCTGTTAGGTGAACATTATGGTTGATTTGACTTTATCCTCAATAGGATACTTGTATTGTCATCCATACCTTTCCTGAGATATAGAGTCCTTCATATGGGTGCTCGTAATTGTCATTACTCATGATCACTATTTTGTGGTATTCTTTTTGCTTATACAACTTAGGATTAGAGATAAATTTGGGAGTTGGCCTAGTTGTCGATGAAGGACATGAAAATAATAAATAAATGATTTCAAGCCATGACATTTACCTATTTTAAGATTTAATATTCTTCAAGTCTTCTTGACATCCAAATATAAAAAGGAAAGACGGTTGTCCTTTGAGAAAAGTCTTGTTCTGTCTAAACTAAGCAAATTAAATGGTAGAATTAGTTTGTTCATCCTTGTGAATTAGTTGTGTTTGTACCCATTATTCCTATTAATTAACCTTTTTTGTTACCACAGTTATGTATATAGATTATTTACATAGGAAAAACAAATTACAAAGTAATAGTTAAAGAACAAAATTTATATATTGTCACGATAGTTTAGGAACTATGGTTTGTTTTAGTCTTATTAAGCGAATGTTGTTCGATCTCTATATTTGTTTTCTCTTTTAATTATCTCAACAAGAATTTTTCAACTAATTTAATTTACTTTATTTGTCAATAGATTTACAATTATGGATAAATCATGGATGCACAAAAATAGATTATCCAAACAATATGAGTTGATTGTGGAAAATTTCATCAAATTTGAATTTTCGAATACAAGTACCTCCTACATTCGTTGTCCTTGTTTGAAATGTGGGAATTGTGAAAAGCATAGTAGAAATGGTTTTAGAGATCATTTATATGTTAATGGTATTGATGAAAGTTATAAAATTTAGTTTTTGCATGGTGAAGAACTTCCTAACTCATCTTTCTATGGAGAATCTTCAAAGTTTAACACACATACATGTGAAGAGAATGATGTGGGAAGTGTAAAAGAAATTATTGAAGTTGCTCACGAGGAGTATTCAAAAGACCCAAATGGATTTGAGAAGTTGCTTATTAATGCTGAAAAACGATTGTACGAAGGATGCAAAAAGTACACCAAGTTGTCTACTCTAGTTAAATTGTATAATTTAAAAGTTAGGTATGAATGGAGTGATACCAGTTTTTCAGAATTAATTAAAACTTTGAAGGAAATTCTGCCAACTACCTAATAATTGTTGTCTTTATAGGAAAGAATTTGCTAATGCAACTGAATGTGGTCAATCGAGGTGAAAAAACATTAAGGATAGAAATGAAGAGAGAAAGCAAATTTCCTCAAAAGTGATACGGTATTTCTCACCCATTCCACGATTCAAAAGAATATTTAGAAGTATTGAATGTGCTGGAAACCTGACTTGGTATGCTAGTGAAAGAATTCATGATGGTAAGTTACGACATCCAGCAGACTCTCCAGAATGGAAGTTAGTAGACTTTAAGGGGGCGTTTGGCCCTCAGACTATGAAGGAGTGGAGTGGGCTATTTTAGCCCACTCTATGTTTGTCCCTAGGGTTATTATAACCCGAGGATTAGGATTAGGATTATTATACTCATTCCCTTATTTCTCTTCTGCCACTATTCTCTACTCCTCCATTTTCTTCTCTCACACTATTTCTCACTCCCCCATTTCTCCTTTTATCACTATCCCTCACTCCTCCAAGGGTTATTATATATTTCACAAATTTTAATTACGCCACAAAAAGATTCATCTAATGAATTTTGTTAGAAAAAATAAATTAGAAAAAATCTACTTCGCAACAATAACTTAGGAATATGGCCTGTTGGGAAAAATAAATTACGAAAAATATATTTGCAAAAATAACGTAGAAAAAATTACTTATGAAAAATTAACTTGGAAAAATATCTTAGAAAAAATTTTCTTGCAAAAATTTAAAAATTATGTTAAACGGTTAATGCATAAACATAATACAAAAAAATCAATTGTGTTAAACTTAAGAAAAATAGTAATTCATAGTTTTATCAATTTATTTCAAGTTTTCAAAAAGAAAAAAATAAATAAGACAATCAATAACTTTTGACAATGTTTGCTATAGAAATAAATAAACATAATAAAAATAAATATTGGTAATTAGGTGGGGTAAAATGAAATTATACATGTAATTTCATTGAATCGTTTTTTTTTTTTTTTTTTGAGCTTTTATTTCTAAATAAATCAAAGGAATAATTTTTAGAAAAAATATGATTCCACTTTTTTTCATTAAAAATCTATTTTATGAAAAGATTTAGCATAAAACAAAATTTGAATAACCAAATTTGTATAATAAATCTAAAGAAGAAAAGATATGCATCATAATGCATTTTTTTAAAGACAATTTGTGTTATCAAAAGAATGATAGCATGATAAAAGAGAAAAAAATTTCTATTATAAAAAGAATAAATTTGTATCATACTTAGGAAAAATAAAGAATCAATGATAGTATGACAAATGCATTTAGAAAAAAATGTCGGTATATAGTGGTTAAAATCATGCAAAAACTTATATAATTTTTTAAATTTTTAAAAAAAAATTTACAAAATTAACAAACTTATAACTTGCTTTAAAAATCATTTTTGAAAAAAAAACACAAATTAACGAAAAATACTAGTAATTAAATAATGAAAATGAAGAATTAATAATTAAACTTTTTCCTAAAAGCAAATTTTTTGTTGGATGCAATATTTTAGGTAAATGGAATTGACTAGCAACTTCTCTGCTAGGTTATATTTCATATCGGTCATTCATTTTTAATAACCATTTGTTTAAACTTACATCATTCCCTAAACTTGTATAAGTCAACCCGACTTAAAAAGTTATTTGAAAGAGAAAAGAAAAAATAAAAAAGAAAAGACTCAATTTCATATGTTCGTTTTTTCAAAAGGCAATCTTGCTTTGTTAATTCTTTCTATATATCAATGGATTTAGCCCATAAACTTTGTTGCCTTAATACTCTTCTAATTACTATCATCGCTTGAAATTATTTTGTTATTTGTTCTAAACTGCTAACGTGTTGTGAAATGTATGCACTAGAAACACTCTTAATTTATGTCATTCTTGTGATGTTTACTAAATATGTAATTTCGATTGTCTACAATTAATTATGGTGAACACTACATAATTAACTAATGAAAAAATTACATTATAGAGATTATAGTTAAATTTATTTAACGAACTACATAATTAACGAGATTGAATAAAATAATTTTGAAATAAAATGTGTATTACAAAAAAAAAAAGTGAAAAAAACACTTTTGATATTCCCAGACTATAATAATCTACACCCCAAACACATATTATAATAACACAGACTATAATAATCAGCACCACAAACACAGATTATAATAACTCAGACTATAATAATCTACACCCCAAACACAGACTATAATAACCCACAAATTATAATAACTCACTCCACGCCCCAAACGCCCCCTAAATGGCCAGATTTTGGTTCTGAACCTAGAAATCTCCGTTTAGCATTGTCAGCCGATGGAGTAAATTCTCATGGTGACATGAGTTCTAAATATAGTTGTTGGTCGGTAGTGATGGTTATTTATAATCTTCCACCATGGTTATGTATGAAAAGAAAGTACATGATGCTATCAATGCTAATTTCAGGGCCAAAACAATCAAGGGATGATATAGGCATATACTTAGCACCACTAATGGAAGACTTAAAACTTTTATGGGAAAATAATGTTGAATGTTATGATCCTTGTTGAGAAGAAGTATTTAACTTAAGGTCAGTTTTGTTGTGAACAATCAATGATTTTTCTGCATATGGTAACCTCAGTGGATGTTGTGTTAAAGGGTATAAGGCATGCTCAATTTGTGGAGATAAAAAAATTCTATAAGGTTACGAGATAAAAAAAATTCTATAAGGTTACGACATGGGAAGAAAATAGCATACCTAGGACATTGAAGATTTCAAGCATGCGATCATTCGTGCCGACGAAAAAAAAAGATATTCAACGGTAAAAAAAGAACTTGGTACAATTCCAGAACCACTTTCTGGGCAGGTTATGTACTTAAAATTGAAAGATCTTGAATTTCCTAGAGGAAAGAAGATCCATAAGAAGATGTTGATGAACAGAAGTGAAAAGATTTCTCAGAATAGGTTATCTTCCTTTTTTGAGTTGCCATACTGGAAAGATCTTCATGTTAGACATTGTTTAGATGTGATGCACATTGAAAAAAATGTTTGCATAAATATCTTAGGTACGCTTCTTGATATTTCTGGTAAAAGTAAGGATGGGTTGAATGCTAGATGCGGTTTAGTTGATCTAAAACTTCGACCAGAGCTTGCCCCTATTAGTAGTGAGAAGAAAATATTCATTCCTCTTGCGTGTTATACTCTTAAAAAGGAAGAAAAACGATGTGTTTTGAAGACTTTATAAAAAATAAAGGTTCCCAAAGGTTACTCTTCCAATATTAGAAATCTTGTGTCAATGACAGATTTAAAACTTAATAGTTTAAAATCTCGTAATTGTCATGTGCTCATACAACAGTTGTTTCCCATTGCGATAAGATCGGTGCTATCGAAACATGTTCGTTATGCTATAACTAGGTTGTGCATCTTTTTCAATTTTGTATGCAACAAGGTGTTAGATGCGCAACAATTAGACAAGTTGGAAGAAGATATTGTGGTAACATTGTGTATATTTGAAAAGTATTTTCCCCCTTTATTCTTCACAATCATGATTCATCTCACAGTACACATAGTTAGGGAAGTCAAACTTTGTGACCCTATATTTCTTCGATGGATGTATTCCTTTGAAAGATTTATGAAAAACATTAAAAACTCTATGAGGAATAGATATCGTCCAGAAGGTTGTATTGCTGAAAGTTATTTAATAGAAGAAGCTATTGAATTTTGTTCTGATTTCTTATCTAGAGTAGATCCCACTGGGCTTGGGACTTGCAAGTCACAAGACCATTTAGACACTTCAAACATTGATAGGTCGTTGTCCATGGGAGTTTCATTCAAACCTGAACAAGAACTTCCACATCAAGCTCATCAATATGTCTTGGAAAATAGAATTGATGTCCAACCATATATGGAGTCAGTTTATTCATTGCTTTCTTTATTGTTTCATTGACTTTTATATAATTAATCTAACTATATTACAATGTTTGAATGATGACTACAAAGAAAACATATGAAGGCTTTGCAACTATAATATCGGAATAAGTCTAAAAATCAGAAATGGCTTCAAAAGGAACATAATCGAACTTTTATACATTGGCTACAAGAAGAGGTATAATGTTGAATCTTGTAATTTAGTTATACATGTTATGTGTTGAACTTGAAATAAGAATACTCGTGGTAAGTATCAACGAGCTTGAAGTTGGAAATACTAGAGTTTCAGATAACTTAAGGTGGATTGCTCATGGCCCTCTTCCTTTTGTTATTACATATAATGATTATGCAATAAACGGATGTCTCTATTACACAAAATCTTATGAGAAGGATCGAAGTGTACAAAACAGTGGAGATGACTTAGTTGTAAAAACAATGCTAGTGTCTAGTTCTAAAGATAAAAATTCTGTCATTGGAGATATGTCATTCTATGGAGTGATACAAGAGATATGGGAACTTAATTATAATACGTTTAATGTTCCTGTGTTTAAATGCGATTGGGTTCAGAATAATGGTGGTGTTCGGATCGATGAACTTGGTTATGTTTTAATTGATTTAAATAGAATAGGACACAAGTCAGACTCCTTTATACTAGCAAGTCAAGCAAAGCAAGTGTTTTATGTTGAGGATCCAAGTGATGTTAGATGGTCAGTTTTACTCACTCCACCACAAAGAGACTTTGAAGATAGATATAATGAGCAACGAACTTGGTGATACAATACTACAGTGTGAAGGAATACCTAATGATATGCCAGATGTCAATTTAAACAATGAATTGGATGTCAATATCTCAACGTACGTAAGATCAAATTGTGACGGCACATGGATACCTACAAAATATTATAATGGTGTGTTTTCAAAATTTCAGACAACTAGACCATAAGTTTATTATGTTCATTTATCTCATTTCATTATTTATTGTTTAAAACTTGTATATCATGCTAATTGTTTCTTCATTTTGATTGATAGCCTTCGCATAATATTATATGGACGATTTAATGAAGAACTTGGTGTCGGTGAGTTAAATGCAACAGTTGGAGATTAGTACTAGAAATGAAACCCCAAAAGAGTTGAAGCGACGACGAGGACCTACTATTATGTTTGATGTAACTCCCATTAGAAGTTTGGGAGACAAGAAGGTGGTGAGGTACAATGAAGACTGGGCACCTATTGGTAAGAATGGAGCCAAGTTAAAGTCTTTCATAGGGTCTACAAACCATTATCATATCCCTATCACATATACGTCTTGGAAAAATGTGCTTGCAGAACTAAAAGATAAGATATTCACTACAGTTGAGGTATATATAAGTTTAATGTGCTTATATTGGTAATATTCTTACTGTACGAACACTTGATTAAGTGCTTTTAATTATTTTAGGCTACATTCATCATTGATCCAAGATCTAGGAAAAATGTTCTCCAAACTGCAGGTATTTCGTTTCGTCAGTTTAAGAATTGGCTAACAATGAAATACATCATGTCGCTTAAAGATGAACCACAACTGCTTCAAGTTCCACCTAAAAAGTATTCTTTCATTGAGCAAAATCATTAGGAAGAGTTTGTAAGGTCAAGGTTATCTGAGACCTTTCAGGTATGAATAACTTTTATACATAAAAATCATTCGTAAGAATATTTGCTACTTTCTAATTAATAAATACATTTGGATATAGGAAAAAATACAATTGTAACAAGATAGACAATCGAAGAACAAATACAATCATAGAATCTCAAGAGCAGGGCATGTCAATCTTAAGGAGGAAATGGTGAGAGAATTTTATGGATTTTTATGCATATTATTAAGGATGTTTATGCAGTATGTTTAGATGGTTAGATGTTTAGATATTTATGTTTATGTAGTATCTTTAGGTGTTTAGATGTTTAAGGATGCTTGCTATTGTGCTGAAAATGTTTAGATATTTATGTTTATGAAGTTGATATGAGTTATGCACTTTAGTACATGTGTTTATGTATATGTATATGAGTTCTGCACTTTAGTTCTGCCACTGGAGAAATTCTGCACTTTATGTATATGAGTTCTACACTTTTATATGGTTCATATGGTAGTGTTTGTACCTAAAATTCAAACCAAGCAAAGCAACTCAAAGAATTCAAAACCTAACATCCAAAATTCTTAAAAGAAAGTAGTAAAACGATGAACTTAAATCCTAGTATAAAGTAGTGTTTTAGCTTTAAGATCACTTTTAAACCATTAACTTTAGCTGAAAAATTCAAATCTTCATTTACTGTCTAAACAGCTTGGTCACAATGCTTTGCATGGCCTCCAAATGAAATTAAATTGTAATGTCATATCATTACTCATATCAAAATGAAAAAATCTTCGAAAAAGTTGAAGCACAATGAAAGAAAAGTTGGCTTATGTTGGCACCTTAACAACCTAAAATCCTAGGAAATGACTTTAGATTTTGAAGCACAATGAGCTGATGACTTTTTTACTTCTCCCCTTCATTCTTTCTCACATTATGCACTAGTTTTGGAGTTCTATTTGATTTTTTTTATTAATTAGGCTGTTACTTTGAGGATATATTGAACTTGAGTGAATTTTATATAGATATACATAAATTTTGTATAGATATACATGGCTGGTTTTTGAAAATGGTTATGAACACACCATGTCTCCATAGAAGGGTTTTTGTTTACCAAGTTGTTGTTACTGTTTGCATTCTTTTTTTACTTTTTCTTGTTTTGATTCTTTTTCTTGAACCAGTAGCAATATAGCTAAAATGGAATACAGGCTAATACGTTTACCACTTGAACTCCATGTTTTCGAATGTAAAAGGAGGGTTCAAATGAAGTTGATCTTGATCGAGCTAAAAAGTGGAAGAAAGCTCGAGTTAACAAATAAGGACAGTACGACAACGACGACGTTCAACAAGTCGTCCATAAAATAGTAAGTCGTTACTTGTAGATTACACATTTCAATTATCCATTACATAAGCATTTCTATAACTTACATTAATTTTGCTATCTTTTTAGGGTGAGATATCAATGAATAAAGATTCATCGTATATGAATAGACACTATTCGAATGATGTGTTAACCCAAGCATTGAGTATAAAAGAGCACAATGGTCGTATGCGTGGGGTTGGTGGATACGTTACTCAGACAACGTACTTTCATTCAGTTAATAAAACATCAAAAGATGAGGCGAACATTCTAGTTGAGAATAAAAAACTCTGAAGGCGAGTTAGTGAATTAGAGGCACAAATTCACTCAAACTTATTTACACTATTGTCTACACACGGGAGTTGTTCAAGGCCAATAATGTTAGAGGGGATTGAAGAGAAGAGTAAGAGAGTAGAAGTGAAATCGATGGACAAACCAAAAGAGAATGAAAAGAAAGGGAAGGAGGTGGTACATATGAATAAACTAGAGTTTGACATCTTCAAGGTACGTAATCCACTATTAAACTGGAATGTCTAATATGTACGTCTTACTGAATGTGGATGTTCTTGAATTAAGAGAAAGGCTTAATAAAAATGCCTACGGAAAGAGAAGTTGTATGTGAGTCGACATCAACTTTGCCATTAGCGTTAAAGTCGATTCTCAGATACGCTGAGAAGGTAATGGAGAAAGATTCCAGCATCACTTTTCCACTACCCGCTAACAGTTTTGGTATTAGTCGAAAGAGTTAGTGCTCAAGTGAATATTATTGATCTTTGTAACATGAATGAAGTCAAAACGTTTACATTGGTGGCTTATATGATGTAAGTCAATTTCATTTATTTGCATCTAAATTTATGTATCTCGTTTAGGAGTTTATATATGTTGTAGGTACTTGTATTCATCTATTCTTGATTCGAAAGAAAATGTGCAATATGTATTTGTAGATCCGTCCCTCATCTCTTCTAAAAACACATAAGAATCTCGAATTTGAAACTTGTGTAGTAGATTGATGGTGTCAAAAGAAAACCAAGTAGTTCTTGCTCCTTTTAATCCTGGGTAAGTTCAGTTTAGTTTATCGGTTGCATTGACAATAAAATAGTACTTACATTTTTGTATAATTAGGGTCATTGGGCACTGCTTGCCATAATTGCGTATGAGGATACAATGTTTTACCTTGACTCGCTAAGGACGACATCCAAAACAACTACAAGATATGTAGGCAACACATAAGTTAATCTTATATATCATGTAGTGCTATTAATTCTAATGCATGTACAATATTCTAAAATATGTGCAATCTTATCGTGGCAAAACAGAGCAATAACGATATTTCACTCGCAAAAGAACATTAAGAAAAGCAGAAAACAAACTTTATGGCGAACAGTAAAGGTAAATATAAATATTTAAATTCATTGTATTTTTTAGACTACTAGTAATTAGGATTAGTCCACTACAAATCAGGAGCACCGCGTGTGGATACTATGTCATAAAGTTTATGAGAGAAATTATAAATAGGGGAAGCATTGTCATCTTGGATTCAGTATGTTATATATCAAACAATTTCTTTTGTGGGTATAATAATTTTCATGAATACTAATTTATTTATTTTGCATGTTTACAGATTGATACACGAAAACCATACTCGCAGGTTGAGTTAGATGAGGTGCGGGTTGAGTTGGCTAAGTTTTTGGGTTCGTACATATGATCTACGACTTATTTGTGATTCTGAAGCAGGAAACTATTTTTTGTGGCTGATCTTTTGAATTGTTCATATGGAGGGGGAAGTTGATTGATATACTTTTAAGACTTTGTTGTGGTTTAGGGTTTAGGTGAATTGTTGATAAGTGAATTGTACATATGTAGGGGGGTTGTCATTATGAAACTTTATATATGGAGATGATATACTTTTGGGCTAAGTTAGTTAATTAGATGATGTTTAGTTGAATTCTTGAAAATCTAATGAAATTGTTTATATTGGTTTTGTAAATGATATGAATATGATGCAAAGTTTTGGAAATGATATGAATAGATGATTTTGAGCTGTCATTTGATGAGTATTTGTCGTTTATATGTATTTAAAATGGAAAATTTGTTGGACCAATGGAAGCATAATACAAGAACAAAAATATAAATAAATTACAATTTAGAAAAATGGAAAATTGCTTGAAGGTTTTGAAATGTCATGAACAATAGCTTTCTTGACAGTTTTAAAATGTCATAAACAACGACATTCTTGACGGTTCCTAAATGTCATGAAAAAATGTACTCTTGACGGTTTTAAAATGTCATAAATATTCGTATTCTTGACGGTTTCTGTCATGCATACTCACATTCTTGATGGTTCTAAACTGTAATTAACACTTATACTCTTGACGGTTCTAAACTGTCATTAACACTTATACTCTTGACGGTTTTAAATTGTCATTAACACTTATACTCTTGACGATTCTAAACTGTCATTAACACTTATACTCTTGACAGTTATAAACTATCATGAAAAATTGAATACTTGACAGTCATAAAATGTCAACGTCAAGAACTTTGTCTTTCTTGACACTGGATTCAATGACGATTTTAAAACCGTCAAGAATAATCATTCTTGACAGTTTAAAATCGTCAAAAGAGTCTGTTTTTGTAGTAGTGCCTCTCATTTCCATCTCATCTCCATCTTTCGTCTTTCATGGTTGTTGCCCTTCTTCTCCCCATATTCTCCTTCTCATAAAACTCATTGGTCATTTCTCCATTGCATTTAAATAGCTTCTCAAGCTCTTCTGGACTACTTATTGCCTTCCTAAACCTCTCATCCCAGTAACTCTCAGATGAACAATCTCAAATTGAAAAATAGAAACTAGTTCCAACTTAGATGAACAATAAAAAAAAAATCGATGCAGATGATCCTACACAAAAAAAAAAAACTAAAAACTAAAAACTAAAACAAATCGAAATAACATACTAACCTCGAGCAGTTCAGTCACTTTCGACGGAGGAGGTGGAAGAGGTGCTTTCGACGGCTAGGTAAAAAATGGGGAGGAAGATGAGAGAAGAGGAGTAATGTGGAGAGTATATTTGTAATTTTGATATGAGGTGAAAAAAAACTCAATTTCTCGGTCAATCACCCTCAAACTCATTTTGTAAAGTGTGGTTTTTAAGGATTTGTCCAAGAAAATGCATTATTTTAATTTGCCAAACACTACAATTTTTTTTAAAATAGTTTTTTTGCAAAATTAAACACTTCATAATTCTAACCAAACACACCCTTAATTTTATATCTAATTGGGCTTTCTTTAAAAGTTCAATTAGTTACTTTTTGAAGATTTAAATCTTGGTTTTTTCCCAATCAATGTTGAATTGGTTTCAACCCTAGTTTTTAGGAAGTTAATTAATTTGGGAGAATTTTTGGATGATAGCCAATCGCTAATTTTATTAATTAAGATACTAAAATTTCATTTTATGATTATGATTAAATTAACTGAAGATTTTTTACTATCAGCTAGAGAGTACTTTGTTTGGCTAAAATCTTCAGGTAAGAGATTCTCCTACTAGACATTTAAACTGAAGTTAAGAGCTTGCATGTAATTTTCCATTATGCATTGATGTAGCTAAGATGCATAATGTGTTGATGTTGATGATCATGCATGGTATATTAATCTCATGATTAAAGACGTTAAGATTAATATTCATTCCATGTTTATGATGGGTGTTCTTAGGGTTGTACCCATATGGGTGTCCCTCGGGATTACCACCTTTTTTATGACTGTATGGTTCTACGAGACCACCAGTCTGTCATGATATGTTTATGAATGGTACGACGGGGTCACTTACAGCCCAATTGCTTAAGTGTTCCTTCGGGTTCACTGAAGACCTATTTTTCCTAGGTTTTCCTTTGACTTCAGCAAAAATCAGTTTTGTCCTAGGTGTTCCTCGAGTTCACTGAAGACTAGTTTTGTCCTAAGTGTTCCTTTAGGTTTATCGAAGATCAGATGTGTTCCTACAGAATCATTAGATTGCAAGTGTTCGGGAACACATCGGTTTAGGGGTACTTCTTTACATGAACCCTAATGGAAAATTAACAGACATCTAGCGGAATTAGTAGTTGGTCCCTTACTGAGTATATATTTATACTCACTCTTTTTATGTTTAATATTTCAGGCAAAGGTTAAGGTAGAGGAAAGTTGACGAGTGATAGAAAAGGATCTGTGACATGTCATATGGGGACTCAGTTTCGTTTCTGCTTCTATGTATCAGTGTTTCAGTATTTTGTTTTTTAATGAAAATTTAGTCTTCCTCTATTCAAGAAAGTGTCTCTTGTTATTGTTTATTTTTAGTAATGATTTCAACTTAGTATAAATAGTTGGATCATTACAAATAATATATTGGTGATATACTTTGTAATGATACATTGAGTTATATTATTCATATGTTTAATAATACTACAATAAACTGCATAAAATTAAAAAAAAATGAAAATCACGTAATAAGTATATCAACAAAATAATACATATATTACAAGCACGTCACAACACTAATATACAAAACTAATATAAAGTAAGATCAAAGCAAAACCAACGTAAAAAATAAAACAAAATCATTTGAAATTAAATTTAACTCAAAATACACATCGAAGAAAGTGGAGAAAAATCACAATAGAGTTAAATTACTTTGATTAATAACCATTATATTTCATATTGAAAATAATATGTCATTAGTATTTTAAAATCAAGATTAAGATAGGAAGAATGAATTGCTCTTTTCGTATAAAAAGGGATGATTGGGGCCTTACGAAAGGAGAAAAATACATATGTTATCGAAAAAACAAATTATTTTTCTTGTAAGAGAGAATGATTATATCCTTAAAAAAATGAAAGAAAGAAACAATCATGGCATTAAAAAGGAAAATAAATAAATTATTAAAGGGCAGTTCGATAATAATAACAAATTCAACGAGAGTATTAAAAGAAAATGAGAATTTGCAAAATTTAAACAAATGTGTATATTAAGTACAGCCAATGCAATTTTCAAATTTTAATTTATTTGGTTTACCCAAAATTCAATTTCTAAATTGAGAGGAGGATATAGTAAATTCACACGCATTATCCCCTTCGAGTTTCATCATCTCACCCATTCTTGCATACAGTGCAGTTACAATTCCTTCATTCTGGATAGACAATGGCTACTTCTATATCCTCTCTTGCATTTTCTCTTTCTTCTCTCTCCTTTTCTTCCCAAGTCTCACACAAGCCAACTGCCCTCTCCTTTCCCCGTTCAAAGTCTCTTCTAATTTCCCCTTCCTCCTCTACTTCCCCACTTCTCGTATCTGCCTCCGCCGCTGCCGCTGTCGAGACCGCCGACCTTAAGAGTTTCGTCAAATCCAGCCTCCCTGGTGGTTTTGCCGCTCAAACGCTTATTGGTACTGGTCGTCGCAAATCTGCCGTAGCTCGTGTTGTCCTTCGAGAAGGCACTGGCAAAGTTATTATCAATTACCGCGACGCTAAGGTTCTCTAGCTTTTCCTTTCTTCGCCTACTTTCCTTTATTTTAATTCATTTTCACCCCTCCAAATTTTTGGTACTGGATGTTCTTTCGATGATTTAGGGTTTTTGTTCCTTTTGCTGAATTCGACTAGGTTCGTTTGATGGCAATGCAAATGTTTTTTTTTTTATTAAACCAACAATCGTTATTATATGTTCCTGATTACCCTCTTCTATATGCGATGGAACTGATTCTTTTCTTTGATCTTTCCCCACCGACTCTGTTATCGATCTGCGACGTTTATTATGTTGAATTGGAAATGAACTTGAGAATAACATTCTTTGCATTCTAGAATTAGATTCTAAGGCTATTGTTTCTTCATCTAATACGGTGAATTTATATCATAGGATTCCATCGGTTGGTGCTAAATTGGATAAAGGACTGATGCGACTGTATCTATATATCTAGTGTTTCTTGTAAGTTTGAGTTTGAGCTTCCAGTGAAATGGTTCATAATGCCAAAACGCATATCTATTTCGGGGATTGAGTAGCTCCCTTTCTTTCTAAGTGGGTGTGGGAGGGAAAATGTGCCATATGGAAATCTTTAACATCTGAGAACATTAGGTCACGTTGCAAATCCTTGGGTTGCCATTTGCCAGTGTTCATTTGTCGTAGTGTTTCTGGAGATAGCAACCATAATCTTACGACCTTACTTAAACAAGATCTGTTTTGTTGGTTGTACAACTCTCTCCTTTAAGTTCTAAAGAGATGAAAATCATAGTATCAAGTCTTGTACGGGTGTAACCAATGCCTACATTTGTTCCTTAATATGTTAAAGATGTTTGTTTCACCTTTAAATAAGTTAATTTAGTACAATTTTTCTTTCTTTCTTCCGATGAGAGGGAGTGGCGGGATTTGAACCTCAAAGCTTTTGTTCGAGTGTATATGTCTTTCAAGCTTTGCTCATATTGAAGAAACGTGTTACGTTTCTTGTTAGGATGCCACTTTCCCTTACATGTTTATAAGGTTTTTCTTTTGTTGTGTACAATAAGTGGAGTTATGAAAATTTATTACCGGTCAGATCAGGTTTTTCTAGTATTGATGCTTGAATGACTTCTTCTAAATTCTATTTGGAGTTGAGTAGACGATTCACAATTTGTACTGAGGTTGTAGCTCTTTTATTTATTTAAGACAACTTGTTATGACAACCAATTGGTTTTGTATGAAGTATTTAAGCCGTTACTCACCTCTACATTGGAATACACAATTTGTTGCAGGAATATCTTCAAGGAAATCCATTGTGGCTTCAATATGTGAAAGTTCCTTTAGTAACATTAGGATATGAAAGTAGCTACGATGTATTCGTGAAAGCGGAAGGAGGCGGGCTGTCTGGCCAGGCTCAGGCAATTTCCCTTGGCATTGCTCGTGCTCTGCTAAAGGTGAGTGATGATCACAGATCACCTCTAAAGAAAGAGGGGCTTTTGACAAGAGACTCCAGAGTTGTGGAGAGAAAGAAGGCTGGTCTCAAGAAAGCTCGTAAAGCCCCACAATTCTCCAAGCGTTGAGGTTCAATTTTTCCTCTTCAATTGTTTTACGTTCCCTCGTTTCCTACTTTATTTGTACAACCCAGATGTTTTCTTCTACTTTTCTTTCTCTCTCTAATGTAGTGTCGTTCCAACATTTCTCCATATTAAAAAAAAAGTCAACCCAAAATTAATCATTGTAATTCTTTTAAAATAAACATGTCCTCGTTGGAATAGCCCTCGTGAACAAGCACAAAAGTAATAGAGAAATTGGAATACATTAATTAACATCAAAAAATTTTAATATCCACAACTTGAAATTTTCATTATGTCAAAAATTGTTACATTTATATTATAATTATCTATTATATAAGAGTATTAAACTATTCACACAAATTAACTAAGTGTGCCAAACTTTATATGTCAAATTAGGAAGATTAGAAACCAAAAACATTCTATCAATTCCGTGAACGATTTCATGTGGCATAGGCATACCTTTCATATTTTGCTAAGACTCAATATTTCTTGCATTTTCTTTTTAACAACGCACCTCTAATATTTGAACTGACAACTACACTTTTGATACTTTTGCAAAACTCAACATTTCTTACATTCTCACTTACCATTACTTTGTCTATGCAGTCAACTTCGAAACTTTTAGATTTAGAATCAAGTTTCTTGCAGTCTTTGTTTCATTCCACTCTACTTTGTTTCATTTCATTTAGTTTATCTTTTTACAAAAGAACTTTTTTTTTTCCTGAAAATTTAACATTCCACCTAAAAGAAAAAATAGTAATCAAAACATGCATTGCTAAATTATGTTTGAATTTGCATATTAAACATATTTAATCATCTCACGATGACAAAGATATGTAGGTATTTAAAATTATTGTAGGCAAAAAAAAATTAAAAAGACATCATCCTCTCTCATGAATTTAAAAGTTCAAATATTCATCATATAATTAATGTTTGAATTCATATTTAATTTTTTACGATCTAAAAATTTTTTCTAACATGAATCTAATTTATGTTTAGGTAGAAAGCATTTAAATTCTTAAGTTTTAAAGTTTTAAATTTTGAAAAACATTGCTTAAAAATGGATAAGAATCAAAAAAGAAAAAAAAAACCGTTGAAAACTTATATATTGTAATTTTTATAGACCTAAATGATTATCAAACCAAGTTTCTTTTTTAAAGAAAAAGGCAAGAAGTAGAAGGAAGTTTAAGAATAATATTATTTTTCAAACTAAGGACAAAAATATAGTAGATGGAAAAGAATAAACAAAAAAGGTCACTTGCACTGGTTGCAAAATATGAAACGAAAATTGATCCATGACCTAACACCTCAAAATTTGCAAGAATAACAAATTAACCAGCCAAATTTAATTGAATTTGCCAAATCAACAAATTACCTTCAGTTAAAAATATTGGATTATCGTTTGATTATTATCAGGTTGTTATTTGATTACCAAATATCAATGAGAATTATTGTTATTTGATTGTTGCATAATTGCTATCTTATACTGATTGTTCATGATATCGATTATCCATCTCATGGCTATTTAATTTAATATTGATTTGTATTTAATTACAAATGATACCAATACCGATTGTTATTTAATGGTATTACTTTTCTTTTTTATAATTACTAAGTAGTTTTTGTTAATCAAATTATTATCTTCTATTTTTGTCATTACTAGGGACTTTTGTTATTACATTATGATTAACATTGGATTACTTTACCTTTTTTTTTGGTCAATTGTTAGGTAGTTTCTGATTACTAACTATAGTTTAATCTACGTAATATTGTCGATCATCTCATTGCCACTATGGAAGATGATTATGAGAAGCTTAACCACAACGAAAAAATACTGAGATAGTCATTTGATTACATTATGATTGTCGTTTGATTACCTCCCACTTTTTTTTTTCAATTTTAGTTAGATTTCTGAGATAATTGATTATCTAATGTAATCTTTTACACATAACTAGTAGTTTGATTACCTCCTAATTGTCATCTTCTACTTTTATTTTATTTTTTTCAATTTCAGTTATTTTGACATGGTTATTTAATTTGATTATGTTCGTACTATCATTTGATAACTTTTTGGCTGTCATTTGATTATTTTCATTTTTTTTCTAATTTTAGTTAGTGTCATGAGATAGTCATTTGATTGTCTATATGATTACCTCCTACTTTTTCCTTTCAATTTTAGTTAGTCTTATGAGATATTTGATTATCTAATGTAATCTTTTACGTATAATTATCTTCTCTTTTTTGTCAATTAATTAGCATGGTTGTCTTCCAATTGCGGTTTATTTTGCCAAATAATTAGTAGTTTAAATTAGTTTTAAGAATGAAAAGTAGAAGGTAAAAAGAAGTCAGTTACAAAAATTTGATGATGATTGTTATTGTAGTACTATTTGATACATATTTTTATGTAATTGTTATATAATTATTTGGTTTTTATTTGATTGTGGTCGATCATTTATTTTCTTAAGAAAAGTGGAGTCGAAATCAATTTATGAGTGTAGCCCACATAGAGAGCCTACAGATGCTGGACTCTCCCATCTTCTCAGCAGTAGTGTACATCTTCATCTAAGTATAAGCTTTGCCATTCACAAAAACCCACCGCCATGGATCTCTATGCCAATTGGTTTTTTTCCTCCAATTTTGTTCTTTTCTTCCTTACTTTCTAATCTTTTTCTTTTTACCTCAACATACATAACTCCTCCTATTTTATTCTTTTTCTTTTTCTTTTTTTTTTTCTCTTTAAGCTTCTAATATGTTCTACGACTTCCAAGGTTTGATCTGATAAATCGTGTTGCACCGACTATTGTATAAGTCTTCAACAAAATTATTACGTGGAATTAAATATAAGAATATTAAATAATGTTTATGTCATTTAATTGAAAAACATGTTATATTAAAATTCCTACCATGTAATAATATTAAACACCATCGAATTTGTGATAAATATTCTTGTAACTGAATTGTATCAGGAAAAGGTAGTTATATGATACAGCTGACTTATGTGTTGCTTCTCTTCATACATAACAATCATGACGTGTATGTTGCATTTGTGATATAATCTTCATGCATTCTTACACCAGTCTTGGTTGTGTTTACCTCTTAAATCAATTTGGTGCATTGCTAGGTCCGTAAAACACATAGAAGGTACGACTTGTCGCATACCAAGCACATGATCTGTTAAATGTCACACTATGACTTAATTTGATATAAAAAAAAATAACCGACAAAAAAAACATGTAATATATATTGGTATATTATTTTGTTATCTAAATGTGTATTAGTCGGTCAAATATCTATGAATGTATTAACAATATACTTGTTCACTACTAAGATGCAAGTAGAACACCACTCCATCTACTTGTTCGTTACTTTAGCGTGTCACCTTATTTTTTAGTTTTTACGATATTTATTTAAATAACATTATTTAAATTTATAAAAAAAAAAAAAAAAAAAAAAAGACCAATTTTCTCATATTAATCTTATTGTACAAAAAAAACCAATCACACCCTGTGAAAGGAAAAACCACTAAAAACAACGAAATTCATTACACTGCCTAAATATTTCGTGGATATTTCTATTTTCCATCATTTCTCTAAAATATTTATGTTGAAATATGGAGATTTGGGTAAGGAAAAGTTTTGGTTTTTCTCAACTTTTAGTTTTATTTTGAATACGCTACACTCCGATCGGCTCATCGACCGAACAGTACCCGCCGTTCATATTATCTTCGACATCGCCAGTCTCCCGCTCGGAACCGCCTTTTCAGATGGCTTCTCCCTCTCTCTTAGTGTCTCCAATCTGTTTGTTTCTGTTGGTAACCGTGAATGTTGTCATCTATTTGCCCACTGTTTGATTCTGCTCTTCAGATCTGCCCACCGCTTCTCCCAGATCCAAGCCCTAAATCTGAATCTTCTCAATTAACTCAATAATTCTTGTAACATATCCCCTATCCACTCTCAGTTACCAAAATTTTTGCTCTCTGCCATCTCTATCACTTATATCTTACATGTCCAACAATAGCAACAGTGTATCGATTCCAGTTTCCGACAATGAGTTGGACGACATGGAAAGGATGCGCGTTCGAGTTCGGAGGAAGCGGAAAAAACAAGGTAATCGAGTCAATAACGAGTTGGCTCCTCGAGTTTTTAAAATGATGTTGAAGTATTGGCTTGTTGTTTTCTTCCTTCTTGCCGTTGGCTTGCTTTTGTTTGAGGCAACAAAAATTGGTCAGAATTCAAGGCTGGAGACGAAATCGGAGTTTGCTGCCACAACGACGCCAAAGTTAGACGATTCGAAACTTGAAACTGTCAAGGAGTCGGGGTTGGACAAAAAACCAGATGGAAATTTGAATAGACTCGATCCAGTTACTAGGATGGTTAACGGAGTAAGAGAACGTAAGTTATTATCAACCTTGAAATTTTTATTTGTCTTTTCATCTTCTCTGCACATTCTTGCAATGAGAATATGTTCTGATTTTACATTAGACTGGTTGGAATTTCAAAAGATGAGATAATCTGAAATGCATTTGTTTTTTCAATTCTTTATTTAACTTCTAGCTGGAAATTCATCTCTCCTTGGGCACTTCAAATGTTTTTATGTATGGAAGAGAGAGGGACAGAAGCTCAACTTATCGAGATGTTACGGATGCACGAGTAGAACTGAACTTGATGTAATTCTTTTGGGTTGTGTTAGGTTGCTTGAAAATTCTGCCTCCGAAAGAACTTGAGCAATTGGATATTCCTGTGCTAGAAGGTTCGCCAGTTCCCGAGATTGATGTGAACTACATATCTGATAGTGACAATTCGTTGTCAGTAGATAAAACTTCCTTCTCACGACAAAGTATGAATTCAACAAGATTTAATCTATTTACTGGATACCAGACTCTCGAGCAAAGAGAAAACAGTTATAAGGTGATGGTCAACTTCTCACTAATTTTAATTTCCTTGCTTCCATGAAATTTATGGAATCTCCCCTCTCTATAACAGAAGTGTTGGGTATTTCAAGTTTATCCTTTTTCTGTTTGCCTCCTTAAATGCTAGTCTTGGTGGCTCTCAACAAGCTCTAGGAATTCGTTGGTACAGGTAAATAGAACTGTTGAGGTACATTGCGGTTTTTACAGCGATGATGGGGGTTTTAAAATTTCTAATGAAGACAAAACTTTCATGCGAACATGCACCTTTGTGGTGTCGACATGTGCATTTGGTGGTGGAGATGATCTTTATCAACCTATTGGAATGTCAGAGGCCTCACTTCGCAAGGTTGTTATATATTGCCAGTGCTATTTTTGAATTGCCTGTTGTTTGAAGTTTTATGTTTGTTCTTTTATCATCTTTTCAAGAATGCACTTAGTAAGGGCGTCTATAATTGATGCAGGTTTGCTATGTTGCGTTTTGGGATGAAGTCACTTTAAGTGTTCAAGAATCAGCGGGACGTGTTATTGGTGAGGGTGGATTTATTGGGAAATGGCGTGTTGTAGTTGTGAGGGATCTTCCCTTCGCTGATCAAAGATTGAATGGCAAAATTCCGAAGGTAATAAGTTGTAGAGTGAAATTGATTAGATTTCACCTGTTTCTTTTCCCTTGGAAGCCTTTCTTGTTTGACATGAAAAATGTTCTATTCTAGGGTCTGTTGCCTTTCCCTTTGCTGGACTTATGACAGCCCACATACCATTTTTTTTTCATTAAAAGAGTATTTGGAGTGTTGAGCTGAGTTCAAATTTGGAGTTAATATGTGTGAGGTAGAAAGTCGGTATTTGGGATGCCAAATTGTTTAGTAACTTCAGTTGGACCTAGGAGAAGTAAGTGTTTGAGGTGCACAGTGAGGTTTTTTGATAAATGTGCAAAAGAGAGATGGTAGAAGATGAAATTCCTCAATAATTGTGCAAAAGAGAGAAAAGGAAAGAGATGAAGCTCTTTGATAATTGTGCAAATTTTAATAGTGAATATTATTTAAGTCGGTGGATTTGAGTTATTTAATACCAACTTATGAAGTCGTTGTGCCACATACACTTATTGTTGTTGTTTTGCATTTGGCTTTATACAAGTTGAAAATTTTGCCCTAACGCAAATAGGATATTTTCTTGACATTCAAAAGATTTCTACGCGAAGTTGGATCGCTTTTGAACATATTTATTTTCATTTTCATGTTCGCACAAATAACTCACTCTCGTCAGTTGATTATTTCACAGTAATGTAGTTTTATCTTATTACTGGGCATTGTAATTTGGAATTCATGTCTTCAATTTGTTACATTCATAAACTATATGGATTATTATACCATGTGCTGCTGTTGTTAGATGTTGGGTCATCGTCTCTTCCCTAATGTGAAGTACTCCATTTGGGTAGATTCAAAGTCTCAGTTCCGGAGAGATCCACTAGGAGTGTTTGAAGCTCTTCTTTGGCGTTCAAATTCTGAACTTGCAATATCACAACATGGAGCTCGTAGTAGTGTCTACGATGAGGCCGGAGCTGTGGTCAAGAAACATAAAGCCACCCCAGAAGAAGTTGATGTGCAGATAAAACAATACCGTCATGATCAGTTCCCAGATGACAAGAGATTTAATGGCCATAAAGGTATTTATAAACTCTGGCTAGATCACCCTTTATAATTAAGTAGCTCTAATAACAATAATAATCTACAGTTTACTTGATGACTGAAAGCATTTTTCTTTGGAAAAGGGTGAAAACGTCTTAACTTAGTTATCTATCATAAGAATGTATCCTTAAATTGGGAAATAATTTTTTTATGTTTCAAGGGGAAAAAAAGAAGACCAAACTAACCTACAAAGTACAAACAAAAACAGATTCGGTCTCTCTGTAACTAGTCATCTATAGTATCAAATAATTCATTTTTGCTATTGGTAAATTAACCAACAACTATAGTCAGTGATTTTTCCTATCCAACTAACTTCAATCATTTTCAGGCAGCTCGTATTATTTTCAGGGCCTTCGAGTCTATCATTTCCATATTACCTGACCTAGATCAATATATTATTATTATCAACCACTGATTTTAATAGGTGTGAAAGCTTATATATTTGAATTACTTCATCATTGCAGCCCTTGCAGAGGCGTCTGTGATTGTTAGGGAGCACTCTCCGGTGGTGAATCTGTTCATGTGCCTGTGGTTTAATGAGGTGGTGCGATTTACTTCCAGAGATCAACTTAGCTTTCCATACGTTCTATGGCGGCTAAAAGTTGTTAAGAAAATTAATATGTTCCCAGTTTGCATTCGCAAAGATCTTGTCAATAGTATGGGTCACATAAGTAAGGCTAAGCCTCTGAATGTGAGCCGATTATCTTGAGATACTTTGTCATTCCCCACTCTTTTTGAAGCCTTCAAGCTTCGTATTTACCTCATTCTTTCTTTAATTCTTTTAATAGTTATGTGACCTAAGCCTATAGAAATCAATTTTTAAGGTAAAGATAGAATTTGAACAGAAAGTATGCTCTTATTTGTTAAGCTATTCACACGTTGTCAAAAATCAGGTTAAGTTATACAACTCATCTTTTAACATGTGACTATTGTCATGGATGTGAATGTTTTCATGGATATTTTCACATTCACGTAATGGGTTATTCGGCATTTCAAATCTATGAAAATGTGCATCAAAATGCCATTAATATTATGTATCCTCGATAATAGATATGTCTACTTATTTGTAAATAATAAATTGTTGGGTAAAATGTATTTTTGGTCCTTGATGTTTGGTATTATTGTTTATTTGGTTCCTAAGGTTAGGAAAATAGTTTTAAATGGTTCCTATGTTAAAAATGACAGTTAGTTAACTAACGAAAAAATGAAGTGACAGTAAAATAGCAATTATTTTAATAATTTTATATCCATTTGTGTTTCTTTATTTCATTTTCTTGTCTTTCTTCTCCAGCTCCCCCATCCCATAGGTTTCTTCTTCTCCATGTAGATAAATTTTCAACTTGTACCACTTTTGTTGTATGCTTAGTCCTTTATTCTCTCAAAATTTGAAATTTGCAAATGCCACTTGTTACACCCTAGCTATTTTTGACATTTAGATAATCACTATCCTATCTCACTCAATTTCGATTGGATTCGGGTCGGAATAAGTATCTATGGAAGTTCGCAGTCTAGGGAAAATCACATAAAATGAAGAATATGGGAAAAGAGGTCTGATTATTGATAGAGGAGTCTTGTCTTCTCTTGCTCCTTTTTTCTTTTTTTTTATTCATTTTCATCTAGAATTGCGTAACACATGCATTTTGAGAAAGTGGAACAAGTCAGTCCAAGAAAAGAAAGTATCTCCAGAAAAGCCTATTGCAACATTCCATAAATCAGTCGGGATATAAGGACTTTTCGTTTAGCTTGAGGTTAGAAGCAGGCTTGACTCTCATGTTTCGGAAGACTCCCACTTCGCATGATCAAGAGAAGGGAGAAGTCGAGTATTTCCCTTGAGTTTGAGTATTTTCCTTGAGTCACTCAATAATAATGAAGTACAAGAGAAGAGGCTGCCATAACTAAGAAGAAAGAGTAGGGAGCGGAGCCTTAGGAAGGAAGTATGGAGTTATCAGAGAACTGCGAGACCCATCAAAATTCAATTCTTTCAAACGGTAGATTTCAAGAGAAAATGAATTATCTGAATTGGCTTCAAGTATCCATGAAGTACGTTGATGCGCCGGTTGTCTATAAAGTCAAGTGTGATTCCTCTATGCTCTAATACAGAGAAAGGTAGAAAGATTGATTTTCAGCATCTCTTATTTATGGGAGTGCAAGTGGTAACCTAAAAGAAAACCTCCTCTAGGTAAATGGACCAGTACTAGCACCCACGGAATGGGAAACCCCGTTTTCAAGTATAAACTTAAGGATTAAATGATGGGCTTTCTTCTTAAATTCTTTTCCCCTTTCCTCTCAAATTTGTCCAATGGAATTCATGAGTCCTCTGGACCATTCAAAGGATTCTGAAATCTACCATATTAACTTTTTATGGGAAATTTATTAGTGGAATTCATAAGTCCTCCGTCAAATCTATTAGTGAAATTCATGAGTTCTCCATATAGGTCTCACTATTTTAATGGAATTCAAGAGTCCTTTGTCAAATTCTTTTAGTAGAATGAAAGTGGAAAGCCTATCATCCGGATGCCTCAAATTCTTGTAGTCTGACTATCAAAACCTCCTCTTGTTCTCTTCCCGCCACGAGAAATATGTTGAAAAATGAAGAGCGCACAGAGGCTCAAAGAATTTAAGGCATCTGAAGGACTCGTGTATTCCATTAATATAATAGTCAGACCTCTTTTATCCACTAAGTCAAAGATTTCACTAAAATAGTTAGACTAGTCCGGAGGACGAGAAGAATTTGAGGCGAGAAAAAGAATTTATTTGAGATTGGTTCGGAGGATTGACTTAAACTTGTTGAAGAGATGAAATATAATCAAAGGAGGTTGAATTGATCATCAGAAGAAGAATTGAACAAAAATTAGGATACATTCTGAAACAATTCTCGTAGAATCGTGAATGAAGTTTTCATTTTGTACATGCCAGATCATGAATTAGTAATTGATCCAATCTCTAAAAAATCCCACTTGACTAAACAAACCTTTGAACGAAATTAATTTAGTCAAAATTTGCAAATCCAAGAAACTAAACACAATATTTAGTCAAAATCTTTGAACGAAACAAACCGTTAGCTTCTAAAAAAGCCACGTCCAAAGATGCATCATTTTCTAAATATATTGTACTAGAATCAAGAGGAAAAAGTTTATCGTTATTGTTCATCGTTGAGGCAATCAATAGGGTTTCAACAAATTAATTTACACTTTAAAAATGTCTCATCAACAGAAATATTTAGTCTACACACTACAAGAACTGGGACGACTCTCGACGCATAAATACGTCGATGTAAGTGTTAATAATGTCGGGAACTGAATTTTCAATGCAAAATGCGACGTCGAGAAGACCGTAAAAAGAAACGCGTCAGGAGAGAGATTCACGACGCGTCACCAACAAGGCGTCGATAATACACTTCTCCCGACGTTATTGTTACTGACGACGGTTGACGACAAGACATCCCCAACGTCCATAGTTTCGACGTTAGCTATGCGTCAAAATAACTATTCCCGGCGTTTGTATATTCGACGTTATCCATGCGTCGACAATAACCATTCCTGACGTGACGTTTGCACCATATTTCTGATGTAAATACTGTGTCAGGAAATATTTTAAATATGTAATTTTTTATTTTTTTTGAAATATTTTCCTGTAAGATTAATCTCCCTAAAATATTTGCATTCGTTTTCAATTCAATTAAAAAAATTTAAAATAAATTAGTAAATTAATAAATTATGAGATACAAACAGAAATTCAAGAAAAAAATTAAATGTTCATAATACAAAGAAATACAAAAATATTTAATAAAGTTCATAATAGAAATAAAAAATATTCCTCGTTAAAAAAATGCAAATAAAGTTATATGTCTCCCCATTCTACACTGTGGATCCTACAAAGATACAAAAGTGGCTAAGTTTAGTATATAATGCATATTATCACTAGATACTGTCATTTCAAGAACTTAAGAATAATGAAAACATATATACGTACTATAAAACTAGAGATCATGTGGTGGTCCTTGTTGTGTCCAACTCATGTCTTCTATGAGCTTTCACATTCGTTTAACTTCTGAAGTTAACGCATCGTGATTTCTTGTCTGTTCTTCAATCTGTAATATAGCTTCATCAAGCGCAGCCCGTAATTGGAGTTCTGTTCTGGACTACGAACATGAGGTCGTGGCACTGTTCGCACCAGTCGTCCTACTATAACTGCAGGATAGCCACCACAACCTAATTAACCACAAACAACTTCAATCTTCGCATCTTACTCACCCCTTTCAACAATGCTACTTTACAAGCTACCCTACTACCACATCTTCAAACCCTTAGAAATACAATCAAATTAAAAAAAAAGCTACCATAATTATCATCCCAAATCAACAGCAAAGTTATTCAAAACTACTAAGAAATAAAGTACTATAATTTAACTAAATACTGCCATAACTACATGATAGTCAAAACGAATCCTAACACAAATTACATAATTTATAATTTTTAAAGGAGTAATAACCCTTCCCCCAATTTTCAATCCATCCCCTTCAAATATTCAATTAAACCTATCTCACCTCCTTGAAAAGTTCAATTTATCAATCCTCCTTTCAAAATTCCAATTGAACCTCCTCCACCATACACACATTCAAAAATTCCAATTCAACACCCTCTAATTCTTAACCCATTCCATTCAATTAACTTTTCACCCTCAAATTTTCAAAATTTGAAACCAAAATTTAAATTCTCCAACCCAATTTCTCAAGTAACCCCCTCAAATTTTCAACCCACATTCCAAAACTAATTCAATATCATAAAAATAATTCAATATTCAATCTTAAACTAACTTCAAAAAACAAAACTATAAACTAACTAACCTAAACTAATTTCTAACTTAAACTAACTTCAAAACTAATAAGAAATTGGTTTAAACTTACCAAAAAAGAAAGAACGATGGTGCGATGGCGAGGGGAAGCTTGGTCGCAAAGAAGGCGACGGTCGACGCACCACAAAGATGAAACGAAATATATAGGAGAACTCTCGATGCACCATGAAGATGTCAGGAGTTCCACCGTATACCCGACGCCATTAATGACGCGTCAAAAATGTTTCGAACTATTCCTAACGCGTCACTAATGGCGACGAAAATGGGTAACATATTTCTCGACGCTATGCATGGGTCGTCGGGAACCCTTACTCTGACATAATAAATATTCAAGTGTTCTCCAATATCCATGCAAGTCGTCAGAATATATGTTACCAATTTCTGACGTTGGACGAGAATTGTCGGGAACAAGCGTCACCATTCCCAACGACTTGCATGAAAAGTCGGGATAAGTTAAATATTTATTTTAATTGTGAACTATTCTCGACGCCGTAAACCTAGACATAAAAAATGTCTTCTTGTTTCCCGATATCCTTCGTGAAACATCAGAATAACGTAATATTAAAATAATGTTTCTCATGAGTCCCGACATACACAAAACGACGTCGGAATAGATATCTATCTCGACGTTCCTTCTTCCGACGTCGTTTAGTGCGTCGAAAACCCCCCCGATTTCTTATAGTGACAGTATTTTGAACCTTCAATTGATGGCCCCATTGCCAGGAAACAAAATCTAAAATGACTATTTGAATCTAATTTATATTCACTAAATGGCCCCGTAAAAAACAGGAGATAAAATAAGGAACTTACTATGCAAGCATGTACGAGCTGTTCATTGATATACTAATAAATAAGTAGATTAGTAAACAAACCTAAATTCATTTCTTTTAACTTCAAAAAGAATTTGAGAATCCAGTAATAAGAATCACTGACATCTTCTTTCAACAACTTCATATAATGTATTCCTCTACCCTCTCAACTTATAATTACTAACATTTACCTCACAATTCATTCACATATGATGTGTAAAATCTCTAGTGTTTAATGATCATAGCTATATCTAAAACTTCCAACCATACAATTACTAATAAATTGAGAAGATGCATACTAATTATGAGAAGCACAAACTATCATAGAGCAATTATACTCATTAATATACTTCTTAATCATCCATATTCTTTTATATAAATGTGATGCTCTAACATATCCGCAACAACCATTTTGAGTACATTTTAAAATTTGAGCTTAAAATTTTAAAGTCAAAATTGTCTTTTACAACTATGAACTTAAAACGATTCCAACATAATTTTCTTACTACCAAACATGTTATTCTTCTTCCAAGACAATGTAGAAGACATATTGTCAATATGAAAATCCCTAAAAACCTATAATTACCTTCAAAATCAGCTTCAAGTATATAAGAAGGAAAGACAATTTCAACCTCTAAAGTGTGTTCAGAATGTGAACAACTAAAATATATTTCATAACTTCATCCTTAACTATAATAAAAAACCAAGATACATTTTTATCTTAAAAAATCCTAATAAGGTGTTGAAACCCCATATTATCCAAATTCAATAAAACTGAAAGTTCAATTGATGAATCAAGTTGAAGTTTCTTCACCATCAAGTTAACAAAAGACTCAAAAAGCATCGCTTCCTCAACCAAAACATCAACAAATTTGTCACCTACGTAACATTGTTGATCATCTCATTGATCACCATGGAAAACGACAATTGGAAGCTTAACCATACCTACAAAATGTGTACACACACACATATATATATATAGGACATTTTTAAATATGGTTGAATAAAATAAAATGTTTACAACATATAGCAAAATTTTGGATTCTATTAATGATATATAGACACCGATAGACTTCTATTATTGTCTATCAATATGACTAATAGAAACATATTAGTTTCTACCAATGTGTATCATTAATAAAATCTGAAATTTTTGTTGTATTTTATAAATATTTTGTCAAATTTGCCATTTTTAACAATTTCCATATATATATATATATAATAAATTAAGATATAACTCAAAATAGTAACATATCATCCCATTAAAATAAGATAGAAATAAGTTAGCAATCACATGCTAATTAGATGGAAAAAAAATAAAACTATGGTTAAGTTTCTTCGCCATCCATTCCCTTACTTCCATAAGATATTATCTTATTAAATTTAGATAGAAATCAGTTGCCAATCACACGTCAATTAGATGAAAATAGAAAACTATGGTAGAAAAAGTAATATAAACTATAAACTACAATTAGGAGAGAGACTCCAATTGAAGTTGTAAAATACAAACACAAACTACAAACTACAAATAAAGAAAATTGACAAAGCAAAATCAGTAGATACGAAAGAGAAACTAACTTGATTCGGGATTTTCAAAATCAAAATAGTAATATTATAGAATAGGGCAAATTAGCAATCGAAACAAAGAAAATTGAATGAAAAGAGGAAAGAAGAAAGGTAGATGGCTAATAAGATTTTGGGATTGGTTTTCATGAAACTTCTCTTGATTTTAGGATTGTGTTGCATAAACAAAGGAAGAAGAAAAAGGTAATTTGAGTTTTCTTTAGAGGGTAATTTTTTAACTAAAGAAAATTCATTAACGTTATTTTACTTCTATTTTAGCACCTCAATAAATTTTAATTATTATTAACATATTTCCAATATTAATACAAGTGGTGACATCAAATCTTATTTTTCTAATTTGCTTTTTTGCTACTTGGTACAATTTCCTATAATTTTCTCCTACATTTTGATGGTTTGTGCTTTATGATTTGATTATTCAATCATAGTTATTTAAAAGTACTATCAAAATTTCATTAAAACTAACTATAAGAATAATTTTTTATACTCATTCTATTATTCTCAATTATAAATTCCACCATACAAAAGCAATAAACTTTGTTTTCTTACGAACCAAGATAAAAACACCCTTTTTTTGGATCAAATATAATTCAAATTTCGAATTCTCTATCATTCTTAAACTTTTAAAAATACAATAACAAGCATTATAATATATATATATATATATATATATATATATGATTTAAATTAAAAAATAGTTTTTCAAAATTATCTCTTCTTTCTAAAATTATTTATAGAATATATTTTTGTAATATGAGATGTTATATAATTATATAAAATAGATAGATTTTTAAGATTTTATTTTTAAAAACTTGAACCAAAAAGTATACATTTAAGAAACTTACCATTAAATACACTTATAAAAAAAATTATAGTAAAGGATAAAAGTTATTAAAAGGTATTTATAAATATAATAAAATTTGAAAAGATTGGTCTATCTATATGTATTATTAATAAATTTTAAAATTATATTATATTTTAAAACATTTAATTATATTTGAGAATGCTTTGTTTTGAAAATTTAAATTCAAACGTATACAATTCAAAAACACGAAAAGGTAAAAAATATAATATGTTAGATTATTTTTTTTAAATATGAGTATAAGGTGGTTTTATTTGACAAAAAATATTTTATTTTTAGGAAAAGCTCATTTTGTCGGCGTGCACATCAATTTTGGAAAAGAAAAAGAAAACTTCTCTCCATTAAAAAATATGAAAATGTTTTAACATATTTATAAAACTTGCTTATACTTATAGTATTAAATTTGATGGACATACTAATATTTTTATGTTATCATAAATTTCAAAATTGACATAATAACGTGAGTAGATATTTCTATTGTATTATAGAAAAATCTATAAAATATATATTAATATAAATAGTAGACATCTTAATTGATTTAAGAATCACAAAATATTTATTTACTAATTTAAATTTATTTTTATAATTCTTAATATTGTAATCTAAATCTCGTTAAAATGAAGATGTAAATATTTGGTGGGATATTCAACCTTTTTAAGCCAAAGTATATTAGTAAAAGTGTAAAACAAGATTGGTAAGTTATACTATTTCTTTGCTTTGTTCACAAAAGGAAGTAATGATTTGTTTTATTCTAACTACATTTACAAAGCTAAGCTGCGTCATTTGTGGGTTTTTACTTTGATAATTCTTCAATTGATTATATATATATATATATATATGCGGAGAGAAAAAGTAAAAAAAAAAAAAGAAAAAAAAAAGAGGAGGTTGTGGGAAATACGTGTGCCGGTGCCAAGTACGTTGCTGAACGGTGCGTATCATCATCCATTTTTACTTTTCTGCTCTTCTTCCTCTCTCTCTCTCTCTCTCTCTCTTTCTATTCTCTGTGAGTTCCATTTCCATATTGGTTCAGATCAGGAGCTGCGCGTTCGGAAATGGCGAAATCTAGTGCCGATGACGCCGAGCTAAGGCGAGCTTGTGAGGCTGCCATTGAAGGCACTAAACAGAAGGTTGTCATGTCGATTCGTGTCGCAAAGAGCCGAGGGATCTGGGGAAAATCCGGCATGTTAGGACGTCAACAAATGGCTAAACCTAGGGTTCTTGCTCTTTCCAGTACGTTCTTAATGTTTAATTCCATTGTTTTTACCTATACTTTGAATTTCATTTTTCAACTCATTATAATCTCCCTGCTCTCAATTCGCTCCTTGAATTCTAAATTTCTAATTGAGTATATGGAATTTATCAGCCTCTACTGTTTCTTCCTATATCTGCCTCTTTTATTTGATTACCTTTTCCAGTCTCTGGTTTCTCTAAATTTGGAACCCATTTCGTTTATATGCTAAGTTCCTCACGTACACAACAGGAGCTCTCTGGAATTACGACTACTCTTTCCTTTACTGTCGTTTCTTACTGATATGGACTATCTCTCTCTCTCTGCCCCTCTTTTTTTTTTTACTGGATTTGTCGGGTCGAGTGCGACTGTGTAATTATTTATGCACGGCAGGGAAACAATTAATGCGAAAGATGATTTCTAACGTGTAGTTAGTGGAAATTTGCAATGTAACATTTAAAAGGTCCTACCGGAGAGGACTAACTTTTTGCCACGGAACGATGGAGATTATATGCTTTGTGCTGGGAAGAGGGAATTACACGATTGCACTCTGGATAGATGAATGATTAATATTCTTTGACATCGACATTGCTTGCACCCGTGATCCAGTCCTTTGTTCCATACATTTTCAAAGCTAGCTGTATATGGAATTTGAAATGTACACTTCTAAATTTTCATAGTTATTGAATACTTAAGTTCAATACTAGTGAAGGGAACATAGTTTCATTTTTGTTTGTTTGTTTTTATTATTCCTTAGCAATGTAGGCCTCCATTGAAGTTCTAGCTCTGACAACATCTATGGCTACTCCTTGAATTCCTTCCTATTGACAACATCTATTGCATCCACTGTCCATTCATTGCTGTATTTTCAATATTGCAAAATTATTAATTACATTAGATCCTCTGGCAAGGTTGTAGTTTCTGTCATCTTAGAAGCGTGACGACTGTCATTTTAGTTTCATTTGTGGTTTTCTTTTTGCAGCAAAAGAAAAAGGTCCACGAACAAAAGCTTTTCTACGAGTCTTAAAATATTCCACAGGTGGAGTTCTAGAGGTAATTTTAGAATTTTAATTAATTTTTCTGGTTTATGAAAATTTTCAATTTTTAACCTTCTTATAATGAAACTTCCATGCGCTTCATATTGAGTATTCCTTGCATGTTTTTTTAGTTGGTTTAACTCTTCTCTAAGTTCAAGGATTTTCTTGGTGGCCAAAATTGGTCTCTTTGCTTTCCTGATTTATAATCAAATCCATGTGCAGCCTGCAAAGTTATACAAACTAAAGCATCTTTCAAAGGTGGAAGTTATAGCAAATGACCCCAGTGGATGTACATTTACATTGGTAATGTTTTCTTATCCAAAAAATGCTCCTTCCTATGTTTTTATTTATTTTTATCTTGTTAATGTCAAGTTGGTTTTCATGGTCTAATTTTTAGACTTGGCAGAATGATTAGGTCTCTAATAAATGCAGATTGGGGCTACGGTGCTGCTTAAATTTTGCTCATTCGTCTCTATGAAACTGGATTTTTGCAGGGATTTGATAATCTAAGAAGTCAAAGTGTTGCCCCTCCCCAGTGGACTATGCGTAATATTGATGACAGGTGAGATTCTGGAGAAGATATTATTATAATTATTTTGATGTTTTTGTTTTTAGCTCATTGCACATTGTTTAAACAATTGATTGCACGTACTGTGACATTGCACATACGCAGATTGTAATCTATTAGAACTTCCTATTTATATCTTTCTAATTTTCATTACATCAATTTCTAATAAAGTTAAACTATTTTGATTTTGTATTTTTTCCATCTAGGAATCGGCTTCTACTTTGTATCTTAAACATATGCAAAGATGTACTGGAACGACTTCCAAAAGTTGTTGGTATAGATGTTGTGGAGATGGCTCTTTGGGCAAAGGTGCATGTGGTTTCCCTTCTCTTATATTGAAACTTAATCTTAGAATGCAGTTTTGATTCCTTTTTTTTTTTGGAGGGGGAAGTTTTGAAACTTAACCTTGTAATTATTGTTTTTGTATTTTTTTTAAACTTCTTGTTCATAATTTATGGCTTGATCCCTTTCATTTGTTTCTAGATGAATAGATATTACAACTGCTTTGATTTTCTTTGGGTAATTATTTTAATTAGCAAAACTGAAAAATATTTTCAAATATAGCAAAATATGAATACTAATAGACATTGACATTTTGCTGCAGATGTAATTAAGTTCGCTCATTTTTCTATTTTTGAAAACCTTCCTTTTTGCACATTTGGTTCTGTTTTTGGTTGGAAATGTCTACTACTAGTTCATTGCTGTGAAATATGCGTGAATATATGCTTGAGGAAATGTGCTTTCCCTGCTCTTGTAATCTCTTGATATTTATTTACTTTTGATTCTTTAGAGGTAAGAATTTTAGTATATGTAAGGATTTTCATTCTGAAAATCAAATAAAGTAATTGGTTACAAACACTTTAGTTTTTTTTTTCCTCTGATGCTCATATAGAAATTAATGTAGGAAAATACACCTACAGTTCCTACCCAGAGGAGTCATCAGGATGGTCCTGCCGTGGCTAGAGTAACAGAGAGTGACCTTAAAGTCACGGTAGAAAAGGAACTTGTTTCTCAAGCTGAGGAAGAGGACATGGAGGCACTTCTGGGCACGTGAGTTTGACTTCCCACATTTTTCATGTGTTTTTTTGCAATACATATTTTTCATGTCAACTGTGATTTGTGAGTTGTGATGAGTCTGTGTGATAATGTTAGAATACTGGGACAGTTTCTTGTGTGCTGATATTTGATTGATGGTAGACAGACAATGATTGTTTTGCTGTTTATGACTTTTGGTATGCAGTTATGTGATGGGTATTGGTGAAGCTGAGGCCTTTTCTGAAAGGTTGAAAAGAGAGCTCCTTGCTTTGGAGGCAGCAAATGTTCATGCTATTTTGGAAAGTGAACCGTTGATTGATGAAGTAATTTCTTGTTTATTTATTTTTCTTTACTATTCAATTTTTCATTTTCCCTCGCATCTTTTCAACAATTTTTGCTTTATGGAAGAGAACATGTCACTATTTTAGAGCCTCTTATCATCTGGGTTATGATTTCCTAAAACAATAAGCCTTAAATCTATGGATATATAGCACAACATACTTCCGCTGGACCACTATTAATCTCAATGGCATCTGAGATGCTTAACATTTTTTTTAGAGAAGAAACATTTCGTTGATCAAATGAAATAGGAAGGACCCCCTGAGCACCAATAGGTGATTACAAATAAATATTTCCAATTGGAAACTAGATAAGAAAGACTCAAATGATTAAAAGGTGGTTTAGTTTTGCACCAATACAGAGTAGTAGAGAGATTATAATCTAAGAGAGAGTATAATCTAAGAATAGGTCAAAACTTGAAAAAAGATCTTTGAAAAGACGCTTATTACGCTTTCCCCACAAGATCCAAACAAAAAGCACGAAAAATGGTTAGATGGTCTTCTTAGTGCCATGAAACCAACCAACAAAGAAGCAAGACTGCCACACATATTACAAGAAAAAAACAGTCAACCAACTGGAGGCCTGCAATATGGTATGGCAGAACTGCAAAGCAAAAGGACAATGCATAAAGAGATGCAGAGCAGATTCTGGATGATTATGACACATGTAGCTGAGATGCTTAACATTAAACTTGCCACTATTACTACTAGTATAACTGTTTTACTGCGAGCAACTTTTACATATTCTCTAAGTATGGATTATTGCCCTCACTAAGATTGTTGATGCAACTTCAGATGTTATAAAGTTTCTCATGATTGAAACCAGTATATGTAAATGTTGGCTGCTTGTTCTTTTAGGTGCTGCAAGGGCTTGAGGCAGCAACAAATTGTGTTGATGACATGGACGAATGGTTGGGAATCTTCAATGTGAAACTTAGACACATGAGAGAGGACATTGAATCGGTAAAGAAAAAAACATACATTTTATCTGTAGTTCTCTTTTGAAAATTCCCCGTCATCACCTTCAATTTTTTGGGCCCAGATGCAAATGCTGAATGCATATTGGATGAATTTGTTTTCCTTTGTTTTTGTTTATCTTTTCCTGATTGTAATATGCATTTTATACAAACACTGTTGTGGCCAAGTATGTAGAATAACCTTGCTAGCATCATTTTCATGCTTCTTCTTCTGCTTGTATATAAACACTTGTAATATTTTTGCTTTCTCATTTTTGCCATATTTTATTTATCTTCGTTTGTTTTGTCTGTCAATTAGTCAATCCCTTCATTTATTACATACATACAGATGTATGCATGTGTTTATGTATTTCACCTCTTTTTTTAAATTAAAAAATAAATTAAGGATGATTTGGATAACTCATGATTTAAAATTTTTAATTTTGTTGGATAATAACAATATGGTGATTAGATAGATAGATGTAATAACAATATGGTGATTAGATAGATGTCTCATTTATTAAAAAGTAATTGTCGTGTAAGTGAGATTTTTACACCTCTTACCTTAAACTTGACTCTTTTGATGAGCAGATAGAGACTCGGAACAATAAGTTGGAGATGCAATCTGTGAATAATAAAGCACTCATAGAGGAGCTTGATAAACTCCTTGAACGGTTACGTGTCCCTTCTGAGGTATTTTTATCCATCAGATATTAAAGGAAGTGAGGTTTTTATGAAAAATCTCAAATCACGTTTCCTTGGTTGTAGTATGCAGCATGTTTGACTGGGGGATCATTTGATGAGGCACGCATGATTCAAAATGTAGAAGCCTGTGAGTGGTTAACTGGTGCTTTGCGCGGCCTTGAAGTACCCAATCTGGATCCCACATATGCAAACATGCGATCTGTATGTAACAAACTTTCCTTTTGTGATTTAATTTTTTGTGATAGCATTTGTTCTCCACGAATCATAATTTCTACCAAAGTTTAGCTGTTGCAGTTGCTGATTTTTATTTTATTTTGTAATTATTGTTTTTTCTGTTTACACACTTTCCTTTCGTGATCATAAGTTTTTGTGATAGCATTTGTTAAAGTAGAGTTGTGGGTTGTGGTTTAGACGTTTGCAAAACCTTAACAATTAAGATACTACCATGTGGTGTAATAGTTGCTAGCTCTTTAGTCTTTAGAACATCAGTAAAACCCTTTTCAAGTGTCGAAGCTACACCCTTCCAGGTAAGGGAGAAGCGTGCTGAACTTGAGAAGCTGAAAAGTACCTTTGTTAGAAGAGCTTCGGAGTTCTTAAGAAACTACTTTGCTAGTTTGGTGGATTTTATGATAAGTGACAAGAGTTACTTTTCTCAGGTACTTTCACAATTTATATATTTTTAGTCATAAATCTGAAGGTTGAAGGTGAATTACTGCTGACTTCTATGTTCTTAAGTAGAGGGGACAACTGAAGAGGCCTGATCATGCTGACCTGCGGTACAAATGCAGGACTTATGCTCGTCTTTTGCAACATTTAAAGGTCATATTGCTCGAAAGGATTTGTTAATGCGATTGCTTCTATTGCCTCCTTTTGTACTAACTTGTCTTTTTCCTTTTATTACTTGTAGAGTCTTGATAAGAATTGTTTGGGTCTGTTGAGAAAAGCATATTGTAGCTCGCTCAACTTGCTTCTTCGCAGGGAGGTGAGTGAAAATATCTTACTACCTAGCTTCTTACCATTTTTTAAAAATACATTAATTCTTTCAATATTTTATTCACCTTTTTAAACAAGTATCAATTAAAATTTTATGTCGCTACTAGGGGTAGACGAGAGAGTAGTGCTGAATTTCCTATTTCTTGGAAGGCTTCATCTTTATCCAAATTATTTAGGCAACTCATAATCTCACATTCATCTTTAAAATTTAACAGTTAAGGTAGTTTATTTTTTAAGGCCTTGCTAATATAACTTCAATATCAAAAGATCCAGATTTGAATTATGGCTAAAAGCCTCAAAGGTTACGTGTTGGCCATGATCTTAAATTTGAAAAGAGTAACGTAGTTTACCTTACCCTCTTTGTATATGGTTAGATCTGAAGTCCCTTAACTATAGTTGTCTGGGATAATTTCAATGTTGAATAAGCAGTGGAGCCAGCCCATACTTACCTAAGTAGTTATTGATGTGGCTAAATAAAATACTAAAAAAGCAATCATGAACTGATAGGTTTTCTAATAATTTTCACAATTTTTTTCCTTCATGATGCTTCAATTAAAAGTTTCCTTTTACCTCTTTTTTCATCTCTTTATTTTCTCTAGAACATCCTCCCTTTATCTGCTATCGAAATTCATCCATATCCACCACAGTCTGTCATGTCTCATTTTTCTTTGTTATAGGTTTTGGAAGTTTTGTGTTCTCCCCTGTTAACCTGGATTCACTTATGTAGATTATATTTCGTTTATTTACTTTCTTTAATCTGATATTTTTTTTCATTTTTAGGCTCGTGAATTTGCTAATGAGCTTCGTGCCAGCACCAAAGCATCAAGAAATCCAACTGTCTGGCTTGAAGCTTCCTCTGGATCTGGTCAGAATGTGAATGCAGCTGACACCTCTACTGTCTCGGAGGCTTATGGAAAGATGTTAACCATTTTTATCCCTCTTCTTGTGGATGAGGTAAAATTTCTGGTTCTACATGCACTGATCGTGTGATTATTTTTGTTCTGTAAATGATTTTTTCCCCATAATTACAAATGCAGAGTTCATTTTTTGCTCATTTTATGTGCTTTGAAGTTCCTGCCCTTGTGCCTCCTGGTGGTGTTAATGGTGGTAAAGCAGGATATGACGACGACGACGATGATTTGGGAATTATGGATATAGATGAGAATGACAGTAAATCTGGTATTCCACGGGCTGTTATCATTATTATTGTTCCTCCCACACTTGGTGGGGGTGGGGGTGGGGGGGGGGGGGGGGGTCATGGTATAAGTAATGAAATATATTGTATTAGTTTGTACTCTTTTGACACAACATTCGATGTTGTAGGGAAAAATTCTGCCGAGCTTGCAGCATTAAATGAATCACTTCAGGACTTGCTTGATGGAATTCAGGTAATATCTACTGCTTTGTTTTCCCCACCTTTTTTCCTTTGTACTGAAATCTGACCATAAATTCAAAAAGAGAGTGAACTTAACAGATTTTGGATATCCATTGCTTAGCCCTTAGCAATATCATTATTTTATTTGTGTATGTTACTCATCTTTTTAACTGCGGGCGTGCCTTCTAGAACTTATAAGCTCCATACTTTGTATAAACAATGCGAGTTCATGAGGTTAGCTACTTGGCGTAGTTAAAAACCTAAATAATCACCTTTATTATGTATTCTATGTGTTTGGTGTTACCAAGGTCATTTGTCCGTGTTGATTTTTAGAGTCAAAATGGTATAATGGAAATGTAGTTTATTTTGCCTAAACTAACAAACCTGACATTATTCATAGAATAAATATCAACATGGCGGCTGTTTATTCAATCAATTTGTTTGAAATGTGAACCAGGAAGATTTTTATGCTGTTGTGGACTGGGCATACAAAATTGACCCGTTGCGCTGCATATCAATGCATGGCATTACCGAGCGTTATCTTTCTGGACAGAAAGCTGATGCAGCAGGATTTGTCCGCCTTTTGCTTGGTGACTTGGAGTCGAGAATTTCCATGCAGTTCAATCGCGTAAGTTTTAATTTGAAGCTAATGCTAGCAGTATTAATTTCTGAGCTTTGTGACACTGCTCACCTTTTTTGAATGTTCAAATGTTTTACAGTTTGTGGATGAAGCTTGTCACCAGATAGAAAGAAATGAGAGAAATGTTAGGCAGATGGGTGTACTGTCTTATATTCCGAGGTAAATCACATTTGGAAGGCTCATGCATTTGTTTCTTACAAGTTTTTGTCAATCTTGAGGATCAGGAAATAGGATACTGGAAGTGTTAATTGTTGGCATCTTTGGTTGTGTAGCCTAACTTTGAAGCTGCAGCTTCTAGTTCTAGCTGATACATTCACTCTCGTGATATATACGTTCACTTCATCAGTGAGTAATTTAAAAAATGAACCCTTATCTTTGCAAAAATTTAAAAAATGAATCCTTATCTTTGCAATAAAATACACGAAGTCATATGTTGATAATCTTGGAAAGGATTTGGGGATAACATTGAGCTTTTGTTGCACTTCTCTACTACAGATGGTGTAAATTGCAATGAAGTGAAATGAGTGAAAAGATAATGTTCTAGTTTTCACTAATACATATTTGTATTGATCTGAGTTCCTATCTGTTACAGTTGATCACTGGAGATTTTGTAAATTGAAGTGATTCAACGCGGAAGATGAGTTATTCTAAAATTATTTGGAACAATAACTACTTCCATTCTTTTGGGCATTGGTGTACCTATATTTTCTCTTGGCTTGTCATTGAACTCTAGGAGATAGTACACACACTTAGTTGATGGGGGCTATAATTTCTTATGTAGTAAATCTACTCGTTTCAATGACATTTTTTTTATTGTGTCCTGTCTGTAGATTAATCATCTTCTTATGGTGATGATTATACCTTCTTTGCCCTCTCTCCTATTACTTAAATGATTAGAAACAATATTTTGGCTTCGTCTTCTGAATCTGGAAAATACCTTTTCTTTCCTGATTTTTTCAATTTGCTTTAAGCTAGTTGGTATAGGGATAAGAATTGTACTACGTTGATTAAACATTCTTATAGTGTTCTGGCTTTAATCGTCTATACACTATTCCTATAGCTCATGCAACCCACACATGTTGGCAAATGGAAAGGATCATTATTTTGCAGTGGTATTAACTATATCAAGGTCTAAGTTTTCTTGTGGGCATATGTTTTACTTGTTGCTATTGTGCGTAGATTTGCGACTCTTGCTACACGGATGGAACAGTACATCCAGGGACAATCCAGGGATTTGGTTGATCAAGCATATACGAAATTTGTGAGTTTTCCCTAACGAGAAACTATGAAGTTTTCAAGTTTTTTAATACATATTTGTGATTGTTGTAGCAATGTGACTGTCAGCAATCTGAAAATTTTATCCTTAGGTTTTTTTTATTCTTCTCTTGGTCGTGCGCTGTAGCTGCAATCTGCCTGTATGGCTGGAGTCTACAAATTGACATGCATATTTCATAATATCTAATGGATGCCTTTATTGTAACTTGTTTTGATAGGTCAGTATAATGTTTGTTACTCTGGAGAAAATTGCACAAACAGACCCAAAATATGCAGACATTTTTCTTTTAGAAAACTATGCAGCTTTCCAGAATAGGTATGTATTGCCAAGTCGAGCTTCAACTTTTATCAGAATAATATATGTACTTGTGTGTGTTTGCTTACTCTAATACCTTGGATGCAGTCTCTATGATCTAGCCAACGTTGTGCCTACCCTAGCCAAATTCTATCACCAGGCAAGTGAAGCTTATGAGCAAGCTTGCACACGACATATAAGTATGATTATATACTATGTAAGTCATTCGCCTTGCCCTTTTCAACCACCTCCACCCCAATAGATTGAATTCTGGAAATATCTTTGAAATTTGATCCTTCTAATTTTTAGCAATTCGAACGGTTGTTCCAATTTGCTCGAAGAATAGAAGACTTGCTTTACACCATCCCACCAGAAGAGGTTTGTATTTTGCTGCTACTATTTTTTTCCGTTTGGTGCCTGAGATTTTCCTTTCTAAGAAAGCTCTTTTAACTACCCAGATAAAATGCATCATAGTAATCAACTATGTATTGCTCAGTTGGTCCATGATGATTCTTGAATCCTGTCAAGTTCTTAACACAAGGTTTCTTCTTTTGGTGTATATATTTTAGGTTCCATTCCAACTTGGATTGTCCAAAATGGATCTTCGAAAAATGTTAAAATCGAGTTTATCTGGAGTAAGTAACAATTATTTTGGGCAATACATTTCTATATTTCCATGTTGAATTCTGTGTCTAAATGCCAGATGGGATGTTGTTAGGTTGACAAATCCATTAGCGCCATGTATAAGAAGTTGCAAAAGAACTTAACATCAGAGGAACTACTTCCTTCTTTGTGGGACAAGTGCAAGGTACAGTCTCTTCTCTAAAAACAAGTATTTGTTGAAATTTAAAAGAACATATTAGGTTAAGGGTGTCTCACAAAATTCTTTTAATTTGTTTGGCAGAAGGAATTTCTGGATAAGTATGATAGTTTTGCACAACTCGTCGCTAAAATTTACCCGACGGAGACGTTTTTCTCTGTGACAGAAATGAGAGATCTTCTAGCTTCTATGTAAAGTTGAACTAAAAATGATGGGAACCTGATAATCTTTGTATATCTTTTTGGTTTCATTTTTTGGATATAGATAATTTTGAAGAGGTCAGCCATTCTTTGTTTCATTCAATAATTTTCATTTATCGACTCCAGAGAAGATTGTAGAAAAGCCAATTTGTCTTCAGCCATATTAGGTATTGTATTTCTTTGTATAAGAGCTCTCGGGTCGGTGTTGTTTTGTGTTGTGACCTCTTCTATCGATTGCTATCGAATTTACTTGCGGGAAAGTTCATACCAGCTCTTTACTTCTATGTTTCTCTTATTGAAGAAATGTGATAATAAGAATGGAGAAATTCAATATGATCCCAAGTTTCTTTCAGTTAAATATAACAATATCTGCAGCAAGTTACCAAATTTATAAAATTAATAAATACTAAATGTAATTTACTAAATTTACAAAATACTAAACTTAGAGCAATGAGATTTGATGCTTCCAAGGATTTATAGTCGGCGTAAAACGTATGCATTCTCTGAGAAACCCTCAGATGAAATGTATGTGCCTGATTTTCATATGCACATTCATGTTTTTGGTGCTTCGTTGGTAACGCAACTTTCTTTTCAAAAATAATTGGAGCTTATAAACACAGTGCAATAGGCATTAGTTGGTTTGAATTTCAAAATGTTATATACTAGACATGAAGAAGAAAGAACACGAATTTACAGCCCCACCAATTGAACAACGAAATTACACTAGAATCATTTCCGCAATTCACAATGCTCCTCTCTACAATGCCATTCCAAGCTAAAATCTCGTACGGTGATCTCATGGACCTACTCTTTACAAAGCACTTCTCAGCTACAATACGTAAAAAAGTTCTGTTACCAACTTCTGTAACCACAAGGTCTCAACCTGAAGACTAACAACTTGGTAAAAGAAAGACTTCTCATCAGCCAAATCAACACCAAAGAAACCCAATAATTAAAAAAAAAAAAAAGAACAAATTCGTAATATCGCCAAAAATAACAAAAATAGGCGTCGCGTAACTTATCAACTCAAAAGAACCAAGTCTTTACGGAAATTAAATATCAGAAACGGCTCAAAAGTGCTTGAAAAATAATCACAGAAACAATCTCAGTTTCGATTGAATCTGAGTCTACTTTCTCATCATCGCCGCACTTGTTCATATATAACGAAAGAGTATATATTGCAAAGGTAAGAAAAGCGTTCATCCAAAACCTCAAAAACCCTAAAAAAATATCGCAAAGAAAAAAAACGATAGAAAAAGGGGTGTTGATTTCTCTCAGACAAATGCCTCGTTTTGTCATCAAGGGTGAATGGATTAGAGATCAGACTCGTCATCGTTTTTCATCATCACAGAGAAAACCACCTCCACATAACTGAATAATTACAAACTTAAATTAAAATTAAAATAAAAATATGAACGAACGACGAAGACGGTGAGATTATTTCTCCTTCGTTTCAGGCTCAGATATTTCATATTTATAGGTGGAGAATAAAGCTTAGGGCTAATCCTCCTGATTCTTTGAAAGACGAAATTGCCCTTCTCATAGTGGGCCGAAGGCCCAAATTTTGAGGAAAATGGCTCAACAAAACGATAGGCAAAGACTCGTTTTGTAAATTAATTAGCGTCTTGAAAAGATTATTTAGTTAATAAACACTATTCTTCATGAAGTTATGTTGATTACTCACACTGTTATCCAGAGTCCCTATTCCACTCCTAACTAGTATTTCAATCTTCCTTCAGAGGTTTTCATGCAGAAGATCCTTCATAATCGTAAAGAATATATTATTGCGAGAACAAAATAAGCGGACAAAATATTGAGAAAACGAAGGAAAAACACAAGAAAAGAGGTTTGATTTCTCTCAGACAAATGCCTCGTTTTGTCGTCAGGGGTGAATGGATTAGAGATCGGACTCGTCATCATTTTTTCATCATCACCGAGAAAAGAAAACCTCTACATTGTTTCAATTTTGTTTTTACCAAAAGATCGATTTTCCAGAAAAAAAAAAAAAGAGAAAGAAGAAAAATATGGGATTGGATTAGAATTCTGAGTCTGAAAACAAGAGATTGAATCCAAATTGCCAAGAAAGACCCAATCTCACCCACGGAAGAGATCTGCTCACAAAAAAAGTAAAAAAAAAAAAACAATTCAAAGAAATAAAAAAGCGCGGCGGAGAAAAAATGGATGAATTGTTGAACACTTCGTTCAGTACTTATAAGGAAGAAGAAAGAGGGAGGGCGGCTAGGTCTATGAATTAGGTCCTTATGATGCGAGCTTAACTATTAAAAAACCTTCGGCCCAATGGGCTCACTAAATGCACTAAAATTACCAAAAGAGCCCTTCATTCAATTTTATTTTCTCAATAATCATTAATTATATTGTATATCATAATTAATTATAGATTCAAATAAACAACAAATAAACAACAAAAAAGAAGAATACAAAAAAAAAAAAAAAAAAAAGGAATAGAGAAGAGAGAAAGTAAATAAACAATTAAACTCAATTTATAGGATCTAATAATAATGGTTACAAAACCAAACATAAATAGGGGACATTTATTTATCCTAATTAATTATGGGTTCTCATTAATCGTTTATGTTAAAAGTTTGTTTAAATAATATATGGGATTATTTTAATGGGATGTTTTCAGCAATAGCAAAAAAAATTATGATAATAGAGTTCATGTTACTACATTTTCTAAATTGCAAAAATAAATATGCAAAAAAGAGATGCTATGGACTGCTTTTTTTCTAAATTTTTTTTTATCATTTGATGCAATTTCCCTATTTTAAATGCTCAAACGTAATGTTTTGATAATAATATATAATTCATATTTTAACTTTATCATTTCTATTGAGATATATATTCCACATATGTTTCTCCTATATATACAGGCATATTTAGTTATCTTGCAAATATATATATTTTTCCTTTCTTAGATATTTCAATTTTTGATTTAACGAAACAAGAAGGGGGTATGCCAATGCAGAAATGCTTTAACAAAAGCCAAGAATGGGTCGGCAAGATTCACAAGATCATCGTGAGAAAAGCATTGTGAAAGGCTCTTCCGACGCGTGAACGGGACGGTGTTGGCAAAAGGTTACTGTCGACGCACTCTTCGCCGACATGATCAACACGTCGATAGTGGGAAACTACCGATGTGTGTTAACAGCATCGCAAATACCTTACTACCGATGTAACGACCCAACTTTTTATACTAAGCTGAAGTAATTACTAATTAAAAGATAAATAAAATTTCTTAAATTTAAAAATAAAAAATAAAACAAAACCTCAAATACTCATTAAAAATCGTAAACAAATGTACGTAAAGATAAAATTAAATAAAATCCTAACTCGGGCCCTATCTAATTTTAAGAAAAAAAATAAATAAAATAAAAGTGCATTTGATCAATGACTTAAGGCGAAAGCAAAAAATCCCTATGGCTCGCCCCGATCACTTCTTGTTATTCACCCGTTTCTCTCTGCCCTTACCTCTACCTCTGCCTGAAAAATAAAACAAGAAAGAGTGAGTATAAAAACATACTCAGTAAAGGACCCACTACTAGTCCCGCTAGGTGCCTGTTAACTTCTTATTAGAGTCCTGTAAAGTGGTACCCTAAATTGGCACGTTCTCGAGCACATGCAGGTCTGTGATCCCGTAGGAACATATATGGTCTTCGATAAACCCAAAGGAACACCTAGGACAAACTGATCTTTAGTGTACCCGAAGGAAACACTAAGACAATCGGGCTGTGAGTGACCTCATCGAATCACTCATAATCATGTCTATGTCTATGTCATACTGGACTGGTGATCCTGTCGGACTACACAATCACAAAAAGATGGTGATCCCGAAGGACACTCATATGGATACGACTCTAATGGCTAAAGCTAACAACACAACGTAACCATAGCATGTAACATAACATACATCATCACAAACATGACATAAGTATCGATCATAACATTTCTAATCAAACATTGTCATTAAAGACATAACACAGTCGTCATCATCAATATACTACCAGTAATAATCATGTTAACAGCTACCATGAAAGTCATTATCAATAGCATCCAGTTATACATTTTAATTATCATTAATGCATAACCATAAATACATGCGGTCTCTTAAATTCAATTCGAGGGTCTAGTAATAGAATCTCTTACTTGGAGATTAGTTAAAATTGAGATTTTCCTAACAATCGCGGTCAAACTTCCCAAAGGAAAATCCTAAACAGCAAGGGTAAAATACTAAGTAAATAACTCAATTGCAGTTAAATTAGGATCCAAAAATCTAGTTACTTCAACTTACCCGAAGTTGAGGTAGAACCCGACTTATCCTTGGTTGGAAAAACCCACAGCTCAAACTTTCAAATAAAGTCTAATTAAATAATCCAAAAATTAATTCAATTTGGGTTCAAAAATAATTTTTGATGAATATGCCAAAAATCCAATCAAAACTTACCAAAATAGGTGAAAAACTCAAAAAAATAAGCTAGGTGGCTTATAAATGGCTTGGCGGCTCAAGGGTGAAGGAAAGAGCGGCTTGCGGCTGGAGGAGGCAGATGAGCACAAGAAGGCTCGACGTGGGTTGGCTCGGCGAAGGTACAACTCGGTCAGCAGGCACGCCACGTGGGTCGGCTCGGCGAAGGCGTGACACGGTCAGCAGGTGCACGACGCGGGTCAGCTCGACGAAGGTACGAAGGACGACTTGGGCTGAGGGTGATCCGACTCGGACTACACGCACGTTCGACTTTTCGTTCGCTAGTGACGCTCGTATCTTTTGTGTGACTCATGGTGGATGGATCGACGGCTCGACGACGGTGGCTTCTTGGAGGACGACGAGGCAGAACGACGATGCTAACGACTATAGACGGGCGATGATGACGACTCGGGTTGAGGGTCCACATGAAGGAAAGCTTCGGTGGTCGATTGACGGACGTCTGTCGACGCGGCGAAAGGCGGACGGAGGTGACGACTGACGAACAAAAATGGACAGCTCGGGTTTTAGCTGGCATACGAAGGAAAAACGGCGATGCAAAGTGGGAGGCAAGCGACGGCGGCGCAAAGGGAGCTAGGGTTTCTTGGAGTTGTTGGAGAAAGAAGATGGTGAAAAGCCACCACACATTCTGATGCCCTAATTAAAGAAAATTAATAACAATATAACATTATCATTATTTTCTTTTCTCTTTCTTCCTCTAATTTAATTCCCCAAAATCTCCTACTCTCTCTTCGTTAAATCCCACCAAATCTCCTCTTTAAACTCAAATTTCCCTCTCTCTCCAATCCAATCACCTTTATCTTCCAAACATAAATATCCTTACCTAATTATATTATCCAAAAATATAATAACCCTAAATAATTATATTATCTTTATAATATAATTATTTTATCCTCAAATCACTTATACCTTTAAATAATTATAATATCCTTATAATATAATTATTTTAACTTCACAATCAAATAATTATAAACAAATTTCCACAAATACAACAATTGGATATTTTCCCAAAATGTCTAATAAGTTCCAACTTCTACCAATCAAATATTTCAACAATTAAATAACACCCAAAATTCAAAGATTAAACTTAAGATAATTACAAATAAATTACCTTAAATTTTAGGACGTTACAGCCGACGTCGCCAAATACGTTAGCATTGTCTAGTACGCAACGTCGGTAGTGTTATCCGATTTAATTTTTTATTAATTAATGTAAAATTAATAAAAAATATTAAAATATCAAAATTTATTAATTAACGTAAACTTAATAAAAATTTATTAAAATTCCAAATTGAATTACAATTAACGTAAAAATTTAAAATTTTTTTTAAAATACCAAATTGAGTTTGTTATTAATTCAAATATTAAAAAAGTACACATTCATAGGTTTAAAAAGTACATGAATAATAAAAAGTAAAAATGAAAACTTAAAACATAGTTCTAAGCGCCAACGCTAGTTTCTCAACTTCGGCACATTGCCTCAACATAACTGTAGCTAGTATGATCATAGGGACATCGTGCAAGGAGGGAAGTTAAACATTATTACGAGGTGCGTCAAGAGAAACACGAGGTTGCTTCAAACAGAAACAACTTTTACTCTGGTGGTTCCAGAAGATTGATTAGGAAGAGACGAGCAGTAAATGACAAAGATCGATAACTGAACAGTAAGCCATAGAAAGTTTCCCACTTGTATATTAAGTAAATGTGATTGATAGTTTTTTTAACCATTAATCATATGTACCTAATATGCAAGTGAGGAACTTTCTATGGCTTACCTGCTCAGTTCTCGATCTTGTCATTTTCTACTCCTCTCTTCCGAATCAATTTTCTGAACCACCTGAGTAATTGTTCTTTCTGTTTGAAACAAACTTATATTTTTCTCGATGTAGCTCGTAATAATGTTCAACTTCTCTTTTTACACATCCTACCCATGTCTTTATGATCATATTAGCTACAGTCCATGTTGAACTCTTGACTTTCTTTGAGCTCTTCCATTGTAATTCTGAAATACACAACAAGTTTGATATAAAAAAAAGCATAAAAAAAATATGCACTAAACATAACAACCATCTTAGGAAAATTAAAGGCCAAATTGATCAACAGACAGAACTGACCTATCTTAAAATGCAACATAGAACACTTGTTCTTATGGAGCATAGAGTAAAAGTAGAAGCAATTTTTAATAGATATACCAAAGGGAAAGAACGGAGTAATAATTCAGAGTTTAGACAATATAGTAAAATATCTGTCCAATGGATTATCTAGAATGTCACATCAGACGTCTTCCATTGATATCAGTTCCTTTGGGGCCAACAAAAATTATGCCAATAGTAACTAAAGTATAAAAAAAAATATTGTTTGAAGAGAAAATATCTAGGAAATTAATTTACGACACCAATCAATACCACAAACAAAAGGCTTAGAAGTCACCTTCAAAGAAAGCTCTTGGCTACGACTTCTGTTTCAGCCTTCCCTTCCCTTCAAAGAAAGCTCTCGGCTTCCTTCTCCTTTTCTTAGTTTTGTGAATTACAGAACGTGAAGTTGATTTTTTATAGAGGAACTCCCGACATTTCACTTATGACGTCGACATAGGATCCCAAACTGCGATGTAGTCACTTATGGCGTCATGCGAATCCTATCAAAAGCAGCCAAAATGTCACACATCTCGCAACGTCAACTATCAACATCAGCAGAAATTTGACTTTGCACGATATCATGCAATTCGACGTTCTGAGAACCGTATCAAAATCAGTCATAACGTCACACGTCTCACGACGTGAACTACCCACGCTGGTAGAGGTTCAACGTCTTACGACGCCATGCAATCTGACGTCGTGAGAACCCTGTCAAAAGTAATTTAAACGTCGCACATATCGTAATGATACCTATTCCATGTTAGCAAAGGTTTGACCTCTCATGATGCCATGCAAGTCGGCGTCGTGATATTGTTGTCAAAAATTTTTAAATGTTCACGCTTTTTCGACGCAATCAAACATCGACAAAAGGTCGACCATTCACGACGCCTTACATGCAACATCGGTAGTAATTGGGGAAACAACAATGCATACATGCATGGCGTCGTGAAAGTGTATATTATTATTTAAATAAACTTTTTTGCGACATCTCCTCGATCGACATCGTGGAAGCCTCACACTCTGTCGACGTTGTTTGTGCGATGTCATCAGAGATCCATACTGTCGACTCTTCCTTCAATGTATCGCAAAAAGTTTCTTCTTACGACGCCGCTTGTTCCGATGCTGTTTTCTGTGTCGACAGACCTCCGATTTTTTGTATTGTTCATAACCCTAATTTCAATGTATTAATGTAGAATTATGTTTACAAATCTTCGTTTTCAATTGTTTTTCATTTTTATGTATATATATGAGATTATTCCAAATGTTTTACAAATTTAAAGGGTATTATATATGTTGGAATTTATGTCCTAAAACTCGTAGTTTGTAATTTAAATTCATATTTTTTTCAATAAAGTGGTTATTGATGTCTTATTAGTAAAAATGAATATAATCTTTAATACAATAAACTAAGATCTCGACTATCTTATGTAGACTTAAACTTTATATAGAGACATAAACATGGATCAAGTTCGAGTATATAACCTAAACGGTTTATAGTATATGAATAAGGTACGTTGAGCACCTTATTCTGGGGATGTTGTGGATGTGGTCCACTTTATAGTGAGTACAAATGATGTGATCTTGAATCATTCATGCAAAAACATGGAAGTGGGAACATCCTATGTAAAGAGTTTAGATAAGGCTGGAACCATGTAATAGTTACTTTTACGTTATAACACCCTTTACTGTATAAAACTGAGTATTTCAATTATTGATGACCTAGGTAACTTATCTTAATCCCAAGCTAACTATGAACTCTTGTTCACATGGGATTATTCTTAGATCTGTATAGGTGAAAATAGCTCATCACTACTGGTCCAATAAGCCTCTCATTTCAGGGGTGAGATCGGTTAGATAGGGGGAGACAAAATTCACTCCTACCTATTATAGGGTTAGTAGATAGGTTGTTTCCTTAAAGACTGAATCTAGGTTTTGAATAAGGGGCTCACCCTCTCATTAGCTAGAGAGGAATTTTGATTTATAGGTTGAACCTTAAACAAATTATTCAATAGTGGATTAGCTGGACTTAAAGAATAAGATGTAATCTTGAGGGTAAAACGGTATTTTGACTCAACTGAGATTATGAACATTCTGTGAAGAATTAACTTACTAATCATGGTTATATCAGATAGACACAAATATATCTATAGTGAGGGGAGTGCAACTACAAGACTTTAGTGGAATGGTCCGTTAGTTAACGAATGTTGATTAACTCGGTCTAAAAGGGTTTAGCTAGTTAATCTTGGATCGTTGGAGCATATCTACAGGTCCATTAGGTTCTCTTGCAAGCTTATGAAATAAACTTAAAACATTATTATTGGATTAGTTCAAATAGTTCAAATTAAGGAGAGAAAAACTGATAAGTATATTTGATATAGCTATCGATTAGAGATAGAGCTTTATGTTTAAATGCGATTTAAATATAAAAAATATGAATGTGGATTCATATTCGGAAGATAAAAAAATGATGGAAATGATCAGAGTTGACTTTTGACTTTGAAAAGTCAAAGTTTAACAAACTATAGATTCAAATATTTGAATTTTGGAAAAATGAATATAGATTCATGCTTGGAAGGTCGAAATTAGTCAAGATATACAAAATGGTATAGGGTTTAGGGTTTAAGGTTTAGAGTTTTGGAGAGGGAACATGTCAAAAATAGAAAAATAAACAAAATATTTACACTTTATAGAAAAATAAAATGTAATGGATTTTTTTTAGTTATTTTTTTTTCTATAGAGTGTAACTAGTTGGTTTCTTTTATTATTATTATTATTATTTGAAAAAACCTCCTTTTGGAAATAATATATATATTTCCAAAAAGAAAAAAAAACAATGCTAACACGATTAATTAGAGTACAAATTGAGCTAGACTACATTATCAAATTATTTGAAATAAACTCATACAGAAATTGAAAATAAAAAGTAGCAGCTTTATTGCGAAAGAAAATGTGAGAAAACAAAGCACTTTGACTTTGACGCATGCACTTTTAACAGACCTTAGGGACAACAATTAAACGGGGTTATGATCAAAATCCAATTGTGTCATTAGTCCAAAAATGCTATCGTACTTGCCAAGATGCAACGATAGTGTGGAAGATAAAGAGCACTCGCAACTAAGGGGAGGAAACTCGTCGAAGAAGGAGACTTGAGGGACAACAATTGAGAGGAGAGACCATGGACATAGCGTGGGCAACTGAGATGAAAATGATAGAAAGAGGGAGAGAGAGAGAAAGGGAGAATGCAGGTGTAAGTTTTATTTTCATATTTATTTTTTAAATATTTAATTTTTAGGAATTTTTTCAAAAATATGACAAATCGATAAAATATTTATACAGTATAGAATAATTTCGAGAACGAAAAAAAAACACAGACCTACAATGAAAAATGCCATAGTCAACACACGATTAATTGGTCACTCGTGCACGTAATATATTTGGTACACAATCTTGTATCAAAATCGTTTAGATTTGGGTTTAGATTTGGTTACTTAAATCTAAATGATCGTATACCAAAATCCCAACGATTTTTTGAAGATCTTTTATATTTGATACACGATCTTGAATCGAATCAAATAACACTTTGAGAAAAAAATAATACAAGATTTATGATTGATTAAAAAGAAAGATCATGATTTCAAAAAATATAAAAAAAATTGCAAAAGAAGAGAAGAAAGACGATGGAAAGGAAAAGAATAATTGCAAAATAAGAAGAGAAGAAAGAAGATGGAAAGGAAGCGCAAACCTGGAATATTAAAAAAATGTTGGCTTCATGAGTTTTTTTTTTAAAATGAAAATTAACCTAATTTTTATTATTTTCCTTTATTTTTTCAACATTTGAATTACTTTCCATATATGATAATTTACATAAATGTAACAAAACCAAAAAATATTTACGGTCCTTGTAACATAAAATAAAAGCCTATGAAGCTGGTAAAATATTTTCATAATTTTCATATTTGCTCTTGAATATTACGAACGATTCATCACTTCTCTTTCTTATTCTTCTTTGTAATTTACTCATCTTCTCTTCTAGATTTCTTCATCTCCTCTCCTAGATTTTCTTTCTTTTATTTTTAAACGATTTATTCTTCTATTTAAATCTCCTATTTCATCTTCACCATTTTCGACAAGATTTTATGAAGCTACTTCATCTTCCTTATATTTGAGAATATCAATATCGTTTACATATCATTTTGACATGAACTAGACGATCGTTTACCATGGTCAACACGATCATTTAAATTTGAAGCATTTTTTCTCATCGCTTAAAACGAACTACACGATCGTGTCAGCATATGATCTAAACGATCGCTTACCATAGTTAACACAATCGTTTAGCATGGTCAACATGATCATTTAGAATGGTCAATGCTTGTTATTTTTTTCTTTATCTTGGGTCAAACATAGGAAATTTCTATCAAATTTAGTTATAATGCCTACTTCTAATTCCAGATAGTATAAGTTCTATACAATATAAATACAAAAGTATACTGGTCTAAATATTTACACAAAAGATTCTATAGAGGGGAATGGAATGGGATGATTAATTATGGAAAGTGAACTAACTTGCATTAAGAAAGATGGATGAAAGTCTCTACATTATAGGCGATTTAAATGCGAGATACGGCTTGATGCGATATAGATCATTTGATCATCTTATATTTAAGGCGAGCTACCTCTCCGTGCCTAAATACCACACTTGATCTCCTTTTGAGACATAAATGGTAAAGATAAATGAAGCGATATATATTTAGACTTTCTTAGTTATAAGCTTCATATTTACCTCTCTATTTAAGGCGAGCAACCTCTTGGCGCCTAAACACCATACTTGTTCTCCTTTTCGAGACATAAATGATTGGAGGTAAAATGCTAGAACGAAGTTTGTTTTCAAACTCCCTTCTGCATGTGTTTAGCTAGGTCTTTGCTACTTACTCTCTTAAGCAAACACGCAAGACATAATTAAGCTACTTATAACACTTCAAAAATATAAAGAGTAAAGAAATTGGAGAAAGACCGTAGATAAACATGCATTATGTTGATAATGTACCCCTTTCGACCATAAGATTAAGAACATTCATATAACAGGTTACAAATACAAAAATTAAAAGTAAAGAGATGATCAGTCGAGTCGCAGAATGCATTGATTTGCATTCCTTGACTCTTTTACAAGTTAGGGGAATGGTGGGTGAACTTCTCTCTTTTTAATCTTTCTTTAAGCTCTCATCAGATGTTGACCTGAGAAGAGGTGGAAGAATGAATACTACTACAGGTGGTGAATGTGAGACTCGTACCTAAGAAATGCTTAAATTTGACTAAGTATTAAAGAGAAGGCGTTTTGACATGGGCTAGGCGATAAGAAACAGACGTATGAAGTTTACTGCGAGATGAAGAGTTAGGCGAGGAAACCTTAGAACGCGGCTGAGTTTTTTTAAAGATTGAAGACTAAGCGATAAGAAGTAAGGAAATTTCTAGAAATGTTCCTAAGGATACTTAATAGGCCACGTGGAGAAGTTTAAGCTAAGCATGGTTAAATTAAACACTAAGCCTCCACGTGCACTACCAAGAGTATGAGTTGGTGAAGTATTAAGAGTTTGAGCATGACTAATTCGTTTTAGGACTAGTATAAATATAGGTTGAGGTTAGATTCTTCAAGGATGTTACTCTAGAAAATATGAAAAGAAAACCTAAGTGATTGAATTGCTGTGGAAGAACTACTCGAGAAGAAGAAGATCAGAAGCAAGTGGAGTCTAAGACTATTAAGTTTCTAAGTTTGTGAATCTTTTTTTTAAAATAGGTTGTTTAAAAGCTTTATTTTAAATTTCTACTGATTTGAAATAATGTTTAATCAATGCATGTTTTCAAGGGTGTTTGAAATCAAAGTTTATGCTATGAACAAAGTTTGTTTTATATGATTCCAACGATTATGAAATGGTGTTCAAACCATTAGTCTTATTTTTATCAATGAGCTAACTATTATGTGCACATAAAGAGTAAAGACAACCATATATAGAAGGTGTGCATGGTGAAATGAGGTAGGACAATGCATAAAAGATGTGTATTGTGCTTTGGTTTGAGCAACAAGGAATGAATCAGCATATTCTCGGATGCTGTTGATGAAAAGGTAATCTCAGTAGTCTAAACACGAGATGATGAGTTTTTGCGTAGAGAATAATTTACGTTCTTGGTGAAAGGAATGTGTTTATGACTAATGTGTGTTTGTATGAAATGTATGTTTATGTGAATTGATGTGAACAAATAATGTTTACAAAAGGTATTTTATGAAAGGTTTTCTTAAAGCTCATTAAGTCTTTTGGACTTATGTTTTAAGCTTTCATTTTCCAGGTTTCAAGCTTTAAGGCCAAGTAAGGAAAGGGTGAGAGCTGCTAGGCGAGAAGACACTGCTAGACGTTTTGCACTTAAAGTTTAAGTGTTGTATTTAAGTATTGTTGTAAAGAGATGTGGAATGCTTGGTTAAAGTTAATAAAAGAAATATTTTTAATCTTACTCTGTTGTGTTAAGTGTTTATATCGCCTAAAGTATATTTTTCAAGTTAAGTTAAAGAAGTCATGCGATTAAGCAAAGCTTAAAAACCTTAAGATGAGTGTTTTGACATTTAACTCGTCAAAATGCTCAAGGTTATACAGCGTCTTGTAGGTGCTTGCGGGATGAGGTGTAATATCGAAGGACTTTAATATTCGTCCTTTCACCGGCCTCCTTAAGGGATGACCTCCTTCGTTTCCAGTTCTGTGTAAAATAGAAACAAAATAAATAAGCAGAGGATCTCCCGACGCCGTAAGTAGTGCGTCTCCCGACACATACTTACGGCGTCGGGAAAACCTAGGCCTTTCCCGACGCCCTACTTGCCTTTCTCGATGCACACTTACGACGTCGGGAAAACCTAAGCCTTGGGAACACCCCTTATTTCCCACGTGAGGCTTTTCCCGACGCACTACCTACGGCGTCGGGAAAACCTATGTCTTTCCCGACGCACACTTACGGCGTCGGGAAAACCTACGCCTTGGGAATACCCCTTATTTCCCACGTGAGGCTTGTCCCGACGCATTACTTACGGCGTCGGGAATACCCCTTATTTCCCGACGTCTTGTGGCCGACGCATGAATTGTGCGTCAGGAAAACCTCTTATTCCCGACGTCTTACTTTATGCGTCGAGAATAGCTTTTTCTCCCGACGTCTTACTTTATGCATCGGGAGAACCTCTTATTCCCGACGTCTTTTATGCCGACGTCTTTTTTGACGTCGGAAAAAGTCCGATTTCTTGTAGTGAAATGTCAGTGCAGAAAGTAGACATTTCTTGTCACATTAGCTCCAACTACTATTCTTGCCTTCTAGCAAATCATCTCGCGTAATGATGTGTTGGCATCTTGCCTTACGACTCGCCAGATAGCTTCTTCTCACTGAGTTCTTGCACGATTTCTTTTTACAATTCACTTCGTTTCTTCTTTTCGCCATCCTGCGTGTAAAAACACTTTAAAAGCATAGTTAATCAGGCATGATGACTTGTGTAAGGTGCATTATTGCGTTTTGCCTCCATTGTTTTATCTAAAAACCTACAATAACTTGTATTTCTACAAGTTATTAGTTAACATGATCGTTTAAATTTGAAGCATTTTTCCTCATTGTTAAAACAATTAAATGATTGTGTATCATGACCTAAATAATGATAGTAGATCATTCACTTAGAATGTAGTACACGATCGTTTAGAAGGAAATTACTCGTTCGCGCGTGTGGCCGATTAATCGCATGTTGACCTGAACATTTTTTTGTATTTCTCATTGTGGGCCAGTAGAATTTTTTGGTTTTTGAATCATTCTATATAGTGTAAATATTTTACCAATTTTTATATTTTTGAAAAAAACCCTTTTAAAAATCACCGGATAAAATATCCAAAGGTATATAAGACATTTTGACTTGATTTTTATGAAGTATTATGACCCATTAAGTTACTATTGAAAAAAAGTTGGTAGTTGTAGACCATATGTGTAATTAAATCTATTTCACCAGGCTATTGATGTAGAAGACCCTTTTTTTACTACGGTAGTTTGCGGGAAAAAGGATTAGTGCCACAATAATAATGACTCTGTCGAATGAATGATTTAAAAATTGGGAGAAAACATCAAATGACCAAATTTTTTTAAAAAAATGTTGAATGACCCTTTGCTGACGTCAAATTCGAATGAAATTACTAAATTATATTCATGCACATGTAGAAAAGAAATCTTGCTCTCGCTCGTGTCACATACAAAATAAGTTTCACTCTCCAAAATTGATGTTGCTCTAGCTTACTCTCAATCAAAATTAAATTGGTGTCACTTTCGCTCAAACTTAGTGTCACTTGTCTCACCTATCGGTATCGCTCTCTCTCTCGATGTATCTCACTCTCTCTCTCTCATACTCTCTCGTTATCTTTCACTCTCTCACATTCTCACTCTTACTTACTCGCTCTCACAATCTCTCACTCTCACTAGCTATCTCTCTCTCATTCATTACAACTCTATGTTCGCTGGAGTTGGTCGTCTTAGAGTTGCTCATGTAGGCTTGTTTTGCTGGAGAAGAAAACGTAGAAGAAGAAAAAAAGGGAGAGAACGTGCAATGGTGAAGAAAAGAAAAAAAAAGAACAATACCGTAACTTCACGCGATCATGACAACAAAGAGGTATTTCACAATTTTTTTTCAAAAACTAGGTCATTTGCCATTTTGGAATTTTAAAATGGGTCATTTATACAATTAAACCGAAGCTGGTCTCACTTTAACAAGTAAAGGCTTGTTGGATAATTTGTTCCTCTTTTATCACTTAAAGAAAAACTAGGTTTAAATTCTATTTTGGTTCCCAAACTTTTAAAAATGTTTATTTTAGTTTCTCAACTTTTAAAAAGAACAAATTTTTGTCCCAGTCGTTAGGGTTCCATTAATTCTTTAACGGAAGGATGAGATGATTTCTAGGATGACCACCACTATTAAAAATCTTGGATTTTAATTTTTAATTAAAGACTAGATGGTAAATTGATATTTTATCGGAGAACTAAAAAAGTCACTTTGTCTTCAAAATTTTAATGGTCATTATTTTGGTACAATGACATTCTACATATGCTAATTGCAATTTAATCCACGTACAAATTTTTTAGTACCTCAAATTTGAAATATTTTGTAATTCATTAAGCTACTTTTATTTATTTATTTATTTTTTATCTTCCTCACGGTTATTTGTTCTTCTTTTTTCGAGTTTTGTGATTCACTGTGAAATATTTATTTGCAATTTTGTGGAGTTTATTTTATAATGTGTTGTACTTATTTTATCTTATACCTTATGATGGATGTTAACGGCAATATACCATTTCTATTTTATTTTATTTTTATTCTATTCAATGTTCTTCTGATTTGTTTCAAAATTCCAATTTAAAAAAAAATAATTAAATAGAGAATGGGAGAGTCGAAGATTAGGAGATGTAAGAAACTTGAGTTTTGGAGAAAAAAGAATAAATGTAATTTTAAATTTGAAGTTATTTGATTCAAGTGTATTGATTATGTTTACTGTGTTACAATAAAAGATTTATAGAATAAAATAACAATATTTCTTGATTATTTGTCAATTTAATAAATATAATGAATCTAAAGTTTAATCATCTAAATATATAAGTCATTGTTCTTTAACAAAATCTTAACAACATAAATCAAAGTAATTTTTTTAAAGTTCACGAACTAAAACAAAAGTTTTTAAAAGTGCAAATGACCAAAATAAAATAAGATATAAAGTGTTAGAAACTAAATAGTTAATAGAGTTTAAACAAAAAAAAAAAAAAACTATTTCAAACTTTTGAAGGTAGAGGGGAGGAATAAATTTTTTAGAGGTTTCATTTTGCTTTTGGGCTGGGAAAAATTGCAAATCAATTTTTTTTTTATCTAACTAATTTATAGATCATCAATATATAATGGATCTATTCTAAAATTACTTGATTTTTAAAACCATAATAGTCGCCTCAGGTTTACAAGGGTTCAAAATATTGTTGAGAGCATCTTTTTAAGATTAAGAGAAATGATTCATGTGCAGGTGTCTTATAATTTTTATGAAAATTTTCAAAGTGATACTTTAATTGATGCTATCAAACCGAAAGGTTGACGAGAGGCATATAAAATTACTCAAACTAGTTTCGGTGTCTATTAGTTCATAATTGTAAATAAGCATGGTAAGAAATTCTATGACATTTGTCGCTATATACAATTGATCAATTAATGTAATTCTATTACGATTATACCAATTTTGACTAAAGATCGATAAATACCACCTTAAATCAGTGGTTTTTTAAAGACTTAAGACGGTTAAATGATGGACAAAATGCTGAAATAGGGAACCTGCATGGCCCTGCTTTTCTGGGTGTCCAAGAGCCTTGTGGAACCCAGAGAGTATCACTGAGTAAGGATTGTTAAATGAAATCAGCAGCATGGAGATCTTGGCTCTCCAGTATCACCTTCTGCCCGAACTAAATCAACAAGAAGGGGTAAAAGGATATAATACTGACGGATCAAAGAAAATCATTGTATAGAAGAGAAGTAATATATACTTGCAACTGAAGAAAATTTACTCATGTGAAACAGGACGTCAAGTCCTATCTTTCCTTCAGCTTGAGATCAGAAAGGTTGTCGATATCAATTGATGGGGATACAACAATATGGAGCTCATTGAACAACAAATTATGATAAACGTTCAACAACTACTTGTAACAAAATGTACACAATGTAACAAGTTAACACTAGTAATTCTCTGCCACGGGTCTGGAAGGAAAAAGCCTCAAAAGGAAAGTCATCAACGACCAGAGACATACCACCCCTAAGATTTGAAAGGTTATCATCATAGCGAAAAGAGCTCCACTTTTTTCCAACAACTCTGGAGACGTCGGAAGCCCTCTCATTTGGAACATCAAGCTCTCCATAAAATGGGCAGCTTTCGTCAACTGGTAAAGCCTATATACCTGCAAGTTGATTCAATTTGTTAAATATATTGTTTCCTTTTCGGAAGAAATGAGGAATGAGTTAATAACTATAAGGGAACTACCTCAAAAATGATTGGAACAAGTGGCCAAGAAGCGGAGCCACGCCTATCAAGATGGGTTTCAAATGCTAACTGAACGATACAACCAACCAGAAAAGGGAACACTGCAACAAGCGCAGGCAGCCCAATCATCGGCCAAGTTACATAGACAGCAAATAGTGGAGCTACAACCTTAAAGCCAGCAATGAAGAAAGCTGTTGACAAGTATCCTCTAAGGCCTGTAATGAGGCTCCATCTCTTCGAGCTGAATTGTAAGTATGGTCTTTGAACACGATCTGTAACGAGCAGGAATGTCGCGACTCCAACATAAAACAAGACTTCAAACACCAATGAACTCACAATTTCTGCTTGAACCATGCAATTGTATTTTGTTAGTAGTTTAGATAACAATTATAAATTCTGCTGCCAATAATACCGCACAGAGTGATATGAAACAGACACCAGATATAAGGAAACCCCAGAAACCACAATATAGAAATGAACTAAGTTGAATATTAAATACCTACGAGAATTCCATTCTTGAAGAAAGCCTCAATTAGACCGCCAAGGAAAACTTGAGGCAGAATCAAAGAAGAGATAAACGCAGCAGGAGCCAGTACCCAAAGGATAGAGCCCTTTTCTTCTCTAAAAGGAGATGACATCAATTTACCCTCTTCTACCAACTGGTGAGACAGACCATGAAATGAGACAGAACCACATTTCCCATGAAAGGGCTCCACTCCATTCAATCTACTAACATACAGAACATGATTTTCCTCTCCAGATGATTCCAGCTGAGGGCTTTTGTTAGAATTAGCCACACACACGAACGCCCATCTCTTCCTCTTCAACACATTACCTGCCAAATTATTGGAGCAGACAGCTCTCACTCAATATTAACTACTATTAACATGGTGAAAATTAAAAAATAATTGAAAACGTACACTTGGATGAGAATTCAAGCTGCACTCGTGGTCTCCTTGGCGAAACTGGGTTTCCCAATTGCTGGAGAAGAAATTAAGAACAAAACTATGAGGTTAGTAATGAATGAGAGAACAATCGTAAAATTAAGTATTGGTAAGTACAAACCATTTGATGAAAACGAGAACGGGCATCTTGTAATCCGAGAAGTGGGGAGGTAAGGCCACGAGAGAAGGATTGAGAGGGCATAATTTTAGGGTTTTAGAGAAGAGAAATTTGTCCTTAAACCCTGAGCCCGCGGAGAATGGTTCTAAGTTTTAGACCGAAGAAGACAGTGAGAGTGCTGGGGATTATGATTATCGTCCCAATTCCTCATTCTTTGAAAGACCAAATTGCCCCTTCTTAGTGGGCCGACTTCGGTTCAATGGACTCAATTTCTTTCATGGCCTTACAAAAACATGAATGAAATTCCCAACTTGCCATCAAACTGTTTTTTTTTTTCAAGGTGGCAAAACAAATAAAAAAAAATAGGTGTTTAACTCAAATAGCCTAATTTGCCCTATTAATTTACACGGTGGACTTAATTTGTTAACATATTATACAAAGGTTTTAAGTAGGCTAATTTTTTACACAGAAGTTTGGTCCAAATTATTACACTGCCCATATTTATTAATTTACGAATTAAAAAAAGAGAGAAGAAAATAAGGAAAAACTAATACGTTAATCGCGTGAAAAGGGAGAAATTTGAAGCACGTATGGAAAACGCACAACGGCCAAAGGCGGAAACCATTCTACTCTCTTTCGTGCATAGAGATACACCAGCAACCACTCATTAGCTTTTTCAAAACCTAATTCTTCTGCAGACATTCAACGTTCGCGCAAGTCGGCTTCCATTACTCTGTTCAGAAGCATTCTTCCCTTCTGGTGAGTGTTCAGAAGCATTATTCTTATCTGAAATTAAAGGGGGATATATATGGGATCAAAACATAATTACTTAACAGTCTTTCATCATTGTGTTTAGAATGTCGAAGAAATTAGGGTTCTGGTGATGATTATCTTTCTAAATCACCTTAAAGTATAGAGACTCTGTGTAAAACAAACATTAAGTAATGCATGTTGTATATATTTCTTGATTAAACCTCTAGTTTGAAGTCTGTATATATTGAAATGTTGATTTAGTGTTTAAACAACCAATTTTAAGTGCAAATTCTCTGTGTAAATCACAAATTAAGTAATGCATGTTGTACATATTTTTTCCTGATGTTAATATTCTAAAAAATCAAATGAAACAGGAAAAACGAAGTAATTGGACAGGATAAGATTGTATTGTATCATATAATTTGTAGTTTATATTGTATGATAATATGTAGGATAAGGTTGAAAAAAATGGTTCGTAGAAGTGAAAGATGCCTAAGATCGAGGCTGAAAAATATTAAATTAAACAAGGATGATCCTATTGTGATAGACGAATATACAGTGGTATATTTCTTATTTACTTAATTTAAAATTTAAATTGTAGAAATAGTTAAACACAAATATAATGTGTATATATGGTAGGAGGAAGTAAGAAATAAAGAACAAATGGAATACCAACCACTACAAACTGTATATCCAAAAGATGATGAAGAAGATTTAACAGGACCAACAGGTACACAGATTGTTGTGTACCAAAATCAGAAGTTTGTGAAAATGGATGTGGTGTTCGAAACTTCGGAAGCAAAAATGACAAAAAACAACAAAGGAAAACAATTTAAAACAGTAAGTATATGTTATATTTACTGATGTATATATTTTATATGATTTTTGCTGATGATCTAATTATATTTGTTTGTAGATTAATAAAGGAGAAACATTGTATGATATACCACTAAACTTCTCATCAGAGTCTGATGAGGTTTATTTATGATCTGTACAAATTGAAAAATGTTTTTTTTTTGTACAAATGATATTCAGTTTATGTATGAATAGAAACTGACATTAATGATATTCGATTTTCTGCAAGACAATGTACCAATAGCCAAAAGGAGATTGTTCAAACGTGTGTTGAAGGGGAAAGGGAAGGAAGCTCAATCTGAAAAATGTACGTATATATGAAATGTAGGTATGTAAAAAACTATCGTTACATTACTATAAGCTTTTTATTGTTTATATGAAATGTAGGTATCTAAGAAGAGAAAGTTAGAGAAAGTTGTGAAAGCAAGGGAACAGAAGAAGGATAATAGTAAGAAGATAAAAAAAGTGATATGAAAGAAAAGGTCGAAAAACACGAAAATACAAATGTGAAGAAAAGAGCAAGAAAATCAATTAAAAAGGTATATGCATTATATATATATATATATATAATATTTTAGTTGAGTAAAGCGTAGTTAGTTATCACTAACAAATGATCTTATAATTTAAAATGTATATTATTAATATTGATTCAGAAATTGACTTAGGAGAAAGAAGGAGGAAAAAACAGTCGACGTAGAAGAAGATTATGAGATAATTATTAAGTTATTGAAATATACTTTGGTAATGTAATTTAATAGTATATATTATGTATACATATAATGATATTGTCTTTGAAATCATGTGTACAGGGTGCACCATTGATCCTGAAAAGGAGTCAATGGTCAAGAGTGCAAAAATTAAACATCTATGCAAGATTAGTTGTAATTAGAAATATAAAAAGAAAATTAAATAGTAAGAAATTAGAAGTATTTAGAAATACGACTTTTGGTAGTTTTTTAAAACTCAAATTCTCTAAATTCTAGAGCCAACTCCTATACCACATAATCAGACGTCAATGTACATTGACAAATGACGAAGAGTTGTGGTTTAACTTTGAAGGAACTATAGCCAAATTTGGCAGTAGGGAATTCAAGGTAATAACTGGTTTGAATTGTGGTCCATTGCCAAACGTAGATAATTCTAAGGTGAATGAAAAATTTCTTTCCAAGTACTTCAAGAACGAAAACCCTATACCGAGGTCAAGGGTCTCATTTTTATTTAATGAATAAAAAAACTGAAGGAGGAAGATAAAATAAAAATGACAAAGATATACTTCTTAGAGAATTTTCTCCTTGGAAAACAATTCACCACCGGATGTGATTTGGAACACATCAAATTACTAGATGATGAAAAACAGTTTGATGTGTATCCATGGAGAAGGATAGGGTATATTGTGCTGATCGATTCTATTAAAAAAGTATATAAAAAAACCCTTCTGCCCTAGTTGTTGGAATTTTTGGATTTGCTTACTCTCTATTAGTATGGGTGTGTGAGTGCATCCCACTATTGACCGGTTCTTCAATATTTTGTGCACAAAGAATTGATGACAATAAGATATGCATACTGAACTGGGTAGTTGACAGCCACCGAGAATGGAAAGAACTGGCAGAAAGGGTCTTTGACCATGAACATGAGTGATAGGAACTATATATTTTATACTTATAATATTTTATATGTATATGCATATAGTATAAACTCATATCTGAATGTCATTTCTAAAATAATTCCAATACAAGGCCATGTTTCCTGAGGATGATTTCATGGAACGAAGCACGTTCCATAAAACGAAAATGAGGGAGGAAACTAATGAAAGATTTGAGAGAGGTGATTACTCATGGCAACCTGAGCAATCCATTGAGGAAGTTCCTGAAATTGGACAAACTGATTCTGGAGGTCGAAGGTTTAAAAAAAATATGTTGAAAGAGAAGGAAAGGGAAATAGTGGAAAATAATGAAAACATACAAAGGGATGACAATAATGATGGAGGTGAAGGGGATAGAAATAATGAGAATGATGGAGGTAAAGTTGATAGGGATGAGAATAATCAACAAGTAGATTTTCTATTCATCTCTATATTATGATTTATAGATTCATCTGTATATTAGTCATGTATATACATATATTTTGCATACTAACTTTAATGATGATTAGGATGGAAACGATGAAACAGAAAATGAAGGACAAAAGGTATATTAGACAGTTATATAACTGTATTTATAATTTAAAAATGTGCATATTACATACTAATTATGAAGATGATCAGGGAGGACAAAATGATTTGCTTGATGATATAGTATACATCACAGCTCTACTTAATGAAGTAGAAAAAATTGAGAAAGAAGCAATAAAAATGAAGGTAAATAATTTAGTCATTATAGTTATTATTTTTTTGATATATATGTAGATTGTAATTATTATAAGTTACGCTAAATGTGCTTTATGTAGAAGAAAAAATTGGAAAAAAGACCTGCTAAAAAACTTGTAGCTGTTAGGACTGCTACTGTTATTGTATGTATATTTCAAATGTTGATCATATGTATGTCATCATATTGAAAATGTACATTACTAATTCTTCATTGGAATAACAGGCTCGAGCTAGTGATATTGCTTATCAACAAGCAGTGAGGAAGAGCATGAGGAGAGGAAATTTACCTTTTAGGATATTGAGATCGTCATTCACAGCGAAATTTGGTTCGGCAGAGCCAAAGAAGGAAAAATAGAGTTAATAATCAAGGATTTGAAGCATCAAGTTTTAAATTGCTTTCTCAAGGACTGTAGTACATTATGTTTGCTAACAACTAAAAAAATGAAAGAACAACTTTGAAATTTTATAACTTTTATAAATTGTATATTATGTTTGTTAACAGATACAAAAAGGTTTTTGTTGAAAGGATGTTATAAATTGAAAGCTATATTTATCTAAAGAAACATGACTCTATTTTAGATTGTCGAAAGTAACTTTGGGATGTAGCAGCATTTTTCAGGTTATTGAAAATGAAAGCAATTTGATGATAGACTTTTTGACCGGTATGTATATATTAAATAATATGGTGTATACATTATAATTTGAAGTTAACTGAAATGAAAACTGGGATAAAATGTTTATGTTAGATATATTAACAATATTACTATGTATATGATTTTGAAATGCCTTAATATACCTTAATATACCTTCAATGGTTTTGGTAAAAACCAGTCACTTGGTAATCAGCTTCATTTCTTCATTCAAAAAACCATTTTTGCAACATCATTCTTAAAACCTCAAGCATTAAACATATTGGTAGCTCCTTAGCCTTCAACATAGCAAAATTCAAACTCTCAGATATATTAGTGGTCATGACATTATATCTCCTACGTGGGGAGTAAGCACGAGATTATTTAGCAAAACCAAAGGATTTAAGCTCCTCATGTATATCAGGGGTAGAAGATTCCAACAAACGCATTGCCTTCCCACATGCTTGAAATACGGTATCGACTATTCTGTTATACTTCAACTTCAGGTTCCTAAGTAAATGAACAAGGCACATGCAATGTAAAACGTTGGAAAATACTACCTCTACACTTTGCATATACTTTTATGCCTATCAGATACTATGACAACCTCATTCCAGCTACCTATGATTCTCTTCAATTGGTTGCAAAACCAGGTCCATGAGGAATCATTCTCAGAATTCACAACACAAAAGGCTAGTGGAAAAATTTGGTCATTGGTATTAGGTGTTGAAGCAGATAACATAGTACCACCGTACTTATTCTTCAGACTTGTTCCATCAATAGAAATGACTGGACAACAATGCTGCCAACCAGAGATAGAAGCAAATGATGCCATGAAGAAGTAAAGAAATTATCATCAGCATCAACTTTGTAGTCAACAACAGAACCTATCGGCATAAAAAAAATCAGAACATAATGAAAGAATTGAAAAGGAGAAGATCTCAATGCATTATGATGAAAGATTTTAATGAGGGGATGATTTCAAGATGATTTATGAAAATGGTTGTTGATATTTGGATATTGTAAATTGTTTAATGAATGAGATTTGGTTTGATTTAAACTCGATGTTTTACTGACGATATTGTATATTATTCATACCATGTCATTTGATGAAATGAATTTGAAGTGTTAAGGCAAACTTGAATTATTTAAGGCGATTGATAAAAGTTCCCACTCATTAGATGTTGTCGTCTAACCTTTCAAATATTTTTTTTATCCCCCCTAGGTAGTGAAGGACATCCAGCATTGTACTTGTAGCCTTGATCCCCTACCGTGTCTCCTTAATTGCATTATTTTGGTAGTGGCCACTGTCAACTTGCATAGGACATAGTAGCTATGCGAGGAGAGTACAAGTATTGTTTAGGTCATGATATGTAGTTTTATATGAATGTTGAAAAACGTACTAATGTTCTTGTATTTGAAGTATCAATGAAATTTCCACAATTCATGTCCACATTCCATGTTAAATTTTATTGCGTTTGTCTTTTAATCCCACTTACTAGACGTTCGACGTGTTACTTCGCAGAGAATCTCACGTAGAATGTCTAGGCGATCGCATCGCCATTCTATGGCATAAAGTGAACTGGAGCATTGCATAACAAGTTTAAGGCAGTTAATAGGAGTTTTAAAATTCAAAATCTTACTAGACATTCTATTTGTTAGATAGGTAGTTATGAGAATTGCTTCTCCCTCATAAATATTTAGGAACATGTATGGAAAACTTTATAGCACTTTCCACTTCAAGTAAATGTCTTAATCTGGAAACAAATGTTTAAGATAAGGAAAACTAGAATGTCCTAATTTATGATGTCAAAGTGTAATTTGTTCTTTAACAGAAAGAAAACTGATTCTACTTAGACCTTGAGTTATTTTATTGCTGAAAAACCTTCATCAAAATGGTAAAGACCAACAAGCATTCTAGCACTCCTAATCATCTTCTATGATTCTCAGTTCTAGAACTAGAATCTTTAGAGAGTTCAGAAATAGATAAAAGATTACAGTCTAATTTTGGGACATGAAGAACAAATTATAAAGAGATGTTGGCTTGACAAAACTAGCACCAGCTTGGTTTTATATTTCAAAAGTAGCACGATTTTAGAAAACTTATAATTTTTTTTTTCTCGATCATTCTCAATCAAGATCGACCTTGAGATTATTTGCAAATAAAAAAATATTTTAAGAAAATTTTTCGATTCCTCTCGACCAAGTTCGTCACTGAGATTGTGCATTTTTTATTAAAAATTGAAAATAAAGGGTATATAAATGACCAAAATACCCTGGAACCCCAACCGTTAGATATTCTCACAAAACCCTAAACCCTAAACACTTTTCTCATTTCGCCCAAGAACTAAGTGAAGAAACTCTCAAAATATTTTAAATTTCCTTGATTCTTGCTTCCCCAAATTTGAAGAAGCCATCCTCAAACTCAAATCGGTTAAGGTTAATTACTTTGAACGATTCCATAGTTTAGGTTTTAGTTTTTAGTTTTTAGTTTTTTAGTTTGAAATCTTTGGCAAATGGGAAACTCTATAGTTTTCATATTATGATGTAGTTATTATTTAGTTAATATAGGCTGATGTTATTGTTTTTCCCGATTTCCTTTGATGAATCTTGATGATTTTCTGAATTTGGGTCCGTATAGATGATAAATCTTGATCGAGATCGATGAAATTACCCCGATATTCATTGAAGGAGTCTCGAGATTAGATGAGTTTCACATGCATTCTGTAGGGTAATCTCAAGAACGATTTCGCTCAAGATTGGACCAAGTTTACCACACAAAATGAATGCAAAACCTTAATCTCGTGACACCTAATGTAATGTTGCCCGAGTTCAATCACTTATTCATGTTTTCTCGGTCGGGATTGTCTCGAGATTCATTACAGAATACTGATGTATGTTTTTTTTTCTTTTTCTTGCAGATGCCTCTTATCACAAAGATCAATTCTAAGGAATTTTTCTTTGCCAACTTTACATGTTGTTCGCACTTAGCAAATATAGTGTCGAACATAAAAAATAGGCTTACGCCCAAGCAAGTGCACATGTTCAGGAAAACAATATTTGGTCATTTCCTAGACAAGAAGTTAGTTTTCAATGGACTGCTCTACCACTACATCCTCTTGAGAGAGGTTGAAGACGAACGAAATGACATTATCTCATTTAAACTACTCGATTAAAAGGTCTCCTTTGGGCGGGAGGGCTTCAATACAATCACGAGATAAGGGCTAGGTTGAGACGTTCTATCCAATTTGACGATGATAAAGCCTTAAGGTTAAGATGTCTATACCTTGGCAATGTCAACATGAATGGGTTGGAACTGAACAAAGATTACCCAACCCTAAATTTTGAGAGGGACGAGGATGTCAGAAAGATGTCGCTCTTCTGCTTCATTGAGTTGGCCATGATGGGGAGAAGAAGAAGGCAACACATGGACTGGACCATGTTGGACCTCATCGACGACCTTGAGGACTTTGTGAGCTATGATTGGGGTTAGATGATATGGACTAAGACTCTATCTAGCTTGAAAGGAGTACTGAATGGAAGGTGGCTATATGCATAAGAAGAAGCCCCTAAACAAGAAGACTCTGAAGTCCTATAGCCTATATGGCTTCCATTTTGCCTTTCAAGTTGGTAACCCAAACTTTCTTATTATGTTTTATTTAGTTATATGTCTTTTGATTTTTGTTCTTTTGCTAACGTTGTTCTTTCATATTTAAGTTTGGGCGTATGAGATAGGGTTATCCATAAGTGGACGGGTAGGCAATAAGGCTTCACATGATGCGATACGAAGCATCATATGATGGAGTTGCACGTACTCAACTAGGTTGAAGGTGATTGAGTCACAAGTCTTCAAGTCCTAATCGATAATTCCTTGCTTCTTTTATTAATCTGCCTCACATTATAGTTTATGGTTTAATAACTTATAGTTGTTGTTTGATATTCGAAATTCAGGCTGGTACACAAGCAATTTAACCCACGGATGAGGAGTTTATATACCTTGATTAGGTTCTCGACATCCCTTCTACGGAAGGTTACGGGGATACCCCCAAAGCTCCTCTTAGAGAAGATGACGCTCCCCTTCCTATCCACATGGCCAACGTTCACTTCAACTTCTCACCCATCGTCAACCTCCACTACCTACCCATCCTCGTGAGCCTGAGGATAACCCTAGGGGCTTTCCTTTGGACAATCGTGACCCTTTTTGGACTTGTCCGAAGCTAGCTGAATCGAAAGCGAGTACGGGCCACTTTGACTCCAATCTTGATGATATGAAGTTGAAGTTGGATCGCATGGACTTGAGATTGGATCACATGGAGTCCTCCTTTACAGCCGAGTTATCTACCATAAAGGAGTTGTCGATAGTTTTAGTCGCGTATGTTGTGTAATATTCTTTTCGCTTTGGTTTTATTTAATTAATTAATTAATATTTGACGTAATTTTTTATTTCTTTTAGAGTATGTCTCATAATCTTTAGTCAACATCTAGAGACACCAATGGTAACGAGAACCACGAAGGAGGTGGTGAGGATATAAGGCTACAAACCAGGACATCAAGGTTTATGTTGTCGATCTCTCTATTGTCCCATTGCATTATGCCAACTGAAACAATATTAAAGCTTTCCTAGACAAGTCGACGAACCCGATGGTAGATGCAGCGGAGGTCCCCATTGATTTTAGCGATGTTACAGATGGTGTGTCGCTTGTTGTCGTGTCTGTGCAACGTTTTTTCATGGATATGTCATGTTAAGTTCTAAGTGAATGACTTAGTAGGAGATTATAATAGGAATACGCGATAAAAGGTTCCTTTCTATCTATGTATTGCTGATTTCCAAATGATAAACATGTAACACAAGTTTTCCTCTTGTTTGTCCAAGTGTAAGCGAAGGGAGAGGTTTCATGGGTAAGTCAGGGTCGAACTCAGAGAATTTCTATCAAACCTTAGTTATAAAGTTCACTTCTCATTTAGGCGGTATACAATTTCTATCGAATTAGACCACAAATTAAAAATGTCTGGAAAAGCTCTATTGCGATTTCGCGAGGCAATTCACATTAATGTAATGAAAGTGAAGGCCCTACAACAATCACAGAACGAAAATAAAAGTATAAATGTGTATTAAGGTACTATCTACACGAGATTCTGTAAAGGTGGTAAGAAATGGTGGAAATGCAGAGAATGAACTAACTTGTGTAAAAGAAAGTGTGAAGGAATGTCGTCGGTTTGTAGGCGATTATGCCATGCGATAGTCCTTAATGTGATAGCCATTACTTAATCATCTTCTAATTAAGGAAAACACTTCTTAGTGTCTAAACAACACACTTACTCGCCTCTCGAGATGCAAATGATAAAGAGTAATTAGGCGATAGCTATCTAGAGTTCTTTATTTGTAACGGTCATATTACCTCTCTTTTAAGGGTGACAACCTTTCAGCGCCTAGTTACCATACTTGTTCTCCTTTCGGGACGCAAATGATGGAGGTTTAATCACCAGAATAGAGTTTGTTCAAAACTTCTTCCTGTGCACATTTAGCCATGTCCTTACTACTTGCTATCTCGAGTAGTTGGCGACAAGAGCTGGCCAAGCGATAAAGTGAGCTCAACTAAATGCGATGAACCTTACAAGTTAGTTCTCTTATCAAGAACTTATCACAAGCCTAAACTACTTATAACACTTTAATAGATGGACAATAAAGAAATGATAGATTGAAAGGGAATAAAGTTGCCAACGTATTGAAGAATGTAGGCCTTTTGGCCATTGTACAAATGAAAGTCAACATTACAAATGAAATACAAAAATGGAAAGTAAAGATAGAGAGTTGAGCTGCAAAATGCATAGAAATGCATTCTTGGGCTTTTTTACAAGTTAGGGGGAAGAAGTTGATGGTTTCTCTCTCTCATCTTTTTGTAAGCTCTCATTTACAGTTTGACCTGAGAAGAGGTAGAAGATCCTTTACAAAAGTCCTTTCAACCTACTCTCATGGAGCTTTTTAGGTTTTGGCCCATTTAGACCAGATAAAGTAAATGCAAGGCCCTGATCGCGTATTGCCAACATAATAAAGGCCCAATGGCAAGGAATATGCAAAAGATCTTGACCTGAAGAAAGGAGGTCCAGGTGAATAGGAGTATAGAACATCCCATAGGGTAGTATGAAAAAAGGGGAAGGCGACGCGAGAATATATACTTAAGTCTAAGTTCCATCGCGAGAAGGCAAGTGACACAATGAGTATAAGCCGAAGAGGAATAAGCGTGCGTTGAATGCCAAAAGTTAGGCGTTTAACATCGTAATACGAAAAAGAAGTGCCTACGCTTAAGAAAGGAGGCGAATAAGTGTTTTGTCAAGATGACTTGACCACTCACTAAGAGAAAATAAATGCATGCTACTTTTCGAGATGATAGAAGGGTTAGATGATTTAAGAGTTTGAATTCCAAAAGAGATAAGGTGTGCATCTCGAGAGAAAAGTCCAATTGCCACTGATGGATAGTCCATGTGTCGAGTTTGGATTGGTTGCATGACATGGCAAGTCAGTAAGAAAACACGTGTAAAGTATTGAAACGACCCTCGAATGTGGGAGGTCACTATAAAAAGGCTTAATGGCCAAAGAGGAAAAGGGAGTTTTCGAAAGTATTAGACTTTCTGATGAAAGTGACAAGGAATATTCAAAGCATTGAGCAGTAGACGAGGAAACCGCTAGGCGAGAAGAGGAATCCAATGACAGAAAATGAAGGGTTTGAGGCTATAGTATATGAGTGAGTGATAAATAAGATTCTAGTGTGATTTCTAATTAGAATTTTCCTTTTATGTTTAAATCTTTCTTTACATATATATGTTACAAATAAATTTTTGTGGGCAATTCTTCCCAATCCAAGTGAATATCTCTGTAACTATTATTGTTTTTTAGTAGTTATTGTGAGAGGAATATCTATGAATCCTTAACAAAGGAGGAACCAGTTGCAAATGCTTTTCATCAATAGTTAGTACCTGTGAATCTTTCATCAATAGAAAAAATGTTTATGAATGCCTTCCATAGGCACTGAGTAATGTGTTGAGAACGTGATACATGAGAAGTATGTTCTGTTTATGAGAATATTCTATTGTTGTTCCTTATTTTTTGATTTGAGTAACTACTGAAATATTATTTAAGGAAATGAAGTAAGTGTAAATGAAGTAAGTGTGCTAACCCTTCTGTGTACTGTTCATAGTGGTTGTTTGTCAAATGAAAATAAGATCTATTGCTAGACGTTGGTGGAAATTTCAGGTAACTCGTGTGTTGCTCATTGAGTATGAACCCCAAGTCTAGGCAAATGGAGAATCCTAGGTCTAGATAAGTTGCAATGAAATGCTAGTTGAATGAAAAAGGAAGAATGTGTCGAGGCAGTAGTGAAAATTCCAGGTAACTCGCACAACGCTGACTGAATGTGAATCCCACGTCCAGGCGAGGCGAGAATCCCAAGCTCCACTAATGAATTGGAATGCATGATGACTTGAACACATAGAAATTAATTACGCTTGTGATGACGGTTGCAGTAGCTGATACGAATGCGTGATGGCTTGAATATGTAGAATCGATTTTACTTAGGATGATGGTGGTTGTGGTTTTGAATGTATGGAATTTTGTTGTGCTTATAGAAATGATGGTTGAGTTATGATACGGTGAAAATTGATATGCGATCTAATCTTGTTGATAATATTATTATTTGAATATTATTGCTTTCCCTAGAAAGGTATTTCTCAACCCATCACTCACTAAGTTTGTTTGACTTATGTCTTAAAGTTTTCCTCCTTAGGTTGTCAAGCGTTGAAGCTAAGCGAAGGATGGAATTTAGGTGTTATAGTCTACTTAAGGAGGGAAGACAGAATTATTCGGTAGCCTTACATGGTACATTGGCCATAGAAATTTCTATTACACCTAAGGAGCCAGTTGATAGGTGAATGGCTCCTTAGTGTGGATGGCTTGGCTTGAAGGAAGGCAAGAGTGATACTCAAGTTAGTAGGGCCTAACCTAGTGAGCCAGAGACCAAAGGAGTCGAAGAATCGAGCTGTGGGAGGTAAGGCTTCACACCTCTAAGTACCTCGACTCAAGAAGCAACATTAGGCGGTGGACAAGAAAAGAAGTATCTTTGGGGAGAAGCTGAAAAAGCAAAGGAGGAAAAGAACATTAATTAGAATCGAGGTTGAGTATCAGTGCTAAAAGAGTCCTACAAAGCCCCTTACCATCATGGTGCAAAAAGGTTTCACCTTGGTGGCAAAAAAGGGAACAAGGTGCATTGCTACACGATAAGGCGAGTAAACCATATGCAAAGCTGGAAAAGTTGAGATAGGCAAAGGGAAGCTGTGAAACTATGTTTTAAGTCTTGTATTTAAGGAAACAATTAAGTTGTAATTGAACCTTGTAAAAGTGCTAAGTTAATAAAGGAAAGTTTTGTATTCATTTCACTGTATTACCTAGCATCTGTCTCAACTTATGAATTTATGATAGAAGCTATGCGTTTTGATACATTATCCTGCATTTTAGCTCAATTACTGTTTTGACGCACTGTCATCTAAGTTATAATTAGATGACAAGTTATATTCTCCAATGTTTATGAATTTATGATAGAAGCTACTCGTTTTGACCCATTATCCTACGCTTTAGCTCCATTACTATTTTTCTTGTGTGTTTTGTAAGGAATAAATTCAACAAAATGAAACTATCGTTCAACATCGCGATGATGAAGGGATTTTAATGGAAAATTGCAAGAACGCACCATGGATTGACTGGAAAGCGCATGCCTAATTATGGACCGATCCAAATCTGAGATACTTTTTAACTACGCTCTCGGTGTCATCAAAGATTGCAGATCGTGGTCCAAAGTTTATTGAGTGATGGGGCCAATGAACATGAAACAACTTTGGATAATTGTTGCAGCCAATGTCAAACATTGTAAGGTGAATGTCTTCGACTCTATGCCTAACTACATCAATGATTATATCGTTGACCTTGTTTTTCGAACCTTCGTACATGTCATCTCCTCCCTTTGTATAGCAATTTGTTTAGCCAACACAAGATCATATTTCAAAAATCGCCTTTGGCGAGTGAGAAGGAATGAGGAAGTTCTACAAAGTGGGAAGTCCTTGGATTGTGGAATTTTTTTGCGCCAAAATTATTGAATGTGCTGGGTTGATGGTCCAATCCAATGTTTAGATCAGAATGAAGCACATGAATTTGATTAGACAATAATATATCACCGAATTATGGGCGAATAAATATTTTTGGTCTGATTCATGTTAATATTTTCTTGTAATGATCTCACGTGCTTATGAATCAGTTGTAATTAATTCTTGTAATAAATTCAATCTTTTAATAAATTAAACCTTATAATAAATTCATTCTTGTAATAAATTCATCCTTGTAATAAATGAGTTTCTTGTAATCAATTCATTCTTATAATAAGTTTAACTTTTCAAAGTCAAAAGTCAACATTTTAACTTATTATAAATTTGACCATTTCCATTAATTTCGAGCTTCCAAATATAAATTTGTATTGGTATTTTTAATATTTAAATCACATTTAAACATAAAGCTTTATCTAAAAACTTATAATTGACGGATATATCACATATATTTGTCGGTTTCTCTCGCTTTTCCTAATTCAAATTATTCCAACATACTTTTCTAAGTTTATTCTCTATGAGATAGTAGGGGAACCTAATGGACATATAGATCATGGGCTCCAACAATCCGAGATTAACTAGTTAAACCCTTTAGATCGAGCTAATCAACATTCGTTAACTAACGGGTCATTCCACTAAAGTTTTGTAGCTGCACTTCCCTCACTATAGATAGATTTTTGTCTATCTGATATAACCATGATTAGTAAGTTAATCCTCCACAGATTGTTCGTAACTTCGACTGGGTCAAAATACTGTTTTACCTCTAAGACTACATCTTATTCCATAAGTCCCACGATCCACTATTGAACAATTGGTTTAAGGTCCAACCTATAAATTGAATCTCTTTCGAGCCAACGAGAGGGTGGAGCCCCTTATTCAAGACTTGGATTTAGTCCTTAAGGGAACAACTTATCCGCTAATCCTAAAGCGCGTAGGAGCGAATTTCATCTTGCACCCTATGTCTCTAGCCATCCACCCAGATCTTACCCCTAAGATGGGAGGCTTATTGGGCCAGCGCTTATGAGCTACCCTCACTTATAAAGATCTAAGGATGATTCATTTGAACAGAAGTTCTTAGTTAACTCAAGATTGAGACTAATTTACCTTGGTCATAAATAATCGAAATAATCAGTTTTATACAGTCAACTGTGTTATAACTTAAAAGTGGCTATTTCATGGTTCCAACCTTATGTAAACTCTTTATATAGGATGCCCCTCTTCCATGTCTCTATATGAATGTTTTCGGATCATATCGTTTGTACTAACTATAAAGCAGACCACATCCATAGTATCCCCAAAATAAGGTGTTCAATCTTATTCATACACTATAAACCGTTTGAGTTATATACTCGAACTTGATCCACATTTATGTCTCTAGATAAAGTTCAAGTCTATACTAGATACCCTTAGGATCTTAGTTTATTGAATTCAAGATTATAGTATTTTATTTTTATTAATAAGTGCTAAATAACTACTTTATTGAATAAAATATAAATTTAAACTATAAACTATGAGTTTTAGGACATAAATTCTAATAGAAGATTTGTGTAGGGTTTCAAATCTCGATCGAATTTTTATACAATTACCTCGAGATTACACATTTGTTCATTATTTTTCTTTGTATATTTGCAGGATGCCTCGTTTGTCTATTGGTTTTGTACTGAATGGAAGGAGGTTCAGAAAGAATACGTGAGAGGACAATTGAAAGGATTAAATGTTGATGTGCGTATCAAGTTTGAAGATTTTTTTAGGGAAATCTATAGAATAATCGTGATAAGTTATGTTAAGCATGATTTGGTTCTTAGGTGTATATATAATGTGAAATCGTCTATGAAAGCTTTCGTTATTGCCAATTAAGAAGACCTTGGGCTTTATTTAAATGGGGATGACGTGTCACAAGTTGCCATTTTTGTTTCTAAGGTTTTAAAACCATCCTCTAGGAGTACTACGACAGAAGTGTTTAATATTCCAATGGTCCGCGAAGTGAGTAATATTCTAATGGCAAGCGAAAGCAAGAAATTGGACTACACTAATACCAACCTTAAATGCTCACATGTATCAAATGAGGTCTTCAATTTGATTCCATTGGCTATGAACATGTGTCCCTTAAAGGTTGGAGACGAAAGAGATGGATTGTATAGTATTGGCAATGAAGAGTTTGTGGACGATGGTGGCCATGAAAGTGACATTGAATTCGAAGTGATGATGATGTTCAAGGTCTTCATATTTCTAATATTGGATTGAGAGTAGATGATGATGTCCATGGTCTTCATAATTCTAATATCAGATTGGGAGTAGATGATGATGTCCATGGTCTTCATATGTTTGATTCAGATGTCCAACTAGATCATGAAGTTAATATCGATAATGATCACAAAAATTTAGAAAGTGACGAAGAAGAATTACCTCCTTCAGTTAGCAAGAAAAAGCAAAAACGCGGAAAAGTTGTTGAAATGCACAGTTTTCGTATCAGTCGAGTCATTCCTAGAAGATGTATAGATCAGTTATTTGTTTTTGAATAAGAAAGATTTGGCAAAGAAACTTGTGGTGTTTGTTATCATGCAGAACTTGCAATTTCGTGTGCATAGATCGAACAAAAAGTTATATATTCTTAGAAGCTCTGGTTCTTTATGTTCGTGGCAACTAAGGGCTACAAAACTAAAAGATTCCAATTTGTTTAAGGTTTCTAAGCATGAGAGTACGCACATGTGCTAAAAGTCCTGAGGAAGCAAGATTATAGACAAGCTAAGAGTTGGGCTATAGTTGAACTGATTCATTCGAAGTATGAAGATGTTAGTCGTGGTTATAGGCCTAAAGGTATCATTCCAGATTTTTGAAAGGAGTTTGACATTGATCTGTCGTATGAGAGGGCTTGGAGGGCTCAAGAGGCCGCACTGTCAATGGTAAGGAAATCTCTTAGAGAGTCATACGGTTTATTGGCTCGGTATGGAGAAGCATTGAAGATTGTCAATCATAGGACTCATTATAATTTGGAGGTAGAACCCGATGGTCATTTCAAGTATGTGTATATGACACTTGAGGCATACATCCGATGATCTTTGAATTTTATAAGGATGATTTTGGTGGTTGATGTGGCTCATTGCAAGGGGAAGTACAAGGGTATTATGCTTGTGGCGGTGTCAATTGATGCTAATAAGTAACTGTACTCGATCACATTTGGATTGGGTGACAAAGGGAGCAACATATCATAGGACCTGATTCATGGCAAGGTTACGAACAACTATTGGTGATGTGAATGGGATAGTGTTCGTATCCGATTGGCATAAGAGTATCACCAAATCTATTGTACAAGTCTTCCTCGATAAGTTCCACGCACTGTGAATCCATCATTTAAGTTTGAACCTTACAATGAAGTTCAATAATAATAACATGTGTGCAAATTTCATGCTAGTCGCCAAAGCATGTCGAGAGTATGTATTTTAGTATTATTGGAACAAGTTGGCACTCTACCCAAAAGTGCAAGAGTATCTAACAAAAGTAGGTTTTTCGAGATAGGCCCGTGTACATTAGGGAGGCATGCAATATGATCAGATGACGACCAATATCACATAATTCATCTGCATTGACTCGATTTATAATACTATCGGAGTGAAACAAGGGATCTAAAGAAGAACATAGGCTAGACTCTATTAGTAACAAGTAAATCCTTTGGATGTAAAAAGTATCAATATTTTTCTATGCAATTTCAAAGGATGCACGAGCACTGTCAATAACTGCTTTCTTGGACCACATCAAATCTATGCACCAAGCATGGTTTGTCGAATGTAGGGATATAGCAGAATTAAGAAACTGTATTATCTAACCTCAACGAGTCTCTATTGAATGTGTTGATTCGAGGTCCAAAAAATATGTAGTGCAGCCAATAGACCACTGCGAGTTGGAGATTATGGACAGGTCATGTACTTTCTCACATCAATTTACACGATAAAACATGCATGTGTGACGAGTTCAATTACTATGAAATTTTGTGTTTGCATGTACTTACTGCTTATAAGGTGAAGGCTATCAATCTGTACACAATATGCTCCTGTGACTACTACATCACATCCTGGTTGGTCAATTATGTCGAACCTATCTTTTTGGTATGTCATGTATCCAAATGGAAAACTACAAAAGGGTTTGTCGATAGAGTCATCTTACCACCACGAATAGTTGGTCAAGTTGGTCGAGGAGAAACCATGAGCATCTCGTCAACGTTGAAATAGAGAAGAAGATTTACCATTGTTCTCGGTTCAAAGTTGTAGGTTATAATAGAAAGACATGTAGGGCCAAACTTATTAAGCAATAATACATTTTTGTTGTTTTTTTTTGAATTTATGAATTAATTTAATATAAGACTTATGTATTTGTTTTTCATACACGAAAATGCCACGAAACTTTCATTTTATTTTTTCAATTCATTTTCATACATGAGAATACAAAAAAGCTATCATCCAGTATGTTTCACACGAGAATGCAACAATAAGGAAATTAAATTAAGAAAATTAAATTAGGGGTCTATATATAAACAATAAGGAAATTGAATTGGGATCTATACATGATTGATAAAGAAAATTATACTAGGTGTCTCAATACTCGAAGAGGATTTGACTTGAGATTTTGAACATAATGCTTATGTTTTCCAATTCGGGATCATCTCGAGACACTCATTGCCTGAGATTTTTTACCTAATGCTTCTGCTTTTCAACTCTGGAACATCTTGGGACATCATTGTTCGAGATTTTTAACATAATGCTTATGTTTTCCAACTCGAGGATATCTCGGGCCAAACTTGGCTCAAGATTTTTAACCAAATGCTTCTATATTTCAGCTTGGTGCATCTCAGGGCAACTATGACGTGGGATTCGAAACCCATATACTTCTATTTTTAAAACTTGAGGGATCTCGAACTTCAACTCGGGATCATTAACTAAGTGCTTTTTGTTTTTTAGATTGGTGCATCTCGATGCTATGATGGTTGGGAACAGTTAACATAAATGGTTATGTTTTTCAACTCGACGACACTTGTGGAAAATTTTGCCTGAGAATAGTTAACCTCAATTTCTAAATCATCTAACTCACATGATTTCAATATATAAAAATAATTTTTGGAATTTCATTACAATTTCCCTAAGCACACCACAAAGGTAGACAACAACAAAAAAAAATTTATAACAATAAATCCCACAATCACCCGTCACCATTTGTTGAGGTATATATCGTACATGGCATACCGGCCACGATGTTGGAGGTAGAATAGGTTTCACTGTGAACACGCAACTGTGGTGTAGTAGAGCCAGGACAACGCACCTTATGTTGTTGAGTTCTTTATCGAGGTCCACTTCTAACGTCAAATCAATAAACAAATCCCAGACGTTGATTCGTACATTGACTATGTGAAGCACGATCAAAACCCATTGGCATCCCCCAATGTTGTAAGGCAAGTATATAATGTTGACATCCATCTATACCTTTTCATACTAAGATAACTCGCTCATCACATATTTCAATACACTCAACGTCAACTGGGTTGGTGCCCTTTTGAAACTCCTCGTACAAACTTGGGCTACGCCTTAGGAAAATTTGCAACTTAGAGTCAACTAGAACACATTATTAACAAGTTGAGAATAACAATTGAACCAGAAGTTGTTCAAAAATATCGTGATAGCATGGTCACCCATAGTGAATCTTTTCCCCAGTGCGAGGGATCGACATTAACCTTTAACTTCTTCTGGGTGAACAGGAGCAATGTGTCGATCATCTGCAAACAGTGAGAAGCTACTAATTAGGGTCAAATGATGACATACATAATGGAAAACATACCAAATTTGAAGTGCCTAAGCTGTTGTTCATGAATATCTACGGGGTTAGGAGGTCTAAGAACCATGGAACTGCCCTCGAGGATCTAACTATCTTTCGCTACTCCTCTTTCTAAGGGTCCGAGAGGTATGCTGAGAATTGTTTATTGAACTTCACAGGGATTTTGTGGATAGGATTGTAGGGGCACACCATTTTTCTTCTCTTAGTCTCTTGTCCTTGTTCAATAATTAGGGACTGCAATTTTTAGGGTATACCTCTTCCTTGTCGTCCTTACCTTAGGTACGACATTCGAAAATGGAAGTCAAGATGACCTCTACGTCAAACTTGATGGGTTGGACAATTCGTAATTCAATTTATTGGTTAGTTTTATTATTACTAAAATCACCATATAAAAGCATTCAAAGTTTGAAATCATTTACTTCATCCTTTAGCTCTATGATGGGTTAGGGAGGCAGTGGTGGCACATCTTCACCCCTAATGGTACGTCGATCGGTATGATACCAACTCTGAGGTTGTCACTTAGAGATGTTCCTGTCTCCTCATCAATACGCTGGTCATTAATGATCGGAGTAGGAACATCCACGGATATGTCGCCAACCAAAGTTTGAGCCTCAAGTGCATTGAACGACGTACCTTCACCATCGCCATAGCATGGTTGTGAGTCAATTGTCTTACCTATTAACGAAGAAGTAGAAACATAAGTAAGGATTAATACTTAATTAAGAAAAAAAACAATAAAAATAAGTACTTAAATATTAATAATACCTTAACCAATACATTCAGAAGCTCCTTTATGGCCAATAACTCAACTGACACGGATGACTGTATTCATTGTAAGAAGTCATCCATCCGATCTAATCTTGCTTCCATGCGACATACATGCTAGCTATAATCATACGTCCTAGGATCTATCAATTTGAATAGGCTACTCTGTAGATATGGTAGGGCAACCATCGTCCCCATGAGGAGAATGAGGATGCTAGACGTGAGGAATGAATGGATGAAAACCCTTTACAGCGGAAAATTACAGAAACCCAATTTTAATTGGAACCTTAAAATTACCAATACATTGGCAAAAAATTACAAAAACAATTTTTATGGTTAAACATGGTTTGAATAAAAAATACTGAGAAGAAAACTTACGCTCATTGACGACTCTGAATCTACCAATCACCAATTTGGGCACCACCACTTGGAAACCTTCATATTCTCTTCAAGAGATGGTTTGTGGGAACAAAAAATTGGAATAAGGGAATGGAGAGAATTTTTTCAGAGAGAATATTTTTGGCCAGAGAGAAATGGGAGAGCAAAAATTTTTTTTCGCAAAACTCACTCCTTGTTATGCAAAGTATTCCCACTTCTTTAGATGAAAGAAGTGAGAAGTTGGAGATATAAGTGGGAACGTGGGAAAACCACCCACGTTCCCTATTAACTTAATAATAATTATTAAGTTAATATATATATTAAATTAATTAATTAATTTAATTAAATAATTAATTAATTAAATCATATTTAATTAATATTTCCATTTAAATCATATCTAAATGAATATCTCTCGCACAACCTATAGTTTTAATTTAATTAATTTAATTAAATCAAATTTAATTAAATCAAATTAAACTAAACTATTAATTAATTCTCCAATTAATTAATTTCTAAATTAAATATCTTATACTTAATTTAATCCATAATTTGAATCATATTCAAATATAAATTTCTCTCATAACCTATAGTTTTAATATGTATCATATACACATTAAATTTTAACTTATAGTTTTAATATGAATCTAATTCAAATTAAACTAATATTTAAACTTATTCAAATATTTTATTCTCTCGTAATTTAATTTTGAATCATATCCAAAATTAAATTTATATAATAAAGTCTAATAAACTTTATATTATAATGTATCAATATACATTATATTAATTCCCAAAGTAAATTTGAACATTTCAAATTACAACCAATATAAATAAATCTCATTACTCTTTATGAGCTATGAAGGGGACCTAATGGACCTACAGATCAGAAGCTACAACGATATGAGATTAATTAGCTAAACTCATTAACTACATTAATCAATATTCGTTAACTGTGTGTACACTCCACTAAAGACTCACAGCTGAACTCTTCTCACTGTAGATATATTTATGTGTCCACGGATATAGACCAATACCAGTAAGTTAGTCCTTCACAAGTGTTCGTAACACCAGCTGGATCAAATTACCGTTTTACCCCTGGGTTACCTCTAGTCCTTAAATACCAGTGCTCCTCTAATGAACAACCTGTTTATGGTCCAACCACTAAACAGAAACTCCTTTCGTGCCATAGAGAGGGTAGGGCCCTTTGTTCAAGTCCCGGACACACCATTTAAGGGAACACTTATCTACTTACCCTAAAGGTGGGAAGGAGTGAATTCCATCTTGTGTGATTATGTTCCCAGCTCCCCACTCGGTCTTGTCCCCAAAATGATAAGCATATTGAGTCGGAAATTTGGCCACTCTCACCCGTACAAATCAAAGGACAATCCCTCGCAAACAGGAGTTCATAATACACTCAGGATTAAGACTAAGTCACCTAGGTCATCCGAATGAAATAGAAATCCAACTAGCTAACGGAGTTACATCCAGTGACTACTATTTCGTGGTCCAGTCTTATGCAAACTCATTGCATAGGATACCCTCACTCGCATGTCGCATACATGAACACATTGGATCAATGTGTTTGTATCAAATACAAAGTGAGTCGTATCCATAGTGTTAACAGGATAAGGTACCCAACCTTAACCCTATACTATAGACCCTTTAAGCTGATCTTGAACATTGATCCTCGTATGTCTTTACATACTGTTCAAGACTCATCAAACAGCTTAGGATGTTAGTTTATTGGATTTAGGTTATTAAGACAAAACAAATAATATAATCAATAACACTTATTGAAATTATAATAATAAAACACTTCATTAATGGCAGTCAATTGATTATATTTACTATCTACGAGTTTTAGGACATAAAACCCAACAAGGAAGAGGAGGGGGATGTTTGACATGAGTGTATGACGAGGCAGACTCAACATGCTAAGGAGTCGGGTCATGCAGGCCTTCCTCGTAATCTTTCGTTGTCAGGATTTCAAGACTACGATCAAGGTAGCTCGTCATCTATAAGTTGAATCTCATGTATTCGATCCTGGATTTGAAATATTAACAGGTGCTAATTAAGAGACAAAACCCTAGAATACTATAGTGAATGTGGAGGAAGAAAATTAATCATAACGTACCATTTACGACTCGAAGACCTGAAACTTCATTACCTTTAACCAAGGTGAGTATGTGCTACTCCATTGCATGATGTGTGGTATCGTAAATGATGACTCCCTATAGGCAACCCACCTACTGATGGACAACATTGTCTCGTAGGACCAAATCTACAAATTCAATGATATCATTAACACAAGCATATAACTATTGGAAAAAAAAAGAGAAAACAATGAGCATATAATTACAAACCTGAAAGATGAAGGAAAATTTATAAAGGCTATACGACTCCAAGGACTTGTTATTCGCAAGTTTCTTCTTGTACAAGACCACTTTTTCATGAAGTGCCCATTTCAAACTAGCAAACGTCTTGGACCACACCAACTTACCTCAGTCTAGCTGATGAAGTCCTTTAAATTGTCAATCAAGCCTAACATCGTCTAATTTATGTATTTCCTCTTCTCCCGACCCATCATCGCAAGCTCAATGAAGTATAATATCGACATATTTACTACATCCTCGTCGTTTTCAAACTAAAGGATTGGGTAATCTTTTTCGAACTCAAACCCATTCATGCTTGTCCTATCCCCCAAATATAACCTTTTTAATCGAAGGGCGCCCTTGTCCTGTTCAAACTAGACCTCACGTCTGGGCCTATACCTAAACCCCGTTGTTATCTCAAAGTCTTCTCGCCTAAAGGAGACCTCCTCACTCAATAACTTAAAACTAATTGTATTATCTCATCCCTCTTTGACCTCTCTCAACAAAATTTAATGGTAGAAAGGTTCGTTGAACACCAACTTCACATACAAAATGTGTCCAAAGAAAGTTTTCCTAGACATGTGAAGTTGCCTAAGTGTTAACTTATTTTTTACACTTGACACAATCTTCGATAGATGTGAACAACAGGTCAAGTTTGCAAGGAAGAAGTCCTTAGAGTTGATTTTGGTCACAAGAGGCATCTACGAAATAGAAAAATTTGAACAAAATAAGTATTATGTGTTAAAACTCAGATTAATCTCGAGGCAATCTCAACCGAGAACCATATCAAATTCCAATTGAACTCAGGCAACATTGTCTGGGATGCCATGAGATAAGGGTTTCACATGCAATCTATATGGTAATCTCATACCCATCTCGATCAAAATCGACCCAGAGACCGCCTCACAAGATGCATGTGAAATGTATCAGATCTTGGGCCTCCTTCAACAAATCTCTAGGCATTTTCATAGATCTCAACCGAAATTCTTCATCTAAACTACCCCATATTGATGAAATGGTTGAGATTCATTAAATGAGACATGTGTTAACTTGAACTAATGTTGTACATCTAAGTACATCAGACCACCAACTACAAAGTTTTCCATTCGCCTTAAATTTGAAACTAAAAAATAAAAGCGTAAAACATAAACTAAAAACTAAAATGTAAACTATGAAATCGCTAAAAGTGCTTCACCTTGAGAGATTTAAAAGGACAAGTGAGTTCAAAACATTTTGCGGAGGAAAAATCACTAAAAGTCATTCAAATTGTAGGAGCAAAACAGTTCACCTCCCCGTCGAAATGAGCACAATGTTTAGCATTCAGTGTTTTCACAAAATATGTAACGTTCGAAATACCAAGGATATTTTGGTCATTCGATATATCCCTTTATTTTCAAATTTTAAATAAAAACTCACAATCTCAATGACGAACTCGGCCGAGAGAAACCGAGAAATTTCGTTCAAAGAGTTTTTTAAAATTTACGAATGATCTTGAGGTTGATCTTCGCCGAGATTGACGGACAAAAACAAAATTATGAGCTTTTCCAAAGTGTATTACTTTTGAAATATAAAACAAAAAAGATGCTATTTCTCAAATTTTCCTAGAGATGTTATTGGTAAATTTAATGGTTCCTTTTCCTACCAAGAAAAACTTTCATCTACAATTCTTGCAATGATGGAGAACATGAATCAAACAAAGAAGAATCGGTCATATGATCTAAAGCTCCAGGATTAATAATCCTCAAAGAAACATTGCCATAAGAGAAGGATTTAAAATTATTACTTGTGCGAGTTAAACACAAGAATTATTAGATGACATATTGGTGGGTAGCAATCTAAGGATTTGATGAATTTAGTCTTGTAATATAACGGGCTGAAGATTTTAACCAAACCAGACTAAAAGTAGTAAAACTAAATCAGATAAGTAGACCGAACCAAGTTGGATTAACCAAACAGCTTTGAACTGGGTGAGCAGTCTATGACTGATTATTGAGAGCAACACAACCCTAACCGGAAGTAGGATGAATCGATAATTTCGGCTGCTAGGGTTCCGATAGCGGCGGGTTAAAATGGCTAGGGCTAGGATTCAAATATATTTCTAACAGATTTGAAAAATAGAGAAGCCAAAAACGATGGACGGCAGCTCACGACAGCAGAAACAACGTAAAGAAAACAAAAACCGGAAATTTTTCGGCGATATTTTGTGGCGGTGCCATGCGGTCAGAGGCGAATGGTCGGAGATGGGCGACCGACGACGACGGTGCAAGAGGCGACGGCGAAATGCGATGGCAGTTGCTCAGATGTGACCGGCTGACGGGCAAAGGCAAAACCCAAACCAAAAAACGGACCACCTGCGTGTAAAAAGTCGAGCGAAGGAGGACGATTGCTCGGAGGTTGAAGATTCCGGAGAAGACGTGACGTCCGGTGAGCTCTGAATGACCGGAGGTTGCGGCGGACGAGAGAGAGGTTCGACGGCGGTGACGACAGCAACACAAACTAGGTTTTTGTTTAATTTTTAAAAAATTTAGGGGGCGTTTGGGGGAAGGGTTATGTAACCCTAGTTTTAACTCCTTAACCCTTCCTCAACCCTTCTTCAACTTTTCCTCAATCCTTCTTCACAACATTATCATAACACTTCCTTCACAACATTATCATAACACTTCCTTCATAACCCTTCCCCCAAACACATCTTATCATAACACTTCCTCCATAACCCTTCCCCCAAACACATCTTATTATAATCCTAGGTTTATCATAACCCTAACCCCCATAACCCAACCCTTCCCCCAAACGGCCCCTTAAGGTTTTTAGTGTTTGAAATCTTATTTCCTCTCTCATAGTTAAATCGTTTTTTTATTATTAAAATATATACAGAGTTGAGAGACCTTTTACCAACCTTTTACCAATAAGGAGAGAATAAAATAAAGTATATACAAATATAGAAATTCTAACAATATGCTACCTAACACAACGAAATACAAATTGCATTAAATCACTTCATTTCAATTTTTCGTTTTTGGATTCCCTACCACAAAGCTCCTCAATTTTTCCGTGTTATCTTCTTTGTTTAAGAAATATTTTGTATTTTATGATTGATTGTAACAAAAGAGTCTAACTTCTTAGAAGGGAAAGTAGAGATGTTTTAATCATTGAGCTATGTTCTTTGATAGGGTCAGAATGATATGTATTCTTGTATGGCTAGAAGTACATATGAAATTTTAAACTACACAATTCTTTGTTTCTTTCTTTTTTCTGTACAAGACTTCAAATTCCATCTATTTGATAAATTACCAAAACAAATTCTCTTCCAAAGAAAAACAAAGTATTTGATGGTTTTTGTTTGTGTTTGTAACCCACATATTGAGCGATATGTTCTCATTTAGTTTCCTAAAAAAAGCATGTTTCTGATTTGACCAAAATGAAGGTTTGGTTATCTGGTTTTCTTGAGGGTTGGCATTTAGAATATGCTAATTATAGACAAATTCTGTTGTGTCCACACTTTTAGTTTTACATTTTTAGCATCACTCTCCTGTATTTTCTCTCCATCATCAACCCATTACTTCACCCCCAAAACTCCCATTTTAACTTGGGTCTTTTGGGTTATTAACCTTCTGGGGTTAAAAACTAATATTCGTATATGAAATTTTCACTTCTCATGTGGGAATTCATATAATAACAATCCACAAAAACGGAGAGAAGGTGGGAGCAGAATCAGAAATAACAAACAAAAAAAGAAAAAGTAAAACAATATGTTTGGAGAAGGCAACAGCATTCCTCGAGCCAAATACGGTGGCAACATGGCACATTCCGACCCCAATATTTCCTCCACCTTAACCGAAGAAGATTTTGCCATGAGAAACAGCAGTGCTTCTGTTGGTGGCCAAGCATTTTATGATCCGAGTCGCTTGAGTGGTGAAGGCTCTCCCATGACAATGTCGCCATGGAATCAAACCTCCATGTTTGCTAAATCTCCATGGTCTCAAGTGGAAGAGAACAGCGGTCCTCAAAATGGCTTAATTGGCTCTCTTGTTCGTGAAGAAGGCCATATCTATTCCTTAGCTGCTTCAGGGGAGCTTCTTTACACGGGCTCCGACAGCAAGAACATTCGAGTTTGGAAGAATTTGAAGGAATATGCTGCATTTAAATCCAGCAGTGGGTTGGTGAAAGCCATTATAATCTCAGGAGAGAAGATTTTTACTGGACATCAAGATGGGAAAATCCGCGTCTGGAAGGTGTCACAAAAGAACCCAAGTGACCATAAACGAGCTGGAACATTGCCAACGTTGAAAGACATATTCAAAAGCTCAATCAATCCAAACAATTACGTTGAAGGACGAGGACGTCGAAGAGCTCTATGGATCAAACACTCTGATGCAGTGTCTTGTTTGAGCTTAACTGAAGACAAGCTGCTTTTGTACTCTGCCTCATGGGATAGAACACTGAAGGTATGGAGAATTGCAGACTCAAAATGCTTGGAATCCCTGAATGTGCACGATGATGCAGTGAATTCAGTTGTGGCAAGTGTGGAAGGGCTGGTGTTTACAGGGTCAGCAGATGGGACAGTGAAGGTGTGGAAAAGGGAAGTGAAAGGGAAGGCAACAAAGCACACTCTATTGGAGTCATTGTTGAAGCAAGAATGTGCAGTGACAGCGTTGGCAGTGACAGCGGCTGGAACCGTCGTGTATTGTGGGTCATCTGATGGGATGGTGAATTTCTGGGAAAGGAAAGGGAAATTGACTCACGGTGGGGTTCTGAAAGGGCATAAGCTGACTGTGTTGTGTTTAGTGGCAGTGGGGAGTATGGTGTTTAGTGGCTCAGCCGATAAGACTATATGTGTGTGGCGGAGAGAAGGGGCAGTGCATACATGTCTGTCAGTGCTGACCGGGCATACTGGGCCGGTGAAATGCTTGGCGGCAGAAGAAGATAATGAGTCGTCGAAGAATGGGGACAGGCAGTGGATAGTGTATAGTGGGAGCTTGGATAAGTCAATTAAGGTGTGGCGAGTATCTGAGATGGCGGCGGATAGGAATGCAGTGGCAATGATGCAGCAACAATTTATGAATGATTCAGACTCAGTGCCATCAGATAGAAGCTTCTCCTCTTCCAACAGAGCAACCAGCGGCAAACGACCGTGAATGTGAATGAAAGAGAAATTCAGAGAGTGAATCATCTTTCAACATTTTGTGAACCTTTTTTTTTAAAAAGTGTGTGTTTGACTTTGACCCCATGTGTTGTTTGTTTTCTGAACCAGCAAACTCACCTTCCTCCTCCTCTGTTGTATATTGTGGAACATTAAAAAGGATCTAACCCTCCACTCTGTGTGTATTCTTGCATTGATCATAAAAAGCATACTAATCATATTTCCCTTTAAATCCAAATCCACTACTCTTTCTTTCTATTTCACAATAATAGTTCCAAATTGCAAATTGTTCTTGTGGGTCCTCAGAGTTTTCAGCTTAAACTAAAGCCTCATGTGTATAATCATTAATCACAATTCACAACTCAAATCCAAATACATTGGGGATTTTGAGATTCAATCCCTTTCCAGATCAAATCTAAATATAAAAATATACAGGCATGGAAATAAACAATCACACCACTAAAGAGATCAAATAATTTTGAACCTAATTTAGGTGATGGCTATGATTGATTGGAGAAAAAAATGGACAGCAAATGTGAAAGAGTTTTGTAAATTCTTTGACCTTTTCTATTCAAAACTTTATCTTTGTTTCATTGTGAGAGTGTACGAGTATGGCTTCTTCTTGCTTCGATTTGGTTGTGAGACGTCAAACCGTCCAAGTGTGCACTTCTGCAGCCGACTGGGTCGAAGTCTAAACCAAGAGGAACAACTGGATCTCCTCCTTCGAGTACTCGAAGAATCTGTAAACAACTTAGACATTAAAGAACTACCACAGTAAACGTTTAACAAAAATTGGTAATTGAAAACAAACCTTTGACATTGAGGGTCTTGATTCAGGATCTGGACATAGACACAAGGACGCGGCACGAACCATAGAATGCAGTTGATAATAGAAGTCGGGGGATTGCTCGGACGCCATGCATGGATCGACTAAATGATTACTACTAGCTAGTAAATGTTGAATTTGCAAGGCAGAGATGGGGTGGAACCAATCTGATATGAATTGTTTTCCCTCTAGACGGTGTAGCTCACAGCTTCTTCTGCCACTAATCAACTCTAATAAAACCATGCCAAATGCATACACATCCACTTTATGTGATACCATACCGCCATTGATGTACTCTGGTGCTAGATACCTGTGGTACCAGAAGTAACTAGATGAATCTAGTAATAAGAAAATCTTAACGTTTGATCATTGTTTTTGTATTTTATTTTATTATAGACTTAACTTTTTACAATTTAAAACTCAATCATCAAGCAAACTGCGTAATCTTTGCAAGTTATAGCTTTGAATATAAACGGATAGCTTCTCATATAACAGGATTTAGAGTGAATACCCTGAAGTTCCAATAACTTGCTCCTCAACACTGGTAGACCATTTAGAATGCCATCTCGCCAGTCCGAAATCAGCAACCTGATGGGATAATTAATAAAGTGAGAAGATCGTTTTAGAATGGGTCTGAACTATCATCTAAAAGAACGGATGTCCTGGAAAAGAAAATAAATGCTTCAAAAATGAATAAGATTATGTCAAGAATCAAAGTACCATGGGTTCAAAATCATGTGTTAGGAGGATATTGTGAGGTCTCATGTCTCTATGCACTATACATCCGACTCTGCAATCTTCATGAAGATAACGCAAACCCCGTGCTGCTCCTATTGCTATTTTCTGCCTTGAATGCCAATCTAACTGGCTTCCATTCCCTGCCAATGACTGAAGCTTAGAAACCCTATGATTGAAATACTATAATTTAGAAATAAAGCTAGCATGTCGTCATGATGAACTAGTGAATATTAAGCAGATGAAACAACCCAATTATATTAGTTGAAGAAACATCAAGGAAGAAGCATTGAACTATACCATGTAAATGGAAATCCAACGAACCATTGCATATGTACTCATAAACCAATAACCTCGTTGTGTCCTCTATACAAAATCCAATCAGCAACACAACATTTCTGTGTTGTGCGCAACTCAATACTCGAACTTCCCGAGAAAAATCAGCATCTGCTTGTAAGCCTCCACATTTCAACTGCTTCACGGCTACAACTTGGCCATCTCTCAAGATTCCTCTATGTACAATTCCGAAACCACCTTCTGCCAAGAAGTTCATATCTGAAAATCTGTCAGTTGCTTCTTCGAGCTCTTTGAGTGAGAACTGTCTAGGAGGTTTTCCAAAAGCTGGAGCCTTGTGTTGACATATTGAACACAGAGGAGGTGGTGCAGAGGATGCTCTGCCCAAGGAGACAGCATCCCTGATATTTGAATCCACAATGTAGTCTTTTCTCTCAGACTGGTTGAGCCTCATATCTTCAAAAGTCGTACACTTCTCAAGACTTGTAGGATTACTGAATGGCACCTTGGGAGTTGATGCAAATCTAAGGAATCTTCTTTTGGACTTGGATAAAGTTTTTCCTTCCGAAATGTTATGGTTCTGAGAAATCCAATAGACACATTTTTGATTTGAGGCCACAGATGTTGGAGGTAGAGAGAGAACTTTTTCTTCCATTTGGGTGGATGAAGATAATGACATGCTTAAATCGTTAGTCTCATTAATCGGCAAATGATTTCCTTTCAAGTTTCCTTCATATAGCGGGTTTTGCTCATATACAAGGAAAATAGAAGACACCGCCTCAGTACCCAATTTTGACACTTCTTTTGAAGATTTTCGGAATGAGGCACCGGGTTCTTCTTCTGGTCTGCTTGCTAATGGAGTTGTCTGCTTCATCCTATTTTGTTGAACTTTTCGAACAGGAGAAGAATTAGCTGAAAAAAAGGGAGTTTGAGGTTCACTCCAGCACTCCAAGTTAAGTCTCAGAACTTTCGGTTGAGACCCTTTCATAGTAACAATATTGCAGCTAAGTTCTTCGAGACAACTCTTTACCTCATTCTTCAATTTCCTGGTCAACAATTAGCTATGACATTAGATCTTGAAACTTGTTTATTGGTACAGCCATCATGTCATAAAAGAAATAGAGCCAAACAAAAATTAAAAGAGGAAGCATAGGTCTTAAGATCCAACAAGAAAAAGGAACAGAGGAAAAAGAATCTCAATCAATAATAATTAAGTAGCATTCTGTTAAAAGGGATATCAAACAATCAAATCCAAATTAAAATACAATTGGATCCACATAATAAATTAAATACTTTGGATAAGGTCCATAAGTATTGGTTTACTGGGTAATATTTTTTCCACCGAACCACAATCTATGAATGCAAATCTCGCGCAGCCACTTATTCTTAGCTAACGCTGTTTATAGTGCCGCAGAACAAGCTTCCAGAGGTAACTTATTATTTACCCAGCATGTAATGAAGTTCTAAATAATTGTGTTAATCAAATGGTCTACTCGCGTGACAAGATCAAAAGCCTAAGAAACATAAAAAGCTAGTACATTCTGGGGGAAAATTACCTGTCTAGTATGACCCAGTTAACTCCTTTTAACTTTGCTTCAGAAGCGACAGATCCTCCTTGTGTTCCTGTAACCACTTTAATCCTCACTTGAACCTGAGAACCAATGGGACATAATTGGGTTTACCACTTATTTTAGTGGCCAATTATCACACATGCTTAGTTTAATTATAAAAGCCTGATAGATGATTGGTCTTCCTATTAGCATACATCATAATTAGTCACAATTATCATCCTACACCACACAATGTTGTAATCGACATCCTCATTCCTTCAATTACACAGATCCAAAGCTCAGTGTACCGAACTTTATAAATTTAAAACTCCAAAACAACATGGGGAACCATCAACATATTAGTTTGGTTTAGGCTTGGGTCCATGTTACAAAATTTAACCCCATTGAAGAAGCTGGAAGAAAATGGGAGAAAGAGGGGAGAAAAGGTAAAAGAAACCTTTTTCCCACTGTCTTTTTCAAGGGTTCGAATGGTCCCAAATACACATGTATTCCAACCTGGCCCTTCAATCATCAACCTAATTAGTATTTTCCCTTAAAACAAATGCAGACTCCCTTCCATATCCTCGAATCTTCTAAACTCAATAGCACAATCATCAAGCCACAAGGTAAATCAGACAAGTTTACTTTTTTGTTCACTAACCAGACAATGACAACTAGCTAAGAAGTGAGAGCGTGGTCCATAAAAATGCATTTGAAACGACGTCGTTTGAAGAGTCAATGGCACAAGAAACCTATTATAGGAAAGAAAAAAGAAAAAGAAAAAGAAAATTGTACCTCAACTTGATTGTGGAAATGAAGCACCATCTGAGAACAAGACTCGGAGATCTCCTGTACCCGATCCGGCAGATTCTCTTGGACAGCACTCGCACAATCCCCGCTCCATCTGTGGAAATTCCAGAATCTTCTGCCTGAACACACACATATTCAAACATGCCTTAATCAACCAAAATTCAATCTAACTTGACAGTTGTGTAATGACCCATATCAGAACAAATTGTAAAGAATTGGCGGAATTACCAGTTTTCTCGACTGAGAAGACGGCGAGTAGAGTTATACAGTCACCAGGACGGACGACATGAGTAAGAGCCCAAGCCAGTGCAGATTTGGAAATCACTCTCTCAGCCTTGACGGCGACGATAACTCTATCCGGCGCCGTTTTGGCACCAGGAGGTTCTTTTAAAGCAGCTTCAACTTGGCCTGGGAACATTTCAGAAGCCAAGTCCTGAATGTTTTTACTAAACGTGAAGGCTTTTGAGAACATGAGGAGATCAAGGAGCGTGAGAAAATGAATTTGTGTTTAGATATGTCGACAAGCGCCAACGTCATGCGGTGGTTGTGACGATGATCCTCTACCGACTACAAGGAAGGGCAAATTAGTAATCCAACATTCGCGCTAAAATTCATCAATCAAATGGAAACTTCTGATATTTTCTCATTTTGCGGAATTAACTTCATACTGTAGATTCTCTCTTGGCTGAAATACACAATTCTATTCTCAATTCATAATTCAAATATCTACAATACAACTATTTATATATTAAACTGTTATTTGATCATTTGATTCCGTCAATGAAATCAGAAAATAAGTAATCGAGTACCTTGGGAACGAGAAGAGAATGAAGAAAGAGACCATACCTATGTGAGAGAGAGAAAGCGATGTAACGATTGGCAGGAGTTGCTCCACGCGGCTAACTTCAATACCACTGCTATCAAAAGAAAGAGTTGAAACGGATAGATGCGGCTGCCGGAGAGGTGCTGATGTGGAATTAAGGAAAAGAAGCGTCGTATTGTTTGAAAAATGCCAGAAGGAAAGAAAGCGGGAAACAGAGGACGGAGTTGGTAATCGGAAAATTGATCGCGGGCGTTGATTGGAGAAAGATAGATGGAGAGCGGAGAGAGAGCTCTGTTTACAAACGGTTGAATGAAAGTGATGAATTGACTTGCGCGCGTTTCGACGTTATGCGATCCGACGCTCTGCCGCCGTTGAATCTCTTTAAATAAGAGTTTAACTGACACAAAGGTTAATTTTCAGTGGTTTAGTTACAAAAATTTCTAATCAGACTGACACAAATATTATCAAATTCAATGTTGGAAATTCTTCTCTCCAACTTCAAAGTATATATATACACTGGCTTATATAATATTAATCATCGGTTTTTTTTCAAGAATAATAAAACAATACTAATTATTTACATTTTATAATAAAAAAATCACTAAATATAAAAATTTATTACCTTTCATTTTGCTAAATAGTTTATCTATTTACCATTTTTTTACCTCTAGAATGAATCTTAAATTTAATATAGATTTTAGATTTAATTTTCATAAAAATGAGTTAAATAATAATAATACTTGTAACTTTTCACAAATATGTGATTATATTATAAAATTTTAAAAATATTCAAAATGACATGGATACAATTTATCTATCAATATAAATTTTTGCTGTGTTTAGGAAATAATTTGGTTCGTCCCTTGAGAAAAAGATAATTAATAATAATAGCATTAAAAAAAGGGTAATTAGTAGTGTGAACTAAACTTTAAGCTTAAATGACATTAATAACTAAAATTTGGTATTTAAAAGCATGAAAACTAAAATGAAACAAGTCTAGAAGAACAAAAGTTAAAATGATATTTCTTTTATATTGTACAGGGTGGGGTCGAATCTCAAATCTCGAGGTTGATATTATAAATTCTTCGTATTCGCTTAAGACCGTAATAGTGTTAAAAAAAAGAAAAAGAAGAAAAAAATATTCTATTTGAATACGCTATATTATTAATTATTTTAAAAAATCATGTAATTTATATGTACTAAAATTAATGTGTCACGTTCTTCTCAACTTTTTTGTTTAACATTATGTAGAGTGGAAAAATCAAACATAAAATAATTGATACTACAAGCTTTATACCAATTGAGGTTTGCTCACATCGGTACGTACGTTCACTCAATGTTAAATTAAGAGTTTAAAACGATTTATATACATAAATGTGATTATCTTGTACATGTCAATTACGGTTAAACTATATTCACGCTTATAACATATATTAAATTATTTTCTTCAAATTTTTAATAAATTTTGCTTAATTTTAATATATTATAATTATGAAGAATCGTTTTTTTTTTTTTAATTCGCCTTATTTTTTAAATTTTGGATTGTAAGAAAAATAATAGTAAGTTTCAAAATTTATTGTTTATATATCTTTTCATAGGTATGGAGTAAGGATCAAATCAAAAACTTAATTTTGAAATGACAATTAATATCTTATATTTCTACTCTACATTTTGTACTATAAAAGGAAGCTTGTCTTCATAAATCCAATCGTATAAAACCAAGTTTAGCATAAAATATTTAAATTTTAAATGTTAATTCTTTTTTATTTTTCATTAAAAAAATGCAAAAGTAGGAATCAAATCATCCATTTTTAGTTCAAATTCAAAAATTTAACCTTGTAGTGCAATTATTCAATCTTTGAACCTCGAAAAACTTGACTAACGAGAATGCTTTTATGTGAGGAAATTGAAATTCAATTTTTACCCATCCAATTATATCAATATCAAACATTTAATTTCATTAAATTGAGGCCTAAACTTAAACACAAGTGTTAGAAATTTTTGCCCTTTATTCAATCTACATTAATTCATTGACTAATTAAATAATAAAAAGGTGACCATAACTCTAACATAATTGACCTGAGAGATTGATGGTTCAAATTTTCATACCCTCACCTTCACAAACTAACTAGTTTCAATAAAATAAAGCTTGGCTCAAAGTTAAGTTTGATAATGACATAAATTAACTGTTAAATGATTATTCCAAAATTTACAAAATTCAAACAAAATCCAACTTTATTCTAGAGTTCTCTATTAAAACTTCTCACTATAAGTATGATCACAATTTTTTAAACAAGTATGAATCGACATTTTGTCAAGTCTATCCTTTTTCAACATATATTTTGAAAAAAATAAAATTAAGATTGTATTACTTATCTAGAATCACTTTAATAAATTTGAAAATTTAGAGTACAAATTGGTAATTTCAAGAAGAAGAACAATAAATTTTTTTTTCCCTTCTATTAATAATTGTCTAAACTATTCAAAAGTTGCTAATATATATAATGTGTATGCTAAATTAGAATGATGTAATGAAAACGGAAATTGGCAAATTAGTAAAAAAAAAATTGAAATGAAAGGGAGAAAAAAGAGGAGAAGTTTGAAATAAAGGAAGTGGGATTTAGATAAGAAAATTAAAAAGATGAAAAGGAAAAGAAATAAAAGACTGAAAAAAGGATAAAGAAAAGTTAGTCAAATTTGTTGGAAATTAATTTTGAAAACTTGAAGAGGGAAATCGGTGGCTGACCCGGGTGAGGGTTGGCCCATAAAGCCCACAACCCATAACCATGGGTCCGTGCCCAATGGGGACCGCCTTCCCCCTCGGTGCCAGCCAATTGAGCCTTTCTTTTCACTGTCTCCAATACTTCATTGACCCAAAATTTAAAATACCATTTTCTTTTTCTTTTTCATCATTCCCAAATAAATTTAAGAGTTTTACAAGAATTAGAACTTTATTGGGAATTGAAACTCAACCCCTTGCTGTTAATTGAAGAATTCAGAGTTCAGACCCCCCCCCAAAAAAAAAAAAAGGTATTGTCCACAATTATTGGGATTAGAATTTATATATATTTATAAATACTTTGAGTTAGGGATTTGGGATGATAAATAATAGATAAGGTATTATTATTATTATTAGTAGAGGAAGAAGAATCATGTGACAAATAATAATGAACCAATTCAATGGGCATCTCCAACAGAAATGGACCACTTTCCTGATTTATGACAAATATTTTGGCAATTCAACCATTTAATTCCAAAATCAGAATGGCTTGTTGTGTGACAATGAGAACATAATGTTTTGAATTTTAAGATTTTTTATGTTATATTTTGAATTTTAAACTATGGTAGCAAAGTTAAGGAAAAATACCCATTTTTATTTCAAATTTGTATACTCTTTTGGGGTCTCTAAAAAATATAAAAAAACGACAAAATATTTACACTCTATAGAACAATTTCAAAAATGGAAAAAATTCATAGGCCCACCGTGTAAAATACCAAAAATTCCCCGTCAACCACGCCGTCAATAACGTGCGCGTAATATATTTGCGATCGTTTAGATTTGGTTATTGTTTGATACGCGATCGTTTAGATATGATTACAATTTATATGCGATCGTTTAGATATGGTTCAATATATACGTGATCATTTAGATATGGCTACAATGCGATTGTTTAGATATAGCTACAATTTATACTGCGATCGTTTAGATATGCCTACAATTTAATTTTTTTACACGATCGTTTAGATTTGAGGACCCAAATCTAAATGATTTTTTTAATTCTTTTGGTACACGATTATTTAGATTTATTTACACGATCATGTACTTTTTTTACACGATCCTTTACATTTGGTTACTCCAATCCAAATGACTTTTTTTCAAGATTTTTTATGCATGATCTTTTATTTTTTTTACAGGATCGTTTGCTTATTGGCTACTTCAATCTAAATGATTTTTTTTTCCAAGATTCTTTATACACAATCATTTATTTTTTTTACACGATCGTTTACATTTGGCTATCCCAATCTAAATGATTTTTTTAAGATTCTTTATACACAATCTTTTAGATTTTCTAATTTTGTTCTTATACATAGTCGTTTAGATTTGGTTACCCAAATGTAAACGCGTAAAAAGAAAAAAAGAAGAAAGACGATGGAAAGAAATCAAAAAGAAAAAGAAAAAGAAAACGATGGAAAGATTAAACAACATAAATAAAGAATTGAAAAATAAGAAAGATGATGGAAAGAAATCACAGAAAAAAAAAAAAGAAAGACAAAATCGTAGGAAAAGATGAGGAAGACGGAATAACAGTAGACGAATTGCGAAGAAGAAAAGAAAGATGGAAGTACAAATTGAAATATTTAAAAAATGACTAACTTTATGGACTTTGTACACGGGTGAGTTTACAATTTTGTTATAAGTTTCCCTACTCTTTTCTTTTTATCTTTTTAACTTGATTTCAACTATAAATTTTTAATTTTATCAATTTTGACTCTAAACTTATTTATACATCAGGACGTAATCTTAGAATTTAAAAAGTTCTAATTTTATTTTAACCCATTAATTATAAGTTTTTGCTCTAAGTATAGTTAAAACAGTAAGCTCTTGTACATGTACTGAGTTACATAAAAATAACATGTGAAATTAATAGATCCCTAGTTTTCTTGAGAGAATAACAACATTTGAATTAGTTTTTTTTTTTTAAATTAAATTATGCATTTTGGAAATGTTGTTTAATGATTAATTTAGACACACGTCAAACTTACTTTAGCGTGAAGTTTTTATTGAAATTAAGAAGTTTTATGAAGATTTTTTTTCTTTTTTTTTTTTTTGTAAAAATTAGTTGGTGAATTAGTGAAAATTGAATTGAGAATAAAATTGCAATACTAAGTAAGTTGTGGAAAGGGTTATTTTAAATGATATAACAAAACTGTAAAATATTTACAGAACAATTATAAAAATAGTAAAAGTTCACATACCCACTATAGAAAATACAAAAAATGTCTCGTCAACAACGCACGTAATATATTTGGTAATGTGCGTAATATGTTTGATAATGTGCGTAATATATTTGGTAATGTACGTAATATATTTAGTACATGATCGTTTATATTTGACTATTGTTGGTTCACAATCGTTTGTTTATATTTGATTATCAAAATCTAAACGATTTATTTTTTCAATTATATCGTTTAATTTGGTTACACGATCGTTTAATTAATTGGATTATAAGATTAATTGGGTTACTCGTTTAGATTTGGTTACATGATATTTAGATTTCGCTACCTCAAATCTAAATGGTTTTTTTTTCAAAATTTGGTATCATTTACATTTGGCTAAATGATCTTTTTCAAGATTTTTTATACACAAATCTTTTATATTTGGTTACCCTAATCTAAACAACGTAAGAAAATGCGTACGTAGCGAACAAAAAACAGAGAAAAAGAAAAAAGACGATAGAAAAAAAATCAAATTTGGTTACCCAAATCTAAACGACGTAAAAAAAGAGAGAAAAAGAAGAAAAACGATGCACGTTGCGAAAAATGAGAAAAAGAAAAAAGATGATACAAAGAAATCAGATTTAGTTACCCAAATCTAGACCAAATCTAAACGACGTATAAAAGGAAAGGAAGAAAGACGAAAAAAAATCGCAGAGAATAAAAAAAACATAGTAAAGGAAGAAAGACTATAGAAACAAATCGTAGAAAAGAAAAGAAAAATGAAAGAATAAACCCGAAATATTTAAAAAATGACTAATTTTATAGGCTTGGTTACCTAACCGTAAATATATTTTAGTAATTTATTATATTTATAAAAATTTAAACTATTTAAAGTCAAATTTAATAAAATGGAAAGTTGATATTCGCATTAATATCTAAATTGATTTTTCTTTCTAAAGTTAATTTGGAAGGAGGGAAAGGAAGGAAGGAATCTAGGAGAGGGAGGGAAATTTTGAAAGTAAAGGGGTTAGAAAGTTTTGAAAATGTCAACATTTTTTTATCGAAGCCAATTCTGTCATGTCTTTTGATGCAATTTTCAAAATTAGAGCTTAACAAACTAAGAAAGTTTTCAAATCTGGTAACAATTATTATCTTCAAATTTTAATCAAAATAAAAGTTAGAATAGACTAATGGGGATAGTTGCAAAATACACAAAAAAAAATTATTAATATTATACTTGTACCTCAAACCTCTGAGTTCTGCAAATCCTAGTAAAAAAAGAAAAGAAAAATCAACCCACCATTTAAAATAAGAAATATAAAAATGTATATATACATCGACATACTATTGATGCACAACAGTCGATACGCTTGATATCCCTCAATACATCTATATTTGATACCTTTGATAAACTATTGATGTAGGTTTAGACGACCTGTGCACTTGATACATTTAGATTAAAAAAAAAAATAAAATTGAAGTTCTTCCTCGAAACAACAAACCCTCTCCTAACATCATTCTTTCACGCCACCACTCCTCCACACTATTGTCTTTGGCCACTGCTTTACCTCCCCCGCTAGATACATAACTCTATCAACTGACGTATACATGTTCGAATGCCAATCAACAATCGGTGGTGTCGGTCACCACTTTTCTCTCTTTCTTTTCTCCAATATCTCTCTTACACCAATTAGCTTCTCGTCCCTTGCATCTATTGACCATCGCACGCCTGTTCACCGGTCATCCCTTTTCTCTCTCTATATCAATTCATACTTTAGGATAAATATAGAACAAAAAATAAATTATAAATCAAGACTTTATGTTTACATAATATTTGCAAAATATCAAATATTAGTTACACACCAAAAGTGGTATATATAGATTTCAATTTTCGGTATATTTGATATTTTTATACATAAATATTAATGGAGAACATGTGGTTGACCTTTCTTCTTTTGTGGAGGTGGGGCCACAAATTTTGATTTTGTATAAATAATGAAATTTCCCTAATTGATTAAGAGTTAATCCTAGTAAAACTTCACCGCCATCACCAAATTTAAAAATAATTTAGCAAATCTATTATTTCTTTTTCCTATTTACGGACAAAAGAAAAAAAGAAAAAAGAAAAAAAAGTTGAATTAAAGGAATATGAACCATCTATATTTTGGTTGTTTTTAGTTTCCTTGCTAACCAATATGTTTGTCTTGATTGGTCCCACACGCCCAACATTTCTAATAATCTCTCCATGTTATAAAATAAAGAACAGAAAACAACAGAGAGATAGATAGAGAAGAAGGGAAAAGGAGAATAATGTTCGTAAGAATAATGGTTACAAAACTAAACATAAATAAGGAACAAGAAAGTTATGAAGATTAATGGGGAGATTAATTGATGAATTTATAACATGAGGAGGTTATAGACATATAATAATATTTAACTTTAATTTAGAATATTCATAGTCTATATTATATAAAATAAATGCCTTGTTAAAACCTTGTTAGTTAAAAACCTAGTGAAAAATATCATAGTGAAAGGAAAAAGAGTACATCATATTGTATATTTTACTAATTGCCTCATTAAAACCATTGCTAGGAAGATCCAATGGAAAAATCATAGTCAAGAAAAAAAAAATTGCAGTATTTTTACTCTCCCTCATGAGTACATCATTTGAATTCTTCGAGTTGTCACATTTCAATGTTGTGCTTAAGTTTTTCAAATGTTGGAGTTGGTAATGCTTTTGTAAATAAGTCTGCCAAGTTGTCTTTTGAGAATTTTGTTGAATATTGATATCAAAATTTGATGCTTTTTCTTTACCTAAGAACACTATTGGCTAGTTTTGTACATCATCAATATCGCAACATGAATTAAAGTAGTTGTTATGATCTGCTTCATAAGTTGCCATAATATAAAAAATCTTCTATATGTACTAAGTAACTCGTGTAAGATCTAACTCGCATGAGTTAGATAAATAACTTGCATCTTCATAATCAATTAGATCACAATTAGATCTATTAGAATAAAATAAATTCACGCGAGCTAATAATTTTTTAATTAAACATAACATAGTTTAATTCTACTTCAATATTTTTGGAGAAATGTTTTTTTTTATATGTACCAAAATTACTAAAGATATTACAACAGGTAGTGTATAAACTAGTAAAGATATAAGTACATTTATTTCTCAAAATCATGGTTATTTAAGACCTCAAGTTTTTTATTATCTTTCTGATACCAGATATAATTTTTTTTTTCACATGACCAAGTGAATGAACCACCCTAGGAAAGTTCAATGATATAATTACTCCAATTTCATTTGTTTTATGTTTTATTTGCAAGTTAAGACAAAACGTATAATCTCAAATTCTTTCTAGAAAAATTCTATTGTCTTTGAAATTTCTTCAGAAGTTTCTACTCAAATTATCATTTCTTTTAAAAGCTATGGACAAATATTAAGGGTTATTTTTATACCCTCATATCAACAAAAATGTAATAGGATGATGATAGATTTGGAGTATTTTATAACTCTTTTATTATTGAATCATATGATTTTATAATATTTAATCCTTCAGGGATAGAATTATTAAATAGATTCATATAAATGTATAATGGCTACATCCATAAGGTGTATGTTAAGCTTTTCATGTACAATAAGATATGTTAAATATCTCATGGTATTGTATTCGCCGTAGAAGAATATGTTCTCTCAAATAACCAATACCAGTTCTTGCAATAATTATTATGGAAGAAAAATGTAAATGCCTCGTTAAAACCTTACTAGTTAAAAACCTAGTAGGAAAAAATCCCAGTGAAGGAAAAATAGTACATCATTTTATATATTTTACTAATTACCTCATTAAAAATATTGCTAGAAAAATGCAATGGAAAAATCATAGTCAAGGAAAAAAAATTGCACTTTTTTATTTTTATTTTTTATTTTTATATTTTACATATTTTAAGTTACCGTGGTACACAAGATAAAATTCTCTAATACTTATACATGTCATAGAAAGATGCTTGCAATGGTCTAAACTCCTACTTTAACAACAAGCTTTTAGCTACATCGCTAGACTCCTAATTTAGCAACAAGCTTTTAGCTACATTGCTAAAAACATATTTATAAACACAAGCTAACAACAACGTTGTAACAAACAAATAGCGACATATATACACTATGTGTTGCTAAAAGTAAGCTTTTAATAAAGTGTGAATGTTATATTTTAGCAGTGAATACACAAACAATTAGTTATTGAAAGTTTTACTACGCATGCAACTACTATGATGTTTACAACCACGTATCTTTACATGTTGTTAATACCTTGAGCAACATCTTTCGACTTTTAATGTGTTTGTTCAAAGTAGTTTTTTGTTATAGTGCAACGAGTAGAGCTATTAAAAAGATTAGAGGAAGAGAGTTGACTTAATAAAAATAACCAACTCACTCTACCAAAAGTTAAAGTTAGGTGTGTCAAATGTTAAGTTGATAACTTTTACTAATTTTGTACCAGAGTGAGGTAATGTTCTTTTTTTTTTCTTTTTTTTTTCTTGCACCAATATTTTTCAAGTTATTGTCTAACTTCTCTAGAACTTTTCTCTTTGGAGTTGATTTCTATATAACTTTTTTTTTTAATTGTCTATTATGTGATTTTAGTTTCTCAATAATATTTTATTGAATATTTCTGTATATCTTATTGATATTTGCCAATGATACAAGATACATAAAGGAATAGCTACTTTAGGAAAGAATAATATTGCGTAAATACAAGAATAATGAAAAAATATTATTTACTTTAATTATGGTAATACCCTCCCTCAAACTCAAGTTGGTAGAGTAGAGACCACCTTGAGTTTGTGAAGTAACTGAGCAAAACGAGGAGAATGGAGAGCTTGGATGAAGATATCTACTGGCTTGGTTAGTGGTGGAGATGGATTGGAGCTAGAGAGTGTTGCTCTAAAGATGATGGTGAACAAAATGACAATCATTCTCAATTTGCTTTGTTTGTTCATGAAATACATCATTGTGTGCAATCTGAATAGCACTACGTTTATGTAACAACCCAACTCTTTATATTAAGTTGAGGTTATTGCTAAAAAGAAACAATAACAAGAGACACTTCCTTGAAAAGAGGGAAACTATTACTTTAAAGATAAATAACAATTTTGACAATTTCTTGAAAAGAGGAAGACTAAATTTTCATTAAAAACAGAATATTGAACACTGATACATAGACGCGGAAGCAAAACTGAGTCCCCATATGGCATGTCACGGATCCTTTTTTGTCGCTTGCCAGCTTCCCTCTACCTTTACTTTTGTCTAAAATATTAAACATAGAAAGAGTGAGTATAAGGATGTACTCAGTAAGGGACCCGCTACTAGTCACGCTAGGTGTTTGTTAACTTCTCATTAGAGTCTTGTAAGGAAGTACACCTAAACTGGCACATTTTCGAACACACCAATCTAGTGATCCCGTAGGAACACATCTGGTCTTCGGTGAACCCAAAGGAACACCTAGGACAAAAAACTGGTCTTCGGTGAACTCGAAAGAACACCTATGATAAACTGGTCTTCAGTGAACCCGAAGGAATACTTAGGACAATCGAACTGTAACTGACCTTGTTGGACCACTCATATACATAACATCTTATGAGACTGCTGATCCCGTCAGTCCACACAGTCATGAAAGGTGGTGATCCCAAGGGACACCTATATGGGTACGACTCTAATAGATAAAGTTCACAGAACGCCCATCCATAGCATGTAACATATCATAAATATCTTAACGTCCTTAATCATGTGATTAATATACTATGCATCATCATTAACATAAATCAGTTATCAACATAATATCAGGCATCATCATCAATCATCAACATCCACACATTATGCATCTTAGCTACATTAATGCATAATGGAAAATTAAATGCAAGCTCTTAACTTCTGTTCGAAAGTCTAATAGGAGAATCTCTTATATGGAGATTTTAGCCAAACAAAGTACTCATTAGCTTACAGTAAAAATTCTCCAATTAATTTGGTCCTAATCATAAAAGAAAATTTCAGTATCTTAATATATAAAATTAGCAATTGGTTATCATTCAAAAATTCTACCAAATTAATTAACTTCCAAAAAACTTGCGGTTTAAACCAATTCAACATTGATTGGAAAAATCCAAGATTTAATCTTAAAAAATTAGCCAATTGAATCTTTAAAGGAACCCCAACTAGATCCAAAATTAAATTAGCAAATTATTAATTTAATTTCATTAGCTTACCAAGGTTACTCAAATGGAGGTTGAAAAATTATCTTATCCTTGATAGAAAAATTCATCACTTTAAATTTTCAAACTTTGCCAAAGGGATCAATCATAACTAAAATTGGTGAGGCGACGACAACAGAGGGTTATCTAAGAAGGTGAAGAACTTTTTTTCTTTTTTCTTTTCTTTTCAACTTAAGCATTTCAATGCTATTTATAAACCCAAATAATAACAATAATATTTATTATTATTATCTTCTTTTCCTTTTAGGATATATATGTATATATAATACCAAAATATACATATATTTTTATTCCCATTATCTTTTCTCGATAAATTCTTTAAATGCACAAAATCTTAGACATTTATAACCATTAATAATATTAGTAACAATACTTATTTATTATTATTATTATTATTCTCTCACCAAAATATAAACGTATATATATTTATTTAAACCATCATTCTCTCTTCTAAATAAATATATCATTTTTTTTGTCCAATTAAATCAATCATCTCTCTCCTCATGGACTATCTTCTTTTCCAAACAAATATAATTAACTTTACTTTTTCATATTAATTATTTATACAAAACCAAGTAATTAATATAATTAATATCATATTCCACTAAAAATCCAAATTATTAATTAAATATATATATCCACACACACATATATATATATACACAATTAAATCCAATTCCACCAAAACCAATTTTTCCATCCAAGATCTCAAATTAACTTAAATCCTCAATTCTTTTTAATCAACCAAATCTTCTCCGGTAAATCACTCATAACTTCAATAATGAATTATCTTAACCCAACAATTAATAAACACCCAAATAATTCAACATAATTAATAAAAACTCCCTAAAGATTTGGGATGTTACATTTGTTTTTCCAATAATTATGTTCCAAGATATAATTATTAATTTTCCTTTTAAATAAATCCAATTCCTTCTCTTTCCTTATTTACTCAACCATATCAACTTCTTTCCAAAATCAATATTTATCTTTCTAAAAAATAATTAATTATCTTTCACAACAATTAATTATTATTTATCTTTCTTCAAAATAATTAGTTATCTTCTACAATAATTAATTATTATTTATCTTTCTCTAAAATAATTATTCTTTTACAAATAATTATATTTTACAAAAATATAAATATTTTCATTTTTCTCTCCTAATAAATATCATTTCTCCAAAACACAAATTATCTTTTCCTTAAATAATTATATTTTAACAAATATAATTATCTTTCCTTTTCCATAATAATTATATATATATTTCCACATATACATATAATTATCAAATATTCAACAAAATTTCCCCTCTACAATTTAATTAAATAACATCCATAATTATTTAAATTAATTCAATTTCAACAGCACCAAAAATTCCCAACTTTACTCAAACTTCATAACATACAATTAAATCTAAAACTCAACACACACCACGAGCCAATACCTCTAATTATTTAAATATTCATCCAACAAATATTTAATTAATTTCAATTTCCACAAAATCAGATAATTCTTATTAAATGAATTCAAAATAACGTCCAATAAATTAAATCTAGTTAAACAAAACTAAGATTATTAATTCCAAAATTATATTAATTTTGGGGTGTTATAGGTTATCACAATGAAGTATAGTGGGTGATCTTTGTGGAGTCCTCATATTAGTAAGAAGCCAACAAAGCGATAGTAATTCCGAAGTGGCATCAGTTAGAGCACGATATTTAGACCGTGTGCTGGAACGGGAAACAACATATTGTTTCTTGCTACGCGAGGAGATAAGAACATCACCTAAACAGAAACAATAACCAGTGGTGGACCTTCTATCAGTAGGATCACTTGTTCAATCAGCATCAGAGAATCCAGAGAGAACTATAGAGGACTGTGAGGAGAGTTGTAGACCATGACCCAAAGTGCTTTTAATATAACGAACAATACGAAGAACAATAGTGAAGGGAATTATACAGGGAACAACAATGAATTGACTATCAATGTGAACTGTATACGCATATCTGGATGGATCACAGTTAAGTAAATTAGGGTGCCAACAAGTTGTCGATAAAAAGTGAGATCGTCAAGAGGAACACCACAAGAAGGAGTGAATCGCATGTTTGGATCCAGAGGCATTGAGAACGTGGCAGAATCAGTAATATTAGATCGACTGAGGAGATCAGAGGATGAGATCTCAAGGATGATCTCAAGACCAAGAAAATAGCTGAGGTGCCTAAATCCTTCATCTCAAATTGCTTACTCAACTAACATTGCAAATCATATATGGCTTGAGGGTCATCATCTATAATAATCATGTTATCAACATATAAAAGAAAAAGCACAATACCATTAGAAGTCTATCAAGTAAATAAGGTCGAATCGTGAGAGTTGGAGGTGAATCCAAGTTGGGTAATAGTGGAACTAAATGTTGCAAACCAAGCTTGAGGAGCTTGTTTGAGAATGTAGAAAGCACGACGAAGAAGACATATTTTCTAAGGTGGCAGAGTAGTACCAGGTGGTGGTTTCATATAGACTTCTTCACATATAGTTCCACTAAGAAACACATTTTTAACATCCATTTGAAGGAGGGGCCATTGTTTTGTAGCTGCGATAGCTAAAAGACTGCGAACAGATGTCATTTGAGCTACTTGGAGCAAATGTTTCTTTATAATCAATGTCATATTTCTCATAATAACTTTTGACCACAAGTTGTGATTTGTATCATTTAATAGGGTCATCAGAGTGCGATTTGATTTTAAAAATCCACTTACAACCAATAGGTTTCTTTCCATGAGGTAAGTCAACATAGTCTCAAGTATGAGTCTTTTATAAGACTTGAAGTTCTTCATTCATTCCTTGCTGCCACAAGAGGTTAGTACTGGCTTCCTTATACTAGGAAGGTTCAACCAAAGGCATAATAGTGGAAAAACAATGGTAATCTTTAAGATGATGAGGAGTTTCTCTTACCAGGGTAGATCGTCAAACATATACCGATTCAAGTTCCTCACAAGGGACAAATGAAAGATCTGGGAGCACAGGGATAGGTTAGAGTGAGTTAGCTCAGATATGGGTAGAGGACAATGTGTAGTGTCAGGTGGTGAGTTAGAAGTGGGGAATAGATCAGTAGAAGGATTAGTGAAGAATGAATGAGGACTAGATAGAGATGCATGGAATGAAGAAAGACTAAAGCATACAATGTCCCAAAAGGTGACATTGCGAGATATACGTAATCGTTGAGAGATGGGATCCCAACAACGAAAGTCTTTATGTTTAGTACCATAACCCAAGAAACAACATAGAGGAGCATGAGGTTCAAGTTTTATATGTTCATGAGGATGTGATAACATAAAACATGCACAACAAAAACTTAGAGATTATAGTAAGAGCAGGGAGTATCATATAGTCGTTCAAAAGGGGAACATTGTGAATGACTTGAGAAGGAAGACGATTGATGACATAAACAGAGGTGAGGGCAACCTCTCCCAAAAATTTTCAGGACAAGAAGTAGAAAGAAGTTGAGCATGAACAGAGTTTAGAATGTGACGATGTTTGTGTTCTGCTCTTCCATTTTGCTGAGAGGTGTGTGGACATGAGCGTTGAATGAGAGTGCCTTGTTGGACAATGAAGGAAAGAAGGCAAGAGTCCTTATATTCCATCGCATTATCGGTTCAAAGAATTTTAATTGGCTAGAGAATTGTGTGTGAACCATATTTGCAAAATCAATGTAGATTTGATATAAGGAAGAACGATGTTTAAGAAAGTAAATCCAAGTAAAATGAGAATAGTCATCAATAAATAAAATGAAATCTCGACAACCATTAACAGTAGTCATTGAGCAGGATCTCAAATGTCAGAATGAATAAAGACCAAATCATGTATCACATAACAAAACAAAATTTAAAAAGTATAAAGCAGGTTGTTTCACAAGTTTGCATTTTAAATAACCAAAAGGACTAAATTTTGAGACATTATTCAAAGTGTCATTATAAACTAAATTATGAAGTTTATCAGAGGATGCATGACCTAGGCGAGGATGCCACTGATATATAGTGTTAAAGTGACTGGTGTAGAGATGGGTGGTAACATATGAGAGTACTGGAGAGATGTGAGCTCAAATAATTGTTCCACCTTCCGTCTTGTACCAATCATTTATCCCGTCTAAGAATCCTAAACTTGATATCCATGAGAAGAAAAGATAATGGTTAGTCCTAGATCATATAATTGGCCAACAGAGGCTAGGTTGAATGTGAGATTTGGGACATGATTGGTGTTTAACAGATTTATGGTGGGTGTATTAACAGTGCCAATGTAAGAGATAGACATGTCATTACCATCAACAGAGTGAATTAGGGGAAGGGATTGAATAGGAATAGGGGAGGGTAACAACGAAATGTCAGAATTCATATGATTACAAGAAGTCGAATCAAGGAGCCAAGAAGTATCTGGGGTGATAAAAGGAGCAGTAGAGTTGGAAGAGATCACCTGTTTTAGTAAGTCATGAGATCATTCAATTGAAAGCTCGGAGGTGTAGTTATATCAGATGGTGTGGCAGCAACAACAACAGATTAAGAAGCAATTTTAGGAGAAGACTTAGGTTTATGTGAGTAACTAGGAGGATGGGGTGGACGAGTTGGATAATGTTGTGACCTCACTTGTGAAATACCTTCACTCAATAGTAGGATAGTTAACAAACTTATGACCATAAAGTTTACAATTTTTGCAGAAAGTGGACTCATTAGCAGGTCATGGATGAGTGGTTGCAAGAGCGGCGTCAGAGGGCAGAAAGGAGACAATGCCAAATCTTTTCTCCTCAAATGAAATTTGCTAAATAGTGGTGTCGAGAGATGACAAAGGATTTCGATGTAACAGAGCAACACGAACTGGTTCATACTCTGAATGAAGTTCCATGAGGAATTTTATAAGCACTACAAGAGAATGGGGATCTTTTAACGCACACAAGAATAGGAAGATATATGAAAAAGTGTTGGAAAAGGATTTTTCGACGCATAAATTCGCGTTGAGATTGAAGTAGGAAAAAATAAGTCAGGAGAAGATCTTCCAACGCACAAAATGTAGCGTTAGGAGATCCTTGACATCTCCTGATGCCTTATTTAAGCATCAGGAGATGTTAAGGATCTCCTGACGCTATATTTTGTGCATCGGGAGATCTTCTATGTAAAAAAAATACTGTAACCTAAAAGAAACCCAGAATGGAAAACGAATGGAAAATTAGAAGAAAATGGATGAAAAAAATAGCAAATTAGAAGAAACCCATAAGAGATATAATTGAATTTTAGCATAAAAAAAGGAATAAAGAAATACTTTCAGGAAGAATAACAATAAAATCAACAACGACAATAACAAAAGTTAACGCACATATTTAATATTTTTTCTCAACTTCAAACCAAAATAAAAAAATTAAAAGACTTACCGATGAGGGGCGGATGGTGGCAATGGTGGAAGGGCAGCAACGGACGACAATGACAAAGAGAAAAACACATAAGAGAAGGCCTTGACAATCACAAAAACATACATATATAATATTTTTTCTCAAACTCAAACTAAAATAAAGAAGAAAAATGAAAAACAAACACTTATCGACGAGGGGCAGATAACGACTCATAAGTGTCAACGGTAACAACAAGCAACGGATGGTGGACGACGAGCGACGGTGGGCCTTCTTCTTTCTCTTTCGACCTTTAAACCCTTCATTCGTCTCCCTCGTTTCGGTCTCCTTTTCTCTCATTTTCAACTAACATAGATCTGTTTTATGGATTTGAAAATGGTATTTGAAAGGGAACGTTCGACGCATGACTAACGTTGTTGAGAGAAGTTAAATATATAAAAAAAATTATAAACTTCTCCTGACACCATGCATAACGACGTCGAGAGAAGTTAAATATATTAAAAATTATAAACTTCTCCAACGCCATGCACAACGACATCGAGAGAAGTTTGTAATTTTTTTATTAAATTACCTTATATTGAATTCACCTTATGTTGTGTTAGAATTGTCATCCTTTTTTCTCGACGGAGCTTTTACGATGTCAGGAGAAGCTATTTCTTCCAATGTCACTTATCCCGACGTCCGTGTTGTGCGTCAGAATATACATCTTTTCTTGTAGTGGAGGAAAATATGGTCAACACTGATTTTGCCTTGTCTAACTGAGTCCAAATAGGCTGAAGATTAGCAAGATATTCATTCACAGATTGTTCGATCTCCTGGTTGAAATTAACAAGTCGAGAATGTAATTGATAATAGTGAGCAAGCTTAATAGACTGAAAATGTGTGGACAGAAAATCCCAAAGTTCCTTTATAGTATTAAATGCATCAAATTAAATATGAATAGATGGAATAGAAATGTTACTCAACCAAGTGATGATTTGATGATTTTTGCTATCCCAGTCATCAAGTCTTTCAATGTATACTTGATTGTCTTCTGTAGTAGTCTCTTGAATAGGGATATCAGAAGTGTCTGCATCATCATTCTCAGTGGTGTTCTTGATTTTCATGGGAGTAGTGGATTTGACAAGTTTGGTGATATCTTCAGTAACTATAGCCATAACTTTCGATCGATTAGAAAACTCATCATTTGGTGAGCCCAGGTAATGTAATTGTGCCATCAAGGATGGTGCTAATGGGACGAGCTATATCATTTTTCTCAACCTGTTAAAGTTAGTGAGAAAAATAGAGACCACAGAAAATAGTGTCAAATAAATCACAAAAAATAGAGATAATCACAAATCAAATGATTTGACAAGGAATGGGGTCATGAATTTGAGAGGAATGAAGTTTCTCAAAGGGATCCATGGTGGAGCAGAGTGGAACTGAAGAGGTGTTGTACTAAACAGATCTGGGTAAAACAAAATTGGAGAAAAATTAAGCAGATCAAGAACGAAACATCAATGTAGGCTTCGATCGGAACGGAGCGAATATGAGAACGATATGGATCAGAATAAAACAGAATCGGAGCAAGTCATCGAATTTGAGCTTCAATCTGAGCGTTTTTTAAGTAGAGGAGATCTCTGTTGCTGTTTGTATCTGAACAGAGTGGTGCAGAATTACAGATTTAGTTGGATTTGAATGGATCTGAATAGAGGCGGAATAAAGGGGATCTCCATCGCTGGTGGAGAACAGATCTGAACTGATGGGTCTGAGCGGAGGTGGGGCAGAGCTGCAGATGTGAAGGGTGATGACGAATGTGAAGGACGGCAGTGGATCTAAAGGGTGGTGGCGGACACACACACACACACACGCACACACACGCACACACACGCACACACACGCACACACGCACACACACGCACACACACGCACACACACACACACACGCACACACACGCACACACGCACACATGCACACACACGCACACACACGCACACACACACACACACACACACACACAAAATGACACATCTTTGATTTTAACATAACAATGACACATTATTTGCAATATGAAATATAATGGTTATTGATCAGAGTTTATTTAACTTCATCTTTGATTTTCTCTACATTCTTCAATATGTACTTTTTAGTTAAATCCGACACTACAAAAAATCAGAGGTCTGTGAACGTCGAAAAAGGCATCGGGAAAAGTAATGTCATAAGAAGAACTTTTTCATGATGCCGTGAAGAAAGCATCGACAGTATGGATCTCTGGTGACGTCGCACAAATAATGTCAACAGAGGGTGAGACTTCCATGACACCGCACAATGAGACATCGCGAAAACGTTTAATTTAAATAATAATATAGACTTTCACAATGCCATGCATGTACGCATCGCTGTTGTTTCAATTACAACTGATATGCTGCATGCAAAGCGTCTTGAGAGGTTGACCTTTTGCCGACGTAGCTAGTATGATCATGTAAATATGGCAAGATTAAGAACCGAATAGGTAAGCCATAGAAAGTTCCTCACTTGCATATTACGTAAATATGATTGATTGTTAAAAAAGCTATCAATCATATTTACTTAATATGCAAGTGGAAAACTTTCTATGGCTTATTGTTCTATTATCGATCTTGTGATTTACTACTCCTCTCTTCCCAATCAATTTTCTGGAACCACCAGAGTAAGAGTTGTTTCTGTTTGAAGCAATCTCGTATGTCTCTCGATGCACCTCATAATAATGTTCAACTTTCCTCTTTGCACATTCTGCCCATGTCCCTATGATTATACTAGCTACAGTTATGTTGAGACAATATGCAGAAGTTGAGAAACTTGTATCGACGCTTATAACTATGTTTTAAGTTTTCATTTTTACTTTTTATTATTCATGTAATTTCTAAACCTATAAACGTGTATATTTTTTTAATATTTGAATTAATATTAATATAAATTCGATTTGGTATTTTAATAATTTCTTTTTAATTTTACGTTAATTGTAATTGAATTTGGAATTTTAATAATTTTTATTAATTTTATGTTAACTGTGTTTTTAGGATGAATTTAAATCAGATAACATTATGACGTTGCGTACCAGACGATGTCGACAGTAAGGTATTTGCGATGCCGTTAAGAAATGTCGGTAGTTCCCCACTGTCGATGTTTTAACCATGTTAGTGAACAGTGCGTTTTGGCAGTAACCCTTTGCCGATGTCATTCCGTTTGCACATCGGGAGTGCCTTTGACGATGCATCTCTCATGACACTCTTGCCCACGTCTATTTTTGCATCGGTGATATTTGCTGTGCATCTCTTCGTCGGCAGAACCCCTTCTTCTTGTAGTGCGATTTCAAATGATTTTGTTTTATTTTTTTACGTTGGTTTTGTTTTAGTTTTATTTTGTATCAATTTTGTATATAAGTGTCATGATGTACTTACATTATATGTATTAGTTGGTTGATATACTTACTATGTGATTTTTCTTTTTTTTTTTTCAAATTTTAAAATTTTATGCAGTTTATTATAGTATTATTAAGTATATAGGAACTATATAGCTTAGTGTATCATTATTAAATATATCAACAATATATTATTAAAATATATCAACATATATTAGTAAAGTGAATCATTATCAAGCATATCAATCAAGTTTATAAGTGTATATCAATATTGTATTAAGTGTACAAGTAAGACTTCAAGCATATCAAGTGTACTTAATAAATTGAGTGAAGAATACTAAGGGCATGTTTGGCCCAATGGTTGGAGTGAGATGGAGTGGGCTACGTTTGGCCCGCTGCTTAAGAAAACCAAGAATTAGGGTTATTCTAATCTTCTCCTATTCATCATTCCATCATTTTCCTGTTTATTATTTCCCTATTTCCCACTATTCACCACTCCAATTTCTTCTTCTTTTTTTTCACTGTCCGTTTTTTCTTCTTCTCCAACTTTCTCCTATCTTTTTTTTCGTCTTCTCTTCTTCCCAAACTTTCTCCTCTATTTTTTATTTGCGTTGTTTTCTCTTCTTCTCCCGCTTTCTCCTCTCTCTTTTTTCGCCATTCGTCTTCTCTTCTTCTCCAACTTTGTCCTCTCTTTTTTTCCGTTGTTTTCTCTTCTTTTTCAGCTTTGTTCTTTTTTTCGTTGATTGTCTTCTCGTCTTATTTTTTTTTTTCCGTTCGTCTTCTCTATGGATGTGAATGGAATCTGATGTATTGGCGACTGGTTGGTTTTCTTTCTCATGTTTACTATATTCTTTCTCTATTTTGTGTTCTAACTTTTCTTTTTACTTCTCTAATGATAGCGCATTGGTCGGTGTGGTTTTCAATTTCTTGATAATGCTGTTAATTTTTCTCTTTTACCTTATTTTCGTTGGTGGATCTTTGATGAAAAGTTTAAATTGGGGTGGAGATCGTTTTTTTGTTTTTAGGTTGAAACGGATTGTTACTTTGTTTTCTCTTTTTGGAATGTGGATTGTAAAATGTTTCCACTTGGTTGATGTGGTTACTCTATGCTTTCTATTTTATTTCCATGAATTGGGAATTAAAGATGCGTGTATTGTTTTATCATTGATGGCAAGTACAATTCTGTTATTGGCAAATTGTTGGAGCTTGAATCTCGTATTTTGGGCATTAATGGATTGAAGAAACTTGGGTTTTGGATGCAATGTAAAAGGTATTGCCATCTGGGTTTTTCAATTTATTGCCTTCATTGTTCTATGTGGGTTGACCCATTTTCTCAATGGATGAACTTATGGCCCACACATGCTACAATCATCACACTCATTGCTTTTGTTGAATAAGAAGACATGGGATCTAGAAAGAGAAGTAGTTGATATGATACGCACTAGTACAAATTTGGGTTTTAACGACACTACAAATCAAAACATTGTGTTGTTAAAAATAAAAAAAGGGGTAGGGTAGGAGTAAAATGTGTCGTTGAAAATAGAAGTGACACACTATTTCTTGACACAATTCTATTGTCACAATTTAATTTTTCTTGACACATTTAAAGTGTCGTTAATTAACGACAAATTCTTTGTATCATTAAATAAAATTTAAAATAAAAAAACAAAAAATTCAAAAAATTTCAATTCCCTCTTCGTTCGACATTCAAAAAGAGTTTTACAATTTGCTCAATCTTTTCTCTCTCTCCCTACCAAAAAACGGGAAACAACGTAACTCATCTCCAAATCTAAGAGACTATCGTCAAACCCACTAATCTCACACCGTTGAACAAGCAAACATTATCTAAGGGACTGCCGTCGAACCCACCAATCTAAGAGACTACCGTCGAAGAATCTTGGTTGCTCCGATTTCTCTTCTCCCCCGGCTACTAGAAAAATGGGTTTTAACGACACTACTAATCAAGGTATTGTGTCGTTGAAAATAAAAAAGATGGGGTGAGGTATAATTAGGTCGTCGAAAATTATTTATTGACAAAATTTAATTTTTCTTGACACATTTAAAGTGTCGTTAATTATCAACAAATCATTGACATTCAAGGTCGTGAGTTCGAATCCCAGTCGAGCCTATTCCTTTATTCCCTATTTTCGAAAGACTTCACGCCTACACCTTCTCCACTCTTCAGCTAATTTACAGATGCCATGTGTCGTCTTCTCCTCTCGCGGGCGCCTTTGATGTCGTGTATTCAAATCTTATACAAATCATTTTTTCTCACATATTTTCAATGACAATCCTCTCCTTTCCGTCAAATTGAGCGCGCGCCTGGCCCTAAAGTTATGAGTTCGAAACCTATGAAGTGGTTATTTTCATTTTTTTCTATATATAACTCATTTTTCTGTAAATCTTAATCAATTTTCAGTTATATATATTTGATCCATTCATAAATCCAACTTCAATTTTCACCCAAATTCTCTTTAATGATCATTTTTTTAGAACTCTCCCATCTCATTCGGTCATTTTTTCTCTAAAAAATATTCAATCAATCTTTTATTCCAAAAGAGGGGTAATCTTCTAAGGGCTAAGAGGATCATGAGCATTCAATTTATTTGAGAGTTTCTTCCATTTTTCTTCTAATTTAGCATGTTGATTCTTTAATTTTTGTTCAAGAACGAAGTCAATTTCATGTGATCTCTAATGAAACAATCTTTTAATTTACTCTTGATTGTTTAATTAGTATGCAAGATACATTTTGTATAGAAAATTAAAGTGCAAAATTCAATTGATTATCTTTGTCTACAAGAAATATTTTTTGATCCAATGGAGGGGTAATCTTCTAAGAAGTTGTAGATACAATATTTTGTCCTTTATTTATTATTTTATTTTATTTATTTTACTTTATTTTTATTTTATTTTGAAAGTTGGATTTGAATTTGAATTTAACTTTTTCTTTTAAAAAAAAAAAAAAAAGAATATGAGTCTCTTTCCTATTTTTCCTCGACTCACCCAATTTTCTCTCCCACTTCCACCTTCTCCACTATCTTCCCTATTTTCCCTCAACTCACTCAATTTTCTCTCCACTCCCACCTTCACCACTCTCCTCCCTATTTTCCCTCAACTAACCCAATTTTCTCTCTCACTCCACCATCTCCACCGTAAAAACAAAGGAGAATTTTTTTTGGAGGGTACGATTGAGATCAATTGGAAGGGTTGAAAAAAGCTAAGGAAACTATTATGTCAAATTGGTCTTCAAATGTTTCTTTTTTAATTTCCTCCCTTTCCTTTCCCTTCTCTCCCTTTCCTTTCCCTCTTGAGAGTGTGATCAATTATAAGGATGTAGTTTTTCAAATTTGTTTTTGTTGTAATTTCGTTAATTAATTTTAAGGTGACTTTAATTTTGTTATGGTTAGGCCAATTAGGTTTACTGTGCTTTTATTGTTACTTCAAATTTAGGCCAATTGGGTTTACTGTGTTTGCTTTTATTGTTATTTTAAATTTAGGTCAATTGAATTTATTGTTTTTTAGATCAATTAATTTCAACGTGCTTCGATTAGATTTAGGTCATTTGAGCTTATAATTTTGTTAGGTTTAGGTCAATTGAATTTATGGTTGCTTCAAATTTAATAGATTTAGGCCATTTGTTAGATTTAGGCCATTTTATTCTATATTCTTTAAATTTGTTATGTTTAAGCCAATTGATTTAATTTGGGTATTATCAATTGATTAGACTTGTAAAAGACAGAATAGTTTGTTAGGTTTGATATTTATTTCACAAACCTGTATTATTTCGCAACTTGTATATTATATTAGATATATTATTTTATATTATATTAGATATATTATTTTATATTATATTAGATATATTATTTTATATTATATCTAATATATTATTTTATATTATATCCGATATATTATTTTATATTATTTCCAATATATTATTTTATATTATTTCCAATATATTTATTCTCAATATTATTTCCAATATAGTATTTCTCAACCTGTCTATTATATTATTTCGTATTATTTGTCAACTATATTGTTTGCTGTATTATTTGCTAAATCATTTGCCAACTTGTATTATTTCCCAACCTATATTTGTCATATTTCACATTGTTTTGCTATTATTATTATTATTATTTATTTATTTTTCAATTTCTATAATTGCAAAGTGTATGAAAAGTTCATTTATTTTTTTGCCATATGGATATAAAAAATCGAGATGGAAAGGAATAATGTTAATTTATGGATTTTATGGTTCTTGGCTTGCAACTAGTATATTACATTTTTCAATTAGTTAAAAAATTTCATTTTTCCTCACTTATATGACTTTTTTTTGCTTTTCCGAACTTCTGCCAATATATGAAGTATCATGCTATGTAAGTTTCATTATCATCTAATTTTAACATTTTCGAATAGTGATAGACTAAATTAAAAACTATAAGAGAATAAGATACAAAACTAGAACTTCTCAATTTAAGCCATTAAAGATTTGCTTATGTGTTGAATGTCAATGATGATGTTTTTTTGTTTTATGGTTCCTAGGAAAAAACAAGAATTATTTAGATCAATATATTGTCTACTCGATTTTTTGGGTTGAATTTGATATAAGAGGAACTACAAGAAATCTTTGATAGCAACACTTCCCAATTTCATGGTAAGAAAGTTTTGAAACTTACTTATTTTGCAATTGGATTTTATATATTATTTAGATTTTTGGAGTATGTAAAATTTTAAAGTGTTTGTTATTTGTTACATTGTTTGTTGTTTTCTCATAACATTGGTTGCAACTTTTGTTCTTGGAATAACTTGAAAATGATGTTAACTTAATTTGTTATGAACTCCGTTAGGAATCAAATAATAAGTTAATATATTGCATATGAAACAATAATTGTATAACTTACGTAGTTTGCTATTCATTATTAGGGCTTCTGAACTTGCAAGAAAGAAGAAGCCTCTGTGGAGGGTAATCAAGATATGAGAGTGGAGATTTAGTAAAAGAAAGAGGTAAGCGTGCTTTATGTTCTGTAACGTAACGTAACTATTTTATTTTAGGAATCATGTTAACGTGTACTTAGAAATGTTGCTTTGACTATCCTGCAGTGGTAGCCATTGAAAATATATTTTGTGCGATCCGCTTAGACATATGTTTTAGGAATCATGTTGACACATACTTAGGAACTTGATACTTTGCTATGTTAATTATTCTGTAGTTATGTTAGTCACTGAAAAGCTATTCTTTCAATCCGCTTGGACATATGTTATAGGAATCATGTTGTTTTGTATTTACTTTGGAGGAGGGGGGCTAAGGGTAAGTTTATGCTAAGTTTCAATTTGATGCAAACTAGAACATTGCTTGGTCTGTAAAGATTGAATCAAAGTTTACATTTGCAACATTTATATACAATGCTTATGCCTATGCTTATGTAGTCGATGTTTTTTTCTTAATCTTTTGCATTTCTTATGGGTCTTTTATTAAAAACCTTGGTTGTATGAACTTTGGATGCTTATTTTGAAAAGTTTATTGGTCTGCTTATTAAGGAGGTGATTTTTGTTTGGCATGTACTTAATGTTTATGCTTATGTTTATGCATTTTCCGTAATGAATGTTGGCTAAGGTTCATTTTCTTCAAATTTGTAAGTAGTTGAAGAATCCATGGACCATGATATCGATCAAGTTCTCATTTATGCGTCAGTTTGATTAGATTAGGTCACACATACATGTAATATTACAGTAAATTTATCTTTTAGATTATTGTAAAATCTTTACCGATAATGTAAGTTATATTTTTTTATTATCAATATAAATATCTTTCCAAACATATATGGGTAATGCTGAAATTTAATATTTAATTTTTTTGAAAGAAGAAATATATGACAGAAAAATATGTGTTGCGAAAATGAAGAATAACGAGACCAAACATGTGTCGACATATAAGCCTTTATTAAACATAAATAGTGTCGTTAAAGCACATTTCTTGACACCAATTTTGTGTAACGAAATATTTACAACGACAATATATTAGTGTTGAGTTATATTGAAAGGTGACACACTTAAAGCGTCGTTATAAGAGTATTAATGACAATATATTGGTGTCGAGTGATAGATAACGGTGACACATTTAAATTGTCAATGTAATAGTATTAATGACAATATATTTGTGTCGAGTGACAGATTACGGTGACACATTTAAAGTATCAATGTAAGGGTATTAATGACAATATATTTGTGTCAAGGTACAGATAACAATGACATATTTAAAGCGTTAATATAAGGTTATTAATGACAATAAATTTGTGTCGAGTAATAGATAACGGTGACACATTTAAAACGTCAATATAAGAGTATTAATGACAATATATTAGTGTCAAGGTATAGATAACGGTGACACATGATTTGCGTCAATATAAGAGTATTGATGACAATATATTGGTGTCGAGTTATAGAGAACGATGTCATATTTATTGCGTCAAGGTAAAGGTATTAATGACACAACTTTGGTGTCATCTAAGCATATTTAATAACACGTTTTTTAAAGTGTCGTTAAATAGCCTTTCTTGACAGTGGCTTCAATGATGCGAAAATTGTGTCGTTGAAAGTTTTTATGACGCAAAACTTGCGTCGTTAAAACCCATATTTGTAGTAGTGTACTGAAGCAGAAAGAAGTTGACTTACATATTCGAGTGCTTACTCAAGAGATTTGAAAGTCTCTAATCCTATTGAACTTCTCTTTTTGTAGAATGTTGAAGAAAATTTCAAAATATAGGTATAAAAATATAAATAGGAGTTAATAGAATCAAGAGAATAAAAAAAATGGTATAATTGTTGCAAAATTTCATATTCATATAAAATGATTATATTTTGTAAATATTTATTTTCATTTTAATATATTTGAAAATGATCCTATAAAAAAAGAGAGAAGAATAAAAATATAATTTAAATAAAGTTAGATGGACAGAGACAATAATCGATGCAACAATGTCCTAAAAAAGAAAAAAACATTGTATACTACTACAAGAATCTTGGTTTGTATTGATTTAAGTTTTAATTACAAATATTATGAAACTTCATATATTTATATTTCACTAAAAAGATATTTCGGAGGAATTAAATTTTGTTGGATTAATCTCTTTTATAATTTGTCAGACGATTTGTAGGGATGTATCTGTAACATAATTTCACACGATTCCCTAAACAAATGAGAAATTACATTATGAAGATTATAGTTAAATTTATTAAATGAACTACATAATTAACGAGATTGAATAAAATAATTATGGAAAAAAATGTGTATTGCAAGAATAATGAAAAAAAAACTTTTGATATTCTCCCGATTGTAATAATCTGCACCCCAAACACAAATTATAATAACACATACTATAACAATTTGCACCTCAAACACAGATTATAATAACCCAAACTATAATAATCTGCACCTCAAACGCAAATTATAATAACTCAGACTATAATAATTTGCGCCCCAAATACAGACTATAATAACTCATGTACTATAATAACCCACAGACTATAATAACAACAAATTCCCCAAACGCCCCCTAAGTGTCTCTTCAGTACATTAGGTGTATCATGCGTATCAAATTTGTTGAGTGCACCAATAAGAACAAGTTTACTAGCAATGTATCAAGTGTATCGAACTTATCAGTGAAGTGTTTAAGTATCACATCCTGTCCCGCCAGCTGCTGTACGCGACTAGAAGGAGGATGTTGCCTATACACCCAACGCGTACCTCTCTGCGAGATAACAAGTTAAATGCCTAGTAAGTGGCATTCTCAACTAATCTCCATTGCAGAGTTCCAACTTTGAACTCGAAAGATCTTTTCAAATCATCATAGCGGAAAACACTGGACCAACCAGCTTATTTTAATCATCGCCTAGCCTTCAACTCTTAACTTAACTTCTAGGTGATAAGCACCATAGATATACAAACGTAACACAACGAAAAGATAGAAAAACACAACTCTAATTTTATTACTTGACTCAACACTTTACAAATACATTTTCTTCCACACCAGCCACTTAAGTAAAACCTATGTTCTAAGCTCTATGCCTTCCTTCACCCACTAGATTGCTACTCTTTGCACCAAGGTGTTCAAAAGTATAAGAACCCCTGTCTTATCCTTCTTCTTGATTGACTAGAAATCTATCTCCAAGACAAGATCAGCCTATGCACAAAACTTTGCTGCAGTCTTCCTAAGACATAATAACTTTAAACCATTCGAAGACGGGTAACTTAATCAACTTTCTCGTGCCACAATCCATCTTACCTCTTCTTACTTGGCCTTAACGCCTAATAAAGAGAAACTTAAACACATAAGACAAATACTTAGTGAGTGAGAGTTTTAGAAAACCTTTTTTAAGAATACAAGTCAAGCACAAAACATATTCATTTCTCAAACGTGTCTTCTAACACCTCATTTCATAAATTACAAAAATCTTCACATTAGCTCCTCTTATTTATTCCACCAAGAACATGAATCCTTCCTATCACCAAGGCTACTGCAATTCTCACTCTCGCCAGATCTCTTGTGATTAAGCTACTATGATGTTCACTCCATCCATAATCTCTAGGAAGTTTTCCAATTCACTTCTTTCTTGTTGCATCGACTGTCCACACGATGCCATTCACATTATGCGCACACCACATAAGCACTGCTCACTTGATAGTGATAAGACTAATTGTTTGTATGCATTCATCACAATCAGCACAAAGAAAGCATTCATTTTCTCTTTTCAAACAACAACAACAATAATAATTACACTGAGATACATAACGCATTATGCATAACTCAGACTCAGAAGAATAATTTAAGAAAATGTTTATGAAACATTAGCTTTACAAACAATCCTCACAGAAGTGTTAAGAAAGATCACCGACGTAGGAGTGTTTAGTTTAAGAAAGTCACTCACAGAGGAGTGTAGAGTTTAAGGTCCATCATGAAAGCTGTTGGTCCTTTTCTTCCTTGAACACTTCTTCTCGCCTAGATTTCTCTCAGCAGCAACTCAACTCTTTGCACTCTCTGATCGAAACTTCCAAATAACAACAATTCTCTTAGGTCTTTGCTCCTATTTATACTAATCCTTTGGATCAATTACTTTCTTTACCCACCAGTTCAGAATCACAACTTTACACGCGTCACTTTACCGTTTTTCCATATTATGCAACCAAACCTAGCTTGACATGTAATCCATTGGTCAATCTCCCGATTTGACACTTTCTCGAGACGCAAACCTTATCATCTTGGAAAGCCAAACTTTTCCTCTCCTCAGCTTCTTAGAAAGCTAAACTCCTTTTTTCCACATCTTTCTTCCTTGCGGCAGATTGGCTTCAACATCCCACTTCTTTTCTGACTTTTCTTCACATCACTTCACCCAAATGCCTAACTTTTCTCGCAACAAGACTTCTTTCCCGTGCCAACTTCTCCTCCATTGCCTTCTATTAATGCAACTTCCTTTCCTTCAAATTTTTATCTTTAGAATGATCGTTCCTTTCATTTTGGAAGGATCATCCCACTCCTCAAGCCTCTCTTCTCCAACAGGACTTCTTTTCCCAGATGTGGGTCGCTCACATTAAGTGTATTAAGGCCTATAGGGTATCAAGTGTATCAAGAAGAATCAAGTATAACAAGGAGTATGAGGTATATTAAAGGGTTTTGATTAGTGTGTTAAAGAGTATAACATGGTTCATCAAGTGTATCAAGGTCCAAAGATTATCAAGAAGTATCAAACATTTATCAAGTGTATCAAGAAGTATCAAGTGTATCAAGAAGTATCAAGTGTATCAACGGATATTAGGTGTATCAGGTATATCTCAAATGTCTTCCAGTAACGAGGTCATTTATGATATTTTACATATTGTATATGTGGGTTGGACTTTGTTTTTGCCATTTTTGCAAACAATAAATGTGTGTTCTATGGACTTAATTATTTTAACTTGTTTTGCCTTTTTTGCAAGTGACCCTATTATTTAATATTATATTATATAAATAAATATAATATAAATATTTGAAGTAAAAGAAAGGCCGGTAGGACCGATGGGCTATTAAGGGCGAAAATAAAAAAGAAAAAATGACGAGAAAACCAAACTGACTAAAATCGATCCGCTAAACATCGATTGTCGGTTTCCCTTAGTATAAATTGACCAAATTGGTTTTCGACTCCAATTTATGTACAAAACCGTCCTCGCTCGACCGATGATCACCCCAACTAAACACACGATTACTGAAAGTCGTGTACCCAATACACAACTTCGTGCAAATCATCGACAGGCTCTTGCCACCTCTTTGGCATGCCTTTCCTTTCACGCCTCCCTAAACCCATTTCCTTACCTTACCTTTTTGCCTCTGCCTTTCACGCTTCCCTCCTCATCCATTAGTCGATTTTCTCTCTTATCCTCCACCGTCGTCCACTGACGCGCCTATCGACGCTCCGTCGTTGCATTGCTCCACCGCTGTTGTCATTGCTCCACCTTCGCCTGTTCTGCTTCCTAATTCAAGAAGCTCCGGTTTACGAATTGGTTCAAAAGAATTCTCTCTCTTACAATGAATTGTTGCCGGCTGGAGTTAAATTATAAATTCCCTTTATTCTTTCTTTAATCTTTTTCCCTAGTTGAGGGAATTCTTATATATGTATAAATGGCAACTGAATGCCCTCAGTTTAAATATAGAAAACAAAGAAGATTTCTCCTAAAATCTCTAGAATATCTAAATTGTGAGTTTTTGTAGTGTGTTACATAAAAATTAATTAAAAAAATGTTGAAGTTGTACTCGATTCACGACTTAAGTCTTCGATCTTGACCAATGCATGGCATGACAAGCCATGTTGGATTAATGAAAGTCTCCAGTACCGTTTGTCATCCCAAACAAAACTACTATATTTTTTTGCAATAGTTTGCCATTGAAGTCTAGTTTTGGATTAATGTATTTTTAAAATATTTGTCTTATGTATCTTATCTTTATCTCTATTTTGAAAAACTACATTATTCACTAACTTTATCTAGAGAGTTGCTTATAATTTGGAGTTAGGAAATCTGTTAGCTAATATTTTTTACATTGCAATCAGATCTAAATTCGATCAAAACTAGTATTGTACACTGATTTTCAATTTGCATCGGAAGTCGTAAAAATTCAAACTCATCCTCTGAATCTAAAGAAAAGCTCAGACAGGTTCAAATTAAAGCCAACGAAAAAGCAAAAGCAAACAAATAGCAACGAAAATCTGAACAAAAAATTTGAACACCCAAAGGTCACGTAACTCGTCCTTTTCGTAAAGCTTCACAGCTGACGGCCGACTTTCCGCGGTCTCTGGTTGCCGGAAAAGGTCGAAATCTGAGACATGGGAAGCGAGGGAAATCCAGTTGAATTTGAAAGCAAGATTAAAAAGTGAAAAATGAAAAATAATAAATCACTACAAAAATTTTCCCTTTTACCCATGAAACTAAACGACGGTCAAAGTCCGAATAAGGTTGGGATAAATTATGCCGACAATTTTTTTTGCATTGGTAAGATCGTCGTTGTGTCTATACCAGGAGAAGTACTTGCCAACGAAATCGAATTTCGTGGACATGAATACCTTTTTACTAACGTAATACCTTATGTCGATAAAGAAGTTTATCTAACGAAAATACACTTTTTGTAAGGATTTGTCAGGATAACCGATCAAATGAGTTAAAAAACTATGTCCGTCGAGTTGGTTTTTGTCACATAAGTGGTTTGCAGTTTTATATATAAATTGTAATTGCTAAATAAACAAATTTTTCAATAATAACTACCTATGGACAAACAATAATTGGCCGACAATCAAATCAATTGAGGAACAAATATAACGAAATAAGCTTATATATTAAAAATAAAATTAATATTTTACGCATTTGAGTAATTCTAAGTTTTCACAAATCTCATGTACAAAAGAGTTTGTTATTTCCAAAAGCCAAAGTTTGTCATTCTAAATTTTTACAAATTTTCTACACAAAAAAAGTTTGTCATTTTCCAAACCAAAATATATTAAAAAAAAAATATAAGTAAGATGTTACACCAAAATAAGTAATCATCTCAAAATCTTCTTGCTATCTCCAAAACTTGATGTTTGAGAACTTTCACGTATAACCTAAAATAGGAAACACAATACAAGCGACAAAGAGACAAAGTGACAAAAAAAATAATAAAATGACAATATTAAGTGATAAATGACAAAGTAGCAACAAGTGGTAAAGTAAGAAAATAGCAACAAATGACATACACTAGAAGAATTTTGGCCTTTAATGTCGGTTTAAAACCGACATTAAAGGTCTTTAATGTCACTTGGCAACCGACATCTTTGTGAGCGTTATTAAAGGCCTTTAATGTCGGTTTAAAAATGACATTAAAGGCCTCTTTAATGTCGGGTTAAAAACGACATTAAAGGCCTTTAATGTCAGTTTTCAACCAACATCTTTGATGGTGTTATTAAAGTCCTTTAATGTCGGTTGGACTTTAATGTCGGTTTAAAAACGACATTAAAGGCCTCTTTAATGTCGGTTTGTCAGTTTTCAACCGACATCTTTGATAGTGTTATCGAAGCCCTTTAATGTCGGTTGAACTCTGATGTCGGTTTAAAACCGACATTAAAGCCTAGTTTTTACAAATTTATTTTTATTTAATTGTTACATTATTGTTCTATAGATCGACATTGGGTCAATGTAGATAAATATATTTCACACGCCAACAAATCAATGAAATTCATATTATGTTAGAAACTATAATATTTGTCTTTTACATTTGAATACACAAATTAAAATCTTAATATTATGTTTATATATACATTCTACAATAGTACATGAAAAAAGATTCTAATACAAGAATTAAATAATTAAAAATCCTAAATGCCTTCTCAGTCTTCAATTTTCAACTATCGCTTGGCCATCTCTGCACAATCGCTTAGCATTCAACCCGATATGACTTCAATTATCTACAAACAATATCCAAATAAAAACCATTTATATAGAATAACAAAGCTCTTTGAAGCACTAAAATTGTAGACAATGATGAAAATTTCTTAAGATTTTATATCCACACCCCAATCTACATAACTCTCTTCAGTCTACCCCATCCATCAGACTTTCCTAAATCTCTTCAATCTAATATTAGAATTATTCCATAGATGCAATCATATACAATCCTTTTCCCAAATTAAAAAAAAAAACATTTTATGTGGCAACCTATGAACTCTTGTAATTGATTAGCTCATAATATTGCCCGCCAAATGAATAATCAACATTTTTTTACATAACATTATTATGAAAACCAATATCAATCTATAAAGAAATAAGCAACATCAACTCAATAAGTTGAAAAGTAAAGCAATCATATTTGTATACCTTGGGTGTGGAGAACCCTTGATTGGCTTTTGGCCATATTTCCTCCATGAATAATCGTCATATCTGCTAGCTTGTTACTAATCGTGGGCACCTTATCATGAATAATCGTCATATTTCCTCCATGAATAATCGTCATATCTGCTAGCTTCACTCTATGCTTCACTGTAGTGTTATTAAAGGCCTTCCCCTTTCCTACCATTGCATTTCATAACAAAAATATCAACACAAAATACACAATCAACAACCAACAATACATTTGAAGCATCATTTAATCTTTAGAACACAAGAACACTGTGTAACCAAGAATTTACTTGCCACTTATGCATTCATAAAGTGTGTTCAAACTAGAAAGCCCTTTCTCATTGGATTAATAGGAAGTAAGGTATGACTGTTCTAAATGGGGAGGGAAAAACAGATAAAGGAGAAATTTTAGTAAAAATTTGCCAAGGGAAAATGAGCAGGTGTAGCCATTTGAGGGTAAATCCTGAACTGCTGAACTATCCAGTTTATAAGTGAAATATAGTAGAAACAGAAGTAAGAATCAACAAACAAACCTATCAATCAAGCAACCATTACATGCTACAAAAACTATATAGTAATAAAATTCTAAAGCAGAAAAACTTTTCTTTGATTAGTTGGCAAACAGCAAACAGTATAAAGTAACACAACATACAATAACAAAGTCTCTGAACTGTAATATGCCATGCACGAAAGTTTTCCTTCTATGTATCAAAGCTGCTTATGAACAAAGTTTTCCTTCTCAAGCAGCCTCTCTAAAAAACACATCATCTTGAGATCCAACATCACGAGCAAATCTAATATCAAGTAAGTTTATAAGGGAACTCAAATTTGATTTTCCAAGTTTATAAGGGAACTCAAATCACAAAAGAGTAACCTTGACAATCCCATCACCTGAAGTGTTGCAATCCTTTAATGTCTTTGGGCTAACGCGAACATCAGTTATCCATTATGAGTATTCATCAAGTATATACCTCATTTTAAAAGACTTTATGTACTATATTGTAGCCTGCACCATAAAATTGTTAAGAAATGTCCTAGAAACTAAACATACTGCATACATACTTAAATTAATCAACATAGCACCATACTTGATAAATCATCAAGAACATTAAAAGTTTGACCTGTAAGAGATTTAATAATTTTGATAACCCACTTAATAAGAATATATTTAACCTTTTTATCACTCCCACCACCTGCAAGTAATTTTCCATCAGATGAGAAGTAGCAACATTCGACCTTTTTTGTACTTGAAGGAATTACACAAATTTCCTTTAGGGTGGAATAGCTAATTTACTTGCAAAAAAGCATTAATACTTACAAAGAAAAAATACCTCACGTTTAAAAGGAATAATACTTACCTAATGTTTGGCTCATAGTTTTCATGAAGGTTTTTTTTTTTTTTTAAATTTTTTCAAAAGTAAAGCATAAAAGAGAGTTTTCCGAACTATGGAAAAGCTTGTGATTGAACCTTCAAGCATTTAGCAACAAATGTTTTCCAATTTAGAGATTTGTGTACAGAATATGAAATCCATATTCATTCGCCAAATAAAGTCACAAATTAGCCAACATCACTCAATCTCCATCTACCTACTAATTCAGCTGAAGCAATTATCTACTAATTAAATGGTGAAGAGATTTTGGCATCTAACCCTTAAATCGAGGAACCCAATTTTGTATCTAATAATTAAACTATGGTAGAATTTCTACAATCTAAGCAATCTTCTTTTAATCACCAAATAGGTAGAATTTCATTAAAATTAAGCCCAACTAATTACCTCTTGTTGAGATCTCAGGTACTATCACTTGTACGAAATTTGGAGCTTGATTTCAAATGGGTTCTTTAAACTTTGAAGTGAGTGGTCTATATTTCCTATAAACATAACAAAAGCCACATTACAGAGAATATAAGGAGGTGATTGTTGAAGGTGAAAAGGAAATTAAACCATCATCAACCTTTGAGAACGAGTCTATAAAAAACTTTAACAACCATCAATTTCATCTCCACTTTTTAAATCTGTACTGGAAGCTAACATATGATTCATCAGTTACAAAGAACAAGACAAAATTTGATAAAAAAAAAAGGTGACAATCGTATCTCATTATATGTAAGCTCAGAATCCAACAATGAATTTTGATTCTAAAAAATGGATGGAAGACAATACGGATTAGATATTCATGAAGATGAAGATGATATGCAAATAAGAAGCATCTTCAGTTACCAAATCAGCGCACTTCGTTCCGGGTAAATCCACCTATACCGCTAGTAAGTGGGCACAGCTGTACATGTATGAGATAGTCAGACTACATGGAGTGCCAGTGTCGATTGTTTCTGATAGAGATGCCCATTTCACTTCTAAATTCTGAAAGGGTTTGCAGACTGCTACGGGCACGAGGTTAGACTTTAGTACAGCTTTCCATCCACAGACTGACGGTCAGATAGAGCGTCTGAACCAGGTTTTAAAGGATATGTTGCGAGCGTGTGCATTGGAATTTCCAGGTAGCTGGGACTCCCACTTGCATTTGATGGAATTTGCTTATAATAACAGTTTTCAGGCTACTATTGGCATGGCACCATTTGAGGCCTTGTACGGAAAATGTTGTAGATCCCCTGTTTGCTGGGGTGAGGTGGGTGAGCAGAGGTTGATGGGTCCTGAGTTAGTTCAGTCTACTAACGAAGCGATACAGAAAATTAGATCACATATGCATACCGCACAGAGTAGGCAGAAGAGTTATGTGGATGTGAGACGAAAGGATCTTAAGTTTGATGTGGGGGACAAGGTGTTTTTGAAGGTAGCACCTATGAAAGGTGTCTTACGATTGGAAACGAGAGGAAAGCTGAGTCCCTGTTTTGTTGGGCCATTTGAGATTCTGGGGCGAATTAGCCTTGTAGCGTATCGCTTGGCGTTGCCACCATCACTCTCGGCAGTTCATGATGTGTTCCATGTTTCTATGTTGAGGAAGTACGTGCCAGATCCATTCCACGTAGTCGATTACGAGCCACTAGAGATTGATGAAAACTTGAGCTATACAGAACAACCCGTTGACGTGCTGGCTAGGGAGGTGAAAATGTTGAGGAATAGAGAAATTCCTTTGGTTAAAGTCTTATGGCGGAATCACCAGGTCGAAGAGGCTACATGGGAGCGAGAAGATGACATGAGGTCCCGTTATCCCGAATTGTTCGAGGAATAAAACTTTCGAGGACGAAAGTTTTTAAAAAGGGAAGAATGTAACGCCCCAAATTTTTCGAGGTAAATTTTATTATTTTATGTAAATTTTCGGAAATTTAAAACTTTGATGTAAATTCCTGGTTGGTTTTGATGAGGGAAGAAAAAAAATTTAGGGATATGAATTTCTTTAAATTTAATATTGTGTAAATATAATAATAATATAATATTAATTATATTATTATTATTATTTAATATTATTATTATTATTATTATTATTTAATATTATTATTATTTTAATATATATATATATATATATATATATATATATATATATATACTTTTTTTTTATTTTTTTAAAAAAACCCTAGTACGCGCGCGCCACCCATCCGCTTCTCTTTCTCCTTCTTCGTCTTCAGCTTCACGAAGCCGATGCCGTTGTCGTCGTCTCTCCATCCACTTCTCTTCAGCCCGCGTCTCTGCCTCCGTCCCCGTCTCCGACTTCGTCTCCGTTTCCATCTCTGGGGTTGTCGTTCGTCGTCGTCTCCGTCTCCGCATCGAACAGCCATCGCGGCCACCCCGTTTCCGATCCACCTCCCTGTCTCACGCAACCACGGATCTGCCAGCCGTCTCTATCTCTACCGCAAGTGACATCCCTTTCTCCATATGCCGTCTGGTGCAGCCCAGAAGATTCGGGCTAAATCGCAGACCGTCGCCGCCGTCGCCGTGTGAAATTTCGTCCGTCGTCGCGCGCAGCCAAGGCTAGCCGTTCGCATGTGTGCCGGGTTTTTCGAGCGAGCCGCGAGCCACGAGCCGCTAGTTGCGTCGAGCTGCGAGCCGCGGGCCGCGAGTTGAGCCGAGCCAAGCGAAGTCGAGGACCGAGCCGAGTCAGAAGTCGAGCTGAGCTGCGATCTATGCCGAGCCGCAAGCTGATCCAAGCCGAGCCGAGCAACGAACTGACCAACCCAAGCCGCGAGCCGAGCTAAGCCGATCACCTCCAAGCCAAGCCGAGCTCCCTGTTCACCGAGCCACCTAAGCCTTCCTTCCTCCACTTCGGGTCTCGGTGAGTCTTCGGTAAAGATTATTTTGGTGAATTTCCTAATGTTGCTATAACCGATTCGAGTTTAGATTTTTGGAGTAAGACATAGTCCTACCTTTCGTTCCTTGAAGGTATTAGGGAGTTGACGCTCAAGTTCTCGGGTTCCGCGGCAGGCTTAATTGGAGATAGCTCTCCTTTACTCGAGTAAGTCAACGAATGTTGCTTAGGACCATTTAAAAATGACTTTTACTAGGGTCATCGTTTAAACCCCGTTTAGGTGGATTTCGTTGAGCGTGGACTCAATCAAGGGGCATAACCAAGTTTCAGGTAAGTGATTTCTTACTACTGTACCTCGGATCGAGGCTGGAAACGTAGTAATCCACAGGGGATTTTACGTTGATAACTGTACTGAATGAATTGACGCATGTTTGACCAATATATATCGCTCATAAGCTCTTGTCTGATTAAAGGTAGCGTGACCGCTAGTTGTAGCTTGTGTGCCATTGTGTGTAATGAGATGTTTACGGAGAGACACGGATGCCCGGATGTTCTGTGTATTGTAGTTATGTTAATGGGCTACGTTGTGAACTGGAATTGTATGTCGATGGACTTTAAAGTCTTAAGGTTAGGTATGTGGTAGTCTATTGTCGGGATATTGGTTGTGGAGTTATGTCGTGGAAGGACTATGAGTCCGATTCTGATTTGACTAGTTGACTGGATCTAAGGAATATCACAATGATGTGTGAATTGGATACGCATATAGCAACTGAGGATATAGTTGTTTAAACCTATACTATCTCATCGGCGAAGCCTATGGCGAAATTGTAATATGAACGTTGTCGGAGTGTGACTGTTGTGGACGGTTTAGTATGGACCGAGGGTAACGGTTAGCTTCATCTATGGGGTAGTGTACCTTACTGATATGTGTATCCTTTGGGATCACTAGACTGATATGTGCATCCACCGGGATCACTAGACTGATATGTGCATCCTCCGGGATCACTAGACTGATATGTGCATCCTTCGGGATTACTAGACTGATAGGTGTATCCTTCGGGGTCACTAGACTGATACGTGCATCCTTCGGGATCACGAGACTGATGTGTGCGTTCTACGGAACCACTAGACTATATATGTAAGGTACCTCTAAATAGGAAGTTAACTGTTGTTCCATAACGGGCCCAGTAGTGGGTCGCTTACTGGGTATATCGTATACTCACCGGTTTTCCTCTTTATCTTTTCAGGTAAGGGTACAACGAGGGACAGACCGACGAGGGGCAAGAAGGATGCATGAAGGCCATATGGACGTGTCTGGTTTTCTTTTTGCTTCCGCTGATGTATTTTTGTTACTCTTTATTTTCATTGTCAGATCGAGTCACGGTTAAGATATTTGGTTTTGTGATTTTGTGTTTGATGGTTTGAGCACTGTATTTTGAAATTCTCGTGAATGTGATTTAAAATAGGGCCCAAAACTGCTTTTGTAATATTATAAAATATTTTTAATTAATCGTAACCGGTCCTTTATGAGTTTGTGTGTTTTGTGGTTGAGTCTTAGTACTGAGTAGTAACCCCAGCTTAGTCCGGAAAGTTGGGTCGTTACAGAGTACCAATTTAGACTTTGTTTTAATAATTGCATTTGTTTGCATGCAAGTTCTTATTCCTTTGTATTTTGATTGTTGGATTTTAATGTTATAGATTTGGTTATGACCTATAGTAACTTGTATTCTTTTTGTTAGTAGGAGTTGCTAAAATCTTGTATTTCTTGTATTCTTTCATATGAATTTCTTTCATATTATGAATTTCTTGTATTCTTTCATATATTATAATTCAAATTGATAACCATTACTCAATAAATTCTCTTAGGACTTACACTTATGGATAGATCATGGATAGGAATTTATTTTCTTTATTTGGTTAGTTGGTGGAAACTTAGTCTTATTAAGCGAATGTTTGTTCAATATCCATATTTCTTTTCCCTTTTTATTATCTCAACAAGACTTTTTGAACTAATTTAATTTACTTTATTTGTCAATAGATTTACAATTATAGATAAATCATGGATGCATAAAAGTAGATTATCCAAAGAATATGAGTTGGGCGTGGAAAATTTCATCAAATTTGGATTTTCGAATACAAGTACCTCTTACATTCGTTGTCCTTGTTTGAAATGTGAGAATTGTGAAAAGCATAGTAGAAAGGATGTTAGAGATCATTTATATGTTAATGGTATTGATGAAAGTTATAAAATTTGGTTTTGGCATGGTGAAGCACTTCCTAACTCATCTTTCTATGGAGAATGTTCAAAGTTTGACACACATACATGTGAAGAGAATGATGTTGGAAGTGTAAAAGAAATGATTGAAGTTGCTCACGAGGAGTATTCAAAAGACCCAAATGGATTTGAGAAGTTGCTTATTGATGCTGAAAAACCATTGTATGAAGGATGTAAAAAGTACACCAAGTTGTCTACTCTAGTTAAACTGTATAATTTAAAAGTTAGATATGGATGGAGTGATATCAGTTTTTCAGAATTACTTAAAACTTTGAAGGAAATTCTGCCAACTACCAATGAACTCCCAAATTCATTGTACGAAGCAAAGAAGACATTAAGTGCATTAGGAATGGAATCTGAAAAGATTCATGCATGTCCTAATAATTGTTGTCTCTATAGGAAAGAATTTGCTAATGCAACATAATGTTCTGAATATGGTCAATCGAGGTGGAAAAACGTTAAGGATAGAAATGAAGACAGAAAGCAAATTCCCCCAAAAGTGATATGGTACTTCCCACCCATTCCACGATTCAAAAGGCTATTTAGAAGTATTGAATGTGCTGAAAACCTGACTTGGCATGCTAGTGAAAAAATTTAGGATGGTAAGTTACGACATCCCGCGGACTCTCCAGCATGGAAGTTAGTAGACTTTAAATGGCCAGACTTTGGTTCTGAACCTAGAAATCTTCGTTTAGCATTGTCAGCTGATGGAGTAAATCCTCATGGTGACATGAGTTCTAAATACAGTTGTTGGCCAATAGTGATGGTTATTTATAATCTTCCACCATGGTTGTGTATGAAAAGAAAGTACATGATGCTATCAATGCTAATTCCAGGGCCAAAACAACCAAGGGATGATATAGGCACATACTTAGCACCACTAATTTAAGACTTAAAACTTTTATGGGAAAATGGTGTTGAATGTTATGATGCTTATCGAGAAGAAGTATTCAACTTAAGGTCGGTTTTGTTGTGGACAATCAATGATTTTCCTGCATATGGTAACCTCAGTGGATGTTGTGTTAAAGGGTATAAGGCATGTCCAATTTGTGGAGATAATACAAATTCTATAAGGTTACGACATGGGAAAAAAATAGCATACCTAGGACATCGAAGATTTCTAGCACGCGATAATTCGTACCGACGACAAAAAAAGTCATTCAATGGTAAAAAAGAACTTGGTACAATTCCAGAACCACTTTCTGGAGAGGATGTGTACTTGAAATTGAAAGATCTTGAATTTCCTAAAGGAAAGAAGATCCATAAGAACCTATCGATGAACAGAAGTGAAAAGATTTGTTGGAATAGATTATCTTCCTTTTTTAAGTTGCCATATTGGAAAGATCTTCATGTAAGACATTGTTTAGATGTGATGCACATCGAAAAAAATGTTTGCATGAATATCTTAGGTACACTTCTTGATATTCCTGGTAAAAGTAAGGATGGGTTGAATGCTAGACGTGATTTAGTTGATCTAAAACTTCGACCAGAGCTTGCCCCTATTAGTAGTGAGAATGAAATATTCATTCCTCCTGCGTGTTATACTCTTACAAAGGAAGAAAAATGATGTGTTTTGAAGACTTTGTCAAGAATAAAGGTTCCCGAAGGTTACTCTTCCAATATTAGAAACCTTGTGTCAATGACAGATTTAAAACTTAATAGTTTAAAATCTCATGATTGTCATGTGCTCATACAACAGTTGTTTCCCATTGCGATAAGATCGGTGCTACCGAAACATGTTCGTTATGTTATAACTAGGTTGTGCATCTTTTTCAATTTTGTATGCAACAAGGTGTTAGATGCGCAACAATTAGACAAGTTGGAAGAAGATATTGTGGTAACATTGTGTTTATTTGAAAAGTATTTTTCCCCTTCATTCTTCACAATCATGATTCATCTCACAGTACACATAGTTAGGGAAGTCAAACTTTGTGGCCCTATATATCTTCGATGGATGTATCCCTTTGAAAGATTCATGAAAGTCATCAAAAACTCTGTGAGGAATAGATATCGTCAAGAAGGTTGTATTGCCAAAAGTTATTTAATAGAAGAAGCTATTGAATTTTGTTCTGATTTCTTGTCTGGAGTGGATCCCGTTGGGCTTGGGACTCGCAAGTCACAAGACCATTTAAACACTTCAAACATTGGTAGGCCGTTGTCCATGGGAGTTCCATTCAAACCTGAACAAGAACTTCTACGTCAAGCTCATCGATATGTGTTGGAAAATACAATTGATGTTCAACCATATATGGAGTAAGTTTATTCATTGATTTCTTCATTCTTTCATTCACTTTTATATAATTAAATTTAACTATATTACAATGTTTGAATGATGACTACAAAGAAAACATATGAAGGCTTTGCAACTACAATATCCGAACAAGTCTAAAAATCAGAAATGGCTTCAAGAGGAACATAATCGAACTTTTATACATTGGTTACGAGAAGAGGTACAGTGTTGAACTTTGTAATTTAGTTATACATGTTATGTGTTGAACTTGAAATAATAATTCTTGTGGTAGGTATCAACTGAGCTTGATGTTGGAAATAGTGGAGTTTCAGATAACTTAAGGTGGATTGCTCATGGCCCTCATCCTTTTGTTATTACATATAGTGGTTATGCAATAAACGGATGTCGCTATCACACAAAATCTTTTGAGAAGGATCGAAGTGTACAAAATTGTGGAGTTAGTTTAGTTGCAAAAACAATGCAAGTGTCTAGTTTTAAAGATAAAAATCCTGTCATTGGAGATATGTCATTCTATGGAGTGATACAAGAGATATAAGAACTCAATTATAATACGTTTAATGTTCCGGTTTTTAAATGCGATTGGGTTCAAAATAGTGGTGGTGTTCGGATCGATGAACTTGGTTATACTTTAGTTGATTTAAATAGAGTAGGACACAAGTCAGACTCATTTATACTAGCAAGCCAAGCAAAGCAAGTGTTTTATGTTGAGGATCCAAGTGATGTTAGATGGTCAGTTGTACTCACTCCACCACAAAGAGACTTTGAAGATAGATATAATGACGATGAACTTGGTGATACAATACTCTGGTGTGAAGGAATACCCAATGATATGCCAGATGTCTATTTAAACAATGATTTGGATGAAAATGTCTCAACGTACGTAAGGTCAGATTGTGAAGGCACATGGATACCTACATAATATTATAATGGTGTGTTCACAATTTCAAACAAGTAGACCATAAGTTTATTATGTTCATTTATCTTATTTCATTATTTATTATTGTTTAAAATTTGTATATCATGCTAATTTTTTCTTCATTTTGATTGACAGCTTCGCATAATATAATATGGACGATCTTAATGAAGAAGTTAGTGTCGGTGAGTTGAATGCAATAGTTGAAGAAACCCCAAAAGAGTTAAAGCGACGACGAGGACCTACTATTATGTTTGATGTAACTCGCATTAGAAGTTTGGGAGACAAGAAGGTGGTGAGGTACAATGAAGACGGAGCACCTATTGGTGAGAATGGAGCGAAGTTAAAGTCTTTCATAGGGTTTGCAACCCATTATCATGTCCCTATCACAGATATGTCTTGGAAAAGTGTGCCTGCAGAACTGAAAGATAAGATATTCACTACAGTTGAGGTATATATAACTTTAATGTCCTTATTATATTTGATAATGTTCTTGTTGTATGGACACTTGATTAAGTACTTTTAATTATTTAGGCTGCATTCGTCATTGATCCAAGATCTAGGAAAAACGTTCTCCAAACTGCAGGTATTTCGTTTCGTCAGTTTAAGAACTGGCTAACAACGAAATACATCATCCCGCATAAAAATGAACCACAATTGCTTCAAGTTCCACCTGAAAAGTATTCCTTCATTGAGCAAAATCACTGGGAAGAGTTTGTAAGGTCAAGGTTATCAGAGACCTTTCAGGTATGAATAACTTTTATACATGAAAATCATTCAGAATAATATTTGCTACTTTCTCATTAACAAATACATTTGGATATAGGAAAAAAGAAAATTACAACAAGATAGACGATCGAAGAACAAATACAATCATAGAATCTCAAGGAAAGGGTATGCCAATCTTAAGGAGAAAATGGTAATATGTTTAGATGTCTAAGGAGGAAACTCCCATTTTTGTAGTTTGTTCTTTCTTTGTTGCCAAAGAAACCTTATAGAATTTGGGATGTCTGGTTTGTTATCTGATGTAATGCTCCTCTTTGCTTACTTGGTGTAAGTTTGTTTGTTTCTTGTAAAAGGCTGCATAAAAAGTTGTAAGTAGGATTATTGTATGACTTTGTCATTTAAGGGGAAGGGTGGGGGGGGGGGGGGTTGCATAAAAAGTTGTAAATAGGATTCTTCATTGGGAGGGGGGGGGGTTGTTTGTTTCTTGTAAAGGGTTGCATAAAAAGTTGTAAGTTTGTTGTTTGTTTGTTGTAAATGGTTGCATAAAAAGTTGTAAGTTTGTTGTTTGTTTGTTGTAAATGGTTGCATAAAAAGTTGTGTGTAGGATTATTGTATGACTTTGTCATTTGGGAGGGGGGGGGGGTTGCATAAAAAGTTGTAAGTAGGTTTCTTCTAAAGCTTTGTCATTGGAGGGGGGGGGGGGGAGGGGGGTTGTTTGTTTCTTGTAAAGGGTTGCATAAAAAGTTTCAAGTTTGTTGTTTGTTTCTTGTAAATGGTTGCATAAAAAGTTGTAAGTAGGATTATTGTATAACTTCGTCATTTGGGGGGAGGGGGGTTGCATAAAAAGTTGTAACTAGGATTCTTGTAAGACTTTGTCATTGGGGGGGGGGTGTTTTCTTCTTGTAAAGGGTTGCATAGAAAGTTGTAACTACGATTATTGTATGACTTTGTCATTTGGGGGGAGGGGAGGGGGGTTGCATAAAAAGTTGTAAGTAGGATTCTTCTAAAGCTTTGTCATTTGGGGGGGGGGGGGTTGTTTGTTTCTTGTAAAGGGTTGCATAAAAAGTTGTAAGTAGGATTCTTCTAAAGTTTTGTCATTGGGGGGGGGGGGGGTTGTTTGTTTCTTGTAAAGGGTTGCATAAAAAGTTGTAAGTTTGTTGTTTGTTTCTTGTAAAGGGTTGCATAAAAAGTTGTAACTACGATTATTGTATGACTATGTCATTGGGGGGGGGGGGTTGTTTGTTTCTTGTAAGGGGTTGCATAAGAAGTTATAAGTTTGTTGTTTATTTCTTGTAAATTTGCTTTATACCAAAAATGGAATACAAGCTAATATGTTTACCACTTGAACTCCATGTTCTTGAATGAAGAAGGAGGATTCAAATGAAGTTTATGTTGATCGAGCTAAAATGTGGAAGAAAGCTTGAGTTAACAAACAAGGACAGTACGACAACGACGACATTCAGCAAGTCGTCCATAAAATAGTAAGTCATTACATGTAAATCACACATTTCAATTATCCATTACATAAGCAATCATTTCTATAACTTACATTAATTTTGCTATCTTTTTAGGATGAGATATCAATGAATACAGATTCATCATCTGCGAATAGACACTGTTCGAATGATGTATTAACCCAAGCATTGGGTACAAAAGAGCACAATGGTCGTGTGCGTGGGGTTGGTGGATACGTTACTCCAACAACGTACTTTAATTTGGTTAAGAAAACATCAAAAGATGAGGCAGACATTCTAGTTGAGAATGAAGAACTCCGTAGGCGAGTTAGTGAATTAGAGGCACAAATTCGCTCAAACTTATCTACACCATTGTCTGTACACGGGAGTTATTCAAGGCCATTAGTGTTAGAGGGGATTGAAGAGAAGGGTAAGAGAATAGAAGTAGAATCGTTGGTCAAACGAAAACAGAAGGAAAAGAAAGGGAAGGAGGTGATGAAGATGAATGAACCAGAGTTGGACGTCTTGAAGGTATGTAATCCACTATTAAACTCGAATGTCTAATATTATACGTCTTACTGAATTTGGATGTGCTTGAATTAGGAGAGGGACTTAATAAAAATGCCTACAGAAAAAGAAGTTGTATGTGAATGGACATCAACTTTGCCATTAGCGTTGAAGTCGATTCTCAGATATGCTGAGAAGGTAATGGAGAAAGATTCCAGCATCACTTTTTCACTACCCGCTGACCTTTTTGCCGTTAGTCGAAAGACTTCTGTGCTTCGAGAGGATATCGTTTACATTGGTTGCCTATATGATGTAAGTCAATTTCATTCCTTTGCATCTAAATTTATGTATCTCCTTTACGAGTTTATATATTTTGTAGGTACTTGTATTCATCTGTTAGTGGTTCGAAAGAAAATATGCAGTCTGTCTTTGTAGATCCGTCCCTAATCTCTTCCGAAAACACACAAGAATCTCGAATTCGAAACTTGTGTAGTAGATTGATGGTGTCCAAACCCGACCAAGTAGTTCTTGCTCCTTTTAATCTCGGGTAAGTTTAGTTAGGGTATTGGTTGCATTGACAATAAAATAGTACTTACATTTTTGTATAATTAGGGGTCATTGGGCACTACTTGCTATAAATGCGTATGAGGATACAGTGTTTTACCTTGACTCGCTAAGGACGACATCAAAAGCAACTACAAGATATGTAACCGACATGTAAGTTTAATCTTTTATATCATGTAGTGCTCTTAATTCTAATGCATGTACAATATTCTAAGATATGTGCAATTTTATCTATGTAAAACAGAGCAATAGCGATATTTGACTCGCAAAAGAACATTAATAAAAGCAGGAAACAAACTTTATGGCGAACAGTAAAGGCAAGTATAAATATTTAAATTCAATTGTATTTTATAGATTACTAGCAATTAAGACTAGTCCGTTATTCTAATTTATTGTTTTTATAGTGTCCACTACAAGTCGGGAGCACTACGTGTGGATACTATGTCATGAAGTATATGAGAGAAATTGTAAATAGGGGAAGCATTGTCATCTCGGATTCGGTATGTTATATATCAAACTATTTCTTTTGTACGTATAATAATTTTCATGAATACTAATTCATTTATTTTACATGTCTACAGATTGATACACGAAAATCATACTCACAAGCCGAGTTAGATGAGGTGCGGGTTGAGTTGGTAGAGTTTTTGGGTTCGTATATGTGATCTAGGACTTATGGCGTCATCTCTGAAAAAGGAAATTAACTTTAGTTTTTGTGGCTAATTTTTTGAAATGTTCATATGGAGGGGAGGGGTTGATTGATATACTTTTGAGATTTTGTAGAGGATTAGAGTTTAGGTGAATTGTTGATAGGTGAACTGTTCAAATATGTAGGGGGTTGCCATTATGAAAGTTTATGTATTGGGGATGATATACTTTTTGGCTAGGTTAGTTAATTAGATGATGTTTAGTTCAATTCTTGGAAATCTGTTGAAATTATTTATATATATATTGGTTTTGTAAATGATATATGAATATGATGCAAAGTTTTGGAAATGATATTGAATGAATGATGTTTAGTTGCCATTTGATGTATATTTGTCGTTTATATGTAGTTGAATTTTTGGACCAATGAGAGCAAAATACAGGAAGAATAATATAAAATAAATTACAATTAAAACAATGAAAAATTGCTTGACGGTTTTGAAATGTCATTAACAATACATTTCTTGATGGTTTGCAAATGTCATAAATAACAAAATTCTTGACGGTTCTAAAATGTCATTAAAAAGCACTCTTGACGGTTTCCAAATGTCATGAAAAAGAGTACTCTTGACGGTTACTAAATGTCATTAAAAATGAACTCTTGATGGTTTGTAAATGTCATGAAAAATGCACTCTTGACGGTTTTAAAATGTCATGAAAAATGCACTCTTGACAGTTTTAAAATGTCATGAATAGTCGTATTCTTGACGATTTTCGCGCTTCATCATCTCATTCTTGACAGTTCTAAACGATCATAAAAACGTATCCTCTTGACGGTTCTCAACTGTCATGAAAAATTGAATACTTGACGGTTAGAAAGTGTCAACGATACCAATTCTTGACACTTTTTACAACCATCAAGAAAATGACCTTTCTTGACACTGGATTCAACGACGATTTCGAAACCGTCAAGAATACTCATTCTTGATAGTTTAAAACCGTCAAGAGAGTCAGTTTTTGTAGTAGTGAATGCTTAGCCTAGACTGAAGCATGTAGGGGAAAGTTCAATTTAAGACTTTGAAGAGATAAATTGAAGTCTTTGGAACATTAAATAATTTGAGTTGACCTTATGCCGTGTTTTGGAAATAGTTGTGAGATCTTGATGTGTGAAGACAATGATGTGACCTTGATTGTTGTTTCAAGCCAAATTGAAGTGCGAAAAGCGTATAATCCTGAGGGATCGAGTTATTAACTGTGAGTAGCTCATTTTCAAACTTTCTTTGTACATATACATGTTATTTTATGATATAGTTTTGAAATTACCATGACTTAAACTTGTTATATGGCTATCCTTTCTTTTATGTTTGATCAATGTGTTTACGTATCATGATTTTGAGAATGTTTATGACTTAGATTTTATAAAAGCGGGTTTCAAGTTCCTCTTTTCATTTATACTTAAACGGTGTGTTTATTCATCACAATTTAAAGAATGTGTATGGCTTGAATATTATAAAAACATGTTTCAAGTATTTTATTATACTTAGTTTTAAAAAATATGTTTAACCAATGTTTGTGGTAAACGAGAAGGTGATTTTCCTAAGGCTACGTGAATGTGTTTCCGTAGCCCCACTTATAGTTGTCAAGGGGTTTTGGGGTTGAAGAAGGCCATGATTGGAGATCCGAGAACATCGGCCTAGGTAAGAATGTGGATGGAGGATTTTGGATATGGCATCAGGTCTAGCTTAACCGATGCATGGTGGGTGGCTCTATGTGCACATAGGAGCGGATATGGAGGTTATTATTGTGGTAGGTGCTAAGTATGCATGAGCCTCATTTGGCCGCATGTTTCCTTGTGGATATGGATCACGTGTGAACTATTCCGGGTCGTGTATTCAGTATGCTGTCATGGTTGGATTGGATGAAGATTGATACTGTGGTAGGTGCTAAGTATGCGTGAGCTCCATTTGGCCACGTGTTTTCTTGTGGATATGGATCACGTGTGAGCTATTCCAAACCATGTATTTGGTATGCTATCATGTTCGGATTCGATGGAGGTTGCTTGTAACGACCCAACTTTTTATACTAAGCTGAGGTCGTTACTAAAAGGAAACAATGACAATAGACACTTTTTGAAACGAGGGAAGAATAAATTTTCATTAAAAACGGAATATTAAAACACTGAAACATAAACGCGGAAGCAAAACTGAGTCCCCATATGGCATGTCACGGATCCTTCTCTGTCGCTCGCCAGCTTTCCTCTACCTTTACCTTCGCTTGAAATGTTAAACATAGAAAGAGTGAGTATAAACATATACTCAGTAAGGGACCTACTACTAGTCCCGCTAGGTGTCTGTTAACTTCCCATTAGAGTCCTGAAAATGGTACCCAATCTCTGGCACGTTCCCGAACACGTGCAACATGCGCTCCCGTAGGAACGAAAATCTGGTCTTCGGTGTCCCGGGGGAGCACCTAGGACATGCTGGTCTATAGTGAACCCGGGGGTAACACTAAGACAATCGGGATGCGAGGACCCCGTCGAATCACTCGAATCATATCTATATACATGCTAGATTGGCGTCCCGTCGGACCACATAGTCCTAAATAGGTGGTGATCCCGAAGGACACCCATGCAGGTACGACTCTAATAGACAAAGTTAACAGAACACCCTATCCATAGCATGTAGCATAACATAACATCATAACATGGCATGAGCATTAATCTTAACGTCCTTAATCATGTAATTAATATATCATGCATTAACAATCATCAACATCAATCTACCAGTCATTAACATAACATCAGTCATCTTCATCAATCATCAACATAATAATCTCAGTCATCATCATCAACATCAATACAATGACAGTCATTATCAGTAGCATCAAGTTATGCATTTTAGCTACCATCAATGCATAATCATAATTACATGCGGTCTCTTAAATTCAGTTCGAAGGTCTAGTAGGAGAATCTCTTACCTGGAGATTTTAGCCAAACAAGGTACTCCCTAGTTGACAGTAAAAATTCTCCAATTAACTTGATCATAATCATAAAAGGAAAACTTAGTATCTTAATTAATGAAATTAGCAATTGGCTAACATCCAAAAATCCTCCCAAATTAATTAACTTTCTAAAAAAAATTGGGGTTGAAACCAATTCAACCTTGATTGAGAAAAAAATCCAAGATTTAAATCTTAAAAAATTTAGCCAATTGAACCTTTAAAGAAACCCCAAAAAGATCCAAAATTAAATTAATAAAATATTAATTTAATTTCATTAGCTTACCAAGGTTACTCAAATGGAGGTTGGAAAATCCTCTTATCCTCGATGAAAAATTCATCACTTTAAATCCTCAAGCTTCCAAAGAGACCAATCTTAACTTCAACTGAGGCGGCGACAGCAGAGGGTTATCTTAGAGAAAAAGATAAAGAACCTTTTTCTTTTTCCTTTATTTCCATCTTCAGCATTCCAATGCTATTTATAGACCCAAATAATAACAATAATAATAATAATTATTATTATTTCCTTTTCCTTTTCCTTTTAGGATATATATATATATATATATATATAATACCAAAAAAATATACATATATCTTTATTCCCATTATCTTTCCTAAATAAATGGCTTAATCTTAGACATTTATAACCATTAATAATAATAATAACACTTCTTTATTATTATTGTTTTTCTCTCACCAAAATCTACAATAAATATATATTTATTTAAACCATTATTCTCTCTTATAAATAAATATATATCTTTTTCGTCCAATCAAATCAACCATCTCTCTCCTTATGGATTATCTTCTTTTCCAAACAAATATAATTATATTCCAACATATAATTAACTTCACTTTTCCAAATTATTAATTAAATATATATATATATATACCCAATTAAATCCAATTCCACCAAAACCAACTTTTCCCTCCAAAATCTCAAATTAACTTAAGTCCTCAATTCTTTTAATCAATCAAATCTTTTCTAATAAATCACTTATAACTTCAAACATGAATTATCTTAACTCAACCATAACAACTTCACTCCAGAATCAATATTTATCTTTCTGCAGAATAATTAATTATCATCCACAATAATTAATTATTATTTACCTTTCTTCCAAAATAATTATTTATCTTCCACAATAATTAATTATTATTTATCTTTCTCCAAAAATAATCAATTATCTTCCACAATAATTAATTATTATTTATCTTTCTCCAAAAATAATTAATTATCTTCCACAATAATTAATTATTATTTATCTTTCTCCAAAAATAATTAATTATCTTCCACAATAATTAATTATTATTTATCTTTCTCCAAAAATAATTATCTTTTCCTTAAATAATTATACTTCAACAAATATAATTATCTTTTCCTTTAACATAATAATTATATATATATTTCCACATATACATATAATTATTAAATCTCCAACAAACTTTTCACCCCACAATTTAATTAAATAACGTCCATAATTATTTAATTAAATTCAACTTCAACAACACTAAAAATCCACAACTTTACTTAATCCTTTTAACCTACCATTTAAACAAAAACTTAACAAACAGCACATGCTAAAACCTCTAATTAATTAAATATTCATCCAAGAAATATTTAATTAATTTCAATTCCCACCTAAATCAAATAATTCTCATTAAATGGATTCAAAATAATGCCCAATAAATTATCTTAATTTTTGGGGTGTTACATTGCTCATGGCGGGTACTAAATATGCGTGAGCTAGTTTTGGTTGCATGGTCCTTGGTCATGTGCGAGCTATCTCTGACCGTATATTTAGATGCCATGCCATGGTTGGATTGGGTACAGGTTTGTTGGCCTTACTTGTGGTTTATGGTAATATATGATTTTTAACATTATAATTATTATTTCGATATCGATGTTATATTTAAACAGTTTAAAAGTATGTTTTATGAGTTTTTAAAAACTTGTCACTCACTGAGTTTTAACACACATTTTCAATGTTTTCTTCCCTCCCCTCCCCCCCGCCCCAAGTAGGGGTAAAAAACCAAGCATTGGTTGAGCTTTCCTGCCATTGATTGTAGATTCTCATTCTTTTTATATGTATCTACTTAAGTTTTGTATTGCATCATTGGGTGATTAGAAGAAGTGAAAATCACAATGAGGATTTGAGTTTTGAGAGGTCCTTCATTACACTGTATTTCTTTTGTAACTAATTCATAGTTGAATCTAAACTCTGATTGGGACTCTGGACAAGTCGGATGAGTGTGTAGTGAGACACACTCAATATTATTTTGAGTATTAAGAAATATTTTTTTATATATAAAAGTGAAAGTCTTCCCTCTTTTTAGGTTTGACTAGCCCATATTTTAGGGGAGATGCTGCCGAAATGTAACGACCCAACTTTTCCGGACTAAGCTGAGGTCACTACCAAATACCAAAACTCGACCATTCAACATAAAATTTAAAACGGACCAGATACGATTCATTAAAACATTATAAACCTTACAAAAGACAGTTTCGGGCCCTATTTTTAAATAATTCAAAAAAGTCACAAAATAAAATGTCAAGTCACCAGTCTAAAATCACAGTCAAAATATTCTGACAAAATACATAGCGGAAGCGAAAGAAAATCAGACGCGTCCATATGGCCTTCACGCATCCTTCCTGCCTCTCGTCGGTCTGCCCCTCGCTGTACCCCTACCTGAAAAGTTAAAGAAGAGAAAGGGTGAGTATAAACATACCCAGTAAGGGACCCACTACTAGGCCCGTTAGGGAACAACAGTTAACTTCCTATTCGAGGGTACCCTACATAACAGTCTAGTGGTTCCGTAGAACGCACATATCAGTCTAGTGCTCCCGAAGGATGCACATATCAGTCTAGTGCTCCCGAAGGATACACATATCAGTCTAGTGCTCCCGAAGGATACACATATCAGTCTAGTGCTCCCGAAGGATACACATATCAGTCTAGTGCTCCCGAAGGATGCACATATCAGTCTAGTGCTCCCGAAGGATGCACATATCAGTCTAGTGCTCCCGAAGGATGCACATATCCGTAAGGCACACTACCCGATAGATGAAGCTAACCGTTACCCCTCAGTCCAAACTAAACTGTCTACATCAGCCACATCCCAACGACATTCATATCACAGTCCCGCCATAGGCTTTGTCAGTCAGATAGTATAGGTTTAAACATCTACACCCTCAGTTGTTATATGCATTACCGATTCGTACACCAATAGGGAAACCCTAGGTCCAATCGACTAACCAACCAAAACCGGAGTCACTGTCCTTCCCCGTCCAAACTCCATGAACCACATCCAGACCAGTGTTTAATACATACTGAATCGTAACTTTAAGGTCCATCAACATAAAATCTCAATCCACAAATAGCAGTCACAGTATATTTTTATCAGACAAAATATAATATCAGTACTTAACAGTCAACACGCATACAGATATTCAGTACAATCACTAACGTGTAATCCCCTGTGGATTACTACGGTTTTAGCCTAGACTCGGGGTCCAGTAGTAGGAAAACCCTTACCTGAAACTCGGTTATGCCCCTCGATCGAAATCTACGCTCAACAGATCCACCTAAACGAAACACGAAGGTTTTAGTTGATGACCTTAGTAGCAGTTGTTTTAAAAGGTCAGAAGCGCTAACCGTTGACTTACCCAAGGAAAGGAAACTATCTCCAACCAGGCCTGCCGCGGAACCCGAGAACTTAAGCGTCAACTCTGTACTACCTTCAAGGGAGAAAAGTAGGGCCACATCTTAATCCAACATTCAAACTCGAATCGGACAAGGTAACATTAGGGAATTCATCAAAACAATCCTTACCGAAGACTCACCGTGAACCGAAGTGGAGGAAAGAAGGCTTAGGTGGCTCGGCTCGGCTCGGCTCAGCTCGGCTCGGCTCGGCTCGGCTCGGCTCGGCTTGGTTCGGCTCGCGGCTCGGCTCACTCGGCTTGCGGCTCGGCTTGGTTCGGCTCGCGGCTCGGCTTGGTTCGGCTCGCGGCTCGGCTCACTCGGCTCGCGGCTCGGCTTACTCGGCTTGCGGCTCGGCTTGGTTCGGCTCGCGGCTCGGCTCACGGCTCGGCTTGGTTCGGCTCGCGGCTCGGCTCACTCGGCTCGCGGCTCGGCTAGGACTGGAAGCGGTTTCGGGTCGGGTCAGCACTGGAACCGGGTCGGGTCGGGCGAAACGGGCAGCACGATTCTGCGGCTTCTCTTTTTTTTTTTTCCGGCGAACGACGGCGGTGGCGATTTGCGGACGACACACGAGCTGATGGCGGAGATGATGCCGGCGGTGGTAGAACGAAGAGAGAAAGCTGGAGAAGTGTCGGCTGTAGATGGACGGTACCCCCTCGGTGTTCTGCCGGCGCCGTAGTACGAGGTGAGGACGGGGAGGATAGGTGATGGCGGAGGCGAAGGCGGAAGAGAGAAAAAAAAAACGGAGACGGAGAGGAAGGGAAAGACGGAGACGGAAGCGAAAGGGGAAGATGGTGAGGCGCGGCGTCGGGGAGAGGAAGAAACGGAAGAGAAGAAGAAAAAGAGAAATTCTGGGGGGGGGGGCGGCGCGCGCGGGACGGCTAGGGTTTCTTCTTCTTTTTTTTTTTTTTTAAAATATATATATATATATAATATATTAAGTTTAGATAATAATAATAATAATAATAATCTTAATTATAATAAAAATAAAAATAATAATGATATATATATATATATATATATATATATATAGAATAAAATTAATATAAATTTATAATAGAATATTAATATATATTATTATAATAATATTAAATAAGAATATTAATATTTATTTTAAATAAAATAAAAGAAAATATTAACATTAAAATAATAATAATAATTCCCGATAATAATAATATAATCAATATTATATTATTATTTTACCGTTTTACCAAAACTCAAATTTCCGAACAATTTACTTAAAAAATGCTAAAATTTTACCTCGAACGTCGGGGCGTTACACGAAATTTCTGTAGAAATTCATAATGGGTTCCATAAAAGTTAAGTAAAAAATATTGTTTCAAAAAGTGTTTTCATGCCATGATCTAGGTTAGAGAGGAAAACCTAGAACGTGGTGTGACATACATAGCTAAACTCTTCTCACTGTAGATATATTTTTGTGTCCACGGATATACACCAATAATAGTAATGCATTGGATCATTGTGTTTGTATCAAATACAAAGTGAGCCGTATCCATAGTGTTACCAGAATAAGGTATCCCTATACTATAGACCCTTTAAACTGTATCTTTGTATGTCTCTACATATTGTTCAAGACTCGTCTCATCCAACAGCTTAAGATGTTAGTTTATTGGATTTAGGTTATTAAGATAAAACTAATAATATAATCAATAACACTTATAGAAATTATAATAATAACACTTTATCAATAACAGTCAATGAATTATATTTGCAATCTACGAGTTTTAGGACATAAAACCCAACAAAGCCTCTACTTAGCCCACTAAGAGTTAATGAGATTATCCAAACAAATGTTGGATTTTCTCACTAACTTTAGTCAAGGAGCAAAATGGTAATTTGACTATTCTAGTTAAAGTCAACCTTTGACTTTTCAAGTCATAAGTCAACATTTTGACTTTTACCATTTTGACCTTGTTGACTAATTTCGACCTCTCGAGCATAAATCCACATTCATTTTCTTGAAAATTTATAGATGGTCAGAGTTTGACTTTTCAAAGTCAAAAGTCAAGATTTTGACTTTTTACAACTTTGACCAATTCCATTATTTTCGAGCTTCCAAGTACGAATCTTTATTCATATTTTTGATATCAAATCATATTTAAACATAAAACTCCATCTCTAAATCAACGATTATACCACATATACTTGTCAGTTTCTCTCTCCTCACCCAATTCAAACAATTTGAATCGATCCATCATATTGTTCTAAGTTTATTCTATATAAGCTAACTGGGGAACCTAATGGACCTATAGATTATGGACCTCAATGATCAAAGATTAACTGACTAAACCCTTTTAGACCAGCTAATCAACATTTGCTAACTAATAGGTCATTACACTAAAGTCCAGTAGTTGCACTCCCATTACAATAGATATATTTGTGTCCTTTTGATATAACCACAATCAGCAAGTTAATCTTTCATAGGTTGTTCATAAGCTCAGTTGGATCAAAATTATATTTTACCCCCGAGGCTACAACTTGCTTCTTAAGTCCTACTGATCCACTATTGAACAATTGGTTTAAGGTCCAACCTATAAAACGAATCCGCCCTTAGGGCCAATGAGAGGGTGGGGCCCCTTGTTCAAGACTTGGATTCAGTCTTTAAGGGAACAATCTGTCTAGTAACCCTTAAGTAGGTAGAAGTGAATTTCGTCTTGCACCCTATTTCCGCAACTATTCACCTGGTCTTATCCCTGAAATGAGAGACTTATTGGGTCAACGCTAAAGAGCTACCCTCACCTATGCAGACCTAAGGATAATCTCATGTGAATAGAAGTTCATAGTTAGCTTCGGATTTAGATTAAGTTAACTAGGTCATCAACAATCAAAATAGTGAGTTTTAAATAGCAAATGACGTTATAAAGTAAAAGTGAATATTTCATGGTTCAGTCTCATGTAAAATCTTTACATAGGATGCCCCCACTTTCATGTCTCTACATGAACGATTCAAGATCACATCGTTTGTTCTAGAATAAGGTACCCAGCCTTTATTCATATACTATAAACCGTTTTAGGCTATATACTAAAACTCGATCCACGTTTATCCACATAAAGTTTAAGTTTACTCAAAATAGCCTCATGATCTTAGTTTATTGGATTTAAGATTATAGTATACAATTTCTCAATAGCGGCTTTATTGAATAGAATATGATTACAAACTACGAGTTTTAGAACATTCCAACAAAGTTGATTCATTTGTAGTATATATATTAATCCTTGAATTTTTTCTAATAAAGAACGATGTGTTAGTTTAGATTTATCATAGTATAGTTTAGATTTATCATAGTATATTTAATTTTTATTTTAATTATTGTTACTAATAGATTATCGTGTGTTTGTAGATTTGATGGTGAACATGTATGTCAATCATTGAACTTTTTTAATATAAAATACCATGTGCAAAAAATTTTAGATTTACCATAGTTCATTTAATTTTATTTAAACTATTATATGATTTGTAATACATTGAGATAAATTTGCAAATTTGATGATTAACATTCTAATAGAAGAATTGGAACCTTTTCAAAATACTTGGAATTTCGAAGGAAGTTATTGAAAGATATTATAAAACAAAAAATGAAGAAGTTTTAGTGATGTTGAAAGTTATTGTAATAAAAACGACAACAATAAATCTCATATTTATTTATTTATTGTTTATTTATAATTTAATAAATTAAGTTACTTAAAATGTGATCATATCTTTTTTTCACACTCTTTTACATTATTAATAATCCATATATATATACGAAATCCAAACTTTAGTTTAAAAATACTTATAGTGTTTTGTCCATTTTGATGCTCACAATTGATTTCACATTGTAAGTTAGACTTAAAGTTTGAGTTTGTGCGATCTATTAATTTTATTTATTTATTTATTTTTGGTTTTCAGTACTCCTCAATTTTAGAATGACTATTAACAAAAGGATCAAGGACAAACAATACTATATGATGAAATTTATCTTCCTGCTAGACAATAATTATAGGTTTGCAATTGCACTTTATAGAGTTATCTCAATCATTCATTCCATCCTTTGAAATTGGAAGTTTATCCTCTATCCCTACGATTACTCTATTAAAAAATATTAGTTTAATGAACTAATATTATATTTTCTTTAGTTATCATAATATGCTTCTTTAAAATTGTTGAATGTTCCTCAATTCAATATTATTTTCTTTTATATATATATATATATATAATTATGAAGGAAAGAAAATATATATAATTTCAAAAGAAAGATCTTGACACATGCAACACATGTCTGTGTATGATAGTTCATTAAAAAATGTTATTATAAACAATCAATAAACTTTTTAAATTTGCTATAAAATGTTTTTCATAGCTTTGACAATACACTATCATAAGTTATCTAAATACAAGAAGATGCTATTAAAAAGTTGTTTCTATAATCTTTCCAAAACGCTGTCAAAGGCATACTTTTTATAGCTTTTATAAAACTGTTTTAAAAAATCTAGACTTTTTAATATCGTGGGCTATGACGCCTTTTGGTAAAATATTATAAAATGTTTATGATAGGGTTTTTCGTGAGTTATCATAGACCTATTTTTTCCGTAGTGAATTGTAATTAACAATTACAAAGCATGATGTATTTGTAGAGCCACTAACATAAGGTACCCAACCTTACTCATTTACTACAAACTGCGCAAGTTATCACTTAAACATGATCTAGCCTGTAACACCCCAAAAATTTGGGATGTTTTAGTTTCAATTATCTTAAGTGTAATTATTGAAATTTTGGATGTTTTGAATTATTTGACTTATGAATATTTGATTTTTATTAGACATTAAGAAAATATCTAATGGTGGTGGTGCTTGGAAGTTGTGTTAATTGGATGTATTTGAGGAAACTTTATTAATTATATTTTGGTCGTGTAATTAATTAAGTTTTGAGGATAATATAATTATTTTATTTGGATAATAAAATTGGTAGATATATTTGTTGAAGATAAAGATAATTGGGTTGAGGAGAGAGAAAATTGAATTATTTGGTTAAAGATAATGGTGATATTTTATTTGAGAAAAAGATTGATGTGATTAGTTGATTTTGAATTTAAAAGGAGATTTGGTGGGTTTTAATTGAAGAGAGAGAAGATTGGTTTTGTTGGTTTAAAATAAGAAAAAGAAAAGAGAAAAATAATATTGGTTATTTATTTGTATTTTAAAAAAAAGGTCATTGGAATCTGTGCACCATTAAACCATCATCTTTTTCATTGAGAAAGAAAAGAAAAACCATAATTTTCTTGAACCCAAACCCTAGCCTCCTTGCAACTGCCGCCGCCGTCGTGCTCGTTCGATCACCGCCGGAATGGATCGTAAGTCACGCATCATCCTCCGCAACCCGAGCCATCTCCGTCCGATATCCTCCGTCTGGAAGTCGTCGCTGATCAGCTGCTTTCCGTCACAGCCCGTCGCTCACCGCTGCAAGACAAGCCGTCGATTGCGCAGGTCGCCGTCAAGCCCCAGTCGCTTCAACCGTCGCTTAAACCCGAACCCAGAAACCCAAGCCGCACCCACTGCCAGCAACACACACGTCCGTACCTGTACTGTAGCCGAGCTGCCTGTCTGAGCCATCCTACACGCGCGAGCCGGCTGTCCGAGCTGCCTTCTGCTTTCTAGTCGAGCCGCCTAGCCGCTTCACCTGTCTTTGAGCCGCCAGCCTGTTTTCAGTCCTTTTCACCTGTTTTGGTAAATTTGATTGGGTTTTGGAATACCCAACTAAGATTTATAATTTTTTTGATCTTAAATAATTTAATTTCAGGGTTAAATTAAATTATTTCTCTTAAGGGACATCTTGGACCAATTGATTTTTGGAGCGTGGGATTTCTCTAGTTAGGGGCTTATTCGTGGCAACCTCGACATAGGATAAGTTATTTCGACTGAATTCTTGAGTCCTTAGTCGTTTGATGGTTAAGTTATGTAAAATGATGTTTTCTAACTATTTAGGACTTCGCTGCTTGGAAAGCGTGCTTTATTGTTAGAATTCGTTTGAGCAAATCTCCAGGTAAGAGATTCTACTACTAGACCTACGAATGAAATTAAGAGGCATATATTTTTAGTTGTGCACATTGATAACTAGATTGCATAATGGCATGGTAATTAATGATGATAAGTTATGACATGACGATATGATATGACATGATGTTATGATATGACTTGATGATGTTATGATGGTTTATTACGTGCATGTTATGGTTAGGGTGTATGTTAGTTTATCCTATTAGATTCATACCTGCATGGGTGTCCTTCGGGATCACCACCTTTTTAAGACCGCGCAGTCCGACGGGACCGCCAGTCTGGCATTGACATAAACATGATTCGAGTGGTTCGATGAGATCGCTTGCAGCCCGATTGTCTTAGTGTCCTTTCGGGTACACTACAGATCAGATTGTCCTAGGCGTTCCTTTGGGATCACCGAAGACCAGTTATGTTCCTCCGGGATCACATTTTACACGTGTTCGGGAACGTGCTAGTTCTTGGGTACCACTTTCAGGACTTTAATAGGAAGTTAACAGTCACCAAGCGGGACTAGTAGTGGGTCCCTTACTGAGTATTTTATACTCACCATTTCCATTTCTATTTTTCAGGCAGAGGTAGAGGTAAGGGCAAAGGCAAGCTGGCGAATGACCAAAAGTGACCGTGGCGAGCTATAGGGATCTTTTGCTTCCGCTTTGTGTCATAGTTCAGATTTTGATGTTTTCATTTTATTTTATTCTTTATTTGGTATTTTATTTCTTTAGAATTAGATAGGGCCCGAGTTAGGATTTTATTTTTATACTTATCCCTAATCACATTGTTTATGCTTTTAAACGAAAAATTTGAGGTTTTGTTTTATTCTTATCTTAATTTTACGAATTTTATTTATCTTTTAAATTGGTAATGACTTCGACTTAGTATAAGGAGTTGGGTCGTTACACAGCCATGATATGTAAACTCTAAGATTTGAAAATTAGCAATCAAATTAGTGAACTCCTAATATCAAATTCTAAAATCCTCAATTCAAAATTTGACAACAATCTAAGAAAGTGGATTAGATTTGGATTACCCTTTGATCAAAGACCAAAAGATAAGGAGAACAAATTCTTCACTCCAAGTTCAAACACTCCACAAGCAAGATAATCAAATTTATCTTAATGTTCTTGGCATGCAACCTTGAGTCAAGAATTGCAAAAGAATGATGAAGAGGCTCTTTCATCTACTAGAGAATTTTCATTGATAGAAAATCCTAAATCTTCAAAATATCGAAAACTCATGTTCTGTGTATTTAGTTTTCCTACTTTTAAACCCAACCTAATGCACTAAAAAGAACTTAAAAAGTTCATTCTACCTCTAACTCAAAAAAAAACTAAAACCCAAGTAAACATATATGGGTCCAAAGATAAAAAGAAAAAAAAGTTCCATTTTTGCGAAATAAAATAAATTACAAAGCTCAATTGGTTCCTTCCTATGGCGTCAACCGACTCCAATTATAAATTTTCTGATCAATTGTTGTTGCTTTGAATCTTCTCAATTGAGTTCACCTCCTCTTGAATGGGAGAATTCAATGTCGAGTTGTAGTTTCTTGGCTTTTGATAGTGTGATTGGTCCTAGAGGTAACACAAGGACATCCGATCCTTGTTTATATCAACCGTACATGTGTATGTCTCCACATACATGTTTAGGTCATAATAGATAACTTTGGATCATGATTTATTTGTTCTGTGGGATAATGAAACTAAATGTCAAATAAAATAAAATGTTTTACTTTATTAGATAATAAAATGTTTGTACAGTACAATTACCAAACTACAAGAAGCATGAGGTTATTTAGTGCATCAGCCCCAATAGTATTTACATCATCCAAAATTTAGTATCAACAAACGTAAAATTAATGTACATCGCCAGATATGTTAAAGACAAGTAAGAAGTACGAACTTAACCCATTGTATCACAATATATGACCGGTATTCTTTAGCCAATAAAATAAGAAGTGTGTTCACATGGATGCTGGCGTTCCAACTTTATACCGAACTGTTTGATTTTGTCCATAATGATTTCAAGCTGAATTACACATAAACTTGTGCAGGAAGACGTGGAGTTAAAAAAATTTCAAGTGGGGTTGTTTTCATACTGGTTAATCCAACCTTCTCTTCCATATTGATTAGCTCCTGAGATGGCCTTCGAATTTCAAACCCATGAAGTAGATTTGCCAGCGTTAGATGCATTACTTGGTTGGCAAATGAAACTCCCGGGCACATCCTTCGACCACTCCCGAAAGGTATGAACTGGGTATGTTGTCCTCTGACATCGAAATCTTTATGTGTTGTAAGAAATCTCTCTGGTCGAAATTCATCGGGATCTTCCCATACAAGTGGATCTTTTTGAAGCTTTTTGAGATTCACTATTAAACGTGTCTTTGCAGGAATGTGGTAACCAACAAGATTACAATCTTCCATGGCCTCATGCATGGCTGCAAGTGGTGCAGCAGGGTATAAACGCATTGTCTCCTTTATAATTGCTTGAAGATACAACAAATTTTTCACATCCGACTCCGATACCAACCTATCTCTACCTACTTGTTCGTCTAACTCAAGTTGGGCCTTCATTAATACATCTTCATTATTATTAAGGAGCAAACAAAGAGCCCAAGTCAAAGTTGTTTGCGTAGTCTCTGCTCCACCCAATATTAGAGTCTACACAATAAGTTCCAAAATATTAGTTGGAATAGTTAAAAGAATGCCTTTAGATTATCAGTTTGAAAATTTTTTCTTCAAAATACACTTTCTAAGAAACAACGACAACGATTATGAAATATATTACTCTCATATACTTTGAGTTCCATTTTTTAAAAGTGTTCATTAATAAAAGTTTTTTGGTTTGTTTTATATACTTAGGTGCTTCTAGAAATATTAAATTACTGCAAAAATTAGACTTAAACACTACGATAAATTAATGGTAAGTTTCGAGTGATCGTGAGTTGAATCATTCAAGGCAACATATTTGAAAATTGGAAGTAAAACTAAAACATTAAGGCCCATTTGATAATCATTTCTTATATGTTTGAAATTTTTAAAATATTATTTTTAATAAATAATGAAATTAAAAAAATATTATTTTAATGAATAATTACAAAAATAGATGTTGAAATTGGTCCACTGTTTCAATATAGGATTAGGTGTATTGAAATTGAACCTAGGATGTTAGAGATGTAAGATAGGGTACTCATCTTAACCTAAGATGTAAGAGATGTAAGATAGGATACTCATCTTTCGATGGAAAAAAAAACCACTAATTAAACCAATGATACCTTTAAAACTTATTAAGTAACAAAATTCATAAATTCTATATGGAAATTGTGAATCTTGTCAATGAGTTCTTTCTTCTGATGTGGCAGTAAGGACGAGACGAGGTATGATGTAGGTGAAAATTGTGGGTCTGTTTCATGTTTTGACACCTATTTTTATATTCTTGAGTTATTTTCAAAATAAATTTGCTATTGACCCTCTTTTTGTCATCTTTTTAAACTATATTATTTTAAAAACTAACCTCATTTTTTTTTCTTTTAGTTTTTAGAATTAAGTATATTTCCTCTTTTTTGTTTTTAGGGTGATTTGCATTTTTTTGAGTAGTATGATTGATTCTTTAAACTCCAAAAACAAAACCAAAATTTTAAAAGTTACCTTTTTTTAGTACTCGACTTGTTTTTTTTAGAACCATTTATAACATTTAGATAGTTAAGGTGGAACGACTTAATTTCCAAAAATAAAAGGGTACTGATTGGAAAAATATTCATGATAAGAATTCTTACCAAACATGTGGCTTTTGTGATGGTACCAACATCATAGCCGGCAAGTTCTTCAACATCTTGAACAGTGGACAGCATCACATCCATAAAGTCCTCTTCCTTGTGGACTGCATCGCCACAATTATTATAATCTCTCTTTTGTTGATGTTCTATTAGCCATTTATGAAGCGTCTTGTCTAGAATTTTGGCTGTCTTCTTCATCGCCTTTTCATACCCTCCCAAATCCAACCAACTCAAAAACGGAAACGAATCTGACGGAATAAAAGCCATAAACAGTTGAAGAAAATCACTCAAGGCCTGTCGGAACTGCTCGCCTTCGTCAGTGCCCTCGTTGCTGCTCCCTTCAACCGTTGTCGAAAATCGCTTTCCAAGCACCATCCTAAATATGGTGTTCAAAGTTAATTCTCCAAACCAATTCTTCATCTCCACCAACACTTTCCCGCTTCCATTGACCACCCATAACTCATACAGTTTTTTTATCGAGACTTGAATCTCCGACTTGTAAATGTGTTGGAAAAGGTCAAGGCGTTGGTTAGAGAGAATCTCATGAATGGCTATTTTGCGGATATGACGCCACAATGGGCCGTATTGGGTGAAAGCAAACATGGTATTATTATAGCCCATATGCTTTGCGGCTACAAGCTTGGGACGAGAGGCAAATACCCTATCGTTTGTAGTAAAACACTCTTTCGCTATTTCCCAGTTGCTTACGACCACTGCTCTATGGCTTCCCATTTTCAGAGTAAAAATTGGTCCGAAAGTATCCGCCATTTTCCCTAAGGTTTTGTATGCTGGTTCAGAGCCACCTAAGAGATGAAGATGACCGATCACTGGCCAGGCGCCACTGGCTACCGGTGGCTGCAGTTTCTTATTCCGTTGTTGAGATCTGAATAATAATCTTCTAGATAAAACCCAGAAGAGAGAAAATAGAAATAAGAGAAGAGAGATGACTGCAGTTTTGGAATATGATTCCATTTAATTTTGCTCTGTTTTTTTATCTCCGGAAGCCTGAAATATTTCAGATTATTTGCTTAAAATTCAACTCGAATGGCCGATATATATATAAAATGTTAATTAAATCTATAAAATGGGATCTGATCCTTTTTTTTTTTCTTTTTTTTTTAATTCTCACGATCTGATCCTTTCATTAATATAATAAAAATTGTAAGTTTTTAAAGATTACTTTATAACTAAAGGAAACAAGAACTTATGTTTATCGGTTATTTGAAAGAATTTATTTTTATCTTTTTGATCGAGAAATTGTAGCTTGAAATTACTAGACGACCAAAATTTCTTGATTGCTTTGACCAAGAATGATTGCTAGCTGAGTTGGGAGAGCGCTTAGAAACTGTGAAGCCAAAATATGAGGATACCCTTAGGGGTTATTTGGCCCTCACTTCGGAATCAAGTGGGCTTGACATTTAATGCCAAGCTCATGTTTGGTCCACAATTTGAAAGCAAGGGATTAACAAAGAGTGTAAATTGGGGGTTTCAATATTTTTACAAAATAAAAAAGAAAAAAAAATCTCTATTGTCTTTCTTCCAGATCTCTCATCGTCTCTCTCTCCATCTTTTATTCATGTTCTCATTCAAACCCTAGGTTCTTCTTCTTCTCTACGTCTTTTCATCTCCTCATTTTTCTCTTCTTTCGTCAAGAATCTTTCGGCGGAGGTCTTCTTTTCTTTTTCTCATACAAAGAAGCAACCGTAAGAGATGCTTTTTTTGGCGGTTGAAATCAGATTCCGGCAGAGGAAAGTCGAATCCCCACAGAGAAAAGACAGATTTATTCGCGGGTCTGTGCTAACCTTCATAATGCTTTTTTCTTTTTGTAATTTTTAAATGCTTTCTTTGTTCTAATTTTTGCTTGTTCTGTACTGCTTTGTTCCATTTTTTTTGTTTGTTCTATCTTTTCTGTTTTGCATGCATCTTTTTGTTGTAAGGTTCCTTTTTTTTATGTTTTTTTTCTGTTGTGCATGCATTTCTTTGTTGTAAGATTCTTTTTTCTGTAATGCATGCATTTTTTGTTGTTGTTTTTTGTTGTAAAGTTCTTTTTGTCTGTGTTTTTTTTTTGTTATGTATTGCAAGATATACTTTTTGTTTTTTTTTTTAATTTTTATTACTTTTCTAAATTAAAGTTTGTAAATGATTTATACAGTTCTTAGTTTGTGTAGTCATAGAAGTTGAAGTTAATTATTCTGGACAACACCCATGCGAATCTTCTGTTAGAAATTCAAATTTCGGTTTAGTACTAAAACTATCATATTAAAAGAATCCATGGCATTGTCATTGATTAATGAGACCATCTTTCAAAGGTGACTGAGTTAACTTGGATGCTCATGAATATATTAAAAAAAAGAAAGTGATATATCGCTCATACTATAATTCTAGCTATGTTGCAGTGTTTTGTATGTGTTAAATAATCTGGACATTGCTTCAATTCTCTCATTCTCACTTACTTTCTTATTATTATTGAAAAGCTTATTTCTTATTGGAAAAAAAAAAGATGGAATTGGAGTTACTATTGTTTTTAATTCATTTTTTTAGTGTGGCATGCCTAGATGTTGTCCTTGACTCAAATTTTATTGAGTAGTTTGCACTAGATAGGATATTGCCCATGCGTTGTTGTGAATTTGTTATGAACCATGTTCATAATTGTTGCATCAGGTGAGAAAGGTGGATATGCTTGAAGGAGTTTCAATTACCCGATCTGAAAAAGTGAAGGATGAGTTAATTTTGGATGGAAATGATATTGAACTTGTGTTGCGGTCTTGTGCACTTATTAACTGGATTTTTCTTCTTCACTCTCACATACAAAGTTCATTGCACACTCAAATCATTCAGTGAATTATTCTTCTTTGCCTTATTTTGCTGAAATGTCATGTCAAGAACAAGGATATACGGAAGTTCCTTGATGGTATCTATGTCAGCCAGAAGGGAACCATAGTTGGAGTAGATGAGTGATTAATGCAATTGTAGGTTATATCTGCACTTAGTTTCAAGAGTTTGTTCTCTTCCGAAATTGTTTCTTTTTTTCATAACTAATAGATGTAAGACACTTGTTGAAATGAGCTCACAGACTACACAAGATATTGAGGAAGATGACATGAACATTAATCTTGAAGACTTTGATATTCCAAATCCACATGGACTCGAGCCACCTTCGGGGGAGGACATGCCATCCACTCCAACAAGTATGGCACATGATGCAGGATCATCTAGGCCAAGAAAGAAAAGACGGTCATATTCAGGGGACCTCGTGGACACATTTCGCACAAGTATGCAAGAAACTTCCAAGGAAATTGGAAAGATTGTTGCATGGTAGAGAGAAAAAATGGAAATAGAATCATCCCTACACAAACGATTATATGCTGAATTACAGACTATTCCTAGAATGGACGTGGACGATTATTTAATTGTAGTCTAGTATCTATTACCTGATCCCATTATGTTGCACGCATTCCATGACTACCCAGTAGAATGGAAGTACAAAAAATGCTTGCGTATCTTAGGAAGGCAACCATAACCATAGCTAAATGTAACTTTACTTGACTTTAATTCACTTTTGTTTGACCCATTGGTTATGTTTACTTCTGAAACAAACTAAACCCCTTGCTTAACTATAACTTTTGTAAACCCCGTAAAATTAAATGACTTGTTATATTTTGTGGATGGATTGTAATATTCCTAATTAGAGCAACCATTTTAATGCAACTTAGATCAAAATTATTGTTATTGAACGTTAAAATTTCTCATTTTTATACTATTGTCATGAGAAAACAGTAAACTAAAGAAATTGAATTAGAGGTAAAAAATTTGAAAAGAAAAAACATTTCAATTCAATAATTGAGACATGATAAAATTTAGGATGTACAATTCGAAAAAAAACTAGGAAGTTAAACCAAATAATGTAAAACCAACAACCAAACACATGCATAAAAAATCCAGATTTCCAAATCCTGCACAAACTCAGTTTTCAAATTTTGCACTCCAAACACAGACATTTCTAATTCTCAGGCATCAAAACCCCATCAAATAAGCCCACCGACATTTAATTCCAAGACATTTGATTCCGAACCTGCACACCAAACAATCTCTTAAGGTATTCTGATGTCGTGGTGCATCTGCTCGTACGCATGGATTTTGCACACCGCAATAGCGCTCTCTTGTGGAGCCGTGGTGCTGAGTGGCAGATTCAAGTGAATGCAACAGCCCTTGCCACACATTGCAGCAGTGCACTGCGTGATGAAAGGGGTATAGCAAACATAGTGCTTGTGCATTTTTCTATAAATACAACTTCGTTTTTAGGGTTTTGGAGGAGATGGAGATCGAAGCAATTCAACTCATTTTTCTTCTTTCTTTTTCACCTTTTAGCTAAGGATTCTATTCTTTTGGATTGTAATGAAGATTGGATGCTCCCCGTATACATGTAGTTATCTATGGCTTGTTGAGGGCAAGAGATTTTTTTTGGTTTTTTAGGAGAAGAAGCTTATGTTAATTTCTTAAGAATTACCTAAAATGAATTATATATGCATTTTGATTTAATATTCAACTCTTTCACCTTTGGTAAATTTATAGATGTATGTTTACGTAGGAATTAACTCTTCTTCGATGGATTGTATGTGTCTATTTAATCAATTCTAGGCTTGATCGTCCTTTCGTTGTTTGTCTATCTCAAGTGAACTAAGTATCAAATAAGTGAATCATGTATGCTAGGATCATATGTAGATTATATATATATAATATTGAAAGTAGAGATAATAAAGAACCCACACCGATTTATGTAAAAATTCGAGTATGGGAAGGAAAACCACGATATTTTGTTGTTATTATTTTCTAATAAATTACAAAGGTACAAGAAGGGAGATTAAATAGAATACAAAGGGCAAAGAAAAAAAAAGAAAAGAAAATTTTATGGTAAGTTATTCCATAAATATTTTTTTCGTAAATACAAATTCTAACCTATAAACCTAGAATTCATACTTTAATTAGGTTTAAAAGATCATTTGATTAGTTAAATTAAACGGTCTAATTAATAAACCACACAATGAAACCCTTAATTTTAATGCACATGTTCTTTGTATTAGATAGACGTTTTTCAAACTCAGTAGGACAAAACCATGTAGTTTAATTAGAGCATAGGTTTTGATTAATAATTAAGGTCTTGCTTCGTTTAATTGAAAAATTCAACTTCTTGTAGTTGAAGCTAGGATTTTATGTAGGGGCACAAATGGTAAATTCCCTACAATCAACAACTAAGATTTTCTGACCACATGTTACAGATATGGATGGACTATGGAGTCTACCCTAAAATTTATTACAATAAACTATAAAATAATAAATTACAATGAAACTATAAAATAAATCCATTGTCAAACTTAGAAAAGCAAAATATATATTCATAAAAATGTAGCGTGCAGAACATGTTTAATAAATATTACAAAAAAATCTTTTCCATTTTGACATTTTCACAACGTATCCATTAATAATATATTTGTAAATTGAATTATGATATCCACGTCAATTTTGATAATTTTAGTCATGGCTCATGGCCATTCACAAGAAACTTTATCTACACTCTAAATTTTCATATCAAACTTGTAACATCAATATCAAATTTTAGATCATGACAAGTCATGCATATCTTAGTTTAGACCTCTTAGTTTATTTGATTAGACAATTAAGGATTTAGAAGATTATATTTTAGCGAAATATAATTTGTCCATTAGGGTGACAATAAATATATAAGATGAGGACTCAAAATTGTTCTCTTAAAAAAAACAAAAAGTAAAAAGTAAATCAAAATATGATCGATTGAATAAACAACAAAATCACATTGAAGTATACATTAATCTTTGTCATTTCTCCCTTTCTATTACTTCACTTTATTCAGTAAAAAAAATCTGATTCTCATCAATCCTTATCAAATCAATGGAATTGAGAATATATAGGTTTACTTCAATTATATCCTTGTTTGCAGTCTCACTATTCTTCTTTTCATTGTGCCTATTATTTGTTCTGACAATAAATATTTGAAATTTTGAAAATTTTATCTTCATATGTATGTTCTTTTAATCCACTTTCTTATATAATATAATTCATTAAAAAAATGGTCTCTAATTTCAAATATAGTAAAATGGGGCGAATATAAAAACGGTCTTTTAAAAAAATATAATAAAGCGGCAAAATATTTACACTGTATAAAATATTTTCGAAAATGAAAAAAGCTTACGGGCCCTCCGTGAAAAGTACCAAAAATGCCAAGTCAACCACGTGCGCGTAATATATTTGGTACACGACTGTTTAGATTTTGTTACAATTTATTTTTTCAATTCTATCGTTTAATTTTATTACACGATCGTTTAATTTGGTTACGTTTAAATTTAGTTACACGATCGTTTAGATTTGGACCCAAATGTAAACGATTTTTCAAATTTTGGTACACTATTCTTTAGATTTTGCTACACAATTTTTTTAATCTTTTTGGTACACGATCGATTATTTTTTTTACACAATCGTTTAGTTTTTCAAGGTTCTTTAGTACACGATTGTTTAGATTTTGCTAAACAATTTTTGTTAGCTTTTGGTACACGATTGTTTAGATTTGTCTACACGATTTATTTTTTTACACAATCGTTTACATTTTGGCTACTCCAATCGAAATGATTTCACTACTACAAATTTGGTCTTCTTTGATGTGCAAAGCAGGTCAAAGAATGTCTATCTTGATGGTCTTTGCCCATCATGTAGGCAGACATCAAGAAAGCTCGACCACTAAGAAAACTAGTTTTCTTGATGATTAAAATATGTCATCAAAAATTTTATCTTCATATGTATGCTCTTTTAATCCCCTTTCTTATATAATATAATTCATTAAAAAATGGTCTCTAATTTAAAATATACTAAAATGGAGCGAATATAAAAACGGTCTTTTAAAAAATATAATAAAGCGACAAAATATTTACACTGTATAAAATATTTTCGAAAATGAAAAAAGCTTACAGGCCCTCCGTGGAAAGTACCAAAAATGCCCCGTCAACCACGTGCGCGTAATATATTTGGTACACGACCGTTTAGATTTTGTTACAATTTATTTTTTCAATTTTATCGTTTAATTTTATTACACGATCGTTTAATTTGGTTACGTTTAAATTTGGTTACACGATCGTTTAGATTTGGACCCAAATGTAAACGATTTTCAAATTTTGGTACACGATTCTTTAGATTTGGCTACACAATTTTTTTAATCTTTTTGGTACACGATCGCTTATTTTTTTTTACACAATCGCTTAGTTTTTCAAGATTCTTTAGTACACGATCGTTTAGATTTTGCTAAACGATTTTTTTTAGCTTTTGGTACACGATTGTTTAGATTTGTCTACACGATGATTTATTTTTTTACACAATCGTTTACATTTTGGCTACTCCAATCGAAATGATTTCACTACTACAAATTTGGTCTTCTTTGATGTGCAAAGCAGGTCAAAGAATGTCTATCTTGATGGTCTTTGCCCATCATGTAGGCAGACATCAAGAAAGCTCGACCATTAAGAAAACTAGTTTTCTTGATGGTTAAAATATGTCATCAAAAATTTTATCTTCATATGTATGTTCTTTTAATCCACTTTCTTATATAATATAATTCATTAAAAAAATGGTCTCTAATTTCAAATATAGTAAAATGGGGCGAATATAAAAACGATCTTTTAAAAAATATAATAAAGCGACAAAATATTTACACTGTATAAAATATTTTCGAAAATGAAAAAAGCTTACAGGCCCTTCGTGGAAAGTACCAAAAATGCCCCGTCAACCACGTGCGCGTAATATATTTGGTACACGACCGTTTAGATTTTGTTACAATTTATTTTTTCAATTCTATCGTTTAATTTTATTACACGATCGTTTAATTTGGTTACGTTTAAATTTGGTTACACGATCGTTTAGATTTGGACCCAAATGTAAACGATTTTCAAATTTTGGTACACGATTCTTTAGATTTGGCTACACAATTTTTTAATCTTTTTGGTACACGATCGCTTATTTTTTTTACACAATCGTTTAGTTTTTCAAGATTCTTTAGTACACGATCGTTTAGATTTTGCTAAACGATTTTTTTTAGCTTTTGGTACACGATTGTTTAGATTTGTCTACACGATGATTTTTTTTTTTACACAATCGTTTACATTTTGGCTACTCCAATCGAAATGATTTCACTACTACAAATTTGGCCTTCTATGATGTGCAAAGCAGGTCAAAGAATGTCTATCTTGATGGTCTTTACCCATCATGTAGGCAGACATCAAGAAAGCTCGACCACTAAGAAAACTAGTTTTCTTGATGGTTAAAATATGTCATCAAAAATTTTATCTTCATATGTATGTTCTTTTAATCCACTTTCTTATATAATATAATTCATTAAAAAAATGGTCTCTAATTTCAAATATAGTAAAATGGGGCGAATATAAAAACGGTCTTTTAAAAAATATAATAAAGCAACAAAATATTTACACTGTATAAAATATTTTTGAAAATGAAAAAAGCTTACAGGCCCTCCGTGAAAAGTACCAAAAATGCCCCGTCAACCACGTGCGGGTAATATATTTGGTACACGACCGTTTAGATTTTGTTACAATTTATTTTTTCAATTCTATCGTTTAATCTTATTACACGATCGTTTAATTTGGTTATGTTTAAATTTGGTTACACGATCGTTTAGTTTTGGACTCAAATGTAAACGATTTTCAAATTTTGGTACACGATTCTTTAGATTTGGCTACACAATTTTTTTAATCTTTTTGGTACACGATCGCTTATTTTTTTTACACAATCGTTTAGTTTTTCAAGATTCTTTAGTACACGATCGTTTAGATTTTTCTAAACGATTTTTTTTAGCTTTTGGTATACGATTGCTTAGATTTGTCTACACGATGATTTATTTTTTTACACAATCGTTTACATTTTGGCTACTTCAATCGAAATGATTTCACTACTACAAATTTGGCCTTCTTTGATGTGCAAAACAGGTCAAAGAATGTCTATTTTGATGGTCTTTGCCCATCATGTAGGCAGACATCAACAAAGCTCGACCATTAAGAAAACTAGTTTTCTTGATGGTTAAAATATGTCATCAAAAACTCTTTCTTGGTGGTACTGGCCATCAAGAAAGAAAACTTCGATGTTTTTTGCCCATCAATGAAACTGAAAAGCCCATCTTGATGGCCAAAATATGCCATAAAAAACCATATCTTGATGGTATTAGTCATCGAGAAAGAAGATTTTGAATTTTTTTGCCAATCAAGGAAACTAAAAAGCCAATCAAGACATTTGTTTTCTTGATGGCCAAAACATGCCATAAAAAACACTTTCTGAATGGTATTGGGCATCAAGAAAACTAAAAAGCCCATCAAGAAAACCAGTTTACTTGATAGTCAAAACATGTCATCAAAAATCTATTCTTGATGGAATTGGCCATTAAGAAAGGGGACTTTGACGTCTTTTTCCCATCAAAAAATTGCATCAGTCTATCAAGATAGCCCTTCTATTGACAATTTTTGCCCACCAAGATAGCCCTTTAACTGACAGATTTTGATCGTCAACAAAACTTTATTCTTCACGTTTTGAGCCCATCAACTATAACAACTTTAGAAAAATTAAAAAAGAAAGGGTTATTACGACTCGCTCATATATGTCACCTGTAATCGACCTCAAACAATCTAAAAAAACCTGAAATTACCAAAAGTCGAAAATATGCAAAATCCATTACATACAACTACAAACTAGTTCAAACAACTCCTGCAAATTCGTGTCAACTACATAACCCTCTGCCACAACTCCAAAACTACAAAACTCACACAACTTGAATCTTCTAACTTCAAAACTTATATAAAATCTATTATATACAACTAAAAACTAGTTCAAACAACTCCTGCAAATTCGTGTCAACTACATAACCCTCTGCCACAAGTCCAAAACTACAGAACTCTAACAACTCGAATCTTCTAACTTCACAACTTATATAAAATCCATTACATACAACTACAAACTAGTTCAAACAACTCTTGCAAATTCGTGTCAACTACATAACCCACTGCCACAACTCCAAAACTACAGAACTCACACAACTCCAGAACTCTAACAACTCGAATCTTCTAACTTCAAAACTTATATAAAATCCATTACGTATAACTACAAACTAGTTCAAACAACTCCTGCAAATTTGTGTAAACTACATAACCTGCAAAACTCCGCCCCAACTCCAGAACTACAAAACTCATACAACTTGAAACTTCCAACTTCACAACTTATGCAAAATCCATTACATACATCTACAAACTAGTTCAAACAGCTCCTTTAAATCTAGGACAACTACATAATCTACAGAACTAAGAACTCACACAACTCCAGAACTCCAAAAATTCGAAACTTTCAACTTTCGAACTTGAAACAACTAATGAAAAATATCAACAATCATAAATATGAAATTCATACCATCAGACCAGATAATTGAAACACAAGTAACATATATTTCATAAAATTACTAGACATCCATTAAATAAACTAATTAATTTTCATTAATCAACAGTAAAACCAATGTTTCTACAAAAAACAATGTCTAACAAATATGGTCATATAAGACATAACGCTACAGAAATTGATATCATATCAAGATATACCTAAACTATAAATATAAAAACTACCCGTTCATTGCAATAAAAACATGTATCATATGTAGCATTCTAGAAAGTCACAGTTGTAACGACCTGAACTTTTAAACTAAGTTAAGATCATTACTCAAAAAATAAACATCAAAAGACACTTTCTCGAAAAGAGGATAACTATATTTTTTATAAAATTAATATCAAGATATTCACAAAAACATAATATTATCAAAATTAACGAAAACAATTTGAAAACGTGACCCAAGGTTCTAACAATTTTAAAGAACTAAAAACAAACAAATAGGACAAAATCTTAAGAAAAATGGTTAAAATTTAAAATACTGAAAAACATATAAATAGACGTGAAACCTAACTGTGTCCCTATATGACATGCCACGAATCACTTTCTATCGCTCGCCAGCTTCTCAAGTTCTCTACTTAGCCTGAAATATTAAACATAGAAAATAGTGAAAATATAAATATACTCGGTTAGGAACCCACTACTAGTCCCGCTAGGTCTATTAAATTTTTGTAAGAAACATAATCATAACGTCGTGTGTCCAATGGAACACACCTGAGTGAGTGAGATCGTACGAACAGTCTTAAATCGTGCGAATGATCTTGTGGGAACACCTCTAGTCGTGCGAGTGATTGCAGGTACACAATCCATAAACATATATGTAATATGTAGGTACACCCCTAATCGTGCGAGTGGTCCCGTCGGAATACCCTCTAGTTCTGCGAGTGACCCCATATACACAATATAACTGTTCTCTAACCGTGCATATGGTTTGTAGGTACACCCTTATATCGTGCGAGTGATCCCATAGGAACACTACGAGTCGTGCGAATGACCCCATAGATAAGATCACAATACAAGTAGGGTAAAAAGCTCAACAAACAAAGTTAATAGACACACCACAATCCAAAGCATGTAACATCATCATAAACATCATAACATGACATGAATATTAATCATAACGTCCTTATTCATGTGATTAATATATCATGTATTATAAACATCATAAACATATCAGTCATCATCGTCAATCATGATATCAGTCATCATCATCAATTATAATATCAGTCATCATCAACATAATATCAATCATCATCTATAGCATCACATTATGCATCTGAGCTACCATCAATGAATAATCGTAAATACATGCAGTTACTTAAATTTAGTTCGAAGGTTCAATAGCAGAATCTCTTATCTAGAGATTAGCTAAAAATATTTATTTGCTGACGGTAATTTTCTAATTAAAGAAGACCTTAAACAATAAGGGAAAAATCATTAACTTAATTAATAAAATTTACCAATAGCTAGTGTCTAAAATTTTCCAATTTAACTTATCCAAAATTTAAGGTTGAAACCCATTCAACCTTATTCGGAAAAATCGAAGATTAAATTTAAAAAATTAGCCAATTGAACCTTTAATGAAACCCTAATTAGATCCAAAATTAAATCAACAAATTATTAATTTAATTACTTGAGGTTGAAAAATCATCTAAACCTTGATGAGAAAATTCATCACTTAAATCTTCAAGCTTTGCCAAAGAGACCAATCATAACTAAAACCCATGATGCAGCGATGAGAGAAGGTTATTTTAGTTAAGAAGATGAAGAACCTTTCTCTTTTTCCTTTTCTTTTCAACTTAAGCATTCCAACGCTATTTATAAACCCAAATAATAACAATAATATTTATTATTATTATTTTCTTTTTCCTTTAGGATATATATAATACCAAAATATACATATATCTTTATTCCCATTATCTTTTTTCAAAATAATTAATTATTATTTATCTTTCTCCAAAATAATTAATTATTTTCCACAATAATTAAATATTATTTGTCTTTCTCCAAAATAATTAATTATCTTCCACAATAATTAATTATTATTTCTCTTTCTCGAAAATAAATATCCTTTCCCAAAATATATTTATTTTCCTATTTCTCCATATATAAATATCTTTTCTCTAAAATATAAATTATATTTTCCTTTCCCATAATAATTATATATATATTTTCACATATACATATAATTATCAAATCTTCAACAAAATTTCACCCCTACAAATTAATTAAATAGCATTCATAATTATTTAATTTAATTCAATCTCAACAACACCACATACCAAAACCTCTAAATTAATTATATATTCATCTAACAAATATTTAATTAATTTCAGTTTCCACAAAATCAAATAATTATATTAAATGAATTCAAAATAACCCCCAATAAATTAAAGGGTCATTTAAAAAATATAAAAAAGCGGCAAAATATTTACACTCAATAGAACAATTCCAAAAACGGAGAAAGCCCATAGACACACTGTGTAAAATACCAAAAATGCCCCGTCAACCACGCCGTCAATAACGCGCGCGTAATATATTTGCGATTTATACGCGATCGTTTAGATATGGTTCAATATATACGCGATCGTTTAGATATAGTTCAATATATACTTGACCGTTTAGATATGACTATAATTTATACGCGATCGTTTAAATATAGCTACAAGGCGATCGTTTAGATATGGTTCAATATATACGCGATCATTTAGATATGGCTACAATTTATACGCGATCATTTAGATGTGGCTACAATTTATACGCGATCGTTTAGATATGGCTTCAATTTATATTTTCAATTTCATCGTTTAATTTTGTTACACAATCGTTTAGATTTGGGGACTCAAATCTAAATGATTTTTTTTAAAAAAATTTGGTACACGATTTTTTTAATTCTTTTGCTACACGATCGTTTACTTTTTTTTTTTACATGATCCTTTACTTTTTTTTACATGGTCGTTTACATTTCGCTACTCCAATTCAAATGAATTTTTTTCAAGATTTTTTATACACACAATCGTTTACTTTTTTTAAACGATTGTTTATTTTTTTTCAAGATTCTTTATACACATTCTTTTATTTTTTTACACAATCGTTTACTTTCTTTTTTATACGATCGTTTACATTTGGCTACTCCAATCTAAATAATTGTTTTCAAGATTCTTTATACACGATCTTTTAGATTTTGCTATTTTTTTGTACACAGTCTTATACACATTAGATTTTGCTATTTGTTTTACACAGTCTTATATAAAGTCGTTTAGATTTTGTTTCCCAAATGCAAACGCGTAAAAAAAGAAAAGAAGAAAGACGATGGAAAGAAATTGCAGCAAAAAAAAGAATAGGAAAAGTAGAAAGACGATGGAAAGAAATCAAAGCAAAAAAGAAAGAAGAGGAAAAGAAGAAAAACAATGGAAAGATTAAACGACGTAAATAAAGAATTGAAAAATAAGAAAGACGATGGAAAGAAATCGAAGCGAAAAAGAAAGAAGAGGTAAACAAGAAAAACGATGGAATGATTAAACGACGTAAATAAAGAATTGAAAAATAAAAAAGATAATGGAAAGAAATCGCATAAAAGAAAAAGAGGAAAGAAGAAAGACGAAATTGCAAAGGAAGAACGAAGAAGACGAAATAGAGGAGGAAGAAGACTGGCGATGAAGAAAGAAATATGGAAGGGCAAATCTGGAATATTTAAAAAATGGCAAATTTTACGGATTTTGTTACACGGGTCGTAAATAGTTTGATGTTTTGTTATATTTATAATAGTTTCCCTAAATTAAATCTAATTAAACAAAACTAAGATAATTAACTCTAAAATTATCTTAATTTTGTAGGCGTTACAAGAGTATTCCACTCTTACCACATCTAATTCAGATTGAGTATAAGGTGCTTGTCTCGTCAGCTATAAATTCTCCTACAAATTTAGTCTTATTTGAGGTGCAAAGCGCATCAAAAAATATCTACCTTGATGGTCTTTGCCCATCATGTAGGCAGACATCAAGAAAGCCCAACCATCAAGAAAACTTTTTCTTGATGGTTAAAACATGTCATAAAAAACTTTTTCTTGATAGTATTGGGCAACAAGAAAGAGAACTTCGATGTTTTTTGTCCTTCAATGAAACTGAAAAGCCCATCAAGAAAATCATTTCTTTATGGCCAAAACATGCCATAAAAAACCATTTCTTGATGGTATTGACCATCATGAAAGAAGACATTGATGATTTTTACCCCTCAAGGAAACTAAAAGGTCCATAAGAAATTTATTTTCTTGATGGCCAAAACATGCCATAAAAAACCCTTTCTTAATGGTATTGGCCATCAAGAAAGAATACTTTGATGTTTTTTGCCCATCAAGGAAACTAAAAAACCTATCAAGAAATTCGTTTTCTTAATGGCCAAAAAATGCCATAAAAAACCCTTTCTTGATGGTATTGGCCATAAAGAAAGAAGACTTTGATGTGTTTTGCCCATCAAGGAAACTAAAAAGTCCATCAAGAAAACCAGTTTACTTGGTGGTCAAAACATGTCATCAAAAACTTATTCTTGATGGGATTGACCATTAAGAAAGGGGACACTAACGTCTTTTACCCATCAAGAAATTGGATCAGTCTATCAAGATAGCCCTTCTATTGAAGGTTTTGTCCATCAAGATAGCTCTTTTATTGATGTATTTTGCCCATCAACAGAACTTTATTCTTGACGTATTTAGCACGTCAACTATAACAACTTTAGAAAAATAAAAAAAAAGGGTCATTACGACCCATCAAGATATGTGACGTGTATCGACCTCAAACATTATAAAAAAACCTAAAATTACCAAAAACTGAAAAATTATGCAAAATCCATTACATAAAACTACAAACTAGTTCAAACAATTCCTGCAAATTCGTGTCAACAACATAAACCTCCACCAGAACTCCAAAACTACATAACCCACACAACTTCAGAACTCCAACAACTTGAAACTTCTAACTTTCCAACTTATGTAAAATCCCTTACATACAACTAGAAACTAGTTCAAATAGCTCTTGCAAATTTGTGTCAACTACATAACTTGTAGAACTTCGCCACAACTCCAAATCTATAGAACTCACACAACTCCAAAACTCCAACAACTCGAAACTTCTAACTTTACAATTAACTTATGCCAAATCCATTACATGCAACTACAAACTAGTTCAAACAACTCCTCTAAATTCATGTCAACTATATAACCTGCAGAACACCGCCACAACTCCAAAACTACAAAACTCATACAACTTGAAACTTCTAACTTCATAACTTATGCAAAATCCATTCCATATAACTACAAACTAGTTCAAACAACTCCTTCAAATCTATGTCAACTACATAACTTGCAGAACTTAGAACTCACACATCTCTAGAACTCCAAAAATTTGAAACTTCTAACTTCCCAACTTCAAATAACTAATGAAAAATATCAACAATCACAGATATGAAATTCATACCATCAGACCATATAATTGAAACAGAAGTAACATATATTTTATAAAATTACTAGACATCCATCAAATGAACTAATTAATTTTCATTAATCAACTGTAAACCAATGTTTCTACAAAAAAACAATATCTAACAAATATGATCAAGACATGACCCTACAAAAATTGACATCGTATCAAGATATGCCTAAACTATAAATATAAAAACTACTCGTTCATTGCAATAAAAAGATGTATCATATGTAGCGTCTTAGAAAGTCCCAATATTCCACTCTCACCATATCCAATTCAGATTGAGTATAAGGTGCTGGTCTCATCAGTTGTAAACAAAACAAATGTAATTTAATTACTAGATTGTACTAAGCGTAAGAACAATAGCTATAAGAGATCGTTCAATAAAATGCATACCACATCTGTAATTGTGACGCTCTTTTGCCTTACTATGTCTTGCATGAACTTCGTCACATAGTACCCACATTCTGTACTGTCCGACTGTTTTGCACACTATATGCACACATATATTCAAAACACATTTCAAAATAAAAGTAAATATTTAAATTGAATGCACATTATCATTTGTTTAGAATTTAAGTACTCATACCTTAACGGAAACCCAAGTAAAAGGTCGAGGTCTTGTGTTTGTTCCAGTGTAAAATATTCTTAAGGCTCTGAATGAAAAAGAATAAAAAAATATATATAACAAGCTGCAATTTACATAATAAATATACACTAAATGTGAAATAATAGTTAAATACTTACGTGTTGACCATAGATTTCAACTTGTCTCAAACACTACCATATCTTAACGAATCGAGTGCATACATCGTATTCGCCCGTAATGAGATAATAAATAATATCCAATGATATCTATATAATAAACATATGTTTCAATCAAATTAATAAAAAATATTTATAATTAGAAACCATATGAAAAATAACGATACTTTGATGCTAACTTACCCGCAATTAAATGAACATATTAATAATTTATTCTTGATTGATACCAATCTATTACACAAGTATCGAGCTCTATGCTTGTCTGTACCTGAACCTTTTGAAATTTGTCCAGGATTCTTAAATGCATATTGCTCTAGAATACTTGGATCAGATTCACATAAACATCTACATTAAAAGAAAAAATCTTCTAATATTAGTAATAGGCATCTTAAAAAATAATAAAAATAAAGATTTTGAAGTTGCGCACTTACATCATGTAGGTCAAGATCACCGAAAGAGCTAATTCCTCCATCAAACAAAGTTGTTGAATGCTATCTTTTATCACGTTCACATTGAAGCTTTACCCAAAAATCTCCTAAGTGTCGACTGGGATAGTAAGATATTCATCTTTCATATCCTTCTCTACATGCCTCAACACTAACTTTATTGTCGTTGGCAGTTTGAATTCATTCATTTTCGACTTTGTTCCTTTCAAAGCTTCTAACTCACGAGACTTTTTACTAGATGTCTATAAAAAGAATGTCAAAAATTAAAATGAGAACATGCTAATGCGAAAATGCATATTTTGAAATCAAAACTTTACCTTTTTCTGTTCTTCTATAACTATAAGATACTTTGGCCATAGAACGTGTGAACCAATTGCATCGCGTATATAATAGATGCTTCCAACAATGGGTATGGGTAGTAGAGAATGACTATCACATGCAAGTTCAATGAGAACCCGCACATCACCTTCTCCATGTTGTACCCCATAAACTATTTTGTCTGTACTTATTCTTTCGAAGAGAGTTCATGTTGCAACAATGTTGTCAACCTTTCCAATAGCAAGACTACATGGTCTACCCTGAAAAATTACATTCACATCTAAATTTACTATCAATGTTGAATAAATCATGAAATATAATATATAAAATTGAATTAAACATAATATTTACTAGATCGACTTTTTTCGTGTGATGGATGGACGTAGAGATCAACTATTTTTCACTAATATTCTGACTGCATCCAGAGTGTGCATCTAAGCTTGTTTCTCTTGTTCTCTTCAAAGACTTTAACCTAAGCTTTTTTTTTTTTTTTTTTGACTGTATTCTGATAAAATATGTGATTTCTCATTTTTCCAGTTGGCGTCTACATCAATAGTAATCTGAGTTTCTTTGGGTTCTGATGGAATATGTTTATGAAAGCAGAGCGTATTGGTAGTAATTTTAATATTAAAACCAACTAAAGAATATCTTCTTGTTTCTTTAATATCCAATTTAAAACTAATGGAAAGTATAATACCATTTTCTTGCAGCCTTTTTGTTTTTTGGTTAAATATTATATGTGCACATAAGTTAAAATTTCAAATTTGTTCTTTAACATATCAATCCAAATGTTGATCTTTTTTAGACTTTTGAATGAAGTCAAAAAAAAAAAAAAAAAAAAGAAAGAAAATGACTTCCCTTTTCTTTACTTATGTCTTATTCCTTTCATTGCCTCATAACAAACTTACTTACTCTATTTTTTTACAAGTGTTGAATAAAGTCTTTGAAATTAAAAAATACAAGTTTATAGGGGAAGGAAGTTTGTTTTGTAATTGCTTGAAGCTCATCATCAACAAAATAAAGATTGAAATCATCACTTTATAAATTCGTAAAATAGATGCAACTTACAGCACAAAAACAAAAAGGTTGAAGGCAGAGCACCTTAGTATTTACTCTGCTACCTTGTCATTTCAAGCCAAAAAGCTTTCTTGCGAACTGAAATCCTGTTAGAAGAACCAAGACAATGTCATTTTAGTTTTCAAATGGGTCAAGTAGGTTGAAAAAATGAAGAAGAGTACCATGGGGAGAATGGAAAAAACGAATTAAATATTCAATGTAATTTCCAATTGAGCGACAGAAGAATTGATATATAGGAAACTTTTTGATCGACGGCGAGCGGTTGAGCGGCAGAAGAATAGAAATATCGAGAATATTCTGGTTGATGGCAGCTGAGTTGAGGGGCAAAAGAATAAAAATATCTTTCTGTTGACGGCGGGGGGTTGAACTGTAGAAGAATTGAAAAATCAACAAAGATTTTCGGTTGACGACGTCGGATTGAACGACAATTGAATAGAAAAATCAGAAAAAGTTTTTAAAGCTTTCTTTTGATCAGCGACAACTATGTTTAGCAAAGAAAAAGGGCAAAATTAGGTTTTTATAAATTGATTTCTTGATGGGCAATGCCCATCAAGATATCTTTTTCTTACTAGGCCTTGCCAATCAAAGTAAGCCCATCAAGATATTATATTGTAGATCAAATTAAATCCTTTTTGAAATTTTAATTAAATTTTTTTTCTCGTGATATTTTTTCTTAAATCGTAATATTTTTAAGTTTTCTTAAATTTATAACAAATTCAAATTGTAATATCCTTCGTCATTTTTAATATCTATACACACAAATGTTACAATTGACACATTATAAAACTTAACATGTCTATTTTTCTCACCAATTAAGAAGAAAAAAAAACTCAACTTACCAACAATTCTAAGATTGATTTTGTTCTAACAAATAATATGTTTAATTATCCGTACAAATATTTAAAAGGATGACAATTTAATGGCACATATACCATAGTTTTCTTAGAAGGGCTTTAGGAAATTCTTTATATAAAACTCACACATTTATATTTGTATTATACGATAAATTTCTTTCTCTCTATCATAAAATATGTTTCTTTTGGCATGTGAATGTGAAGTTAGTTAACATACAAACCATACAAATTCTTTTGTCAATTTCTTCTTTCTCTTATTTTTGTTTTTTACTTATTGGTTTTGTTTCTCATAACATGCGTGCATTCTACTAAATTAAATTCTTTTATGTATCAAATTAAACAACCATTTCTTAAAAACAAATCCAACCCAATCCCCATATCATGCAAATTGGATTAGATTGATAAATTTATTTGGAATTTTCTTTTGAAAGAGTGGTAATATAAACATTACCTTGATGATAGAAGGATTATTATTTGGCTTAGCGTTAGAGAAATCCGCCAACTCACCCTTAAGCTCATTAAATCCATCCTGAATGGTTTTCTTAAATAAACTTTAAATGTAAACAGATTTATTAATTTAATATTAGAAAGAAAAAAACTTGTTCGTGTACCTAACCATTTGTCTTTACTTTTTTTTTTTTAAAAAAAAGACTAGAAATTAATAAGAAAAATGATAAAATTAGAATAGTGTTAATTTAATTTAGGAATAGAGTGAAAGAGATAAAAATGATGATTATCGTGTTTTAGTCTGTTAATGAGGGCCCGAAATTCGTGTTTAGTGGGAAATATTTTTTCTTGATGGTCATGTCCATCAAGATATCGTTTTCTTGATAGGCCATGCCCATGATCTTATCGTAAACCCACAATAATGCCCATCAAGAATCATTTTGGGAAATCCGTGGAAATAGCAAATATGAGACTAGAAAATATAAAAATAGCAAACTGTTATTTTTTTTTTTATGATTTATGGCAAAACTAACTGTCATAAATATTTTCCAACTTTTTTTGCCCGAAATTACCTCTTCACGGATGTCAATTGTCCATATACAAATGCCATGTATTTATTGAGATAAAAAAATCAAACAAAATATCACGTATCACGAATACAGTGTATTTGTAAACAGACCCACTTATGATAATTATTAACTAAATCAAAAAATTATTATATTTTTTAAAAATTCCTAAACATATTCAATGAGTTTCAACATCCCCTAATTATCATGATAAGAATCAATAAATTAACGAAAAATAACTTCAAATATTCAATTTTTTATTTTTTGAATTATAGATTCATAATTGAATCCCTCCCTAAAATCATGTAAGAGATAATGCAATAATTAATCATTAGGATAAAAATTAAGAAATTAACGAAAAAGAATTTGAAATATTCAATTTTTTCCTAAAAAAATAATAAAATAATTAATTATTAGGATAAGCATTAAGAAATTATCGAAAAAGAATCTAAAAGATTCAATTTTTATGCACCACATACCAATCCTTCCCTAAAATCATGGCAAATATAATGCAAACAATTATGTTTGGTAAGTTTAAATTCAAAATTCAACCCCTCCCTAAAGTCGTGGCAAATACAATGCAATAATTAATTATTAGGATAAAAATTAAGAAATTAAAGAAACTAAATTAAAAGATTCAATTTGAAGCAACGGTGGAAAGTGATCTTAACAATCAATCGAAACTGAGAAAAAAACCGACATGGCCGCTCGAACAAAAATTTGAAGGATATTGATTTGAGGAAAGAACGGAGGAAAGAACCGAGATTTGAGAAAAGAATGGAGGAAAGGATATTGATTAGAGGAAATGATATTTGATTTGAGGAAAGAACAAAATCATTTTTTATTTTCTAAATTATTTATCAAAAAAACACACATAATAAATTAAGTTTACATTCTCTTTATTTTAACATTTTTATTTTCTAAATTATTTATGAAAAATCATTAATTTTGCATTCCTCAGATTAGATTCCTAAGATTATGCCATTTCGGTGTATTTGTTGAGAAAAAAAATTAAACAAAATATCACATATCACGAGAACAGTGTATTTGTAAACAATAATTCTTAACTAAATAATATATATATATATATATATATATATATATATATATATATATATATATATATATATATATATATATATATATATATATATATATATATATATTGCTTGAACAATTCCCAAAGATATGCCATTGGTTTTAACTTCCCCTAATTATTAAGGATACACAGTAGTGTATTAATTTTAGATTCTTAAGTTGAATTCCTAAAATTATGCCAAAGATAATGTACAATCCATTAATTTAGATAATTTATTTTGTTGGGTGTTAAAGTTATTTAAGTTTGGAAAGGAAAAGAAGAAAATAAACGAAAAGATATAAATTTTATAATATTATAATATAATATATACATAATATGAATTATATGATTATTATTATTATTATTATTATTATTATTATTATATATTTTTTAAACCCCTAAATTCATCATCATCATCTTCATCTCAACCGCAACCCCCCCAACTCTCATCTTCTTCTTCTTCGAAATCACACAGCCGCCACCGCCTCTACCTCTCTTCTTTTCATCGAGATCTTCGACGACAATCTCCCTCCGTCCGTCGAAGCCGCCACTGTCACCTTAGTTCTCTGTCTAGCTTTTGTTCGTTGTTAGCCCAAGCCACCACACCTCGAGCCGCTCCCCTTTCCATTAGCCATTTCCTCTACGTCGAGACGTCCGAATCTGAAGCGAGTGGATTGTGTCTGCTCCAACCGGTGTTTGTCCACGAAGCTCCGATCGTCGTTGTCGCATCTCCACGAACCTAGCCGCCGCCATCACGATCTCCCATTCGCATGGAGCTTGTTGCACCATCCATCATTCTCTACAGCATGCTGCTGCACCAGGGCGTGCTCTCCTCACCGTTAAAGAAGCCTTCGTCCTCGAGCAGTCATGTCCCAAGTGTAGGTCCATAGTTTGTATTAATTATAGGGTATTTATGGATTTAGGTGCATAGTTTGTATTAATTATAGGGTATTTATGGATTCTGTTACAAATGTACTTAGAAATCACATTTGTCAATTAGGTAGGGGCATTTAAGGCATTCTTCTCTTATTTATTATTTAAAAATTTTCTGTTTTGCTATTTTGTCAATTTAAAAATAAAATTGTCATTTATCCAAAGTAAATCTCTAATTTTGCTATTCTTCTTGTCAGCCCTATGATTTTTCTTGATGGAGGCCCATCATTTTTTTTTTGTCCATCAAGAAACCTTAGATCCATGAAGAATAATTTTAAACCCATCAAGAAATCCAAAACAAATATATTAATTTTATTCGATGATGGCCATTGCAAATGAAGAAAATATTGCAAATGAAGAAAATTCATCCCTTGATGGGCCTTGTCCATCAAGAAAACCTAACTAACTTGATGGGCATTTCCCATCAACTAATATATTATCCTTGATGTTTATTGTCCATCGAGAAAAAGTTGTCTTGACGTTTGTGGACAATCAATGAAACTAAGGGAACTTTGCCCTTCAAGGAAATTAAGAATCCACATTTTTTTTTACGTTTTTCGAATTTCTTTAACAAAATATGGGGATTTTTCTTAACATACATGACCGTCAAGATAAACATTGTATCAAGAAAAATATTTGTCTTGATGGTCGTTTGCCATGACCATCAAGAAATCAAATTTTGCGTGCATCAAGAAAGACCAAATTTGTAGTAGAACAAAATAAATGTAATTTAATTACTAGATTATACTAAGCATAAGAATAATAGCTATAAGAGATGGTGCAATAAAATGCATACCACATCTGTAACTGTGACGCTATTTTGTCTTACTATGTCTTATTTGAACTTCATCACATAATACCCACATTCTGTACTGTCCGGTTGTTGACACACTATACACACACATATCTGAGCACACTATACACACTCATCTTCGATGTTCAGGTGTCCCCATTTCTTAAAAAACAAATCCAACCCAATCCCCAAATCAAGCAAGTTGGATTAGGTTGATAAATTTATATGAACACTACTACAGATTCTGACTCTCTTGACGGTTTTAAACTGTTAAGAATGATTATTCTTGATGGTTTTAAAACCGTCTTTGAATCCAGTGTCAAGAAAGACAATTTTCTTGAAAGTTGTAAAAACGTCAAGAATTGTTAACGTTGACAGTTTATAACCGTCAAGTATTCAATTATTCATGACAGTTTAGAACTGTATACATTATAAGTTTTAATGACAGTTTAGAACCGTCAAGAATGTGACTATGAATGATAAAAACCGTCAACAATACGAATATTCATGACATTTTAAAACCGTCAAGAGTGCATTTTTCATGACATTTAATAATCATCAAGAAAGTGATTGTTTATGACATTTTGTACCCGTCAAAAGTATTCTTTTTCATGACATTTGGGAACCGTCAAGAGTATGCTTTTTAATTACATTTTGGAACCGTCAAGAATTTCGTTGTTTATGACATTTGCTAACCGTCAAGAAATTTATTGTTCATGACATTTCAGAACTATCAAGAAATTTTTCATTTTTCAATTGTAATTTATTTATATTATTGTTCCTATATTATACTCCCATTGGTCCAAGAATTCAACTACATATAAAAAACAAATATAGATCAAATATAGTTTGAAAACTCAAACATAAATATGCACTAGAACAATTCCAAAACTTTAACATATATTAATATTTTACCATATATGTATCAACATTTCAAAAACTTTACATATTTGTTCGATATTGTCATATACAAAACATTACTTCTATCAACCCAACTCAATAACCTTGAATGAAACTTGGCTTCAAATAAACTTGCATTCTGCAGCCTCTACTACCTCCAATTCATGAGCTAAAATAAGTACCACCAACAGCAGAGGCAAACTACAAGAAGTAGATAACATCACAACAACAAATATAGGATTAATGATCAGCTATGTTGATCATAACAATGTAAAGGGGAGGTGGAAATAGGTTTAGATCAGATTTTCAATACCAAATATTTACATACTCCTTGTAACTAATTGTTTCCAATTCACTTGTACTCTGAGCCATCACCAAGATAGGCACCATAGCCTCCAATGGATGCTGCAACCAAAGCCCTATTGTAATTATGCCCTGGGAAACACTTCACAGAATCCTAGAAACTATCATGAGCTTCAATGGCCAATTTAACACTCTTTTCTAAGAGCAACTCCCCTTCTTCCGCGGAGAGCCCCTTTGATTTAAACCCAGGAATTGTAGCCTGTACTGATTTATTGACATTCTATTTATAATTTCTAAAAGAAGCAATTATTTGTATAAAAAGTATATGAGAAATAAAGCCAGAAAACATTTCAATTCCTGGAGATTGTTGGAATTCTTAAGAAACTATAAGCCACAAACTGATGTCATATTTTACACTCAAATTCTATCTGGGGTCAATAAAATAAAGAGAATTCTGACATGGAACAATAAAGTTATGAAAACTAAAAGGGGATATCAATTCAATTCTGAGTTATACAAAATTGAATTTAATTTTAAATGGAAAAATGAAGATCTTTTACATTAGCATGAAAAACAAAATGTCATTTTAAATGCCATTCGATCAATCTGTTGAACAGATCACTTAATTCTGCAACGTTTAACATTGGAGAACTTACAAGATATTTAATATCTTACATAAGTAATCATACATTTAGAATAGGGATCTTGATTTACTGTATGCACTTTTGACAATGGAGCTAAACCGATGTGGTTAGATATCATTAAGCACACAAACATTAGCCTTCCAGATATTAAATACTGTCTGCTTCCTATACATCAGGTCCACTACCTATAACAATTTGAATGTCCAGAAATGTTACTTCATCGAAAGAACTTCAATCCAATTCATTTAAATTGATTGAAATTTCTCCAATTTGATCCTATTCATTGAACAGGGGATCAAATTTCGTAAAGAAAGACATCCCAAAGCCATCACAGAGTGAAAAGTACAAAAACAAAGAAAGCTTAATCCATTGGCATTGCAAACTTGGTAAGATGAAGTAACCAAAATATCTGCTCCAGCCTCCAATATTTGATCTTCCAATCCTATAAACAGGAATTTGAGTTAGTAAAAAAAATAAAAGTAGAAGTCAAGGTGCAAAAATATTTCAATTAGATCTCATCATCAAACTACAGACAATTATTTATTCCATTTATGACCACATAACAGTTTGATACAAATCACAATCATGCCCCTTAAATCACTATCACCAAGCCTGTGATCATATATGTAACAGTGCTAAAGAATCAAATATGTTGATGGTACATGGAATTTCTTTTAAGAGGAATCAAATTTTAAAGTTTTCTTAAACAAGTAAATTGATAAAAAGAATGAAAGTGCCCCAACTCGTAATTCCATTTAAGACCATATAAGAAAGTATCAATAAGAAAGTAGACACATAAACCTGATCAAATAATAAACACAAAAATTTCAGTACCTAAGTGAGCATAAAAAACTGCTTTCAATTAGCTTTATGCACCTACCCTTCTTATTTATGCTATCAACTCTCAAGGACTTTAGCAACATAAAAATAAATCATATTTAAAAGAGAATTTAACATTATTCACACTTCTTTTTTAACAAAACTTAAAGTACCTATGCTTGACAGTATGACAAAGCTCTCTCTACGACCATGTGATAATAATTTAGAACTCTTGAAAAAAAATAGAAACACATCCATCTTAACAATTTGGAACCCATTCAGGCAGCCAAAATTGATCAATTCAAGTAATATATATTATGGTTGTACTTATGATTAGTTTGCACCAACTAGTTAAAAATTGCATAATCTGTTTTTTTTTCGAATAACACAGAAGAGGAATAATTTTGCTCTATCTCACCACTTCCATGAACTCTGCATTTTATCATCAAGTGTACCGAATTAGATTGAGAATTAAGAAACTAGGAATAAATGAAAAAAAAATCATACAAATATCTAAGAATATCGCTATTAAGTTATTATAGAGTAATCAGCAAAACTTATGTTATAAAAAGAGCTTAACAAAGCCCGAGATAAGTACAAGATAAGATAAATGCCTGTATATTTCATCTGGCTGCATTGAGAAAAAAAGAAGCAGCAGGGCATGTACGAAACTGAAGAATGTCATCTCCACGGAGTGTAAAGGAAGGCACATCTCTTCAACCTACATATTGATTTAACTGCAATAAAAATAAGCTTCAAAACATTATAAACACTATTTACACGTCAAGTAAAATTGTATAGTTGACACTACAAATTAAAGTACTTGGAGTTTGGTGTTAGTTTACGTCTTAGGAACTACCAAGCAATAATTAGAGAGATTAAAGAAAAACTTAAATGGATACTTCTTATTCTTCAGTTCATTCTCTTAATCGTAATCTTAATGTTAATCAATACCAAAATTACTCCGGATACGAATCGGCTTTTGTGAAGCGAAGAATAAAGAAATTAATTAATGAATTAAAGAGAGAATTAACCTGGAAAAAAAGCCAGAACTCCTCAGCTCCAGAACTTCCTTCTTCTTCAGATTCTATGGTGTATGATAATTCAACAAAGATGCAGTTGGAATCTATACATTATTAAAAAAGAAAATTACAAACAACTTTAAAATAAAGAAAAGTATACGTAGTGGGTGATGTTTAAGCAATTTCTTTTTCTTCACTACTACTTCTATAACTTTCATTAGGTGCAGCGGCGGGTTTGTAAAACAGAGTACATAGAATTATCCTTCCCTCTTCTAACAAAAAACTGAATCCTTGTTCTTTTCTTATTTAATACAAGTTAAAAATTAGGTTGGGCGAGAACCATTATTTAGTCACTTTTGTTCTTCAATACAAACAACAAATATTAGCATGTACTCTAGTTAAAAAGGAGTCCAAATAGAAGAAAACCTCTTACAATTTGAGGCTTATTGGTATTATTAATGAGAATGATATATATGTTCTGATCTTACCATGGGTCGGAGTTAGTGTGGGAGTGGTCGGACTGCAGTGGGTCGCCATCGGAAGGCCGTGGGTCGCCGTCGGAAGTCCGTGGGCCGTCGTCGGAAGACCGTGGTTCACAATCCAAAGCCCGTCGAGGTCGCCGTCCGAAGCCCGTTGCATGTGGAGATGCCGTCTGACGAAGACCGTCGTCTCGAGATGCCGTCTGACGAAGCCCGTCGCGTGTGGAGATGTCGTCTAAAACCCATCGCGTTTATGGTGGCTGGCAGTGGATCATTTGCGTGGGTTATAATGGACGGCTGCTGAAGATAGAGTGACTGAATATGGAGATAGAGATGGAGAGATTGAGGGTTTTGGGAAAGAAAGGGGGAGATGAAAGGTTTGAAGCCAAATTTTTTATAAATTTGTTTTTAATAAAATAATTTAATTATTTTAATAAATTTCTTTTAATAATTAATTTTTAATAAGTTTCTTTTTACTAAATTTATTTTATTAAATTAATTTTTAATAAGTATTTTTAATAAATCTATTTTAATAGGTTTGTATTAATATCTTTATTTTAATAGGTCTGTATTAATAACTTTATTTTATTTTAGTAAGTTTATTTGATAACTTTATTTAATAAATTTATCTTAATAAGTTTATTTAATAGAATGAGATAAATAAAAAAAATATTTTTATATTTTATATTTTTATTTAAAAAGTTAAAAGAATTTAGTTTTTTTTAAAAAAAAATTATTTATTATTTTTTTTCAATTAATTTAGTAATTCTTGACGTTTCTGAAACGTCAAGTAAAATTCTCTTACTTGACGTTTTAAAAATGTCAAGAAATTTTAAAATTTCTCAGTTTCCGCCTTTTCATTAAAATTTTTGACGTTTTAAAACGTCAAGAGTTTAATCGATATTTCTAGACGTTTATAAAACATCAAGAATGTAATCGATATTTCTTGACGTTTATAAAACGTCAAGAATGTAATCAATATTTCTTGACGTTTTTAAAACGTCAAGTATAATTACATATTATTTGACGTTTAAAAAACGTCAAGAATGTCGATTTTATAAAAAATCTTGACGTTTTAAAAACGTCAAGAATTTAGAAGATAATCCTTGATAGTTTATAACAGTCAAGAAAACGTTCATATTGCTTGACAGTTTAACACCGTCAAGAATTCTAAAAATTGCCTCCCCTTCGCCTTTTCATCAAAATTCTTGACGGTTTTCCTATTAAACCACACATTTTTTTATGTTTTTATCAAAAACCGTCAAGAAAAGAAAAACCAACCGTCAAGAAAGGGTATTTTTCTAGTAGTGGGAATTTTCTTTTGAAAGAGTCATAATATAAACGTTACCTTGATGATAGGAGGATGATTATTTGGCTTAGCATTAGAGAAATCCATCCAACTTGCCCTTAAGCTCACCAAATCCATCCTCGAGATGGAGTGTTTTTGTTTTTTAAATAAAATTTAAATGTAAGTGGATTTATTAATTTAATTAAAAAAAAACTTGTTGAAGTTAGGTACATAACCATTTTTCTTTACCTTTTCATTTGTTTTTAAAAAAACTAGAAATTGATAAGAAAAAATGATAAAATTAGATTAGTGTTAATTTAATTTGGGAATAGAGCGAAAGGGATCACTACTACAAAACTAGCTTTACTTGAAATTTTTTACCTGTCAAGTATTGGTTTACTTGACACATTTCAATGTGTCAAGTAATCTAGTGTCAAGAATAAGAGAGGTTTACTTGACAGTTTTTAAGCGTCATGTATAAGTATACTTGACAGGTAAAAAGCGTCTAGTATATAATTATACTTGACAGTTTTTATGCGTCAAGTAATCCGGTGTCAAGAATAACAAAGTTTTTTCTTTTGACAATTTTTAAGCGTCAAGAATAAATAATTCTTGACACATTTTCCATGTCAAGGCTTTTTTTAAAAAAATTGTACAATTTGAAATATCCATATAATTATATTGCACACCTGTTTTGAAGTTCATTTGCACACATATAAGTAGAGCCTTTGAGATTACACAAAGTTGCTAAACTACGCATATTAACTGAACAATAGAATCAACATAAACTTTCCATCAAAGAACTAAATATTTTAAAAAATTGCTTATATCATTAAACCATACATATAGTGGGTTATTACATACTTACTTACAATAGTCCAAACTTAATTCTAGATATGAAAGAAATTGTTTTACCTAGCTCTATGCCTAACATGAAAAATCTTAAAGTCTGTAAAATGTAAATATGTAGAAAAGCTAATATTTGGTCTATGCTCTTAGTTCTTTTGTAACATGCCCTTAATAAGTGTTTTCCTGAACAAGAAATCAAGAATTAAGTCATCTTAATGTATGAAGTTAGTTCTTCAAGCATATTATCTTTTCATTAAAAAAATACGTATATATGCTCGCTATAATGTGATACTATGGTCATTAATTCATAATAATATATAAATAAACCTTTCAACATAAGAAAACACACTACCACAAATTTGGGTCTTAACGACGTAAGTTTTGTGTCATAAAGACTTTCAACGACACAATTTTCTCGTCGTTAAAGCCACTGTCAAGAAAGGTTATTTAACGACACTTTGAAAAACGTGTCATTAAATATGCTTAGATGACAACAAATTTGTGTCATTGATACCTTTACTTTGAAGCAATAAATATGTCACCGTTATCTATAATTCGTCACCAATATATTGTCATCAATAATCTTACATTGACGCAAATCATGTGTCACCATTATCTATATCTTGACACTAATATATTGTCATTAATACTCTTAGATTGACGTTTTAAATGTGTCACCGTTATCTATTACTCGACACAAATTTATTGTCATTAATAACCTTATATTAACGCTTTATGTATGTCACTGTTATCTATACCTTGACATAAATATATTGTCATTAATACCCTTACAATGACACTTTAAATGTGTCACCGTAATCTGTCACTCGACACAAATATATTGTCATTAATACTATTATATTGACAATTTAAATGTGTCACCGTTATCTATCACTTGACACCAATATATTGTCATTAATACTAGCTCTTATAACGACGTTTTAAGTGTGTCACCTTTTAATAAAACTCGACACTAATATATTGTCGTTGTAAATGTTTCGTTACACAAAATTGTTGTCAAGAAATGTGTTTTAACGACACTGTTTCTGTTTAATAAAGGCTTATATCACTACTACAAATTTGGGTTTCAACGACGCAAAATATGTGTCATAAAGAGTTTCAACGACACACTTTTGGCGTCATTGAAGCCACTGTCAAGAAAAGCTCTTTAACGACACTTTGGAAAATGTGTCATTAAATATGATTCGATGACACTAAAATTGTGTCGTTAATACCTTTACCTTGACGCAATAAATATGTCACTGTCCTCTATAAAACGACACCAATATAGTGTCATTAATACTCTTACATTGATGCAAATTATGTGTCACCGTTATCTATACCTTGACAGAAATATATTGTCATTAATACACTTACATTGACGCAAATCAGGTGTCGCCGTTATCTATACCTCGACACTAATATACTGTCATTAATACTCTTACATTGACGCTGTAATTGTGTCACCGTTATCTATACATTGACACAACTATATTGTCATTAATACACTTACATTGACATAAATCAGGTGTCATCGTTATCTATATCTCGACACTAATATACTGTCATTAATACTCTTACATTGACGCTTTAATTGTGTCACCGTTAGCTATACATTGACACAAATATATTGTCATTAATACTCTTACATTGACGTAAATCAGGTGTCATCGTTATCTATATCTCGACACGAATATATTGTCATTAATACCCTTATATTGACGCTTTAAATGTGTCATCGTTATCTATACCTCGACACGAATATATTGTCATTAATACCCTTATATTGACACTTCAAATGTGTCACCGTTATCTATACCTCGACCCGAATATATTATCATTAATACCCTTATAACGACACTAATATATTGTCATTGTAAATGTTTCGTTACATATAGTTCTTGCCAAGAAATGTGCTTTGACGACACTGTTGCTGTTTACTAAAGACTTATATGTCGACACATGTTTGGTGTCATTATTCATTTTCGCAGCACGTATTTCCTGTCATATATTTCTTCTTTCAAAAAAATTAATTACTAAATTTTAACATTATGCACATTTGTTTGGAAAGATATTTATATGGATAATAAAAAATGTAAATCACATTGTCGGTAAAGGTTTTCCAATAATCCAAAAGATAAATTAACTGTAATATATGTATGACCTAATCTAATCAAACTAATGTAAGAATGAACTTGATCGATACCATGATTCATCTATTCTTCAATTACCTACAAAATTGAAGAAAATGAACCTTAGTCAACTTTCATTACGGAAAATGCATAATGACACCACATTAAGTACATTCCAAATAGGAACTTTTTAACATAAACGTCCAAAGTTCATACAACCAAGGTTCTTTATAAAAGACCCATAAAGAACACAAAAGATAAAAGAAAAACACCGACTACATAAGCATAAGCATAAGCATAAACATGGTTGCAAATAAATATGTTTCAATTCAATCTTTACAGACCTAACAATATTTTGATTTAAATTTAAAACTTAAGCATACACGTATCCTTAGCCCCCCCTTCAAAGTCATTTATAAACTTAAACATTAACTTAGCATCTCACTCACTCCTTCCAAGGTCATTATCAAGAATAAATGTATCACTCCCCTCCCACCCAAGTCATACAACCAAGTTTCTTAGTAAAAGATTCATAAGGAAAGCAAAAGAGAAATAAAAACACCAACTTCATAAGCATAAGCATAATATATAAGTAATGCAATAATTTGTTTTGATTCATTCTTTACAGACCGAACAATGTTTTAGTTTGCATCAAAGAACAACTTAAGCATAAACGTACCCCTAGTCCCACCCCCCCCCCCCAAGTCATTTCTAACCTTAGCAACTCACTCCCTCCTTCCAAGGTCATTATTAAACATAAAGGTATTCCCCCCCCCCCCCCAATTTCCCACTCCCTCACCCCTTCTAAAGTCAAAGTTGAGCTTAAACATGAACTTAGCACTCCCACCGTCCCGCTCCCCACTTCCAAGGTCATTAATAAACCTAAACATAGACTTACCTCCTCCATTCCACAAACACCTATGCTATGAATAGAACTTTACAAGTAAACAAAGTGAACGAGAAATTAACAAAACAAAACAATGTCAACACGGTTCCTAAAACATGTGTAAGCAGATTGAACAAAATAGCTAGCTTATCAATGACTACCATAACTGCAGGATAGTCAACACAACTATGAACAGAGATCAAAAGTACATGTCAACATGATTCCTAAAACATATGTCTAAAAATCAACAAAAGAGCATTTCAATGACTACCATAACTGCAGGATAGTCGACGCAACAACACGTGTTGTAATAAAATCCACACAAAAAAGCATATAAAGTTGTCTCGTTTACAAATTTTACCTTTGAGATTGGGAACAGAAAATATATTTGTTTACGAATTCAGCCCACTCCGTTCTTACGACATCTAAATCGTCTTGTGAGTATGTTGAGGTTGATCCTTCCATCTATTCATCATTTAAAAATGATTTAATATGCAACAATTGTAAATAACATAAGAAAAGAGAAAAGGTAAAATGAAATACTTACTACTTCAATGATTGACCTGTTGCTTGACAATATTATATCACGCATGAATCGCATCACATAATACCCGCACTCCACAATGCCACCTTGCTTCGAACACTATCCATCAGAGAAAAAGAACAAAATACCCATGTTACAGTTGCAAAACATAAAGTATGTTTACCTATTTCTTCTACTAAATCCCCACTCCTCATACCTTGATTATCCTCCAAACAGGCTTCTTCTTGTTCGAAATGTCGAAAGTCCTAAGAATGCATATCAAACTACGTAAGTTATACAATCTTGTCTCACATGCAACATATTAAATCATTATTGTTTTATCATAGATAAAAATTCCAACATACATCCGGACGACATCAGAGGCATCATTGTTAATTCGATTTCTCAACGGATCCATCCAATATACAGTGTCTCTTGAAAAATCGATGGCTATTAGACACCAATGGTTTTTATATTGACAGGTAAATGTGAGTTAAACTTAGAATGAAGGTCACATAGTTCATTAGGTGCATTAGCTGAAAAAAGTTTTGCACACACCCTGAATTGTATGTCAAAATCTGACGATGGTCGGTCCCAAGCAATCTAGAATTCAGGATCTGTGCTCGATCTTCTTTACTTATACCAATTGAAACAGAGCTAGCGTCTGCAAACTTGTAGGATCCCAACGTTCCATTCTCTTCCATCACTTTGTAGAGGTGACTACAAATATGAACAGCATACTCGACTTTACTGCGTGGTACACGTTATTATACTATATAATTGATGTACAAAAGAGGTAACTTACAACATGAATGCATCAATGCATTGGGTTGATATAGGCTGCATTTGACAAAATTCTTGGAGTGCCTCGAGGAATATGCAACATTTTCGTTCATACCCAAAAACTTTAGCAGGTATGTGAATTTGAATTTTTGACCCAATATAATCAAGTTCCCATAGCAATGATTGTAGTGTAACTGGTGCTCTCTTTGTATTCAGTGTCAACGACGGTAATCGCGGATTAGCTTGGTACACGCTTTTCATCTGCCACAAACATAAAATCTCATCCATATGAAATATATTTAAACAAAATCCATTGTGAAAAACACATTACCTTTTCGTCTATAGGAATGACTAAATGACAAGGCCATAACAACTGTGAACCAACTTCTTGGGAAAGCATAGTCCTACCTACCCTTGTTGGAACAAGAACGAAGCAATTACCATCGGTAACCATGTCCACTGATACCTTCACGTTGTCACCGTCCATGTTGTAGTCGAAAATAGTTCCAACACCGACAACATTGTCCTTAGTCCCAATTGCAAGTCGACAAGAAGTGCCATCCTACAATATACAGTGAAAGAAAATATGATCATATTACTATATTGCATCTGAGAAATTGGAAACTATAGGAATCAAATTCATACTGACCTTCACTTTTGTCAATGTCTCAATCGATGCACAAACATATTTGTTCTCCTCACCAACCTTCGCCGCACATAAGTGTTAATTGATCAGATATTTAATCATTAAAAAAATAACGTTTGAGTTAAAAAAATAAAAGTAGATGCCTTCTACCTTATCTTGTTTTTCCATTGTCAAGTCCTCTATTGTCAAGTCTTCTAGAACTTGTCTATTTTCTTCTTTTGCGTCATGGTCATTTGCATCATCTGACGTGTCAATGCTTTTAGAAGCCATTTGACTCTTGATCTTGCTCTCGTCAGTTTCTCCCTTTGTGGCCACTTCAGGAACCCTCTTATGCTTCATTAATTTTGCTTCCAGTTCTAAGATACGAGCAGCCATTCTCGCTCGCTCTTCAGCATAATCTTCTTCTTTACCGACCTTCTTTCGTTTTTCTCTTGCAGTGTGGAAGTATTTACTTGGTGTGACGTATTGACCCACCCCTCGAATCCTTCCTGGTGGATCATTCCCTCCGATGGCTCGCGATAATATATCACAAGTTACATTGTCCATTGAATGAGACGCACGTTTTGAAACAAGTAGGTTGTCCTATCATGAAAAGGTTATAGTATTTTTAGTAAGTACAAAAAAAAAAAAAAAAAAAAACACCCTTACAAGAGGAAAGTACTTACAATTTTATTGGCCACCTCCTTTGTGTCTATGTCTGGAATCTCTCCATCTTTAGTAGTTCGTGCTTTCTTCCATACTAAAGCACGATCAATTAACTCACCATTAGATGTGCTTGCTTTCTGAAAAAGGAAAGAACATTATGATTAGTTATAACGCATTACATGTTGCATTATTCGAACTTATATATACTATTCCTTGCGTACCATCTCTTCGGTAAGGTTTGCATAACCTTTTCGCGACATTCGGTGGTTGTACTTGTTGTTCTTTCTCCGCTCACGACCCTTGTTGCTAACCATCTTCACACATAAACTACATTTTAGTATAATTACTGTCATATATGAATGAAGAGAATGGTGATTATAGTTACCTCAAATTGTTCGGTTAATCTGGAAGCGACAAATATGTTCCAATGCTCACGATCGATGAAAGAGTATTCTGTTGGTGGGTCTTTTAGTTTCTCTAAATCTTTCTTATATGGTAATACATGTTTTGTAGTTAGCGACGACTTGAAGTTTCGAAAACATACACTCGCATTTTGTAAAATACTCTTTTTGGATTTGGGGTCTACTACGAAGCCACCCTATTACATTACATTATATAATGAACGTTAGTGACAAAATGCGAACAACGTTACTAACTAAAGCTCAGAAAATTACCTCAATTAGTTCGTAAATTTTATTTTTGAGCTCTGTAGGTACATCCTTCCAGGATTGGTAACTGATCGAAACATGAACCCGCACGGTTGTTCCAATGAAACTCTTTAACTTGGTTGCACTTTCACCAATGGGTTGACCGAGCTCATTGTATTCAACCACTCTCTTGTGTCCATCACAACTAACCTGTGTGATCTCAGACATTTCCGTAGGTCCATGTGTACCTTTACCTTTATTAATGACTCCCTCGATACTTGGTACGCTCGAGCAACCAGCTTCTAATCTAGCTTGTTTTCCAAGTGTCATTGTTTGGTAAGTGATGGTCCACCTGCATGAAATGACACATAATTTTCAGTATAATACACTATTCATCAACATATCAATTATTTAGGCGAAATGAAAATGAAAAACAATAATCATAAACAACAATAATCCATTAGTGAGATCCATCATAAAGTTGACATAACATATAGATCAACATACATGAAGATTTGATTAGTTTGTTACAAGACGTAAAAGAAAATGTTTACAAGTATCACTAATCGCTCAATGGAAATACTAAAAAACAAAGCTAAGAACTGCCAAGTGGACTATTGAATACTACAAGTAGGTCTTCCAGATTGGAATTAAAAGTGTCCTGCAAAGAAAGAAACAATAATATTATTTATTAGGCTTAAAATGAATGTTTTTCAATGACTAGAATGAATGATGCGAAACTTTGGAGAAACATTATATTACCAAATGTTTATGTGTTTACCCAAGTGCCTTCACAGTCGACCCTGATATATGGGATCTCTTCATATTCTCTAGTCATGTCTGCTGGACATTCTAAAATTGTCGGGCAATGGAGGGATGTATCGCCTAGCTCGTCGTTGTAACAATTATCAACAAAATCTTTTTCTTGTGGCTTCACAACGACGGACCATCTGTCATCACTGGGATCTTTAACATAGAACACTTGTCTTGCTTGTGATGCTAATATGAATGAATCTGAATAGTGTCCTATACGATTGAGGTCAACTAGTGTGAATCCAAGATCGTCTACTTGTACTCCATTCTTCGTATCGACCCAGTTACATCTAAACAGTGTGACCCCAAAAGTGTTGTAACTGACTTCCCATATTCCTTGAATCACACCATAAAAGGATATGTCAGCAATTATCGGGTTTTTGTCTTTGGCACTAGCCACATGCATTGTTGATGCAACGAACATAACCCCACTATTTTGAACCGTTCTAGTGTCATCACGGCACTTTGTGTTGTAGCAAATTCCATTGACTTTATATCCCTCATATATCATCACAACGGGATGTGGGCCATGTGCAATCCATCTGATTATCGTGCTCACGACTTGACCTTCCTGGATTTCACGCATGACCTATTATGGCGATCATAATTCGTCACGGTTGTTGGTACTTTCTATTATGTGTCAATAACATGAAAGTACATTTAAACAACATACCTCGTCTCGTATCCAGTTAGGAAATGATCTATTGTGCTCATCTTGCAACCATTTCTCATTACTTGCCCTTCGTGGGTTGGAAGATTTTAAGATTTCCATATGTCGTCTATGTAAGGCCAATCGAGTTGGAAGTAGTGAGTATAATTTATTTAAAAGAATGTATATAAAAGTAAAATAACTTGTCAACGGTAATGAATCGTACTCTCTGTATGGATGAACTTCTTCAATGTTTTCTAGTATGTGTAGATGGGCTTGTTTTAGTACAACTTGACTAGGTGTAATAGATGATCTAGCAGATAACGGTCTTTCGATCCGACCTTCCTCTCGAAATCTAAATGAACCTAGTCCAATGGGGTCAAGCCCAGATAGAAACTCAGAACAAAATTCAACAGCTTCCTCACATATGTGTGCTTCTGCAATCGATCCTTCCGGACGATTTCTATTACGGACATAACTTTTCAACACTTTCATATATCTTTCGAATGGGTACATCCACCGTAGGTATATGGGTCCACAAAGTTTTGCCTCTCGCACAAGGTGGATGCATAGATGTACCATAAGGGTGAAAAATGATGGTGGAAAGTACTTTTCAAGCAAACATAATGTTTCAACAACGTCTTGCTGCAATTTATCTAAATCTGATATTCGCAAAGTTATGGAGCAAATAGCGTTGAAAAAAGAACACAATCTAGTGATAGCTACTCTAACATTGTTAGGTAAAACTCCACGTATTGCAATTGGGAGAAGTTGTTGCATTAGAACATGGCAATCATGTGATTTAAGACCAGAGAGCGTTAGGTTCTCTAAAGATACCAAACTTCTGAAATTCGACGAATAACCTTCTGGAACCTTAAGATCAGACAAAGTTCTGCAAATAGAGACTTTCTTCTCTCTTGACAATGTATAACATGCTGCAGGTATGTAAGTTCTACTTCCATCGGACACAGGGGCCAACTCGGGTCGAATGTTCATTTCTACCAAATCAAGTCTAGCACTCAATCCATCCTTACTCTTCCCTGGTATGTCAAGCAGTGTACCAATTATATTCATTAATACATTCTTCTCAATATGCATAACATCAAGACAGTGTCTTACATGTAATTTTTTCCAGTACGCTAACTCATAGAATGCAGAAATCCTCTTCCAGTATTCGTTCGAAATATCTTCATTCAACCTCCTAGTAGACCTTTTACCGCATGGAAAGGTCTTATCCTTAAGTCTATTATAAATTGTCTCGCCTGATAAAGGGAGAGGAGGTGTCCCATGCTTCTGATTACCGTCAAATGCTTTCTTTTGTCTCCTATAAGGGTGATGACGTGGTAAGTATTTTCTATGTCTCATATATGCATTTTTCTTCCCATATGGTAGTCTTATAGAAGAAGTTTCCTCTCCACATATTGAACAGGCCTTATACCCCTTCACGCTACACCCACACAGGTTCCCGTATGCAGGAAAATCATTGATAGTCCACAGTAAGACAGCTCGCAGGGTGAATCTTTCATTTCTATGTGCATCAAAACACTGAACACCTTCTTCCCACATAAGTTTGAGATCACCAATCAAAGGTGCTAGGTAGACATTTATGTCGTATTCTGGTTGCTTAGGTCCCGAGATTAACATAGTTAACATCAAATACTTCCTCCTCATACATAGCCATGGTTGAAGGTTGTATAATGTAGCAATCACAGGCCAACAACTATATTTCGTTGATAAATCTTCGTACGGATTGATGCCATCTGTGGACAACCCCAAGCGGAGGTTTCTCGGTTCGGACCCAAAATCTGGCCACAAATGGTCTACCAACCTCCAAGATGGAGTATCAGCTAGATGCCTTAACACACTGTCTACTTTCCTGTCATTTGCATGCCAACACAAGTGCTTTGCATATTCGGAGTTCTTGAACATCCTTAAAAACCTCGGAACAATTGGAAAATACCACAGCTGTTTAACTGCAACTCCCTTAATCTCTTCGTTTGAGTTCTTACTTGTCTTCCACCTCGAAATGTTACATTTAGGACACCTACTGATGTCTGCCAGATCTTTTCTATACAAGCAACAATCGTTAGGGCATGCATCTATTTTTTGATAATTAAGGCCCAATGCAGTAAGCATTTTTTTTGCTTCATACATGGATATCGCCATTTTATTATTTTCAGGCAATAACTCGCTAACCGTTGCCAGTAGTTCGGAGAAGCTAGCATTACTCCATCCAAATCTAACCTTCAGGTTGTATAGCCTAACTAATGCTGATAACTTTGTGAATCTTTTACAACCAGGAAATAGAGGCTTCTTTGCATCATCGAACATATTGTCAAACGTATTAGGTACTTTAGAAAACTGATCGCGGACATTTTGAACCATATTTATCACATGAAATAAATCATCGTCGACCGTTTCTTCGTTCGTGTAAGCCTGTCGATTACATGAAGTCTCTGATGTAAAAGATTCGCCATGCCAAAACCATATTTTATAGCTTTGATCGATCCCATTGGCATATAGATGATATCTGAATGTTGATTCATCTTGCGGCAAACGGTTCCCACATTTCAAACATGGACACCTGATAGTACTGGAACCTTTGGCATGACGAAAACCAAATTGAATGAACGCTTCCACTCCCAATTCATACTCCCTGGACATCCTATTCTCCATCATCCATGATTTATCCATTAGACGATATTACACGGTTTATATATCTCAAAAGTTAGGACTTAGTCAAACCTGTTTGCAAAGGAATAGTAAGAAAACTGGCCAAATCCTCTAAATGAAAATAAAAAGAAACCAAATGGTTATCAAATTCCTGACCAAAAATTTACGTCTAAAACAAACTCTTTTTTTGGTTTAAAGCACATTAAATTACTTCTCAACGTATAATTTTAGCATGTTAGAACTTAGAAAGACACTCCAAAGTTCCAAATCTAGTCTTAATTTAGAGAAACCATGCATCTATAAGTGGGGAGTGACTGAGAGTTTAAATAGTTCGTTAAGAGAAGATAAGTGACGAGGAGGGGGAGTAGTGGGGAGACCATCTAGAGGGAGAGGTTGAGGAGGAGATGATCTCCTGTGGGGAGACCATTTCGATATATTTCCCTCACCAACCTGAAGCCTGTGTAGAGAAATTTCCACAACAAACTAGTCATTCAGCATGATTTTAACTTCTTCCCACACCCTTTCCCTTGACAGCAGCACAGTAGCCTAGGATCACTCCATAATTGTGTGTTGCTCCACAATCAATGAGCACAACAACTTTTTCTCCATGGATTGTTCCTCTCACCTTCATTGTAAGTTCAAACGAACCTAAAAAGTTCTAAAAATGTGTATAAGTGTCACTTGAACTTTCAAATGACCTAACAATGCTCAAGTGATAGTTCGTAACTCATAACCTTCCAAAAAGTTAAAAGAAGTCGAAAAAAAGCACTTCCTGGCCTAATTGGCAACCAAGTGTGTAATTTCAACAAACTTAGTCTTAAACAAACCTACAAAGTATTCACAACGTGCATAAGCATAACTTTCAGAAGGACCTAACAAAACATAAGTGTAAGTTCGTAAGTCATCACCTACCAAAAAGTTAAAACCATCTAAAAAAAACACTTGAAGTTCGTAACTCATAACTTACCCAACCAAAAAAGCGTTCAACACATTTATAAGTATCACATTACTTTTCAAAATGACCTAACAATGCTGAAATGCAAGTTCGTAACTCATAACGTACCGAGAAGTTCAAAAAGTGTGGAAAAAACACTTAAAGACCCAAAATGGAAACCCGGTGTGTAAGTTGAACAAACTTAGTTTCAAACGAACCTAAAAAGTTCTAAAAACGTGTCTATGTGCCACTTGAACTTTCAAAACGACTTAACAATGTTTAAAAAGTGTGAAAAAAGCACATGAACACTCAAAATGGCAATCGAGAATGTAAGTGCAACAAACTTTTTTTGAAACGAACTAAGCAAGTCTTGTAAACGTGTGTAAGTATCACTTGAACTTTCAAATGACCTAACAATGGTTAAGTGTTAGTTCGTAACTCATAACCTCCCAAAAAGTTAAAAGAAGTCGAAAAAAAGCACTTCCTGGACTAAGTGGCAACCAAGCGTGTAAGTTCAACAAACTTAGTCTTAAACCAACCTACAAAGTATTCACAACGTGCATAAGCATAACTTTCAAAAGGTCCTAACAAAACATAAGTGTGAGTTTGTAAGTCATCACCTACCAAGAAGTTAAAAACATCTAAAAAAAACACTTGAAGTTCGTAACTCATACCCTACCCAACCAAAAAAGCATTCAAAACATTTATAAGTATCACATTACTTTTTAAAATGACCTAACAATGCTGAAATGCAAGTTCGTAACTCATAACCTACCCCAAAAGTTAAAAGAAGTTGAGAAAAAGCACTTCCTAGCCTAATTGGCAACCTACCCAACCAAAAAGTTAAAAGAAGTCGAAAAAAGCACTTCAAGTTCGTAACTCATAACCTACCCAACCAAAAAAGCATCCATAACATTTATAAGTATCACATTACTTTTTAAAATGACCTAACAATGCTGAAATGCAAGTTCGTAACTCATAACCTACCCAAAAGTTTAAAAAGTGTGGAAAAAGCACTTAAAGACCCAAAATGGCAACCCAGTTTGTAAGTTCAACAAAATTAGTTTCAAACGAACCTAAAAAGTGATCAAAAGGGGTCTAAGTATCACTTGAACTTTGGGGTACTCAGCTTTACAGAGCTCTGTTAAATGTTTTCCTACACTTACCATAAAAACAAGAAGACAAAGATGTCTCACAACTGTTGAAACTATGAAAATATCACAACTTTGATAAGCCAATAAAAGAAAGAAAGAAAGAACGTTATGCAGCAGTCATTTACCTGTGACAACCCCTAGATTGGCTGCTAAAGACTGAATGATGACAGCAGCAAAAGGAAGCCACTAATATGATCCAAAGCAACTGTACGGAGAGAAGCAGCATTAGTTGTCAGGTCCACTAGGAATATAACAAGCAAGTGAATTCTAGTGACATAACAGGACTTACTAGCTTCAACAAGAAAAGATAAATATAAATAAAATTGGAGCCTATTCAAAAACATTACAAAATTGAAAACTTTAGGAAATTCCTAGTTCTGAAACTTGTCTTGATTAGATTTATGATTAGGCTGGAGGCAACACCATACATATGTTTACAAACGAAAAGGCCTATGGTGAATATGGGTCATCTCAGCTCTTCATAGCAGCATACAAACTCTTCTAGGGGAAGGAATGGCATTAAGCAAATAGACATTGTTGATTCTTCCAAGTCCAATGAGAATGCTAAAGAAACTAAACAAGCTGAAAGTCTAGAGGAAGAGAAGGTTGAAAATGTTCACAGTGAAGAGAAGATTAGAAGAAAACAAAAACGTACCGTAATGAACGAAAAGCAGATCTCAGTAATTGAAGAGCTCTCTTTGATGAACCCGAAATGCAGCAGAAATTCCTATAAGGCAGCAGAAATTTCAGATTTTCAGTGAAACAGACCTAAGAGTAGAAGTTCACAGCATAAAAAGCCACTTAATTAAGTGGTTTCTTCAACGAACTTCCAAAGTATTTTCATATCATTTAATAGCATTATATAGCATACAACCATACAATTAACAAACAATTGAATGACAGCTGTGACTGTTCATTAGACATCCCATTACTCTTGCTATAATTAGTGTTTTACACATTAAATATTCTGCTGAAACTTTGCCTTTAGCACAATTATTATTTGTATATATCCCTTCATTGGAAGGTACATAGATTTATTAGATATCCCATTACTTTTGCTATAATTAGTGTTTTACACATTAAATATTCTGCTGAAACTTTGCCTTTAGCACAATTATTATTTGTATATATATATCCCTTCATTGGAAGGTACTTAGATTTATTATTTTAATGGTTTCTTTGAGATTTTGCTCCTTCAGTTTCTCCATTTAGCGATACAATTAAACATGATTTGAGACATGTACTTTCACAGCCTTGAAGAGAAACTACACGATCTACCTTAATTGTATGGCTGTTAAACAATGTTGCTTTAGGTGAGCTTACTGACCATTCACATAGTACAAATAGCTACTAAGCTGATGCGTGACTGGCTAATTAGCCACCAAAACAACAAGAAACAGTGTAAAACAACAACAAAACGGGAATTCAACAATCGTTCTTCATTTCTTTAAAGGAAACAGACAAACAACGCTCTTCTTGGCAACGAAGAGAAAAGAAAAAACAACCATCGAACATCACTTCTTAGGTATTTAAAGTAAGAAGATCATTTCCAGCAGTAAAAATCAAAATAAAAACACAACAAAAATTGAAGAATACAAACAAGAGGAGTGACAAGAAACAATTAAACGTACTAAAAGTAGTCATCTTGGCCACCTACAAGAGCTAAAAGCAGTCCCCTTTTTTCCATTAAAAGTGTGTTTTGCAATTACTTCTTAGACCAATATCTTTTAAATGAAGCATTTGTCTCGTCTACTGTATTTTGATTACATAAAGTGTAATACTGAAAATTTTATTGGTTGATTTGATACTTGAACAAAAAATTGTTTTTGAGTTCTAAGGTTTGGTGAGGCCTTATTTCCATGTTTGTTGTTAATAACTATCTTGCTGGAGATGAGAGATCAAGAAAACAATTTCTGCTGGAAACCAAGACTTGTTTTATATGTTCGAATTATGACTTGGTTCTCTTACATGTCAACTAACCTAATTTAAGTTTATAATTTGAGCATTATCCATGTAACATGCCTAGGATGATTTTGAAGTATCGGTAATCTTTATTTTTCTTAGGTTGTTCTCGCTTAGTAGTAACTATTTCATCGTATACTTTGTCATGGAAGGTTGAAGGGTCCAAGTAGTTATAGGAAAATGTGATGAATGTGATGTTTTCTTTAGCCATTGTGTCTTTGGTATGGTGTATGAGTTAGGTAGCTGAAGTGTTTGAAAAAAGTACCCAATCTTCAAAAAGCTTCAGATTGGATCATTAGAAATGGTTAGTGTATTGCCATCATATATCTGTATTGCAGTTCTCAAGCGCCAGAAGTTTCAAGCCTTTCTATTTTAAGGACATAATTATATTATCAATGTTTGTAGACTTAGAAGTTAAAGTTCTTAGTTTTAACACTATTCTCACTTTGTGCTTTGTTACTTGCTAAATCATGCTTGTCGTTAGTGTGCATTGATAAACTGAACTGGATGATAAATTTGCAAGGAATGGCAGCAGTAGACAGTAAAAAATAACATAGGATTCAAAATAGCAATCAAAGAACTTAAATTTCAGCCAAAAAATGTGAATGGAAGAAAAGAGAGTAATGGGAGCGAACCGAAATGAATGGAAAATGAAGCAGACGAAGGAGGGAGCAAGGAGAAGCAATCAACAGCAAAAGACAACTACACGGATGTAACCAGAAATTGATTTTGACGGTATTGCAAATGTGCTGCGCTTCAACAACTATTCCTAAAACACAAGGACCTGCAAGTGTCAAAAACGAGAATCTAAATAGAGCTAACCTAATGGCTAATTCATTCAATTCACACTAGTTGAAGTGCAATGCAATACAGATGATAAAACTAGACAGTAACCATATTTAAAAAATTAAAATCAAAAATCATTTTTATTAAGCATTCATAACTTTAAAAAACACCACTTAATTAAGTGGTTTCTTTAACTAACTTCCAAATTATTTTCATATCATTCAATAGCATTATATAGCATACAACCATACAATTAAGTCTAAAATTTCTCTCTAGTTCTTGTTGAGTTTCTATCTGGATTAAGTCTAAAACTTCTCTCAGCTTCAAGTCACTCCTGGCTGCAGAACCACCTTCATATTAACAACCTTCATCTACTTCTAAGTTTAAATGAAAAATGATACAAATACGAATTGGTATAAACCTGGTTGGATCCTTCGGGCTAATAGGTTGCCAACACATGGGGCATTAATGAATGGAACTTTTGTGTAACAAAAGGGTGAATGCAAATAACAACAATAATATTAATATGATGAGTCAGTAAAGTCAAATAAATATTTAATCATATACATATAAGGACTACAGAGAATTCCCATATAATTTGAAAGCTGTCCAATTTGTAATATTTTAGGGTATGGTCATGCAACATTAATTAAACTACTTGAAAAGGGCACATGATATTATAGTAGGAAATGAAGCCGCATGTCAAGGAGATTCATTCACTTTTTAATTTTTCTTGTATTTCGGGTTTCAGGACGTCGTATCCTCATAATTTCCTTCCTCAATTCTTTAATTTGAACTTGGACTCCTCTCTGAGTTAGAGTGTTATATAATCATTGTTATTGTTATGGGATTTGACGTTTTATAGCCATTTGGATAATTTGAATTAATAATATTCATTTTGGGATTAGGTATCACGAAAGGAAATGATAATTACAAGGTTTTAATTTGAAGCAATTGTACTTAATTCCATTCATATATTATATAAATTTAACTCTATTATAGTATGGAGTTTTAAAGTTAAAAAATGCCTTCATATCCAAAAATAAATAGACCATTATATGAGAATGTTTTTGTGCTGTCAATGTTTTCAACCATAGCCAATAGGTCATTCATTGTGACTTTGATTTACAGGATTATGATAGTGACTTAGATTTTGAAGTAGAACCTTTTCCATCTGTCAAAGCTAATGGTATACCGAATGAGTCAGATGTTCCAAATAGTTCTGCAGTTAAGGCCCCAATATCCCAATACAAATTTTCTAATCGTGGTGATAGAAAAATGGCCATAAAGTTATGAAAAGAAGAAAAAAGTAAAGCACTCAACAGTTCAATAAGATGGAATTTCCAACATAGCAAGTGCAGAATTTCAAAAGTCTTGAAACAACTTAAACATACTCGAAGTCAATCTCAAGGACATCAAAGGGACCTCTCAATTAAGCAAGAAAACAAGAATCAAAACACGAAGAAGAAAAAATATATAAACTCCCAAACATATACAATGTTAACAACATAACTTACAACATGAATGCATTGGTAAAGGAAAACCAACCATAAAAGCAATAGTTGAAAAAGAAAAAGAACAACAGATCAGGAAACTAATATTTAGGTACCAATAACCAAACAAGAGTTTTGTAAAGGAATGGTAGCAATATACGGGATTAGACCTGTGCAGTATTTAAGTTATAAAAACGTTAGAAGCTTATCGGGTAGTCGGAACCAAATGCTAAGGATGCTTTGCAACTTAAAAGTGATCTAAATAAAAGGGATTCTTTTTCAGCTCTCTATGCTGCAAGTTTGTTTGTCGGAAACTTAGCATCATCTAGAAGGTGTTCGGGCTGCCAAGAAACATATTAGATCACAATAACTTAGATGAAACCATCGAAAAGGATACTGAGATACCAACATGCTAAATAGTAATGTTAAAACCAAACTGTAAATTAAACTAAAAGGAACACTTGATGAAATTAAAATGTTTAGAGATCTAACTCATCCTACAAAGTTGGCGTTTTCTCGTCTGATCCTACAACTAAAATCAAATAAACTCGTAGGAAATAAATTCCGTAGATGACTACCCATGACCTTTTAGTTGAGATATCACCACTAGGTCAAATCACAATGGTTTAGGAATATATAGGTATTATTAAAGACGTCTTTAAGGAAGAGCAAGAATTAGGGGTAGATCATGTCTCCTTCCATCCAATATATGCCTTATGTTACTCTTTGATTTAATATGGTATTTGGATTCCAACCGAAGTATCCAATAATCACATCTACTTTCATCAACTTTCATGTTTGTGTAACCTAATTCCAGTCACAAGAAAATTAAATAAATCAAGCAAAAGTATTTGAGTCATTCGGGCCAACTTCTCTTAAATCTAATTATGGGAGTTGAAGATCTTTTTAAAATATGTATCTTCATATTACAATAGCATGCATAATTAGAGATATGAGCCGAAAGAGGACATCAATGGCATATAGAAAGAGAACAACATTGGCACAAAATAAAACCTACTTGAACACCTTTAACTTACGCAGGACATAGTTCTCAAAGAGCATAAAAACCCAAATGAAAAAGAGAAAAAAACGAGATCTTAATTATCAATTACTCAGGCTAACTATTACTACTCAAGGTGGCAACATTCTTCTCTCTTATCTCTATCATTTGCAAGTGCTAAGATAAAGAAGAAAGTCAGTTTTCAATATTTAAAAGTAAACGTATATGATAAACATCTGAGCATTATCCATGTAACATGCCTAGGATGATTTTGAAGTATCGGTAATCTCTATTTTTCTTAGGTTGTTCTCTCTTAGTAGCTAATTAGCCAGTCACGCATCAGCTTAAACAACGTTGCTTTAGATGAGCTTACTGACCATTCACATAGAACAAATAGCTACTAAGCTGATGCGTGACTGGCTAATTAGCCACCAAAACAACAAGAAATAGTGTAAAACAACAACAAAACGAGAGGAGTGACAAGAAACAATTAAAAGTGCTAAAAGCTAAAAGCAGTCTCCTTTTTCCATTAAAAGTGTGTTTTGCAATTACTTCTTAGACCAATATCTTTTAAATGAAGCATTTGTCTCGTCATTGTTTGGTAAGTGATGGAGTTAAAGAAAGGAGATGAGAGATCAAGAAAAAAATATCTGCTGGAAACCAAGACTTGTTTTATATGTTGGAATTATGGCTTGGTTCTCTTACATGTCAACTAACCTAATTTAAGTTTATAATTTGAGCATTATCCATGTAACATGCCTAGGATGATTTTTCTTAGGTTGTTCTTACTTAGTAGTAACTATTTCGTCATATACTTGTTCATGGAAGGTTGAAGGGTCCAAGTAGTTATGGGAAAATGTGATGAATGTGATGTTTTCTTTAGCCGTTGTGTCATTGGTATGGTGTATGAGTTAGGTAGCTGAAGTGTTTGAAAAAAGTACCCAATCTTTAACAAGCTTCAGATTGGATCATTAGAAATTGTTAGTGTATTGCCATTATATATCTTGTATTGCAATTCTCAAGCGCCAGAAGTTCCAAGTCTTTATATTTCAAGGACATAATTCTATTATCAATGTTCATAGACTTAGAAGTTAAAGTTCTTAGTTTTAACACTATTCTCATTTTGTGCTTTGTTACTTGCTAATTCATGCTTGTCGATAGTGTGCATTTATAATCTAAACTGGATGACAAATTTGCAAAGAATGGCAGCAGTGGACAGTAAAAAATAACATAGGATTCAAAATAGCAATCAAAGAACTCAAATTTCAGCCAAAAAATGTGAATGGAAGAAAAGAGAGTGAAGGGAGCGAACCGAAATAAACGGAGAATGAAGCGGATGAAAGAGGGAGCAAGGAGAAGCAATCAACAGCGGAAGACAACTTCACGGAGGTAACCAGAAATTGAATTTGACGGTGTTGCAAATGTGATGCGCTTCAACAACTATTCCTAAAACACATAGACTTGCAAGTGTCAAAAATGAGTTTCAAAATGGAACTAACCTAATGGCTACCATAAAACTTGATATTTTAAACCTTCCTTAAAGAATACTCATGTCTTACAAACCATAAAACTGAAAGATAAGAAACTCCAACCAGGCCCTACGACCATAAAGTATCTCTCTCAATCTAACAGTAACAAAACAGAAAAAATCCTTCTCATCTAACAGTAACAAAACAAACAGTTCACGTAATTAGAACCACAATGCAAGCAGCCTACGAAGCAGACAATGAACTAGCCAAGCAAACTTGGTATTAGTTAGTAATCCGAGCGATTAGACATAGCTTGGTATTCTGATAGGAAACATGTTTGAATGATTTTTTGTATCTAATGATGATTAGTTTATTGGGTTTTTATTTAAATAGGAGCAAGACAAAGCTCCCTAAAAAGATGATAGTTGATAGTGAAATTCAACGTTGACTAGTAAAAGTTAGATACAAGTGTAGAAGGTTATTCTATTCAATGTATAACTTTGGTCCAAAGAAAACACAAATGAAGTGCATGAACCATTCAAAATGATATGAATAATCACTAGATCTTGTCAAAGAAGATGTGGTAGAAGTTCTCAGGTGTTGTTCCAAGTTTTTGTTAACTCAATCAAACTCAAAGCTATTGATTTTGTTATACTTCAATGTATGACTAAGCAAAAACGAACAATACAGGGGTGCCTCTTCTGAGTCTTATCTTAAATATTTATGCATTTATGAGAAAGCTATCAATGATGAAAAGCAGAGAAATATTTGCTGAAGAGGTTGCTAAGCTATTTTGCACTTAAGTTTCTAATGTGGTCACATCAAAACTGTTGCTGGTGATGATGGAACACTAAAATAAGCTTCAAACATCTCCTAAATTCAATCCTTTTCCTATCACAGTTCCATATTTATTTCTACCTATTATATTATGATCATTGCAATCGATCATTATTGCTAATATAGAAGGGACCAGAGACAAGAAATGATATCTCATTTGTCTAATATGGTCAAACTTTACTTCTTTTTTCACTCAGGAACGAAATTTGAGGAGAAATCTTAGTCTGATTTCCTTTCCAATCATCCTCTGTTCATTGCTCGCTGCAATTCAAACGTTGTTATAAATTTATTCTTCAAACTGATCAAAAGTCACCGATAATTAATTGGATTAAGGAGATAAAGGGATGAGTGTCTGAAGAATATCTGTGAACTTTGTGAAAACAGAAAAGTAGTACCTGAAGAATATCAACGTCGAGTTTGAACTTTAGAACTTGTTCCTCCAAATAGACCTGTTGTCAACGGAGTAAGAAGTATATTGAATAAGAATTGAAAAGGAGTGGGTAGACTCTTATAAAAAATAAATACTTAAACAATATTCTCGTAAACTGCTCTAAAGAGGCTATAAATCAAACATGATACAGCAAAAATTGTACAACTATCAAATCGACTAAATAACAACAGTAGCAAAAGAATTGACAGTTATTGTTGAAATTGCAAAAGTGGTGAACGTTTTCAGGTACTTTCTATCAACCATGTAGGCAAAGCAAAGGGTTTTTCATATCTTTAGTAGTTAAGCACATGTCTTGCATCTGATAGATTTAACTCCACAAAAGGAAAATACAAAACTCCACTATTCGCACTAGATTATTCCCATAGATTCACACGACACCTTTTAAGTTGAGAGTTGGTGAAAGGTTGAATTCCACCAATATAAAAAAAAATAAGAACAACAATATTAAACTGAAGACAAGAGAGGTAATGAGTTAACCATTATAAAGTTTCTCGATTAACATGCTAATAGAGATTATGATGTAAACACTACAAAATAGCTTTTATCTAAATCAAATAGTCTATTCACACATTCTAGAATAGCAGTAGTTTTGGGTGTATGCATTTCTTCAACTATTAGACCAACCTTCCATAGTGTTCGTATTTGAAACATTATGGTTATTCATTAGAGAGAATGCCTTCTGGCTTTTGCCTTTTTCTCTACACTGCAGGCTTGGTAAGTGAAACCATTAAAAGGGTTTAATTCCTAACCATCTCAATTGTCTCTCTGAAAGTACTAATCCAATTTCTGTCCTGTCAAGGTCAACTAGCATTTCAGGTTCAAGAAGAAGTTCCAACGAAGACATCTTTCTCTCATAAAGAAGGCTTTAATAATTACTCGAGTAAGAACAGAAAGCGAAGGTTCTTCTTAATGAAGAGTTTAATATACAATATGCTTCAAAGAGTACGGTTCTTGAAAGGTTAAAGAGAAATTGTATTTTTCACAGAAAAGACAGTACATTTATTAAAATCAAGGGTAATTATCATGCAGCTTCCACATTAGATAATAAAGAAACTCAAAACTCGAGATTGAGTTTCGAAGAACAAATGCTTTGAGAGCACAATGACAAAAAAAAAAAAAAAATCCTCTTTTGACTTTCAACCATCTCAAATCAATCATAAATCATAAACTTAAATTGATACCCACGTCTAAGACCCAATAACATTTTCTAAGTTACAAAAAATAATGCTCAAAGAGTTTACCGGAGCTATCATTTACTTTGAAACCATCTCAAACCTCATTCTTACAATACGAACCTAAACAGGACAAAATTTTAAAAGTTGGACCGAAAACCACAGCAACAATAAACTCGAAAGGGATCGAAGTCTCGATACTCACAGAGAATTTACTAATTGAACCTTAACCAGGACAATATACTAACACCATTCAAAACTCGATAACTCGAATCTTAAGACACAGTACCATGTGTAAATAAAAGGAGTCAAATGGACTGTAGGTAACAAGAAAATAGCGAGAATAATGCTAAAACGCCACAACACGAGCTGAACATGGAAGATCAAATGAGATTATGAAGTGCGAGGAAGTTAAAAGATAGCAATTATACCTTCACATATTGCCATCTTACTTTTAAAAATGAAAGGAAAAATAAAACACGCATTTTAGAATACTATGAAAAGTTGACACCGAAGCACCAAAGTTTAGAAAATTTTCAATAGTCTTATTCTACATATAGAAGAGAAGATAATCTTCAAACTTGGATCATAGAAAAAAAAATAACAGACCCAAAGGATGAAGCCAAAATAAGAGATGACAACCACAATTGATCCACTCAAGATGAGTGATGATCTAATGCAACCAAACACTCTGCATTCCAAGGAAGCCTTAAAAGCTCAATGTGCAGTAAATACACACAAATCTACAAGATTTCAAAAACAACTCGAACGAGAAGAACCCCAAAGTTACAACCAAAATAAACAAACACTATCAGTCTTAAGTTAAAAAAGAAAAAAAGAGCCCAACAAGTTCAACGACAGAAAAAGGCCACCAGAAAAATGTCTTAGCTCTCAATTCCACTAGACAACTTTTTTTTATGGTTCTCTTATTGCGTTCCATTAAGTTCTTTTTTCCCTCACTTGAAGAGTTTGTATGTCAAAAGTATCAATCACTTTTCAATTATAAACTGAAAAATTTTCTGTCTATAATTCTATATTGTATAGGTTCCAAGTGATTCTTCATTGTTCCATAGACAATAAGGTCACTCCTTTGTAGTTGTATAACAAAATAGCTCCATGATTGAAGGGATTAAAAAAAGCTCCATAAACAGGAGAAAAACAATCAAAACAAGAAACAGAAAAAACCAAGATCAGTCACCAACTTCAATTTACACCCAATAGAATTTTCTTGAACAAGAGGCCAAAAAACAGCTGAATAACAACCAACCAAATTCCCAATATTCCAACAAAGGGGGAGAAGAAACCCAATAGATTAGGAAAACAGAGAATCAAATTCATGTTAGAATTCCCAAAAAATGGTATGGTATCATAAGACCAAAAAGAGAGGTCGAAGAACAATACCCATATCCTAAAACACCATAAATTGAATAAAAACAAAAACACAGAATGTTACATTGACGATGGAATTACCTGAACGATGGTAGAGATTGGATTGAGAGAGACGACGTCGGCGGCCAGAAATCAGATGGAGCGGTGGATGGTGGAGGGAGAAAACGGCAACGATCGATCGGGTAGTGGAGGGAGAAAACGGTGACGATGGTGGAAGGAGAAAACGGCTGAGGTCGATCGATTGGTGGAGGGAGAAAACGGCAACGATGGTGGATGGTGGAGGGAGAGAACGGCTGAGGTCGAACGGCTTTGAGTGCTGGGTGGCAGACGGAAACGACGGCTAAGGTATGCAAGTGGTAGAGGATGGAGGGAGACGAAGGCGGAGATTGGATTGAGAGAGATGACGTTGAAGGTAGGGAGGCGGCGCGAATGGTCAAGTTAGGGATTTTTTTTACACTTTTAATTTGTGTCAAGAAATAATTTTCTTTTTTTTATTATTTGAATAACTTTTTAATGACACTTTAATTATGTCGTTAATTAGCGACGCAAAATTTTTGTCAAGAAACATTAAATAACAACGCAAAAAATGTGTCGTTAAAAAGTCTGCATTTGTTAGTTTTAACGACACATTTTTCTTCCACCCCACCCTTTTTTACTTTCAACGACACAATAATTTGATTACTAGTGTCGTTGAAACCCAAATTTGTAGTAGTGTATGTCGATAAATGTTTGGTGTCGTTATTCTTCATTTTCGCAACACATATTCTTCTGTCATATATTTCTTCTTTCAAAAGAATCAAATACTAAATTTCAGCATTACCCACATATTTTGGAAATATATTTATATTGATAATAAAAAATATAACTTACATTATCGGTAAAGATTTTACAATAATCCAAAAGATAAATTTACTATAATATTACATGTATTCTTCAACTTGACACATAAATGAGAACTTGATCGATACCATGGTCCATGGATTCTTCAACATCCTGCAAATTTGAAGAAAATAAACCTTAGCCAATATTCATTACGGAAAATGCATAAGCATAAGCATAAACATTAAATACATGTCAAACAAAAATCACCTTCTTAATAAGCAGACAAATAAAATTTTCAAAATAAGTGTCCAAAGTTCATACAACCAAGGTTTTTAATAAAAGACCCATAAGGAATGTAAAAGATTAAAAAAAAAAAACACCGACTACATAAGCATAGGGATAACCATAGTATATAAATGTTGCAAATGTAAGTTTCGATTCAATCTTTATAGGCCAAACAATGTTCTAGTTTGCATCAAGTTGAAACTTAGCATACACTTACCCTTAGCCCTCCTCTTCCAAAGTAAATACAAAACAATATGATTCTATAACATATATCTAAGCAGATTGAACAAAATAGCTTTTTAATGACTACCATAACTGTCGAATAGTCAATACAATAAAGTATCAAGTTTCTAAATACATGTCAACATGATTCCTAAAACATATGTCTAAGCGGATTGCACAAAATATATTTTTAATGGCTACCACTGCAGGATAGTCAAAGCAACATTCCTAAGTACATGTTAACATGATTCCTAAAATAAAATACTTAAGTTACGTTACAAAACATAAAGCACGCTTACCTCTTTCTTTTACTAAATCCACACCCTCATATCTTGATTACCCTCCATAGAGGCTTCTTCTTTCTTACAAGTTCGGAAGCCCTAATAATGAATAGCAAACTACGTAAGCTATACAATTATTGTTTCATATGCAATATATTAACTCTCATTATTTGATCTCTAACGGAGTTTATGATAAATTAAGATAACATCATTCTCAAAGTTATTCCAAGAACAATAGTTACAACCAATGTTATGAGAAAACAACAAACAATGTAATAAATAACAAACAATTTAAAATTTTACATACTCAAAAAATCCAAATAATATATAAAATCCAGTTGCAAAATAAGTAAGTTTCAAGACTTTCTTACCATGAGGATTGGGAAGTATTGCTATCAAAGATCTCTTATAGTTCCTCTTCTATCAAATTTAACCCCAAAAATTGAGTAGACAATATATTGATCTAAATAATCCTTGTTTTTTGTTAGGAACCATAGCACAAGAAAACATCATCATTGACATACAACACATAAGAAAATCTTTAATGGCTTAAATTGAGAAGTCCTAGTTTTGTATCTTATCTGCTTATAGTTTTAAATTTAGTGTATCACTATTCATAAATGTTAAAATTAGATGATAATGAAACTTACATAGCATGATACTTCATAGATTGGCAGAAGTTCAAAAAAGAAAAAAAAGTCAAGTGAGGAAAAATGATGTTTTTTTTACTAATTAGAAAATGTAATATACTAGTTGCAAACTAAGAACCATAAAATCCATAAATGAACATTATTCTTTCCCGTCTCAAATTTTTATATCCACATGGCAAAAAACAAATGAATTTTTCATACATTTTGCAATTATAGAAATTGAAAAATAAATAATAATAATGATAATGATAATAATAATATTAGCAAAACAATGTGAAATATGATAAATACAGGTTGGGAAATAATATAGGTTGATAAATGATTTGGCAAATAATACACGTTGAAATAAAATAGATACAGGTTGAAAAATACTATATTGGAAATAATATATAGATTGAGAATAAATATACTGGAAATAATATAAAATAATATATTGGAAACAATATAAAACAATGTATTGAAAATAATATAAAATAATATATTAGAAATAATATAAAATAATATATTAGAAATAATATAAAATAATATATCGATTATAATTTAAAATAATATATCTAATATAATATACAAGTTGAGAAATAATACAGGATTGTGAAATAAATATCAAACCTAACAAACTATTCTGTCTTTTACAAGTTTAATCAATTAATAAAGTAATAAATAGTAAACCAAAAAATTAACAGCCAAATTAAATCAATTAGCTTAAACATAACAATTTTAAAGAATATAGAATAAAATGGCATAAATCTAACAAATTTGAATCAATTAGTCTAAATCTACTAAATTTGGAGCAACGACAAATTCAATTGGCCTAAACCTTACAAAATTAAAAGCTCAAATGACCTAAATCTAACAAATTCGAAGTACATCGAAATTAATTGGCCTAAATTTGCTAAATTTGATGCAACAATAAATTTAATTGACCTAAACAACAATAAATTCAACCAAAATTTGAAGTAACAATAAAAGCAAACAATTAAAAGAACAGTAAACCGAATTAGCCTAAATTTGAAGTAACAATAAAAACACAATAAAGCCAATTGACCTAAGCGTAGGCCTAACCCAAACAAAATTAAAGTCACCTTAAAATTAATTAACAAAATTACAACAAAAACAAATTTGAAAAATAATTGATCACACTCTCAAAAGGGAAGGGAAAATGACAAAATTTAAAAAAAAAAATTTACATTTGAAGATCAATTTGACAGAATAGTTTTCCTTAGCTTTTTTCAACCCTCAAAAGGGAAAGAGAGGAAATTAATAAAAAGTTACCTTTGATAAAATAGTTTCCTTAGCTTTTGTTTTACCCTTCCAATTGATCACCCTCCCAAAAAAATACTCGTTTATTTTTATAGTAGAGAAGGTGGGAGTGAGAGAGAAAATTGGGTTAGTTGAGGGAAAATAGGGAGGAGAGTGAAGAAGGTGGGAGTGGAGAGAAAATTGGGTTAGTTGAGAAAAAATGAAGACAAGAGTGGAGAAGGTGGGAGTGAGAGAGAAAATTGGGTAAGTTGAGGGAAAATAAGGAAGAGACTAATATTCATTTTTTTTAAAAAAAAATTAAATTCAAATTCAAATCCAACTTTCAAAATAGAAATAAAAAATAAAAATAAAGTAAAATAAAGTAAATAAATAAAATAAAATAATAAATAAAGAACAAAATGATGTATCTACAACTTCTTAAAAGATTACCGCTTCATTGTATCAAAAAATATTTCCTGTAGACAAAGATAATCAATTGAATTTTGCACTTTAATTTACTAAACAAAATGTATCTTGCATACTAATTAAACAATCAAGAGCAAATTAAAAGTTTGTTTCATAGAGATCACATGGAATTGAATTTGTTCTTAAACAAAAATTAAAGAATCAACATGCTAAATTACAAGAAAAATGGAAGAAACTCTTAAATAAATTGAATACCCACGATTCTCTTACCTCTTAGAAGATTACCCCTCTATTGGAATAAAAGATTGATGGAATATCTTGCTGGAATTTTTTCTCCATTGAAATAAAAGATTGCCGCAATATTTTTAAGAGAAAAAATGACAGAATGAGAGATGGGAGAGTTATGAAAAAATGATATGTAAAGAGAATTTTGGGTGAAAATTGGAGTTGGACTTATGAATGGATCAAATATAACTGAAAATTGATTAAGATTTGCAGAAAAATGAGTTATATATAGAAAAGAAATGAAAATAACCGCTTCATGGGTTTCAAACCCATAACTTCAAGGCCAGGCGCACACTCAAAATGAGTTATTTCAAAATTTATTTAATGACACAAAGAATTTGTCGTTAATTAACGGCATTTTAAATGTGTCAAGAAAAATTAAATTGTGACAATAGAATTGTGTCAAGAAATAGTGTGTCCCTTCTATTTTCAACGACATATTTTACTTCCACCCTACCCCTTTTTTATTTTTAACACCACAATGTTTTGATTTATAGTGTCGTTAAAACCCAAATTTGTACTAGTGACAGAAGAAGAATAGTAAAAACCAGCACAGCGGAGCATAACTTGAGCAAATTGTCTAGCCGTATACATTAGAAAACAAAAGGAAAATCTGAAATACCTGGTAACTACCAACATATAGCAAAAGCGCAACTACAACAACAACAGGCACATTACCCAGGAAAAGGTAATATGATCTCAAGAGGAACAAAGAAATCACCTGTCACATGAATACAGTGTATAAATAAGAGGACAAGATAATGATCTTGTGAAGTCAGATGCGTTTTTTTTTAAAGAACTGTTAACTATGTGTACTTCAAAACAATTGATATGTTGTGACAGTAGGATTGATGCTAGAAAGATGAAGGAAAAGAACAAAATAATCGAACTACAATTGGTAGTAGTTTGTGTACAGGGTGATGGTGCCCTATGCATCTTATGTTCAAAAGTTTGAATGAAAAAAATCTTATGTTGGACCTGGCCGATTTATGTAGCGAACTCCTTGAGCAGTAACTCCATGTATGTACTAATGAGAAGAAAAAAGTAAACAAACAAAACTCTTTAACACTTCAAGAGCTAATAAGTTTATATACAATACAAGTTAAACAAGAGACAAAGCTAATAAGTTAACCAAATCCTAATTAAAACACGTTTAGGAACAAATGATCATTTAAGCACACATAAAATAATGAGCATAAAGCCATGAACATAAAACCATTATGAATCACATTTAGAACTCTCAAACAAAACTAAAATAGATAAGCATGCGACACATACAATGAGGAGGGGGTCAAACATACAAAAACCTTTATAGATATTTGAAATTCAAAGAAACTCATCAATAAGCTAGATCTAATCAAAAACTTTATATCAAACTAGAGTTTCAAGCATAACATACTTTAGTTGTAAAAATTACCTGTTGATTGTCATTAGATTGTTATGAGCTCAATTCCATGTTAGATGTAGCTTCATTCGGTGCTTTAAAAAAAAGGCCTTGAAAAAGGCATACTGAGTTTTTAGGTTACCTATAATCTTTCAAAAGAAATCAATAATGGCTTCAAACTGTGAGTGATGTTCCTTCTTTCAATTTCACTTGGTGCTTTCTACTCAACTCAAAATTCAGTTTCCCCACGAATTTAATTTGTTTGGCTCATGCTGCAAATTGCTGTAAATCTCCCAAAATTGGTAATGGATTCAATATGTTATACCATGAATATACTCAACAATAAATGAAGCTATAACTCATCAAAGAAGCTCAGTGGAATGAGAAGTCGTTTATTATATAGGCTCACGACATAACTTAATTAAAAGTTACGTCCACTGCCAATAACACATCAAAGTCTTCTGTTATCATAGCTTCATCTCCACCTAAATTAAATGTCATAAACAGAGGAAAATGTATTGCATTATTGCCAATTACCAAACTAAACTACATTATAACAAGTCTAATATACTAAGTTAAAAATATGCTTTAGTGTCTGTAACATTCAGATAATTGATAAAAAAATCTCACTGAAATTGGCTAAGATTATTTGAAATATCATCATAAGCCCATAGAATCAAATACACAATCTAAAAATTGGAAAGATGTGAAGATAATTTAGTAAACCCTGCAGATAACAGAAAGCAAATAAAAAATGAGATAAGTTTCTAACACAGAATTATATGAGTATGAAAGATGTAGTTCAAACTTCATAGGCATTCTCGTCATTTCGTTATGTTTTTTCTTTAGACCATCCTAACATTCACAGTTTAAGCCTTCAGTATTGGTGTAACGCCCCGAAAAATAAGATAATTTTGGAGTTAATTATCTTAGTTTTGTTTAATTAAATTTAATTTATTGGGGGTTATTTTGAATTCATTTAATAAGAAGTATTTGATTTTTATGGGAATTGAAATTAATTAATATTTATTGGATGAATATTTAATTAATTTAGAGGTTTTGGCATGTGCTGTTTGTTGAGATTTTGATTAAATAGTAGGTTAAGAGGATTAAGTAAAGTTGTGAATTTTTAGTGTTCTTGAAGTTGAATTAAATAATTATGGATGTTATTTAATTAAATTGTAGAGCAGAAAGTTTGTTGGAGATTTGATAATTATATGTATATGTGGAAATATATATATATATATATAATTATTTGTTGAAATATAATTATTTAAAGTAAAGATAATTGTATTTTGGAGAAAGGATATTTATTAAGGGATAAAAAGTAAAATAATTATATTTTTAGAAAATATAATTATTTCTAAAAGGTTAATTATTTTAGAGAAAGATAAATAATAATTAATTATTGTGGAAGATAATTAATTATTTTGGAGGAAAATAAATAATAATTAATTATTGTGGAAGATAATTGATTATTTTGGAGAAAAATAAATAATAAATAATTGTTGTGGAAGATAATTAATTATTCTGCAGAAAGATAAATCTTTGTTATGAAGTGGAGTTGTTATGGTTGGGTTAAGATAATTCATGTTGGAAGTTATAAGTGATTTATTGGAAAAAATTTAATTGATTAAATTAATTGAGGAATTAAGTTAATTTGAGATTTTGGAGAAAAAAGTTTGTTTTGGTGGAAATTGAATTTAATTGAGTATATATATATATATATATATATATATATTTAATTAATAATTTGGAAAGTGAAGTTAATTACATGATGAAATATATTTATATTTGTTTGGAAAAGAAGATAATTCGTTAGGAGGAAGATGGTTGATTTGATTGAATGAAAAAGATATATATTTATTTAAAAGAGATAATAATGGTTTAAATAAATATATATATGTTTATTGTAGATTTTGGTGAGAGAAAAATAATAATAATAAAGAAGTATTATTATTATTAATGGTTATAAATGCCTAAGATTTTATGCATTTAAGGCATTTATTTAGAAAAGATAATGGAAATAAAGATATATGTATATATTTGGTATTATATATATATATATATATATATCCTAAAATGAAAATGAAATAAGAATAATAAATATTATTGTTATTATTTGGGTCTATAAATAGCATTGGAATGCTTAAGTCAAAAAGTAAAGGAAAAAGAAAAAGGTTCTTCCTCTTCTTAACTAACATAACCTCATGCCACCGTCGCTTCACCAGTTTTAGTTATGATTGGTCCTTTTGGCAAAGCTTGAAGAATTGATGAATTTTGTCATCAAGGTTTAGAAAAAATTTCAACCTCCATTTGGTTAATGTAACGACCCAACTTTCCGGACTAAGCTGAGGTCACTACCAAATACCAAAACTCGACCATCCAACATAAAATTTAAAACGGACCAGTTACGATTCATTAAAACATTAGAAACCTTACAAAAGACAGTTTCGGGCCCTATTTTAAATCAATCAAAAAGTCACAAATAAAAACTCAAGTCACCAGTTCAAAATCACAAGTCAAAATATTCTGACAAAATACATAGCGGAAACGATAAGAAAACCAGACGCGTCCATATGGCCTTCACGCATCCTTCTTGCCTCTCGTCGGTCTGCCCCTCGCTGTGCCCCTACCTGAAAAGTTAAAGAAGAGAAAGGGTGAGTATAAACATACCCAGTAAGGGACCCACTACTGGGCCCGTTAGGGGACAACAGTTAACTTCCTATTCGGGGGTACCCTACATAACAGTCTAGTGGTTCCGTAGAACGCACATATCAGTCTAGTGCTCCCGAGGGATGCACATATCAGTCTAGTGCTCCCGAAGGATGCACACATCAGTCTAGTGCTCCCGAGGGATGCACAGATCAGTCTAGTGCTCCCGAGGGATGCACAGATCAGTCTAGTGCTCCCGAAGGATGCACACATCAGTCTAGTGCTCCCGAAGGATGCACACATCAGTCTAGTGCTCCCGAAGGATGCATACATCAGTCTAGTGCTCCCGAAGGATGCACACATCAGTCTAGTGCTCCCGAAGGATGCACATATCAGTCTAGTGCTCCCGAAGGATGCACATATCCGTAAGGCACACTACCCCATAGATGAAGCTAACCGTTACCCCTCAGTCCAAACTAAACCGTCTACATCAGTCATACCCCAACGGCATTCATACTACAGTTCCGCCATAGGCTTTGTCAGTCAGATAGTATAGGTTTAAACAATTACGCCCTCAGTTGCTATATGCATCACCAATTCGCACACCATTAGGTAAAATCCTAGATCCAATCAACTAACCAACCAAAAACCGGACTCACTGTCCTTCCCCGTCCAAACTCCATGAACAACATCCAGACCAATGTTCTACTACATACTGAACCGTAACTTCAAGGTACATCAACATAAAATCTCGATCCACAATTAGCAGTCACAGTATCTTTACATCAGACAAAATATAATATCGGTACTTAACAGTCAACACGCATACAGTTATTCAGTACAGTCACTAACGTGTAATCCCCTGTGGATTACTACATTTTCAGCTTGGATTCGGGGTCCAGTAGTAGGAAAACCCTTACCTGATACTCGGTTATGCCCCTCGATCGAATCCACGCTCAACGGATCAACCTAAACGAAAACACAAAGGTTTTAGTTGATGACTTTAGTAGCAGTTGTTTTAAAAGGTCATCCGTTGACTTACCCAAGGAAAGGAAAACTACCTCCAAACAAGCCTACCGCGAGACCCGAGAACTCAAGCGTCAACTCTGTACTACCTTCAAAGGAGAAAAGTAGGGTCATATCTTATTCCAATATTCAAACTCAAATCGGATGTAGCAACATTAGGAAATTCATCGGAAACAATCCTTACCGAAGACTCACCGTGACCCGGAGCGGAGGAAGGAAGGCTTAGGTGGCTTGGTGAAACAAGGAGCTCGGCTCGGCTTGAAGGCGTTCGGCTCGGCTCGGCTCGGCTCCACCTCGGCTCGGCTCGGCTCGGCTTGTGGCTCGGCTCAACTCGGCTCGCGACTCGGCTCACTCGGCTCGCGGCTTGACTCACTCGGCTCGCGGCTCGGCTCACTCGGCTCGCGGCTCGGCTCACTCGGCTCGCGGCTCGGCTCGCGGCTCACTCGGCTCGGCTTACCCGGATTTGTGTGTGGCTCGGACTGGAAGCGGTTTTGGGTCGGGTCAGCTTGGAACCGGGTCGGGTTGGATGAAAACGGCAGCCACGGTTGGTTTATTATCTTCCGGCGAACGAGGGCGGCGGCGATTCGCGGACGACGCACGAGGAAGGAGGCGCTGCTGGTGGTAGAGACAGAGACGGCCGGCGAGCGGCGACAGATCTGCTGTTGTGTGAGGCAGAGAAGGAAATCGGAAATGGATGGCTACGGCGGACGGCTGTTCGATTTCGGAGACGGAGACGACGACGGAGGAAGAGAGATGGCGGCGGACACGGTCGGAAGGAGAAGAGAATGAAGAGGAAGAGATGGCGGCGGCGCTTTGTGAAGGCAGTGGAGAAGAAAACCTCGGGGTCGTGCGGTGGCGCAAGGAAGAAATGAAAACGGATGGGGGGGGGGTGCGCGCGCGAGGGTTTCTCCTTTCTCTTTTTTTTTTTTAAATATATATATATATATATATATATATATATATATATAAATAGTATTAATAAATATATATATATAATAAAAATAAATAATAATAATAATAATAATAATAATAATAATAATATTAAATATAATAAAAATAAATAATGATATATATATATATATATATATTGAATAAAATTAATATAAATTTAAAATAGAATATTAACATTAATTAATTATAATAATATTAAATAAGAATATTAATATTTATTTTAAGTAAATAAAAAGAAAATATTAACATTAACAATTGTAATAATAATTCCCGATGATAATAATCTAATCAATATTATATTATTATTTTATCGTTTACCAAAACTCAAATTTCCGAACAATTCACTTAAAATGCTAAAATTTTACCTCGAACTTCGGGGCGTTACATTCTTCCCTCCTTAGGGAACTTTCGTCCTCGAAAGTTTTATCCCTCGAACAGTTCGGGATAACGGGACCTCATGTCATCTTCTCGCTCCCATGTAGCCTCTTCTACCCGGTGATTCCGCCATAAGACTTTAACCAGGGAAATTTCTTTATTCCTCAACGTCTTCACCTCTCTAGCAAGCACCTCAACGGGTCGTTCAACATAGCTCAAGTTTTCATCAATCTCCAGTGGCTCGTAATCAACTACATGGGATGGATCTGACACGTATTTCCTCAACATAGAAACATGAAACACATCATGGACTGTCGAGAGTGATGGGGGCAACGCCAAGCGATAAGCTACAGGGCCAGTCCGCTCCAGAATCTCAAACGGCCCAACAAAACGGGGACTCAGCTTTCCCCTCCTTTCGAAACGCAAGACACCTCTCATAGGTGCTACCTTTAAGAACACCTTATCCCCTACCTCAAACTCAAGGTCCTTCCGCCTCACATCTGCATAACTCTTCTGCCTACTCTGAGCGGTATGCATGCGTGATCTAATCTTCTGTATCGCTTCGTTAGTAGACTGAACTAACTCAGGACCCATCAATCTCTGCTCACCTACCTCACCCCAGCAAACCGGGGATCTACAACATTTGCCGTACAGGGCCTCAAACGGTGCCATGCCAATAGTAGCCTGATAACTGTTATTATAAGCAAATTCCATCAAATGTAAGTGGGAGTCCCAGCTACCTGGAAATTCCAATGCACACGCTCGCAACATATCCTCTAAAACTTGGTTCAGACGCTCAGTCTGACCGTCAGTCTGTGGATGGAAAGCTGTACTAAAGTCTAACCTCGTGTCCATAGCAGTCTGCAAACCCTTCCAGAATTTGGAAGTGAAACGGGCATCTCTATCAGAAACAATCGACACTGGCACTCCGTGCAATCTCACTATCTCAGACATGTACAACTGTGCCCACTTACTAGCAGCATAGGTGGATTTACCCGGAACAAAGTGCGCTGATTTAGTAAGTCTGTCCACCACAACCCAAATCACTGTAAAACCCCTCAGAGTTCTCGGTAGCCCTGTAATGAAATCCATGGACACGCTTTCCCACTTCCATTCCGGTATGCTCAAGGGTTGTAATAAACCCGCTGGTTTCTGCCTTGGTGCCTTAACCTGCTGACACACCAAGCACTTACTAACAAATTCGGCTACTTCCCTCTTCATGTTACGCCACCAATAAACCCGCTTCAGGTCCTGATACATCTTCGTATTACCTGGGTGCATGGAAAATGGGGAACTGTGAGCCTCAGATAATAATTCTGTCTTAACCGCACTATCTGACGGAACACAGAGGCGTCTCTCAAACAACAGTCCACCATCAGAGGATAACGAGAACTCAGCCGCTTGCCCTGCCTCTGCTAGGCCACGTTTCTCAACCAGATAAGGATCGTTACTCTGAGCATCAATGATCCTTTGCCTCAAAGTCGGCTGTATCGTCAACTAGGCTAACTGCATAGTAACTGCCCCCACTGACACTGCAATCTCAGCCCGCTCGATATCCCGATGCAATGGGGCCTGTCGGGTAATAAGTGCTGCCGAATGTGATATCTTTCTACTAAGAGCATCAGCTACCACATTCGCCTTACCTGGATGATACAGTATCTCATAATCGTAATCCTTCACTAACTCAAGCCACCTTCGCTGTCTCATATTCAATTCTTTCTGAGTAAAGAAGTATTTCAAACTCTTATGATCCGTGAATATCTGTATCTTTTCACCATATAAGTAATGCCTCCATATTTTCAAAGCAAAAACCACTGCTGCCAACTCTAGATCATGTGTAGGGTAGTTCTGCTCATGACTCTTCAGCTGACGAGACGCATAAGCGACCACCTTACCCTGCTGCATCAAAACACAACCCAAACCTTTCTTGGAAGCATCACTATAAATCACAAAACTGCCCGAACCATCAGGTACAGTAAGAACCGGTGCGGTAACTAGCTTCTGTTTAAGGTTCTGGAAACTGTCCTCACATGCCTTGCTCCAAACAAAAGGAGTTCCCTTTCTGGTCAACTGAGTAAGAGGAGTAGCTATACGAGAAAAGTTCTCCTCAAACCGTCGATAATAGCCCACTAAACCCAGAAAGCTACGAACCTCACTGACTGTGGAAGGTCGGGTCCAACCGGTGACTGCCTCTATCTTAGCTGGATCCACAGAGACCCCAGCCTTAGAAACCACGTGACCCAGAAAAGACACCTGCTTCAGCCAAAACTCGCATTTCGAGAACTTTGCATACAACTTATTATCCCGAAGTGTTTGCAAAACCATACGTAAATGCTCCTCGTGTTCGGCCTCCGTCTTGGAGTATATCAAGATATCGTCGATAAACACAATCACAAAAGTATCTAGGAACTCCCTAAACACTCTGTTCATCAAGTCCATAAACACTGCCGGAGCATTCGTCAAACCAAAAGACATCACAATAAACTCGTAGTGTCCATACCTGGAACGAAATGCTGTCTTCGGTACATCCTCACCCTTAATCCTCAGCTGATGGTATCCCGACCGAAGATCAATCTTAGAGAACACTGTGGCTCCCTGTAACTGGTCAAATAGATCGTCAATCCTGGGCAAGGGATATCTGTTCTTTACGGTTACCTTGTTCAACTCCCTATAGTCAATGCATAGACGCATCGATCCATCCTTCTTCTTAACAAATAAAACTGGCGCACCCCAAGGTGACACGCTCGGTCGAATGAATCCCTTATCAAGCAATTCCTGTAACTGTACCTTCAGTTCTTTCAGTTCTGCGGGGGCCATTCTGTAAGGGGCTCTGGATATAGGAACCGTGCCCGGCTCCAACTCTATGGCGAACTCAACCACTCTGTGAGGAGGTAACCCTGGAAGTTCCTCAGGAAAAACGTCCGGATAGTCCCTCACCACCGGTTCTGACGACAGGGATACATCCGCCTCTCTAGTATCCACCACACTCGCTAAGATACCCCAAGTACCCTGACTGAGCAGTTTACTGGCCCTGATGGCTGAGATTACCTGAGGCAACGACTTTGACCCTCCTCCCTTAAATTTAAAACTGGCCATCGAGGGAGGGTTAAACGTTACCTCTTTACGTGAACAATCTATGCTGGCGTGGTTAGCGGCCAACCAATCCATACCCAGGATTACATCAAAGTCCAGCATATCCAGGACTATCAGCGTTACTTCAATCACATGGCCTGTTATCTCAATCAGGCATGCTTTCACCTTTTCCTTCGACAACATACTTTCCCCGGAAGGAGTAGATACTGATAGAACATGGTGTAAGGGCTCTACCTCTAAGCGGGCATGCAACACAAATGCGGAAGAGATAAAAGAATGTGACGAACCCGAATCAAACAAAACTAAGGCGTAATGCCCCAACACTGGGAGCGTACCTGTCACTACTGTGCCTGCCTTCTCAGCCTCAGTCCTGTTGGTAGCAAAGACTCTACCCTGATGTGGAGCACCTGCTCCCTGATTCTGCGCGTTCCCCGTGAGTCTCAACGGGCATCTATCAGCTGTATGACCCTCTTGCCTGCACTTAAAGCAAGTCCTGGTCCCGAATAAGCAGCGGCCCAAATGGTGCTTCCCACAAGTGGTACACAACGGCTTCCCTCTGGCAGCCTCCCCTGCCTAAAAATGTTTCTGCTGGAAGCTGCGAAACTCACCACCTGATCTGAAATTCCGCTGTGGCACTGGAACAGGCTGCTGCTCAGCCTTCCTCTTCTGTCCCGATGTCGAACCTCTACCAGCGGTCTTAGACGAGTTAGCCCTCTCCTGTAAACTGAGATCCACTGCCAGGCGCAGTGCATCGGCATGAGTAGCGGGTCTGAAAGCTCGGACCAAACCCTGAATGTCCAGTCGGAGGCCTCTAACAAACTTATCAGCTCTGGCCGCCTCGGTCGCTATCATCTCGGGAGCGAAGCGGGATAACATGTCAAACTCCGCATCATACTGCTCCACTGTCATGTCACCCTGCTCTAAGTTCAGGAACTCCTGCCGCTTGGCATCTCTCAAACTAGTAGAGAAGAATTTCGCATAGAAACTCTCCTTAAACTGCTGCCACGTGATCTGGCTCACATCACCACCTAGCATTCTCTCTGTAGTCTCCCACCATGCAGTACCTCTGTCAATCAACATAAAAACAGCACACTGAACTTTCTGGTCCTCAGGGCATTTCATGTAACGGAATATGGTCTCCAAGGACGATAACCACATCTGAGCCCTGGTGGGGTCCTCCAAAGACCCATCGAACGTCGTGGGATTATACTTCCTGAAATCCCTCAGGTGCTTAGCCTCTGCTGACAACTGATCCGGCACAAACTGGGGCGCAACTGGTACTGGAGCCGGAGCTGGAGCAGGAACTGGTGCTGGAGCTGGCGCCGGAGTTGGCGAGGCAGGCTTCTGCTGCTCCCGCATCTGCATAATCAAATCTCTAAACCTCTGCTCCATGGCGGCTAGGTCCGCATGAGTAACTGGCGCAGCCGGGTCAAGGGCTTGGGCTACAGGCTGCACCACAGGTTGAACGCGTCCTGCTCCCCTTCCTCGGCCTCCTCGGCCACCCCTACGTGCACCTCTCCTTGGTGGCATTTCCCTAACAACCACCAACGATTCCTTTAGTCATAAATGGTAATTGAATTTGCAGTTTAACTTAGGTAAGGTAATGCATGTAGAGTTATACATATACTTTCATGAGAGCGTACCTGACGAGCGGCAAGGATCGTTTCAGCCATAAGGACACAAAACACAGACTCACATTATAAGCCAGTCTACAGAACCTAAAACTTAGGCTCTGATACCAACTGTAACGACCCAACTTTCCGAACTAAGCTGAGGTCACTACCAAATACCAAAACTCGACCATTCAACATAAAATTTAAAACGGACCAGTTACGATTCATTAAAACATTAGAAACCTTACAAAAGACAGTTTCGGGCCCTATTTTAAATCAATCAAAAAGTCACAAATAAAAACTCAAGTCACCAGTTCAAAATCACAAGTCAAAATATTCTGACAAAATACATAGCGGAAGCGATAAGAAAACCAGACGCGTCCATATGGCCTTCACGCATCCTTCCTGCCTCTCGTCGGTCTGCCCCTCGCTGTGCCCCTACCTGAAAAGTTAAAGAAGAGAAAGGGTGAGTATAAACATACCCAGTAAGGGACCCACTACTGGGCCCGTTAGGGGACAACAGTTAACTTCCTATTCGGGGGTACCCTACATAACAATCTAGTGGTTCCGTAGAACGCACATATCAGTCTAGTGCTCCCGAGGGATGCACATATCAGTCTAGTGCTCCCGAAGGATGCACACATCAGTCTAGTGCTCCCGAAGGATGCACATATCAGTCTAGTGCTCCCGAGGGATGCACACATCAGTCTAGTGCTCCCGAAGGATGCACATATCAGTCTAGTGCTCCCGAAGGATGCACATATCAGTCTAGTGCTCCCGAAGGATGCACATATCCGTAAGGCACACTACCCCATAGATGAAGCTAACCGTTACCCCTCAGTCCAAACTAAACCGTCTACATCAGTCATACCCCAACGGCATTCATATTACAGTTCCGCCATAGGCTTTGTCAGTCAGATAGTATAGGTTTAAACAATTACGCCCTCAGTTGCTATATGCATCACCAATTCGCACACCATTAGAGAAAACCCTAGATCCAATCAACTAACCAACCAAAAACCGGACTCACTGTCCTTCCCCGTCCAAACTCCATGAACAACATCCAGACCAATGTTCTACTACATACTGAACCGTAACTTCAAGGTACATCAACATAAAATCTCGATCCACAATTAGCAGTCACAGTATCTTTACATCAGAAAAAATATAATATCGGTACTTAACAGTCAACACGCATACAGTTATTCAGTACAGTCACTAACGTGTAATCCCCTGTGGATTACTACGTTTTCAGCTTGGATTCGGGGTCCAGTAGTAGGAAAACCCTTACCTGATACTCGGTTATGCCCCTCGATTGAATCCACGCTCAACGGATCAACCTAAACGAAAACACAAAGGTTTTAGTTGATGACTTTAGTAGCAGTTGTTTTAAAAGGTCATCCGTTGACTTACCCAAGGAAAGGAAAACTACCTCCAAACAAGCCTACCGCGAGACCCGAGAACTCAAGCGTCAACTCTGTACTACCTTCAAAGGAGAAAAGTAGGGTCATATCTTATTCCAATATTCAAACTCAAATCGGATGTAGCAACATTAGGAAATTCATCGGAAACAATCCTTACCGAAGACTCACTGTGACCCGGAGCGGAGGAAGGAAGGCTTAGGTGGCTTGGTGAAACAAGGAGCTCGGCTCGGCTTGAAGGCGTTCGGCTCGGCTCGGCTCGGCTCCACCTCGACTCGGCTCGGCTTGGCCTCGGCTCGGCTCGGCTTGTGGCTCGGCTCAACTCGGCTCGCGGCTCGGCTCACTCGGCTCGCGGCTCGACTCACTCGGCTCGCGGCTCAGCTCACTCGGCTCGCGGCTCGGCTCACTCGGCTCGCGGCTCGGCTCGCGGCTCACTCGGCTCGGCTTACCCGGATTTGTGTGTGGCTCGGACTGGAAGCGGTTTTGGGTCGGGTCAGCTTGGAACCGGGTCGGGTTGGATGAAAACGGCAGCCACGGTTGGTTTATTATCTTCCGGCGAACGAGGGCGGCGGCGATTCGCGGACGACGCACGAGGAAGGAGGCGCTGCTGGTGGTAGAGACAGAGACGGCCGGCGAGCGGCGGCAGATCTGCTGTTGTGTGAGGCAGAGAAGGAAATCGGAAATGGATGGCTACGGCGGACGGCTGTTCGATTTCGGAGACGGAGACGACGACGGAGGAAGAGAGATGGCGGCGGACACGGTCGGAAGGAGAAGAGAATGAAGAGGAAGAGATGGCGGCGGCGCTTTGTGAAGGCGGTGGAGAAGAAAACCTCGGGGTCGTGCGGCGGCGTAAGGAAGAAATGAAAACGGATGGGGGGGGGGTGCGCGCGCGAGGGTTTCTCCTTTCTCTTTTTGTTTTATATATATATATATATATATATATATATATATAATGATATATATATATATATATATATATATATATTGAATAAAATTAATATAAATTTAAAATAGAATATTAACATTAATTAATTATAATAATATTAAATAAGAATATTAATATTTATTTTAAGTAAATAAAAAGAAAATATTAACATTAACAATTGTAATAATAATTCCCGATGATAATAATCTAATCAATATTATATTATTATTTTATCGTTTACCAAAACTCAAATTTCCGAACAATTCACTTAAAATGCTAAAATTTTACCTCGAACTTCGGGGCGTTACAGTTAAGTTTGGATTTGCTTTAATTGAGAAAGTACTGTCAGCAAAGAAATATTTTTTAGCTAATATTCAGGTAAGAGATTCTAATACTAGACCTTTGAACTGAATTTAAGAGACTACATGTATTTACGATTATGCATTGACGGTAGCTAAGATGCATAATGCGACGCTATAGATGATGATTGATATTACGTTGATGATGATTGATGTTATAATTGTTGATGATGACTGATGGTATGTTTATGATGTTTATGATACATGATATATTAATCACATGAATAAGGACGTTATGATTAATATTCATGTCATGTTATGATGTTTATGATGATGTTACATGCTTGAGATTGTGGTCTGTCTGTTAACTTTGTCTGTTAAGCTTTTTACCCCACCTGTATTGTGGTCCTATCTATGGGGTCACTCGCACGACTAGGGGTGTTCCTACGGGATCACTTGCATGATTTAGGGGTGTACCTACGAATCACATGCACGGTTAGGGGATAGTTATATTGTGTATACGGGGTCACTCGCACGACTAGAGGTGTTCCGACGGGACCACTCGTACGATTAGGGGTGTACCTGTGTATTACATATATGTTTATGAAGTGTATACGGGATCACTCGCACGACTAGGGGTGTTCCGACGAGACCACTTGCACGATTAGGGGTGTACCTACGTATTACATATATGTTTATGGAGTGTGTACCTGCAATCACTCGCACGACTAGGGGTGTTCCTTCAGGATCATTCGCACGATTTAAGGGTGTTCGTACGGTCTCACCCACTCAGGTGTGCTCCATTAGGCACACAATATTATGGTTATGTTTCTAACGGAAAGTTAACAGATCACCAAGCGGGACTAGTAGTGGGTCTCTTACTGAGTATATTTATATACTCACTCTTTCCTATGTTTAATTTTTCAGCCTAAGGTAAAGAACTTAAGAAGCTGACGAGCGACAACGAGGGATGTGTGGCATGCCATATAGGGACACAGTTCAGCTTCCACACTCATTTTTATGTCTTTCAGTATTTTTAAATTTTAACCATTTTACTTAAAGATTTTGTCCTATTTATTGGTTTTTAGTTGTTTAAAATTGTTAGAACCAGCGGGTCACGTTTTTTAAATTATTTTTGTTAATTTTGATAATCTTATGTTTTTGTGAACGTCTTGATATTAATTTTATAAAGATTTTAGTTATCCTCTTTTAAAAAAAATGTCTTTTGATGTTTAGCTTTTGAGTAATGACCTTAACTTAGTTTAAAAGTTCAGGTCTTTACAATTGGTATATGCAAGCAAAATGAAAACAATTAATTAAAGAGGGAGAAAGAAAAAGCTTTTTGGCATACCATCCCTCCTAGAAACTTGACTGTGATTTTGGCAGTGGGACGGCGTACTGCGGTGGTGCCATCACTATTGACCCTTGATAATATCCTCCTGCAAATAAATCCACACCAGCCAAAATTAGTAAATCAAACTAAACGTAACAACGAAATTACCAACTGATCATAGCTTAACATACCTTCAGAAGTCTCTGTGATGTGCGGCTGAAGAATGTCTGGCGATTTATGTGATGTGCGGCCGAGGAATGTACGTCTGGTACATCTGTGATAAGCGGCCAAAGAATGTACGAGGTGGTCATCTCTGATGCGAGGTCGAAGAACGTACCAAATGGTCGTCTGTGTGATGCGTACGAGGTAGTCATCTGTGGAACATACGAGGTGGTCGTCTGGCAAGAAGAACGTCTGCCGAGAAGGTTGATCGAACTGGTGGTGGACATTGTGAGGAGACGATAGCAGCTTGAGCAGACGAACATGTGATGAACTATTGGCAGACGAACTTATGATGAACTGGAAGCGGAGGAGACGGTGGAAACGTGTGATATGTTGTGGCGACGACGAAAACTGATGGCAGACGAACATGTGATGAACTATTGGCAGACGTTGCAAGCAGACAGAAAAGGCTTGAGGAGATCGACTGGAAACGCTGCCAATGGATCAAAAATATGGGCAAAAATATGGGATTGGAAATGGCCACTTGATGTTGTTGTTTCCGTCGAAGAGAAATATAGGGGGAGTTAGGGTTTTTTAGAAAAATTAGGAAAAAGGAAATTTGGGAAAGTAAAATTAAAAGAGGGAAAATTTTAATTGAATGAGTTAAAAATATATATTACTTGGCATTTTTTCAATGTCAAGTAATTAAAATTATTCTTGACGCTTTTAACATGTCCATTATTTAAATAAAAAAAAATAAAAACTATGGGTTTTTTAAAAAAATAAAAACTATGGGTTTTTTCAATCTCTCTAATTCTTGACGCTTTCTTATGTTACTTGATAGTTTTTATTAAAACTGTCAAGTGTATCAATTATACAAGCGTCAAGTATTGCCTGTTTTCTAGTAGTGGATAAAAATGATGAATATCGTGTTCTAGCCCGTTAATAAGGGCCCGAATGTCGTGGTTAGTAGGAAATATTTTTTCTTGATGGGCATTGTTCATCAAGATATTATGTTTCTTGATACATTGCCCATGATCGTATCTTAAATCCAAAATTATAATTTTTTTTTTCTTGATGGACATTGCCCATCAAGATATCATTTTTCTTGATGGACCTTACCCATGATCTATTTTTGGTCTTTGTCCATCAAGAAACCCTAGACTCATCAAGAAACCCTAGACCCATCAAGAAAATTCTAAACCCATCAAGAAATCCAAAACAAATATATTAATTTTTTTTTATGATGGCCATTGCAAATAAGAAAATTCATCCCTTGATGAGCCTCGTCCATCAAGAAAACCTAACTAACTTGATAGACATTGTCAACTAATATATTATCCATGATGTTCATTGTCCATCGAGAAATAGTTTTGTTGAAGTTTGTGGACCATTAACGAAACTAAGGGAACTTTGCCGATTAAGGAAATTAAGAATCCACTTTTTTTTACATTGTTTCGTATTTCTTCAATAAAATATCGGGACTTTTCTTGACGTACATGACCGTCAAGATAAACATTGTATCAAGAAAAATAATTTTCTTGATGGTCCTTTGCCATGACCATCAAGAAATCAAAATTTGCTTGCATCAAGAAAGACCAAATTTGTAGTAGTTTTTTTAAAGATTCTTTGTATACAATCTTTTAGATTTTGCTATTTTTTGTACACGGTCGTTTAGATCTGGTTACCCAAATTTAAACGACGTAAAAAAAGAAGAGAAAAAGAGGAAAGGGCTGTGGAAAGAAATCACAGCTGAAAAAAAAAAGAAGAGGAAAAGAAAAAAGACGATATAAAGATTAAACGACATAAAAAAAAGAATAGTAACAGAAAAAAAAATAATGAAAGAAATCGCAACGAGGAGGAGAAGAAAGACGGAAGGACAAACCTTAAATATTTAAAAAATGACTAACTTTATTTGCTTTGTTACACGGGCCGTAAATAGTTTGGTGTTTTGTTACATTTATGAAAGTTAACCTTTAAGAAAAATACAGTAGTCTATTGGTCTATGACAAATAGATTGTCATAGTTTGCTAGAGTTGTTAATATTTCAAAAAGTTTTGTCGTTTAATTTTTTTTTAAAAAAAATGGATTGTTACAAAGTAGAAGTAAATAGATATTTTAAACCGTGTATGTGGATGAACAAAATGAATGTAATTTAACTGAAATTGTAACGACCCAACTCCTTATACTGAGCCGAAGTCATTACTAAATGTAAAGCACATGATTTAAGTCATAAAGTTTAGTTAAAACGAATAAAACCTCAGAATTTTATTTATAAAATCAAATCAGGGTAATGTGCAAAATATAAATAAATATTAAAATTCTACTCGGGCCCAATCTACTTTTAAAGAAATTAAATAGTAAATAAGGAAGAAAATAAAACTCAAGTACTAAATGTCTAAAACGGGGTGTAAGCGGAAGCAGAAATCCCTATGGCTCGCCACAGTCACTTCTGGTCGCTTGCCAGCTTGCCCTTGCCCCTACCTCGGCCTCTACCTGAAAAACATGACATGGAGAGAGTGAGTAAAAAATACTTAGTAACGGACCCACTACTAGTCCCACTAGGTGCCTGTTACCTTCCTATTAGAGTCCTGAAAATGGTACCCAATCTCTGGCATGTTCCCGAACACGTGCAACATGTGCTCTCGTAGGAACGAAAATCTGGTCTTCGGTGTCCCGGGGGAAGCACTAAGACAATCGGGCTGCGAGGATCCCGTCGAATCACTCGAATCATATCTATATCCATGCTAGACTTGAGTCCCGTCGGACTACGCAGTCCTAAATAGGTGGTGATCCCGAAGGACACTCATGCAGATACGACTCTAATAGGCTAAGCAAACAGGTACCCTAACCATAGCATACATAAGCATAACATCATCATGTAATCGTATCAGTCTAATCATCATTTCACATCTCATCACAATATCAAACATACAGTCATAATAAGCCACGTCATCACATTACCATGCCATCTTATAAAACCACATCATCAGTCACATCATGCTCTCATAAATTTACATGTGTTATACAGTCTAGTCCTTAACATGCATAACTGGAAGTGTATGCGGTCTCATGGTTCTAATCATAGAGCTAGTAGTAGAAATCTCTTACTTGGAGATTTGCTCGACGAGTCCTAACCGCAAGACAAGTGAGCTTTCCAAGCAGCGAGGTCCTAAGTGTTTAACAACGCCAAAATTCATAATTAAATCACCAAACGACCCAAGACCTAAAGTGAAGTTGAGATGACTTACCCTAGGTCGAGGTTGCAGTAGTTCCTTTTAAGTCGAGAAATCCCACGTTCCAACTCCACTTGGTTCAACCGGCCCTTTCAGAAAAATAATTTAACTTAACCCAAAATTAAATTATTTAAAACCAATATTACTCTTCGTTGGGTATGCCAAAAATCTAACCAACTTACCACAAACTCACCAAGGACACGTGGGGGAAAGGACCAAAGAACTAGGTGGCTCCAAAAAGGCTTGGCGGCTCGACTGGAAAAGCAGGGACAGGCTCGGCTTGGGCGCAGCCGTGGCTCGGCTTGTGCGCAGCCGCGACTCGGCTCGGGTGCAGGTGCTGTGCGCGTGCAGCTCGACTTGCGATAGAAGGGAGGCGCAGCTCGGCTTGCGGGTGCACGCGGTGCGGCTTGACGGTGCGGAACGGCTGCGCGGGTCGGGTTCCGGGTCGAAGGCGTGGCGTCTCTGTTTGGGTCGGAAACGTGGATCGACTGCGGCAGAAGGCGCGACTCGGGTCGCGAAGGGGTGATGCGGGTCGAGTTTCCGGCTCGGGCGACGACGTGTAGGCGAAGGAGACGCGACGCTCGGCAGGAGTTTCGTTTGAGCTCGGGGCGGAGATGCGATCGGGTCGTGCGACGGGGCGCAGCGCACGGCTTCCGGACTTGGGCGGCTGGCGGCGCGGGTCGGCTGATCTGTTCGGCTGACTTGCGGGGACGTCCGACGCGGTGTCTGGCTGAAGGCAGCACTTGGCAACGGGCGGACGGCGGCGAGGACACTTGCTAGGGTTTTTTTTTCCAAAAATTTCTTTACGTTGCTCTCTCTTTTTCTTTTCCAAAAAAAAAAGGTTCTACTTTTGGTACACGGGTCCCAAGGCTCATTTATAAGGTAAACCCAAAATAAATTCCCTTCAATTAATTCAAAACCAACAACTTTCTCTCTCTCCAATTAAATCTCCCAATATCTTAAATTTTCAAAAAAATTATCCAATCACAACATCCCCTTTCGAAAATATATATATTCTTTTCCAACTAAAATATCACATTAGCTTAACTCAATTATTTTATCTTCAACAAACAACCTTACCAATTTAATTATCCAGATCAAAATGATTATGTCTCTAAACCTTGATTAATCACAAGTCAAAATGATCAAGTTCCTCAAATAAATTCGAAATTTCCCATAACCACACCTAAAAAAAATAATAACAAAAGGAAATCAAATTTGTTGGGGCGTTACAGAAATTAAATACATTATATCAACTTTCAAATGAAAAAGTTGTATTTTTTTTCCTTTATTAACATCGATACTAAACACTATTGGCACTCAAGCTTTTACAAAACTATTTCATTTTTTTCGTCCATAATCATTTCTCAAGCTGAATTAGCACACGCAGATGAACTTGAGCAGGAAGACGTGGAGTTAGAAAAACTTCAAGAGGAATTGTTCTTTTACTAGTTAAGCCAATACTCTCTTCCATATTAATTAGGTCTTGAGAAGGCCTTCCACTGTCAAATCCATGAATTAAATTTGCAAGCATTAGATGCATAACTTGGATGGCAAACGAAAGTCCTGGACATATTCTTCGACCACTCCCCAAAAGGCATCAACTGTGGATTTTTTCCTCTAAGATCGACATCCTTATGTGTTGTGAGAAATATTCTTTCAGGTTAAAATTCATCCAGATCTTCCAACATAAGTGGATCTTTTTGAAGCATTTTCAGATTTTCATGCAAGGCTGCAAGTGGTGCAGCAGGGTACAAACACATTGTCTTCTTAACAGTAGCTTGAAGATACAACAAATATTTCACATCTGACTCACCCACTAATTAACCTCTTTCTACCTACTTGTTCGTCTTGTTCTAGTTGGGGCTTTCTTTAACATATCTTTATTATTGAGGAGTAATGAAAGTGTCCATGTCACATGGTTACTTGTGTAGTTCTCCTCCTAATATTAGATTCTACACACATTACATTAAGTTCCAACACACTCAATGTCAAACCCAACAAATTATATGCAAAAATATTTATATTTTAAAAAACTAATCACTTGGAAAGAAAATACCAACATATTTAAGATCAGTATAATTAAAATATTCAGGATTATAAGTTGTGTGGAGGCTTACCAAGCATGTAGATTTAGCGATAATACAAACATCATAGCCACTAAGTTCTTCAACATCTTGACCAATGGACAACAGCACATACATAAGGTCCTCTTCCTTGTGGGCTACACCATGATTATTATAATTTCTCCTTTGCTGATGTTCTATTTAGCCGTTTATGAAGCGGCTTGTCTAGACTTTTGGCCTGTCTTCTTCAATGCCTTCTCATACCCTCCAAAGTTCAACGAACTCAAAACCGGAAACCAATCCGACGGAACAAAAAGCCCCAAATAGTTCAAGAAAATCCAACACCGCCTCTAGAAACTGCTCGCCCTCACAACCACCATCATTGCTCCCTTCAAAACCAGTTGAAAATCGCTTTCCAACCACCACCCAAAATATGGTGTTCAAAGTTAATTCTCCGAACCATTTATTCCTCTCCACCAACACTTTTTCGCCTCGACTCTTGACCCACAACTTATAGACTTTCTTAATAAAGGTCTCAACCTCCGACGTTGAGATGTGTTTGCGTCACACCCACCCTGCAAGCTGTCCAACTCGCCATGCGAGACACAGTATAATTTTGAGAATTTTTTATATGTAAACACCAAAGAAACTCAGCTCGAGGTCCTCAAGCTTTGGTTAATCGCCTAGTAGCTTGTCCTTGACTTAACGCGATGTAACGCCCCAAAATTTTCGAGGTAAATTTTATCATTTTATGTAAATTTTCGGGAATTTAAAAACTTTGGTGTTAATTTTTGGCTGGTTTAATTTTGAAGAGCGAAGAAAAAGAAATCGAAGGGTATAATTTTTTTATAATATAATATGGTATAAATTAATATAATAATAATATAATATATAAATTATATTATTATTATTATTAAATATTATTATTATTATTATTTAATATATATATATAATTTTTTTAAAAAAACCCTAGACGCGCGCGCCGACACCCCCCCCCCCCCCCCCGTCCTTCTTCTTCCTCTTCCGCGTCTGCCATTTTCTTCTTCTTCTTCCTTCCTCGCCCGACAGCATCTCCGCCTTCTTTTCGACGCCACGATCGCCCCATTTCGTTTCTCTTTCTTTTCCGATGGCACCAGCACGACCGTCTTCATCTTCGTCGTCATCCGTCTCACAACGCCAACGAACAGCCGTCGCGGCCGCCCTATTTCTGATCCTCCTCTCGGTCTCACGCAACCAGTGGACTACCGACCACCCTACCTTCGCCTTCATCTCCTTCATCCCAGTCGCCGCCATGCGTCCTTCGTCCGACCGTGTCTGCCGACGCCCAGCCGCCCTTCGTCGCATCGTGTAGCCGAGCAGCCGTCGACAAGCCCTAAACGTCCGCGTACATCTTGCTTTCGCAAGCGCCTACCCGAAGTCGAGCCGAGTCAAGTTGAACCAAGTCGAGCCGCGAGCCGCGAGTTGAGTCGAGCCAAGCCGAGTCGAGCTGCGAGCCACAAGCCGAGGACTGAGCTGAGTCACGAGCTGCGAGCTGAGGACTGAGTCGAGCCGCAAGCTGCGAGTTGAGCCGAGTTGAATTGAGCCGAGCCGAGCTGAGTCGAGCCACCTTCCAAGCCAAGTCGAACTCCCTGTTCACCGAGCCACCTAAGCCATTTTTCTTTCCACGTCGTGTCCCAGTGAGTCTTGGTAAGGTCAATGTGAGGAATTTCTAATGTTTTCAATATTTCGTGAGAGCCTAAATGTCGGATTAAAATGTTGAACTGATTGATTGCGTTATCCGTTGATCCTCTGAAGGTGTTGGGGAGGTGACGTTCGAGTTTAGGAATTTTACGACAAGCGCAGTAGGAGCCAACTCTCCTCTGCTTGGGTAAGTCGGTAGTTGTTGCTTTGGAGCGTTTTGTACTGTGGATTGTGGTGATGTCATTGTTAAACCTGTATGGTTGTGTTTAGGTGGATTCGTTTGGACGCGGACTTGAATGAGATTTTAGCTACATTTTAGCTACATGTTAGTAACTGTATTGAGTGGATTGACGCATGTTTAACTAATACATGTCCCTTATATGCTCTTGACTTATTAAAGGTAACGTGACTGTTAGTAGTAGCTTATGTGCTATCATATGTAATGAGTTGTTTACAGATAGACACCGATGCCCGGATGTTCTGTGTATTGTAGTTATGTTGGTGGGCTACGTTGTGAACTGTAATAGTATGTCGATGGACTATAAAGTCTTAAGGTTATGTAAGTGGAAGTCTGTTGTCAGGATATTGGTTATGGAGTTATGTTGTGGAAGGATTAAGAGTCCGAGAACCTCTCGTATACTTTGAGTATACGCCGTTGAACTGTGTTATGGACTGAATAGGATTGTCAGATATAATGTGGGCATTGCGCATAATGTAAATTACCTGGGGATACACTAGGGTTTGAATTGAGTCGAAGTATCGTCAGATAACTTTACAAAGTGAAGATTTGACTGATTGACTGGACTTAAATAAATGTCACAATGATGTGTGAATTGGACATGCATCTACCGATTGAGGAGATAGTTGTTTAAACCTATATTGTCTGACCGGCTAAGACTATGACTGAACTGTTAGTTTGAACGTTATGGGGATGTGACTGTTGTAGATGGTTTGTATAGGCCGTGGGGTAATGGTTAGCTTCATCTATGGGGTAGTGTACCTTACTGATATGTGTATCTTTCGGGATCACTTGACTGATACGTGCATCCTTCGGGATCACTAGACTAATATGTGTGTCCTTCGGGATCACTAGACTGATATGTGTATCCTTCGGGATCACTAGACTGATACGTGCATCCTTCGGGATCACGAGACTGATGTGTGCGTTCTACAGAACCACTAGACTGTTTATGTAGGGTACCCCTAAATAGGAAGTTAACTGTTATTCTCTAACGGGCCCAGTAGTTGGTCCCTTACTGGGTATATCTTATACTCACCCTTTTTTTCCTCTTTAACTTTTCAGGTAAGGGTACAACGAGAGGCAGACCGACGAGGGGCAAGAATGATGCGTGAAGGCCATATGGATGCGTCTGGTTTTCTTTATGCTTCCGCTGATGTATTTTGTTACTCGTTATTTTCATTGTCAGATCGAGTCATGGTTAGAATATTTGGGTTGTGGTTTTGTGTTTGATGATTTGAGCACTGTATTTTGGAACTCTCGTGAATTTGATTTAAAATAGGACCCGAAACTGCTTTTGTGATATTTTAAAATGTTTTTAATGAATCGTAACCGGTCCTTTATGAGCTTGTGTGTTTTATGGTCGAGTCTTAGTACTGAGTAGTGACCTCAGCTTAGTCCAGAAAGTTGGGTCGTTACTCGTGAAACTTAAAAAAATAAACCTTAGGGGATATATATAAACTTGACACAATCAGAAGTAACCAAATTCAAACTTTTATTACTTAAGTTATGTGATTACAACACTTGACAAGAATACATAAAATAACACTTAAACTTAAGCTAAGCGCCTTGGCAGCCTCTTCTCGTCTAGCAAACCCTCTCCCTTTCCTTACTTTGGCCTTAATGCTTAGTAACCTAGGAAGTAAAACATTCAAACATAAGTCAAAGACTTAGTTAGGTTTTAAAAAATCATTTTCTCGAAATACCTTTTGTAGACAACATTATTCACATCAAATCGCTTAAACATATCTTTTCACATAACAAATCAAGTCGCACTATTTCAAATAATCACACATTAGTCAATAGTCCTTTCTTTTGCAAAGAACCTGAATCATTCTCTACGCAAAGACTCATCATCTCATGTTTAGACTACTGATATGACCTTCTCATCACTAGCAACCAAGAATATCGTGATCGTTTCTTATTTCTCAGGCGAAAGCGCAATACACATCTTTTATGTATTCTCTCACCTCATTTCACCATGCATATCTTTTAAACATGGCTACCTTTAATCTTTATGTACACATAACAATTAGCCCATTGATAGGAAGAAGACTAATGGTTTGAACACCATTTTACAATCATTTGAATCATCTAAAACATACTTTCAAATATAGCACGAACTTTTCATATAAATTTATTTGGAAGAATTTGCATTGTTTAATCATTTCAAATTAGGAAGACATTAAAGAAACCTTTAAACATATAAGAAATACTATGAAAAAAATCACTCACAACACTTGGTTACTTAAACGTCAATTGCTTTTCTTCTTCATCATTTAGAGTAGTCACTTCAACAACACTTCAATACTTTAATTCTCTTTTCAGAATCTCAAAGTAACAATACTCAAAATCTGGCTTAGACTCCAATTTATACTAATCCCAAATCAGCTTAGTCACCTTTAAACTCTTGTCAGTTTGCCAACTCCTACTCTTAGTGGTACACATGCAAATCTTATTTGTAACTTAAACATGTTTAGCTTAAACTCGACATATGGTCCATTGACTAAACTTAGAAAATTTCTGGAAACTTCCTTACTCCTTCTCGCATAGTCTGTCAACTCACGAAGAACCTTAATCTCATACTAACACTAACATTCAAAAGTCTTTTCGCAGAACTCTATGTGTTTTGTCCTTTCATGAAATATTGGATTACCGAAAATTGCAATTATTGCTTGGTTGTCACTGAATACTGTTGTTGATAGTAAGGTTCTCACATGAAGGTCTCTGAGTAATTGTGTGATCCATATCAGTTCACTGGTGACTGAGGCTAGTGCTCTATATTCGACTTCTATCGAGGATCTTAAGACAATTGGTTGCTTTTGGATATTCAAGAGATAATGGAATCTCCTAAGAAGATGCAGGAGCTCGTTATGGATCTACTAGTGTCTACACATGCTCCCCAATTAACATCGACGAAAGCCTTTAGAAGAAAAGAGGTAATTGGTTTTATTAGAACACCTTTACCTGGAGATTTCTTCAAGTATTTCGATAGGATGTATGTAGCATCTAAATGGGTTTTTATGGGCTTCTGGATGAATTGGCTGAGGCGGTGAATGACAAAGCAAATGTCTGGTCTAGATATGTGAAGATATATTAGTCTTACAATCAATCTTCTGTATCAAGTAATGTCATCTTCAGCAAGGAGTTTTCTGTCACCCAGAGTATAGGGAGGTGTCTACATGGGAAGAACTTATTGAGAAATTTATGAAGAAATTCTTCGAACCCGTCGAAAATTCTAAACGAAGATAAGACTTGATGAGCTTCGAGCAGCGTGATAGAGAAAACCTGCATGACGTGATGGTGAAAGCTTTCTCCCATCATGGCATTGCTAAATGTGTCATGATGGAGGTGTTCTATTTTGGGTGACTAAGGATGTACAATAGCCGATTAACACTTTATTCGTTGAAGGTATGTTGAGAAGCTTCTACAATCAGATAAAAATTATTTTGGACTTAATTTGCCTGTAATAGCCAAGAATGGAAAGATAATGGCTTTGGCTCTCGTCAAAAAGAGAAGAAGAAATGATGATGGAATTGATAGGAACGCCATGTGATAACTTTTTGAAATAAAAGTTATTGTAGCATTTTATGTAAAATAATGAATTCTTATCACATAAGATAGAAAAACAACAAAAAAAGTATGTTATTTGATTAACTTGTATATCGCGTCTTGCAAAAGAACTTCATCCCGATTTTATCGCACTTTTAATATTTTTACCATAGGATAATAGTAAAAAAGAAGTAAAGCTCGACAATAGAATGCTATGCAAGGAGACACATCCAACCAACATGGCGACAAGCAATCCAGTTAGTTGATCTGATGCACTAGTAAACAAATTTGGTTGGTGCGGATGTTCAAGAAATATCAAAAGGACACATGTGCAGCATTGATGCAGCTTTTCAGAGGCATTAATGAAGGATTGGATGTCCTGTCAACATCATTCCTCACATATAAATAGAGGTCTCAACTTCAAAGTTGGGTGTACAATCTTTTGCTGAAAAGCAAGTTCATATCGTCCATTCTTTCTTCCCTTGAGTTTTAAGTGAGAGCTCAGAACAAAATGATAGAGAAAGAGTATTTCTCCTTCTATTTTCCCCTCAAGAACAGGTAAAATCAAAGCCAAGGAGTATGAGAAATCATACTCTGAGGCTTGATGTATTTCTTTGTATTCCATTTTCTGTTTACATTGTATTATTTTGTAAAATGTACTATTTGTCCGAAAAGCCTAAAGTTTTGTTTATAATAGTAATGAATTTCTTCTTTCATTCTCCCATTACTCGTTTCTTATCCATGTGCAAGCTGTTTAGTTAGTTTTTGAGAAATGAAATGTGTTTTTTATATTAGAGAATTAAAGTGTATCTTTTATAAGTTTTGGTTAGTTAAATACAAATGTCAACGTATTATGTATTTGTGAGAAAGACAATGATATTGATCAGAATCACCTAGCAAGTGAAAGCACATAATTAACTAAGCAAGCCACATGAAGATTGCAACAATGCAATCTATCACCGACTTCATCCTTCACATAACTTGCATAGATGTTAACGTGTGCGAAGAAAGCTCCGAAGGGTTGTCCACCTTAATTAAGGCTAAATTTCTCATAATGCAAACAAGCTGATTAGATACAAATCATAGCTTAACTTTAAATATTCGAATCTCGAAAGGCGAGCAAGTATGTCGAAAGCACTGAAAGGTCGCTTCTGTTAGTTCTGAAGTTAATATATACATTGTATCGCCTTGAATTATTGAAGAACATTCCATTGCGATTAGATAATTAATCATTATTTCCTACCATGCCAACGAACCATGTTTATGTTCCATACCACCTCATCGCACATGTCCATCTTGCACCGCCAAAGGCACCGTAGTGTTGATAACTTAAATAAATTATACTATGCATATTTTCACACTGTATAGCGTATAACATATGAGTTTAGTTGTGCAATAAATTCAATAGGAACATTAATTTTCTGTGTTCGATTCTAGACTTACCAGGAAACCTCTCTTCGCTTGCACTTGGATGATAAAGAGGAAAACTTGCACTATGCGCATATCATTAGAAGTTTTGCGCTGCATAAATAGGATTACACCATTTATCACATAACCCTATTTAGTCGCCTACTAGTCACTCAATTAGAGCCTTAGCATGACACATCTATGAGCTATTGCGTATGCACATAAATTAACAAGCACCTGATGGAAAACGATACATGCGCAGTGAAATTAAGATCGAATCTTACTTTAGATCCATCAAACTAATTAGAGATTAACATGTTTATAAAACTACTCTAATCAAACGAAATTTAGGTTAATAGAGTCATACCTAATTCATAGCTTCTCGATTCCTCGATATCTTCTCACAAATTCAAACCTGGAATCACCACTATTGTTGACCCACTATTCTCTAGACTTAGAATCGGGTTGTGGGATCCGATTAGGTAAAGCAATTTGAGAAAGAGAAGGAAATTGGAAGGAGTTTAAGGGTTGAGATAGAGAGAGAAAAAAATGAAATACTTTTTCTAATTTCCAAATTTACTAAAAATGGCAAAAGTTTTGAACAAATTGAAAAATAAGTTATTTATAAGCAAATGAAAAAGTGGGTTATAAGCAAAAGTTTTCAACACTAGCATTTCACTAACTATTAGTGGAACTTAGTGGGTTAGATGTTTACATCTCATGTAGCCATCTATTCGACTAAGTGTTAGTGGGATTATCCAACAAAATGTTGGATTTTTCCATTAGTTGAGTCCAAGGACAATATAGTCATTTCAACTTTAAAATCAAAGTCAAACTTTTCCTTTTTCAAGTCAAAAGTCAACATTTTGAGTTTTTACCATTTTGCCCATCTTCATTAATTCCGACCTCCCAAACATTAATGTGCATTCAGTTTTCTAAAATTCAAATCACATGTAAATATAAATCGGTCAAAGTTTGACTTTTACAATTTTGACCATTATCATCAGTTTCGAGCTTTCGAATACGAACCTGTATTCATATTTTTAATATTTAAATCACATAAAAACATAAAGCTCTATAACCGACGACTATATCACATGTAGTCATCGATTTCTCTCTTTGTACCTAATTCGAACAATTCAAATTATTCCTACATATTGTTATAATTTAATTCCATATGAGCTTGCAGGAGAACCTAATGGACCTATAAATCATAAGCTCCAACGATTCGAGATTAACTGACCATTTAGATCGAGCTAGTCAACATTCGTTAACTTACGGGTTATTCCACTAAAGTCTCATAATTGCACTCCCTATACTACAAATATATTTCTGTCTATCTGATATAACCATGATTAGTAAGTTAATCCTTCACAGGTTGTTCGTAACCTCGCCTGGATCAAAATACTGTTTTACCCCTAAGATTACATCTTATTCCTTAAGTCCTACTGATCCACTATTGAACAATTTGTTGAAGGTCTTACCTACAAACCGAATCTCTCTCATTCATAAGAGGGTGGGGCCCCTTGTTTGAAACTTGGATTCCGTCCTTAATAGAATAACCTATCTACTAACCTTAAAAGTGGGTAGGAGTGAATTTTGTCTTCCACCCTATGTCCCTAGTAAAGGGATAAAAAGCTCTTTACAGCGGAAGAATTACAGAGACCCAATTATAATTGGAACCTAAAAATAACAATGCATTGGCAAAATAATTATAAAATTAATTTCTATAGCTAAGCATGCTTTAAAAAAATTACAAAGAAGAATAAAGAAGAGGAAACTTACGATTGTTGACGTCCCTATATCTACAAAACTCCAAATTGGAGAACACCACTACTTGGAAACTTTCATATTCTCTAGATTGAGATGATTTGTGGGAACCAAATTAGATTTATCAAAGTTTTCTTTACAGAGAAAATGTCACACCCCCTCCCTGACTACCTGCTACCTTAGACCGAAAGATGGCGTGAAGCCGACGAACAACGCTTTTCTGTACCTGTATCTGTCGACTCTGCTTAAAACTTTCATGTGATGAACTTGCCAATCTAGTATATAAACTATTGTACATGCCACAAAACACAGCGGATCCTAGGCTAGTCAAACACAGCTAGTCAAACACATACATGAAGTGTACCTCAAAATTTACCGATTTCACGAGTAAACCTAAAGACACCTTAATCAAAATATAACCAACAAAATTTACACAACTATAGCTCCTAAAGCTTATACAAACTGTGGAGTATCTATAACATACAAGGGTGTGTATACATCACAACATAACAGACTCTATGCCCAACTCAAAACACGTACTGGCAATCGATAATGAAGCTTCAGCAGACTAAGGCAGTCTATCAGGCACCGGGAACTCGATCTCTACCTGGAAAATGGGTAAAACATTTTGGAAAGGGTGAGCTATGAAGCTCAGTGAGTGACTCAGTTTAAAACTATGAATTTAAAGATAAGAGCACGTGAAAACTTTACACATATAAATCTGTTTATACAAGTCGTAAATGTAAATGTGTAGTAGTAAGAATAGCTTCCTTAAATACTCAGCATGTTCATCATTGAAATCTAGCAAGGCATATCAAGTATATCGAAGCATTTTAACTAACATGACGAATCTACATTGTGTAGGGTACACCTAGTACAACAACAATTACAAGCACTACGATGTAGTGGGGTCCGCCCAACACTCCCATCGTCTTTGTCGTAGTGGGGCCCGCTTAGAAATTTGTAATCTCTAGCCTCAGGCTCAAGATCTCAGTCATGTAGTTAATGGAAATTTCATAAATCATCTTAAAATATTAAAACATGCCTGCTTATAAATTTTACACAAAGCTCGAACTTTACTCAGCTCTTTCTTGGAAAATTGTAGTTCTTAAAACAAAACTTCATACTAATTCATGCTTTGCTTAAAATATTGTGGTTTAAATACTTTCCAAACATTTAATATCTACGTGCTAGCATAAATTTCTTTAAGAAATCTAGTCTCGAAATGTATACTTGAAAATAGTCATGAAATTCAAATACCTTTCATGACTTCGTAAACAAACATTTATCGCATTCAATCATAATAACAATTATGGAAAATATTTCAAAGTTGGTTTTGTCACTCACAATCTTGGGCTAGATCCTTGGTCTATAAGCTCAGTTTAATTCTTCTCGGCCTGCCAACAACCCAACAGAGTATTAAAACTCTAAACATTCTGGTTTCCTAAAGATATACATAACATGTCGCACCAAAGATGACGCTCACGAAAACAAAGCTTAAGAAATAAAATCCTATTTCAACAATTCTCTAAAATTTCCAGATTTCTAACATAAACTTCAAAGGACTATAACTTTCTTAATACTTAACCAAAATGAGTGTTCTTCATATCCAAATCTTCATTTTGAGATCCTCTAAAACTTACCTGAATACATATAAATCTGATTCCCCGTGCATAAATACATATAACCCTCAAAACAGAACAACTTCCAGAATCGCGCGCACACGACCTCTTTAACTTGTCCCTACAATTTAACTGATTTTTAGTCGTTTTTGGTTTACAGTGTCTTCATGAAATTTGTAGTAAATTGAATAAGCTTTCCAACCATACCAAATATAGATTCTAACGCCATCGATACACTCTGAAATACAAGAAAAACCAGAGACCTTCTGATTTCGAGTGAAAACCAACTGCCCTGTTTTCTTCATCAAAAAGCACCAAATGAATATCCGAATTTGCTCCAACGTTCTTCATAAAGTTTGTTTGAAAAATGAGTTAACTTTCAGTAAATGTAAATCTCACCTCTTAATTCCTTTTGAAGAGTTCAAACCGAGTTAAAAACCAGTGATGAGCAGAATGAACTAAAATTCAGCCATTGATACACTTTGCTTGAGTTCTCCTCCTCTTCTTCAACCTCAAAATTCTAGTAAAATTTCTCTTCTTTCAAATTCTCTCTTAGAAGTTCTCTGCAAATTGAAGAAGGAAAAAGAAAATAAAAAATGAAAGTTGGATGTCTTCCAAAATCTTGGCGGTGAAGGGAAGAGAAGAAGAAGAATAAAAGAAAAAATGAAATTTTCTTCTCCTTTTCTTCTTTTTATCCTTTGTTTTCTTTGTTTTCTTTACTTTATTTAATAAAACTATTTTATATATATATATATATATATATATATATATATATATATATATATATATTTACACTTAATTTCCATTTTCTTTTTCTTTTTCTTTTTTTTTCTTTCCACATTTAAAGAAATTAAACCAAGAAAATTGGGGGTTTACAACTTACCTTCCCTTTAGAAAATTTCGTCCTCGAAATTTAGAATGTCCTTAACTAAAAAGTATCGGATATTTCTTCTTCATCTGATATTCTGGTTCCCAAGTTGCCTCATCCGCTCCATGATGTCTCCACAAAACCTTTATGAGTGGAATCGTTTTGTTTCTCAAAACTTGTTCCTACTGTCGAGAATCTTAACTGGTTCTTCAACATAACTCAAATCTTCTTTTAATTCAACGGGTTGCTCTTGCAACACATGTGATGGATCTGGTATATATTTTCTTAACATGGATACATGGAAAACATCATGTATTCGTGCAAGTTCTATTGCCAACTCAAGTCTATACGCTGCTGGTCCCACTCGTTCCGTTATCTGATATGGCCCAATATATCTAGGACTTAACTTACCTTTTCTTCCGAAACGAATAACACCTCGCCATGGAGATAATTTCAAGAAAACTTGATCTCCAACTTGGAATTCTAGGTTTCTTCGCCGCTTATCCGCATAACTTTTCTGTCGATCTTGGGCTTTCCTCAGATTTTCTCTGATCAACTTAATATTGTTTGTCGTAATCTGAACCAACTCAGGACCTACTAACTTCCGCTCTCCCACTTCATTCCAGCACACAGGAGTTCTGCATGGTCTCCCGTATAAGGCTTCATATGGTGCCATACCGATACTAGACTGATAGTTATTATTATAAGCAAACTCCATAAGTGGCAAGTGGGTATCCCAACTTCCTTTAAGTTGTAGGACACATGCTCTCAACATGTCCTCTAAAGTTTGGATGGTCCTCTCGGACTGACCATCTGTTTGGGGATGAAATGATGTACTAAACTTTAGCCCTGTTCCCATTGCTTTCTGTAAACTAGGCCAAAATTTAGAAGTAAACCTCGGATCCCTATCTAAAACTATGGACACTGGTACTCCATACTGACTCACAATCTTATCAACATATAATCTCGCTAGCTGGTCTAACGTAGATGTCATTTTAATCGGTATAAATCGTGTCGTCTTGGTGAGTCTGTCTACTATTACCCATATACCATCATGTCTACTGGATGTACGAGGTAATCCAAATAGAAAATCCATAGTAATATGCTCCCATTTCCACTCTGGCACTGGCAAAGGATTAAGAAATCCTCCTGGCCTCTGTCTTACTGGTTTAACCTGTTGACAAATCAAACATCTATCAACATATTCAGCTATCTCTTGCTTCATTCCAGACCACCAATAAGTCTTTTTTAAAGTTTTGTACATCTTGGTGCTACCTGGATGCATAGCGTAAGCTGAACTGTGAGCTTCTTCTAGAATAGCATTCTTAAGCTCACTGATATTCGGAACACATAATCTTCCCTGTTTAACAATGGCTCCATCTGTTCTCAGCTCAAACTCCACCTCTAAGCCTTTCTTGGATTTCTCAAACTTCTTCTGTAAATTACTGTCTTCTGACTGTCTTCTTACAATCTCAGTTACTAGAGAAGACCAAACCTGAAATTGAGCTAAGAGACTTCCTGAATTCTCTGTAGTTACTACTGCCTTGGAACCTCTTAACTCATTCAACAAAGATACTCGAATACCACACAAGACACTCTTCGGAAGTCTTGACTTCCTACTTAATGCATCTGCTACTACGTTGGCCTTACCTGGATGATACTCTATAGTACAATCATAATCTTTAATCAGTTCTAGCCATCGCCTTTGTCTCAGATTTAGCTCTTTCTGATCAAAAATATACTTCAGACTTTTATGATCTGTGAAAATATGGCACTTTTCCCCGAACAAATAGTGTCTCCAGATTTTTAGTGCTAAAACAACTGCTGCTAGCTCAAGATCATGGGTAGATGCTCCTTCAACTGCCTTGAAGCATAATCTATTACATTCCCATCTTGCATAAGCACACAACATAATCCTAGCCTTGAAGCATCACAATAAATCACATAGTCCTTCCCTGTTACAGGAAGTGCCAAAATAGGTGCTGTAACTAGTATTTTCTTCAATTCCTGAAAACTTTGCTCGTATTTATCTGACCACTCAAACTTAACATTCTTCCTTGTCAAAGCGGTCAAAGGCAATGCCAATCGAGAGAAATCCTCAATAAAAAGCCTATAGTATCCTGCCAAACCCAGGAAACTACGTACTTTTGTGGCATTAATTGGTCTTTCTCAATTGACAATTGCTTCTACTTTTTGTGGATCGACACTAACTCCTTTTGCTGAAACTACATGCCCCAAAAATACTACTTGTTCCAACCAGAACTCACATTTGCTAAACTTAGCGTATAACTGTTTTTCACGTAGAGTCTGTAGAACAATCCTCAGATGTTCCTCATGAGATTCTCTGTCAACCGAGTAAACTAATATATCATCAATGAACACAATCACAAACTGATCTAAATACCGATGGAAGATCCTGTTCATAAGATCCATGAAAACCGCTGGCGCATTCGTTAAACCGAATGGCATAACTCGAAACTCATAATGCTCATACCTCGTTCTAAATGCTGGCTTAGCAATATCTGATTCTCTAACCTTCAACTGGTGGTATCCTGACCTTAAGTCAATCTTAGAGAACAACGCTGCTCCCTTTAGTTGATCAAATAAGTCATCGATGCGTGGTAAAGGATACTTGTTACGTATTCTAACCTTGTTTAACTGTCTATAGTCAATACATAATCTGAGGGTACCATTTTTCTTTTTCACAAAAAGCACTGGTGCTCCCCACGGCGAAACACTAGGCCTGATGTATCTCTTGTCAACTAGTTCTTGTAACTGCATCTTCAATTCTTTTAGCTCGCTTGGAGCCATTCTATACGGGGCCTGTGAAATAGGTGCTGTTCCTGGTAATAATTCAATGGTGAACTCAATCTCTCTATCAGGTGGCAAACCTGACAGATCATCTGGAAATACATCAAGAAACTCTTTCACCACAGGAACATCTTCTGGCTTTAGCTTTTCTCTCTGCACTACTACGATGTGTGCAAGAAACGCTGTGCAACCCTTCCTCAGTAATTTCTCAGCTTTCAAAACTGAGATTAAACTTCTAGAAACGACATTCCTCATACCTCTAAAAACCACTTCAGCAAAGCCTGGTTTTTTGAAAACCACTTCCTTCTTATGGCAATCCATAGATGCATGGTGAGCAAATAAGAAATCCATTCCCAAAATTACATTTAACCTCTGCAACTCTAGTGGTAGCAAGTCCACTAGCAAACTGATACCTTCTACTAAAACTTCATAATTACGTAACACCTCATTAACAAGTAAAACGTCACCAACTGGAGTGTATATAGCTAACCCCTCAGATAAAGGCTCTAGCATCCTATTCAACTTAGTCAGAAATATACTAGAAACAAAGGAATGCGTAGCACCTGGATTAAATAAAACATCTGCAGGTACATTACAAATAAGAATTGTACCAGTAATCACGTCTGGTGCGTCCTCCGCTTCTTGTTGAGTCATAGCATAGACTTTTCCCTGTTGCTTCTGTCTTCCAACAACTCCCTTTTGCCTTGCACCACTGGTGCCCTCTGTTGGAACCACTGAAACTCTCGATTGCTCAACTGTCTGGGACCCAACTCCCTGATCTCTCTGAATTTTCATGTTCAACTGCGGACAATCTTTCTTGAAATGTCCTGGCTGTCCGCACTGGTAACATACATCGGCACCTACCAAACACTGACCCCGATGGTTCCTGCCACAACTCATGCATGGTGTTCGCCTGACGGTACTAGCAATGGACTTCTGACCTTGTTGCGATCTTACTGTTGATCTAATGGGTTGACTAGGTATTCTCTGGCTCTGTCTCTGAAAAACACTACCATAACTCACGTTTCTCGATGCTTGGCCTCCAGAGCGATTCTTAAAATCTTGACGGCTTGAAATATTTATCCCAGGCGTGAACCTCCGCTGCTCACGGCCTCTAAATCCACTAGCTCTTGAAGTCCCACGACTAAGCTCCACTGCCGATTTCTCTTCTGTTATACTCTACTCCACACGAAGGGCAGTCTCCACTAACTGAGAGAAATTCGTCCACTTAGCAATGGCCGTAACTGGGGTACATATTTCAAAACGCAACCCTCTTTCAAACCTTCGGCACCTGTCACTCTCAGAAGCTACAATAACGTTAGCATACCGTGAAAGCTCGGTATACTTCCTCTCATACTCAGCCACTGAAAGTGATCCTTATTTCAACCCCAGAAATTCATCCCTCTTGGCTTCGCAGTATGTGCTGGGATAATACTTATCTTTGAATATGCCTCTAAAAGTCATCCAGTATAAAGCACGTGCATCACTGCGCCTTGCTAATATAGATTTCCACCATCCTTCAGCCTCTTTTTGCAACAAAAATGTGGCCAATCTAACCTTTCGCTCCTCAGGACAATTCATCACATCAAAACACTTTTCAAGCATATTCAACCAGTTCTCTAGATCAGCTGGATCTATGGAACCTTCAAACACTGTAGCCCCTAACTTCTTCAGTCGTTCAATTCCGTATGCCTTTTCTGGATCACTAGGCTCTGCTCTATCAGGCCTTCCTATTTCCTGTGTAGTTCTCGCAAACTGCTCGTTTCCTGCCCCACCTCGAACTCCTAGGGTACTAGATTCCCCTACAGATGGAACTTGGGTAGGACCTTGCATCCCGTCCTGATTCTGCCGGCATCGTCTACCAGTACGTGGTGGCATGACTCCTATAATATGTCAACACATTAGACATACTATAAATACTTAACTCAAATGCATGATACTAAATGTCTACTCACATATTAATAATAATTGGACTCACTTCTACCCTTACCTAGACCATACTCCACTAGTTCCCTTTAAGCTAACTTGACTTTCAATTATTTACTTTCCAGTTTCTTCTTAGAGCTAACCGCTCTACCTTAATTCCCATGGAGCAAACTGCTCTAATACCATGTTGTCACACCCCCTCCCGGACTACCTGCTACCTTAGACCGAAAGATGGCGTGAAGCTGACGAACAACGCTTTTCTGTACCTGTATCTGTCGACTCTGCTTCAAACATTCATGTGATGAACTTGCCAATCTAGTATATAAACTATTATACATGCCACAAAACACAGCGGATCCTTACACAAAGCTCGAACTTTACTCAGCTCTTTCGTGGAAAATTGTAGTTCTTAAAACAAAACTTCATACTAATTCATGCTTTGCTTAAAATATTGTGGTTTAAATACTTTTCAAACATTTAATATCTACGTGCTAGCATAAATTTCTTTAAGAAATCTAATCTCCAAATGTATACTTGAAAATAGTCATGAAATTCAAATACCTGTCATGGCTTCGTAAACAAACATTTATCGCATTCAATCATAATAACAATTATGGAAAATATTTCAAAGTTGGTTTTGTCACTCACAGTCTTGGGCTAGATCCTTGGTCTATAAGCTCGGTTTAATTCTTCTCGGCCTGCCAACAACCCAACCGAGTATTAAAACTCTAAACATTCTGGTTTCCTAAAGATATACATAACATGTCGCACCAAAGATGACGCTCACGAAAAGAAAGCTTAAGAAATAAAATCCTATTTCAACAATTCTCTAAAATTTCCAGACTTCTAGTATAAACTTCAAAGGACTATAACTTTCTCAATACTTAACCAAAATGAGTGTTCTTTATATCAAACTCTTCATTTTGAGATCCTCTAAAACTTACCTGAAGGCATATAAATCTGATTTCCCGTACATAAACACATATAACCCTCAAAATAGAACCACTTCCAGAATCGCGTGCACACGACCTCTTTAACTTGTCCCTACAATTTAACTGATTTTTAGTCGTTTTTGGTTTACAATTTCTTCATAAACGTTGTAGTAAATTGAATAAGCTTTCCAACCATACTAAATAGAGATTCTAACTCTACCGATACACTCTGAAATACAAGAAAAATCAAAGACCTCCTGATTTCGAGTGAAAACCAACTACCCTGTTTTCTTCATCAAAAAGCACCAAATGAATATCCGAATTTGCTCCAACGTTCTTCATAAAGTTTGTTTGAAAATGAGATAACTTTCAGTAAATATAAATCTCAGCTCTTAATTCCTTTTGAAGAGTTCCAACCGAATTAAAAACCAGTGATGTGCAGAATGAACTAAAATTCAGCCATGGATACACTTTGCTTGAGTTCTCCTCTTCTTCAACCTGAAAATTCTAGTAAAATCTCTCTTCTTCTTTCAAACTCTCTCTTAGAAGTTCTCTGCAAATTGAAGAAGGAAAAAGAAAATAAAAAATGGAAGTTGGATGTCTTCAAAAATCTTGGCGGTGAAGGGAAAAGAAGAAGAAGAAGAAGAAGAAAAGAAAAAATGAAATTTTATTCTCCTTTTCTTCTTTTTATCATTTCTTTTCTTTCTTTTCTTTACTTTATTTAATAAAACTATTTAATATATATATATATATATATATATATATATATTTACACTTAATTTCCATTTTCTTTTTCTTTTTTTTTCTTTCCACATTTAAAGAAATTAAACCAAGAAAATATCGGGTTTACAGAAAAATTCTTCAGAGAGAATTGGAGAGTGTTCACTGTATTCGCAGAACTCACCTTCTATTTTGTGATGCAAAAATTCCCTCTTCTTCAGACGAAAGAAGTGGGAAGTTGAAAGAATAAATGAGAACGTGGGAAAACCAACCACGTTCTCTATTAATTTAATAAATAAATATTAAATTAATATATATTAAAATAATTAATTAATTAAATCATATTTAATTAATATTTGATTTAAATCATATTTAAATGAATATCTCTCGCATAACATATAGTTTTAATTTAATTAAATCAAATTTAATTAAACTATTAATTAATTCTCCAATTAATTAATTTCTAAATTAAATATCTTATATTTAATTTAATCCAAAATTTGGATCATATTCAAATATAAATTTCTCTCATAACCTATAGTTTTAATATGTATCACATACACATTAAATTTTAACCTATAGTTTTAATATGAATCTAATTCATATTAAAAAAATATTTGAACTCATTCAAATATTTTATTCTCGTAATTTAATTTTGAATCATATCCAAAATTAAATTTATATAATAAAGTTTAATTAAAATATAAAATTTATATTATAGTGTATCAATATACATTATATTAATTCCCATAGTAAAATTGAACATTTTAAATTACAACGAATATAAATAAATCTCATCACTCTTTCTGAGCTAGAAAGGAGATCTAATGGACCTACAGATCAGAAACTACAACGATATGAGATTAATTGGCTAAACTCATTAACCACATTAATCAATATTCGTTAACTGTATGTACACTTCACTAAAGACTCACAACTGAACTCTTCTCACTGTAAATATATTTTTGTGTCCACAGATATAGACCAATACCAGTAAGTTAGTCCTTCACAAGTGTTCGTAACACCAGCTGGGTCAAATTACCGTTTTACTCCTGAGTTACTTCATCTAGTCCTTAAATACTAGTGCTCCTCTAATGAACAGGCTATTTATGGTCCAACCACTAAACAGAAACCTCTCTCGTGTCATAGAGAGGGTAGGACCCTTTGTTCAAGTCCTAGAGACACCATTTAAGGGAACACTTATCTACTTATCCTAAAGATAGGAAGGAGTGAATTCCGTCTTGTGTGATTATGTTCCAAGCTCTCCACTCGGTCTTGTCCCCAAAATGCTAAGCATATTGATTGGAAAATTGGCCACTCTCATCCTTACAAATCAAAGGACAATCCCTCGCAAACAAAAGTTCATAATGCACTCAAGATTAAGACTAAGTTACCTAGGTCATCCTAATGAAATAGAAACCCAACTAGTTAACGGAGTTACATCTAGTGATTACTATTTCGTGGTCCACTCTTATGCAAACTCATTGCATAGGATACCCTCACTTGCATGTGGCATACATGAACGCATTGGATCAATGTGTTTGTATCAAATACAAAGTGAGTCGTATCCATAGTGTTAACAGGAAAAGGTACCCAACCTTAACTCTATACTATAGACCCTTTAAGCTGATCTTGAACATTGATTCCCGTATGTCTCTACATACTGTTCAAAACTCATCAAAGAGCTCAGGATGTTAGTTTATTGGATTTAGGTTATTAAGACAAAACTAATAATATAATCAATAACACTTATTGAAATTATTATAATAAAACACTTTATTAATAATGGTCAATGAATTATATTTACTATCTATGAGTTTTACGACATAAATCCAACACCTAGCCTTCCACCCAGTCTTACGCTTGAAATGAGAGGCTTATTGGGCAGCGTCGTTGAGCTGTCCTCCCTATTTAGATCTAAGAATAATTTTGTTTGGATAGAAGTTCATAGTTAGCTTAAGATTAAGATTAAGTTACCTAGGTCATCATAATCGAAAAATTAAATTTCATATAGCCAACGGTGTTAGAACTTAAAAGTGACTATTTCATGGTTCAAGTTTTATGTAAACTCTTTACATAGGATGTCTCCACGACCATGTCTTTACATGAACAATTTTGGATCAAATCGTTTGTACTAACTACAGAGCGGGTCGCATCTATAGTATCTTCAGAATAAGGCACCCAACCTTATTCATGCACTATAGATCTTTTAAGCTATATACTCGAACTTGATCCACATTTATGTCTCTACAAAAATTTTAAGTCTACACTAGATAGTCTTGGGACCTTAGTTTATTGAATTCAAGTTTATAGTATTTTATTTTCACTAAGAAATACTCAATAACCACTTTATTGAATAGAATGTAATTTAAACTACAAACTATGAGTTTTCGGACAAAAATTCCAATGGCACCATGGTGGGGTTATAAGGATAACTCATCGAGATGAACAAGTTGCTCTAATCTATGGCGTTATCACGAGTAAACGTCACGAGCAACTCTGTTTAGATGGTGAAGTAGGTTAACGATATAGTTATGTAGGATGCGGCGAACTTCACGACCGATCGTGCCCGCTTAAGATTGAAACTGTCACATATGTAAAGAATGACCCTTACTCCAACATATACAATACGACATGGAGATATCACCCTAACTTCATTAGGGAGGTAAAGACTAGAACAACAAGGGTGACAAGGTGGTCAAGGAAATTATTGTCGCAAAGCACCTAGCTATCGCCAAAGATATCACAATAACTAATCACACCACTCAGCACCTCACCATCAACAAGCCACTACCATTACCCCATCCGCTTCTTCTTTATCTATGGATACCCTTTTCCACGATTACATGCAGAGGAATGATGGACATTTACAGAGCCAACGATTTCTTTGGAAGACCATAGGGATCCTTCCTCAGTAATACTGAAACGTTAAATCAGGTAGAGGGATCAAGGAAAAAGAAGTGCCAAGCAGTAACACTTACAAGTGGAAGAAATTTGACCATCTGTGACTTAGACTCTAAACATAGCAACGTCACTTTTACTTCTACTGCTAAGATTGGCAGTTGTATTAACAATTCTAATCCCTTAAATTTCTTTTTAACAGACAATGCTTCTTCCTTGCACAACAATGACGTACAAAACAAGGAATTAAAGAGCATTAGGGCAGATGAACAATGTGACAAAGCATCTAGCCAGGCAAAAAGCTCAAATCCTTTATTGCTTCCTACATTTCCTGGTCGGTTCAAGAGGAAAGGCGAGAATAACAATTTCAAAAGCTTTTGGACGTGAAGAAGCTTCACATAAATATCCCGTTTGTTAATGCGTTAGAGCAAAGGCCTTCTTGCATAAAGTTCTTAAAGGACATCTTAGCAAATAAAAGAAGGATGAGCGATAGTAAAACAGTAGCTCTAACGCAAGCAACAAGCACCGTCTTCAAGAATGGGGTACCAGCAAAGATGGCAAACTGAGAAGCTTCACTATACTATGTTCTATAGGTAGGATGGATCTTGGTCGTGCACTATGTGACCTAGAAGCTATAGGATTTTATGTCCTAAAACTTGTAGATAGTAAATATAAGTCATTGACTGTTATTAATTAAGTGTTATTATTATAATTTCAATAAGTGTTATTGATTATACTATTAGTTTTGTCTTAATGACCTAGATTCAATAAAATAACATCCTAAGCTCTTTGATGAGTCTTGAACAGTATGTATAGACATATAGGGATCAATGTTCAAGCTGGGTATCTTATCCTAGTAATATTATAGATACGACTCACTTTGTATTTGATACGAACGCAATGATTCAACGTGTTCGTGTAGATGACATGCGAGTGAGGGTATCTATGCAATAAGTTTGTGTAAGACCGGATCGCAAAATAGTAACCATTAGAGGTAATTTCGTTAACTAGTTAGGTTTTTATTTCATTAAGATGACCTAGTTAGGTAACTTAGTCTTAATCCTGAGTATATTATAAACTCCTGTTCGAGAGGAATTTTCGTTTGATTTGTACAAGTGAGAGTGGCCAGATTGTCGACTTAATATGCTTACCATTTTGGGGACAAGACCGAGTGGAGAGCTAAGAACATAATCGCGAAAGATGGAATTTGTTCGTTCTCAATTTTAAGGTAAGTAGATAAGTGTTCCTTTAAATGGTGTCAATTTTAAGGTATTTGCATTTTTAGGTTCCAATTAAATTGAGTTAAGGTCTCTGTAATTCTTTCGCTATGAAAGGGCTTTCATCCTTTCGGGAGTAAGCATCAACATGATGTCAATCTCTATCTTCCAAATTCAAATTCAGGCCCATTGCTGATATAGTAGAGATAATACGAAGTACATTAACGCATAAAAATATATCAATGAATCATTGGTAATTGATAAACTAAAAACTAGCCCCAAATAAGTTGCCAAACTCCTATAATTCAATTTGTTTCAAAGAACATACAAAATAGTGTGATGATAATTGCCAAAATAAATCAGTTCTCTTCGAAGCCAATATCCAATAAGTTTATTTTATGCTTGTCTTTCTCGTAAATCAATCTTAGTGCAATTTATATAGATCTTACACACTGGTGAAGAATTAGGAAAACCATTAAATAATCAAAACTAAGACTGCAAGAAATGTAAATTCCTAGTAACTAAGCACAACTGAAGGTTCATAGCATTCAGTTTAACCTCAAACTCTGCACATAAAATTTTCCTAGTGAAACTCCAAAGACAAACATCTTGCTCGAAAAATAATTATATTAGTGCTACTACCCGAAACTTATGAGTCCAGTTTCCTTCGCCTGCTAATTTGAAAACAAAAGCTCTCTTAGGATATTTTTCTAACCATCCCTGTAAAACTAAGGGAACAGAGTTTAGGTATGAAAATATACAAACTATGTTTGAGCAATTAACAAATGAATAGGATACAAATTTAAAACAAGCATTAACTTATATTTTACGATAGAATAAAGATCCAATCAAATGGTTGGGCAATGACTTGAGATCTAATTTGTGTGGTTCTTCAATTAATGGCTTAGTCCTCTTGTCACCTTAGGTTTGCAGATCCAAAGGTTCAATCTTCCTTGCACTAGAGATGGCGTTTACTTTTTCCAAGATGTAATTTGAGTCTTCTTCAAAGAATTCTTCAAGCTGAATAGTTCGGTGTTGACTTCTTCCTCGCAATAATTCCATCCAACCGATTCTATTGTGCTGCAATTTTCAGCATTCGAGGGGAATTTCATCGCGTTGACAATGTTATATTTGATTTCTTAATTAATAACCACATTGTCAACTCCCTTTGATAGACATCCCCGATGGTATGACCTGTGTTGATAAAATGACGAGGGCATCACCCCAAAATGATGGGTACCTCCCAATGGGCCTGAATTTGATTTTCGAAGATTATTGGAATAGTAGTGATTCTTCACCTTTCCTAATCATTCAAGTTTATACGGTAAATGAAGTCCTAAAGTTGGAGGGTCACTTAGGCAGTTAGCGGCCTGGTCTAATGATTTGATTTTCTTTTGGTTTTTGTTTGAGTAGAAATTTATAATCTTCCCTACAACATCCATTGTAGCATGGAACATAGCCACATTCATCCATTATTTTACTTGATCATATTCTTACTGTATGCTTCTTTTTCTACATTTACATTTTATATATTTGACATTGAGCTCCTTTTGTATGTGTGGAATAGAATAACCATAGACTATCAAGTGCTTTGCTTTAATTGAATAGGTGAACTAGAGGCATCTGGTTATTGTTGTGATTTATTAAAATGATGAAGGCCTTTGATCAGACTGTTCGAGACTTGTAAGCTCTTGTTTTATCAAAATCATTTTTATTCAATTATTTATTGATCTTGTCAATTATACTTTATGCGTTACTCGTCAGGTTTTCTTAATAGCTTCCCTCTTATATTAATGCAGAAAGAGAGGTCAATATAAGACAGCTCGAAATTCCTAAAATATAGCAGAAGGTATGTTTTTTCGATTCATCTGTTTTGTTATTGCAAAATCATATTGTATTTTTTCAATTATTTTATCTTGAAGAATGAGATCAGAGTGTTTAGGATCATTTATTGCACATTTCCTCAATGATATACCCTAAATCAAATATAACTGTTATTTTGCCTCTAGCTCTCTGATGACCTTTTATAGTTAATCGACTATCTTTCAGATGACATACCTTATTTGATTTTTAATACATCGACTCCAATGATAGGGACCAAGGTTCTAATGAAAGCTATTTGTGCTTTTTATTCAAGTGACCTGAATATTTAACTTCTTTTTCTCTATCATGTTTGTTGGTGCTCTATAAATATAAAATGATAAAAATGTTCTTTCACCTTTTACACAACAGTTTCAACAATTGGATAACTTTTACACAATAAAAAGTAAAATTAATCATTGATGAGCAGTTTGTAGATTTTAAGAAGTTTGTGAATAACAATCCATGAGAATTTGAGTTTGGAATTATCTAAGAGCGTTGTGGTGCATGGAGGAGGGTGATGGCTCTTTTTCTTATTATTACATTTATTTTGGGTTGAAAGCTAAGCGATTGTGTAGATAGTCAGGCGATCGTTGAAGGTTGAAGACTGAAAATGCATTTAAGATTTCTTATTTAAGTGTTTATTATGATATTTTTTTCATAATATATATATAAACACAATATTAAAATTTCATTTTGTATATAAAAATGTAAAAGATAAATATTATAGTTTCTAAAATAATATTAATTTTATTGATTTGTTGTCGTGAGAAAAAAATATTTATCTACCCGGACTAATGTCGGTCTATAAAAAATGGATAATAATGTAACAATTAAATAAAATAAGTTTGTAAAAATGGACCAAAAAACAAGGGTTTAATGTCGATTTTAAACTAACATAATTGAGGATCTAGAATGTCCATAAACCAAAATTGTTGGCCTCTTTAATGTCGGTTTTAAATCGACATTAATGTACAACCGAAATAAAAGGGATTCAATAACACTATTAAATATGCGGTTGAAAACCGACATTAAAAAGGCCAACAATGTCGGTGGGCAAACAATATTAAAGGCTTTTAATGTCCGTTTTAAACCGACATTAAAGATCAAATTTCTTCTAGTGATTGGAATATTTGTCAACTACTCAAAATAGATTCTAAGTATCATTTTAACACTTTTTATCAAAATAGTTAAAATAAAAATAAGTTTTTTGAAAAATATTTTTTCTTAAGTCAATTCAAACGTAGTCTTAAATTTTTTTTTGTTATTTTTTCCATTCTACAGTTCTCCATACATGACTTTGGCATAAGAATGTTATTTTTGTTTGTTTTGCAGCACTCTCTTCTGCATTACCAATTTATAGGTTTTGTTGTAACATAAAAGTCAAATGTGTTTTCTCATGTCCCAAATTTGGGCATAAACAAACTTTTCAGATGGGTTTCATTGTTTATTTGGGCTCTTTTGTATATTGAACTAAAGGAAATTGAAAAGAACAATTCATAAAAGACACTTCAGAACTATTACTTCATGTTCTTGCTCGTTTTTATACCATGCAATATTAATTCTTTCTTTTTTTTTTTTTTTCAAATATAACGCAGCATTCCTAACATAGACGATAAACCTTTTCACCTCTTCATTTTTATATTATTTTTTAAAATCAATTAAATTAGGTTAATTTTAATAAATATAACAAACTTCCAAATATTCAGGGCACTTTAACAAAATGAAAAACTGTCCAATTTTTCTAAATATTCTAAGTTTGTCTTTCCCTTTTACCTTGTTTCTTCACTTCCTTTCTCCAATTTATTTATCTTTCCATCATTGTTTTTCTTATTGTGAAATTATTTTAAATATTTTCGTTTGTCCTTCTTTACCATCTTTTTCCTTCTTCAATTTTTCTTTTCCTTCCATCGTCTTCTTCTCTTCTTTTGGAGTTCTTCTTTTATATTTTTAAATTGTGTTATTTGGTTCATGATCATGTAGCAAATATAAAATATCCATTTTTTTAATTCATTTTGAAACTTTTGGTCGCTTGTTTAAGATTGTGTGTCAAATATAAAAGATGGTGAAAAAAATCATTGGGATATTCGATAGCCAAATCTAAAGGATCGTGTACAAAGAATGGAGGATCATGTACCAAATATAAAGGATCGTCTACCAAGAAAATCTTTAAAAAAGTCGTTGAGATTTGGCTACCCTAATTTAAACGATGAAATCTACTTGTACCACATTTAAAAAAAATCATTTAGATTTGGCTACCTAAATTTAGTATAAAATCTAAATGATTGTATCAGAAAATGGAAAAAAATATTTTGATTTGGTTACCCAAATTTAAAAACCATCGTGAATAAAATTTTGGGCTGATGCAGTGTTTAGTATACCTAGCCTCTTTGCTAAGATAGCACTAAAGCTCTGCTTTGGTTTTTTTTCTAAAAAAAAAAAATCTAAACAATCGTAAAACAAGAGTCAAATCTAGACGATATTGCTAAATGGTTTAGGCATTTACCATCAATTATAAATCCTCCAGCTCTACATATTTGAAGTAAAAGAAAAATAATTAAGTTCACTACTAGGTTAATAGCAAAATCATTTCTATTCTTGTGCTGATAAGCGTGGAGTTAAAACAACTTGTAGTGGAGCTTTTCTAACACTAATAAATCCAAAGTTCTCCTCCATCTTGAGTAGTTCCTTTGATGGCCTCCCAATTTCGAACCCATGAATCAAATTCGCAAGCGTTAGGGGCACAACTTCGAGAGCAAACGACATTCCAGGACACGCCCTTCTACCACTTCCAAATGGAATCAGTTGAGGATTATTTTGTCCTTTAAAATCCAAGTCTTTTTTAGCTGTTAGAAATCTTTCAGGTTGAAATTCATTAGGATCCTTCCAAACTAGTGGATCTCTTTGTAGCTTTTGAAGATTTACTATTAGGCGTGTCCTTGCAGAGATATTGTAGCCCAGAATGTTGCAATCTTCTGTAGATTCATGAGGGACTGACAATGGTGCTGCAGGATACAAACGCAATGTTTCCTTCACAATGGCTTGGAGATATATTAGATCATTTAAATCTGCTGCTTTTACTTTTCTCTGTCTCCCAATTTGTTCTTCTAATTCAAGTTGGACCTTCTTAAGTGTTTCTTCATTGTTAAGAAGTAAAGAAAGAGCCCATATCATTGTTGTTGTTGTTGTATCCGATCCAGCCAATATCATGCTCTATATAAGTTTCAATCCAATTTATAGAGTTATTGATTCATAATGAAGTTAATTCATAAATCCTATGTGTGTGTATATATATATATATATATATAAGTGATATAATTAATAGCCGTTTCCAAAATTTCATTGAGTTTGATGAAGTGAGAATATAAGCTCATTTTTAACTAATATGGTATAGAGTCTATCAAACATACGTGAGTATTAAATCCAAAATTTAGATATTGACCAATAGTGTTAAATAGAATATAATAATTGTGACCACTTGTAATTGGATATTTAAATAGAATATAATAATTCAAAAAATGGGTACATATATAATATAATACAAAGGTAGGAATAGGAGAATTATGAATTGATATTCTCTTGGTTGTGAAATGGTTTAACTAATTGATATATAAAGTGAAGGGTTTGATATATATTTGAAGAAATAACAGGGAAGGGATGGTGTTGTTTGATTATACATACCAAACAATTAGCTTTTACTACCGAGTCTCCATCGTAGTCGGACAGTTCTTCATCCTTTTCAACAGCGGAAAGCATCAAGTCCATGAAATCTAGTTGATGGCCACCTGAATTATTCTTCTTCTCTCTGATCCAATTATCAAACACCTCATCCAACGCCTCACTCGTCTTCTTCATAGCCTTTTCATATCCTCCCAAATCCAACCAACTCAAAAATGGAAACGAATCCGATGGAACAAAGTCCCCAAAGAATTTAACAAAATCCCGAAACACCTTTCGGTAATCTTGATTTCTACTGCCTTCCAAATCCGTTGAGAATCGCTTTCCAACCACCATCCTAAACATGGTGTTGAGAGTTATGTCTTGAAACCACGTATTCATTTCCACCAATAATAACACTTGCTCGCTTCTTTCTGTCAAGAGCAAATAAAGCCTCACATTAGTTGCGTAAGGTGTATGATAACTTAATATACAATATGAATGCACCTTTTATATGGTTTAGACAAATAGTATTGACAGTTACGTTTATGTCAAAAGACACACAGTATGATACTATTGTATAGATTTGTGGAGGTTTTATTGTCCTTATCATTTTCCTTACTTGTGTGATTCGCCCATAAATCATATAATTTTCCAACTGAACTCTGAATCTCCGATTCTAAGATGAGTTGAAGCTGCTGCTTCATGTAGTGGCTCGCGAGGAGACCATGCACGGCTATTTTGCGCATGTGGCGCCAGTATGGACCATACTCGCTGAACCCAAACATGGAATTATTATAACCTAGAAGCTTTGAGGCAGTTAGTTTGGGGCGGGATGCAAATATTCTATCGTTTGTAGTAAAGCACTCTTTTGCTATTTCCCAATTGCTTACAACCACTGCTCTATGCATTCCCAATTTCAACGTGAAAATTGGTCCATGAGCATCTGCCATAGCCGCTAAGACTTTGTGTAGTGGTTCCGACCCACCTAGTAGATGAAGATGACCGATCACCGGCCAGGCACCACCGGCTTCAGGTGGCTGCAGTTTCTTCCCATGTTGGGAACTGGATAATATTCTGAAGAGGTTATAGGCAAACGGTACGAAGAGAAATATAGCAATCACTATTCCAACTCCAGTATGGGGAGAGGATACTAAAGCTAACAAAAGTTCCATTAGTGGGAGCCTTTTGTGTGGTGTCTAGACTGGGAATCGTATATATATGTATATATATCAATTATATATCACTACTTAAGATTAATTTTAGCATATTTCTATTACTATAAAACACTTTATTCACTCCAAATCGGATTAGGGTTTGATGTAACACTTCAAATACAATCTCTATATAATTAAAATTAATTTTAAAAGCTAAATTTAAACTAGAGGTCTTGTTAATTTCGAATATGAAAAAGTGACATTAACCTTTTCATAATTACTGAAAAAAAGAAAAAAGAAAAAAAAAAAGAACATTCATTAGGTTGGTTAACCTCTCATATAAAATGTCTTGTTTGGGATGTTTATAAACAATTATACTAAAATTAATCATTGATGCCGATTTTTTTATCTTTTGACCTTTCTACGTATAGGATATAGTAATTAGAGATATTTCATAATCAAAATTTTCAAAAGGTATCAAATTTGATTTTGAATTTTGCTCTGCTGTTTGGCGTGTTGTTAGATATTTATTTGTAATTTGCTCCAATTTGAATTTTTGGCCTAACGTTTTGATAAACCAAAATTTATTTTGTCTTCTAATACTGGTTAAATTTAATATCAAAATTCAATTTTATCTAGTATGAAAGATTGCATTTCAACCGCATAAAAAATATATAAAACAAAATATCACATGCCCAACAAATATGATCCGAAGTCTTCAGTTGACTTTTATGTAATAAAAAGGGACATTCGCAAAAAAGGACAAAACAAGTTGTAATAATTAAGCTATTACACACATTTATTATTCGTAAAAATGACAAAAACAAAGTTGAGTAGACATACAAGATATAAAATGTCATAAATGCCTTCATTACTAATATACATTTGATAGACTTAATTATTAATACACACCTAATATACCTAATACCTCTTGATATACGTGATACTCATTGATACATTTGATATATTTAATACTCTTTGATACACCTGAACATCTGAAAGATCTTGATATAACTAATACTTCTTGTTACACTTTATTCTTCTTGATATATTTGATATGCTCTTAATGAACACCTGACACACTTGATATCCTTAAAATGCAACCCACGTACTTTTACTCAAAAATAAATTATTATATATAATTGATGATGCATTTGAAATGTTGATTATTATATAAACCATCCCGTGGTATTCGTCAAGGAGATCCAATCTCCCCTTCTATTATTGTCCTAGCAATGGACTACATAAGCAGGCTGCTGGATTCAGTGGGTGAAAACATCAAAGGGTGGAGAATGAACAACAACCTAAACCTTACTCACCTTCTTTTTGCAGATGATATTCTGCTTTTTGTTGAAGATGACGAAACCTCCCTCCAAAATTTAAAAAACATCATCAATCTTTTCCAGCTAGCCTCCGGGTTGAATATCAATCTGAATAAATCCACCATCTCCCCTATAAATGTTGATGCAGCCAGAACCAATCAGATCGCTTCTCAATGGGGGGTCTCTACAAAATTTTTCCCAACCAATTACCTTGGTGTGCCTCTTGGAAGAAAACCTATCACAAAGGCTTTCTGGAATAACATTGATGAAAAATAAGCAAAAAACTTGCCAGCTGGAAATACTCTATGCTATCCAAAGGTGGGAAAAATCACTTTAATCAACTCTACTCTGGCCAGCCTTCCTACTTATCAATTATCAGTCTTCAAAGCTCCTGCATCAATTTGCAAAAGCATTGAAAAATCTTGGAGAAACTTCTTCTGGAATAGCCCCACTGAATCCCACAAATTACACTTGGTTAGATGGGCGAAGGTTACCTCACCAAAAGAGAAAGGGGGGCTGGGCATTAGCCGAATGAAAGATACAAACTTTGCTCTCCTAACCAAATGGTTATGAAGATACATCCATGAAGACTCCCCATTTGGAAGAAATTCATAAATGCAAAATACAGCAGTCTAAACCAGGAAGATATTCCTTGTGTTAGTAATCTCAGTAGCAGTCGATCCCCTGGTACTCTATCTGTAAAGGCCTGACTTGGTTTCAAAGGCAGATTTCCTAGAAAATTAAAAATGGAAGAAATTTCTCCTTTTGGCACAGCCATTGGCACCAAAATAGCCCTCTATCTTTACACTACCCCAGATTATATGCTCTATCTACAAATCAGGACAGCTCCATTAATGACATGTGGAACTCAACTTTGATGAATTGGGATCTTAAACCAAGAAGACGGTTGAGGGATTCGGAATTTCCTCTGTGGGCCGAACTAAAAGACTCTCTAAATGTCAGTTTTTGCGAAAATGGCAGAGACACTCCTACATGGAATCTCAACTCTAATGGCTTATTCTCGGTTGCTTCGGTAAAGAAAGCTATACACCATACTGACCAAGGTGTCTTTCCTCTCCCAAATCAAAACACTTTCACAAATCTTTGAAAGTCCAACATTCCAAAGAAGTGTAAATTTTTCATCTGGTCCCTGCTTTATGATAGTGTAAATACAGCTGACCAACTTACTAAGAGGATTCCAAATCTCTGTTCCAGACCAAACTTGTGTACGATGTGTAAAAGGAATGAAGAAGACAGAATCCATCTCTTCATCTTTTGTCCCATAGCAAAATCCATCTGGAGTCTAATCTCATCCCTCTTAAACAGCAATGCCACTTGTCATAGCCCAAAGGATCTCTGTCTTACTATGTGCAGCTGGAAATAGAAGAGTAAAAAAAACATCATTCTCTTCAACACCTTTGCTTCTGCCCTTTGGAATATATGGATGGAGAGGAATGCCCGTATTTTCAATGACAAAGAAAAAACAGTTGCAGATATATGAGAAAATGTTAAAGCTCTCGCGGGACTTTGGACAAGCAGATCTTTATTGTTTTCTAGTTATCAAGCTACCTCTTTAGCTCTAAATCTTCATGCTTTTACCTAGCTTTCAGTTTGTATCTATCTTTTTCAGGGGCTGTCCTCAAGCCCTTTGTTTTTGCTCTTGGATTATTCCTACTTCTCTGTACTGTTTCATGATGATATTTTTTAATGAAGCGGGAATGATGATGGTGCTAAGGGGGTGTCCACCTAGTGGAGATGCCCGGATGCACCTACTGACCCACCGTTTCTTGTTAAAAAAAAATATATATATAATTGATAATGTGCATTTGAAATGTTGATTATTATATATAATTGTCGATACTTTCATATAATGTCAATACACACTTGAAATGTTACTCTTCAAGTATTTACTTGTCACGACGTGATAACGTCGCAGAGCGGCCAACGTCCTCAATCATTTAATCTTTAATAAATAAAAGGTAGGTGTGATTGGTCAACAAGAAAAAAAAACATTGGTCTACGTAAATTCATATTTAAGGTTTGGGAGTCAGTTGTGTGCAGGGAATGTGTTAGCACCCTACAACACTCATAAAAATGGTTACCAAAATTTATCTTTTAAACTAAATAGAAGAGGTTTACAAAACAAAGTTTTTTATTTGGTATTTTTTAAATGTCCCATGGTTATCAATTCACATCTAAGAAAAAAAGCTAAACATGAATTAATTATTATATGGACGGCATGAGAGCCATTAGAAAAATGAAATTTATTTTTTTGATTAAAGTGATGATTTTTTATTTACCTCAAGAATATTAAAATATCAAACTTTGATATTTTGATCTCTATCATAGACATTTAATGGGAAATTTCATGTAAAGAATTCCAAATAAAACACTGCGTAGTCCCATTTTAAAATATAAAATTGTTGATATATTTTGTTTAAAACTAGTTTACTAATTAATTTTTTAAAAATGAGAAATTTTATGTATTTATGAAATTTAAACCATGAAATCCATAAATGAACATTACTTCTTTTCCATCTCAAATTTATAATAATAATAATAATAATAATAATAATAATAATATTAATATTAAGAAATAGGAGAAATACATGTTGGGAAATAATACAGTTGTCAAATGATACAACAGACAATACAGGTTGGAAATAATCTACACATGTTGGGAAATAATATATTGTATTGGAAATAATACACTATGAAATAATGTTTGGGAAATAAATATTATGCAGGTGATGAAATAAATTTGGCTTTCAACAAGTCTAATCAATTAATATCAACATATTAATCAACAATAAACAAAAATTAATAACAACCAAATTTAAATCCTAATTAAATCTAACAAATTTAAATCAAATGGTTTAAACCAAGCAAATACCTAACAAATTTAGAGCCTATTGAAATCAATTGGCTTAAATCTATTAAATTTGATGCAACAATAAAATAAATTGGCCTAGACCAGCATAGTACAACAGAAAATTTCATGCACAATAGACTCAATTTAATTTGCCTAAACCTAATAAAGTTAAAACACACTAAAGTAAAATTTGATGCAACAATATTTAATTGGCCTAAAAATAACAAAATTAAAACATAGTAAAGTAGAGCTGAGGTGAAATTTGATGCATCAATACATTAAAATGGCCTAAACCTAACAAAATTGAAACACAATAAAACAAAGTACAGACAAAATATGATGCAACAATACATTCAAATTGCCTAAACCTAACAAAATTAAAACACATAAACACAGTAAAGTAGACCAAAGGTGAAATTTGATGCATCAATACACTCAAATGGCCTAAACCTAACAAAAATGAAATACAGTAAGTAAGGCATACACAAAATATGATGCAACAATACCAATACATTCAAATGGTCTAAACCTAACAAAATTAACACACCCTAAACCTAACATAAAATTAAAACATAGAAACACAGTAAAGTAGAGCAGAGGAGAGGTGAAATTTGATGCATCAATACATTCAAATGACCTAAACCTAACAAAAGTTGAATGCACTGTAAAATCAACTCAACGAATTAAAAACAAAAACAAATTTGAAAAAAATCTGCATTATAATCAAAAAGGAAAAGAAGGAAAAAAAAAAACTTACCTTGGAAAACCAAATTGGTAGAATAGTTTCTTCGCTTTTCTTTTAACCCTTTCAATTGATCTCTCCTTTTGACCTCCCACAAACAATAAATCAATCTAACGTACCTTCTAAGAAAATCTCCCTTTCCTTTTTTTGTTCTTCCAAAGGAAATCTCCTCCTTTGTTTTTATAAGGCACTGAGATGCTAGTTTTTTTTAGACTGCTAAGAAGAAGGTAGAATCGTGTTTGTGAGAGTGGAGAAGGTGGGAAGAATCGGGAAGAGGGAGAGGAAAAAAAATCGTGAGAGTTGTAGAGGGAGTGATTGAGGGAAAATGGGGAGGAGACGTGGGATTCAGTTCTTGTTTTCTTGCTTTTTTGTTTTTCCTTTTTTTTCAAAAAAAAAATCAAATTCAAATCAACTTCCTTTAATAAACAAATAAAAATAAAGGGCCAAAATATCGTATTTACATTACTGATTGATGTTTGATACAATCGAGTATTTAAAATGTTTATAAACTCGCTATAATTTTTATGGCCCTTTGCACATTTATCATAATAGGTTCATAATAGGTTTTTTAAAAATGTCAAAACCCAAATTGATCAACCTATATTTGAAAATGGAAAATTACAGACTTCCTCTCTCGTTGTGTTTCACTTATACATTTGATTCGTATGTTACACTTAAATGCTTCATTGATAAGTTTGTTACACTTGACGCACTTATGATAAACTTGTTTGGTTCACTAGCACACTAAACGAATTTGATACGCTTGGTACACGTGATATGTTTGATACACTTCATGTACTACATATATACTTAGTATTCTTCAGTATACACTTGATTAATTAAATACATTTTATATACTTGAAGTCTTGCTGAAACCCTTGATACCCTATTGAGATACACTTGTTAAACTTGATTGATTTACTTGATAATGATTCACTTTACTGATATGTTGATATATTGTACTAATATATTGTTGATATACTTGATAATGATACACTAAATTGTATGATTTATATATACTTAAGAATGTATTGGTTTATACAATTGATATACTTGATATATAATTTATTAGATACTTAACCATAACTACAACGAACTAAAAAAATTTGCAAAAATGAAAATCACGTAGTAAGTATATGAACCAACTAATATATATAATATAAGGACATCACGACATTGATATACAAAACTGATACAAATTAAAATAAAAATAGAACCAACGTTAAAAAATAAAACAAAATAATTTGGATTTAGATTCAACTCTAAAATACACATTGAAGAATGAAGAAAACAATCACAAACGAAGTTAAATTACTCGATCAACAACAACTATATTTCATATTGCAATTAATTTATCATTGATATTTTAAAATCAAGATTAAAACAATATAAAAGAAATGAGGAAGAACAAATCATAGCCTTAATTTCAATAAATAACAAATATGAGTGATTCACACAAAAGAAAAAGAAGAAGAAGAAGGAAAGGATGATGATCAAAACTCCCTTACCTATTTCGGACACCAATTGCAATCTACGAATTGGGAAGAACAAATCTTTTTTTCCGTATAAAAAACAATGATTATGGATTTAAAAGAGGGGAGAACAAATACATACGTTATTGAAGAAATAAATTATTTTCTGCAAAAGAGAAGAAAGAATGAAGGAGGAGAATAGGAGAAGAGGAGAAACCTAAAAGAAACAAATAGAAAAGAAGAAGGGTGGAGAAGAATGGCAGTTTTGGAAAAAATAAAAGCTTAAAATAAAATTATCAACCCAATTAAAAACTTGCTATATTTGCAAAATTGGAAAAGTTGGTGCTATTATTACTAAACCATATTCTCATAGCGCCACCTAATACAAAGTCCGTAATAGAAAGGGGTATTTCTTCATCAAAAAAAATTATCGTTATGATGTTTCGAGTGCATTTATTTTTCATTACCTTTTTAGCAAACTTTACATTCCACAAGTTGCACTACAAGAAAATGGAGGTCTTCCGATGCACAAAAGCGTCAGGAGATATATGAAAAAGCATCAGAAAATCCTTTTTAGACTCATAAATCTGTGTCAGGATCAGAGTCGCGAAAAATGAGTCGGTAGAGGATCTCCCGACGTTATATTTGTGCATCGGGAGATCCTCTATTGTTTTTTTTTTCAAAAAAATACCTTCTATTATTGAATGAACTTCTTTTTTTTTTTTTTTTGCAAAATGGAGAACGAGATCTAAGCAAACAAATGGAAAAATTACCAAAGCTAAGACAAAATTAGAAGTAGGATTTAAGATTTTAAAGCAAAAATCCAACTTAAATAAATAACTAACTGGAAGAGATATGAGCGACAATGGCACCAGAAGGGAGGACCAAGAACATAAACAACAGTAACAATAAATCAATAACAATAAAATCAACAATAAGAACAAAATTTACGCAACAAAATGAACAATGAAAACAAAATTTACACAACTAAATCAACAATAAAAACAAATTTTATGCAATCCACAACAAAATTAACATAGTTTACACATTATTGATATAAAAGAATTATATACCAGATGAGTAATTTTATTAATAGTCATCATAAACATCAAAACATCAATATAGCTTATGTATACTTCTCAATACTATAACTATATGACATGTGTATTAACATCAAACTCCAGGCTCCCCCTAGAATAAAGAAGACTCCCGTCCACAGCGTCTGATGGTCAGGCTCCCCTGAGTGTATGAGTGACTTTATTAATCAAACCATCCACAAATTCATTTTGTATATTACTCATCCGCAAAACTCTACTTTAGGTAGTCAATTTGGTCCAGAAGTCATGATCAATAAACTACCTTTCATTGCAGCCGCAGTCGCTTCAATGATCAATCAGAAGTTACGTCTTCGAATTCAGCACCCAAAACTTTTCTCACTATTTTCGCACACGTTTCAACCCTCTTTAGAGAACATATATAACTTGACTTGTATCTTCTAAAAAATAAGATCCCTAAAGAATAGGAACTTATTTTATATCTTGGAGATAGTTGAAGTGATTCCCTAAATATTGGATAATCAAATATTCATTGATTATCTTCTCTTTTAAATAAAGCTTCTCTTTTAATTTTAAATATATTCTTTTAGATAATGAACAATTCAACAAACTCCCCCTTTTGTCTAAAAGAATTTCTTTTCTGGTTCAACACTAACAGTACCATAAAGTCATTTCAATCATCCACAGGCTTCAGTTCTTAGTGAGACAGAAGACATTTCATTTAGGAGTCAAAAGAAATTATCAAACTACATCTGTCACAAAACAACGACTACAATCATCAAAAGAATAGAGCCAGAACAACATTAACCTTCTGAGCCAGAACAACATTAACCTTCTGCTAATGAAAACATTAAAAAAAATCTCACAACTTCATAACCCACAAAACATCTTCAATTCATTTTAACGCCACATTTCCACATCTCCACTCCCTCTTTGAATCGAAAAAGACATTAAACGGATGATGGTTGCTGACGACTAGTGGATGGTGCCAAAGACTTCAAATGTCGAAGAAGAGCATCAAACTCTAATCAACGTTCACATAACAGGGTGATGGAGGTAGTCAGTACGCGAGATTTAGCAGTCAAGAAATTTACAATGCGGGCAGCCAACTCGCGATCCACATAAAAGCCTTCAGCAAACTCATCCCAGTCAATAGTGTCAAAAATACATGGGCCTCGAGTCGGATGCACATCATGGTTAATATCAGACACATTACTGCATTGAAAGAGTCTGTAGCTAAGAGCAATTGTCTTAGGTTCAGGTCTAGGAGCATCAGTTGTAAGCATCGCTCCATTTAGGTGAAGTAGCAGACTGAAGAACAACCGCGGAAGAGCAATCGGAACCTTAACCCCAAACGACCCAACATGCCTCAACAGTTGATTGTAAATGAAGGCACCCGTATCTACTTTATCATCATTACAAATTTGATACAAAAATGTACCTAAAGCAGTAGATACGCTGGAGGCATATAAGGAAGGGAACCAATTGGCAATGCCAATCTTGTGCAGAATGGTATACTTGACGCTGAGAGCAGCCGCAAGAATTCCATTCACAGGCCATGTGGACAAGGTCCCTCCAGATAAGACAGTAGCTAGAACCTCAGTAGTAGGATATGATGGAGAGCAGTCAATATGAACAGTATTCCTAAGAAAACCATTTATCACAGCAGAAGAAATCACAAATTTGAACCCTCTAATATGCACCATCTGATAATCAGCCCTACTCGAATTATTAAACTCATCAGGCAGATTGACGATAAATTCTCTAATTAACTGGGGATAAAAAGCACCAACATTCGAGATAGTTTTTTTCAAACCAGCCTTATGGATAAGGTCCATAATACTCATGCAGGATTGGTGTTTGTCAGATATATTTACCTCATCAAAAATTCTCTTCTACATCACAAACTTCCAGCGTTGAACACTTTCGTCGTGGTGAAAGGAAATTCCATCAATGGGAACAGATGGAATATTCGTTGGAATTTTCTTTCTGCCTGTTTTCGTGGTGACATTTCGCCTAGCCTGTTGAGATTTTCTCTTTGGAGGTCTAGAACCGTTAGGAGATCGTCAGTAAGAGGAGGAATGTCTTGAGGAGGTATGTCAGCCTGGTTAAAAAAAGCACACTGATCATCATTTCGAGAAACATTAGTCTGTTCTTCATGTGCAGCAGTAGAGAATCCAGGAATGTGTGTAGGTACCACATCAGGTTTTGAAGCAGGTAGTGTTGATCGAGGAGGGTGAACAGAGGGAGAATGACATGAAGGTATATCTGGTGAGCGTCGAGGGCCTATTGGAGTTGGAATGTATACCCCTTGATCTGTTGCTGAACTCTCTCGAGAGTGAATGGAACTCGGGGGTTCAGAAGGGAGCTTTTCAGATATAACTGTCCCTGAGGTTTTCTTTAACAAACAGATTAACAAAACATCATCATGATCATCTGAATCCATATCCGATAAGTGGCCTCAGAAGCTCACCAACTTCAGGCACCGCCTCAAAATGTAAAGAATCCTACAACCTACTGGAGGCCTCTCCCTGCACTTTCTCAGATGGAAGCCGATAAGGTCTCCGTGGAGGAGTGCTTTTGAACCGACGACCTCTGACCCTTTCATGTTGTATTGAAGGAGGCGAAGAGGTGATGACATTAGGCACATAAGACCCCTTGCAAGTATTCACCATGACGAATAAGATTCGAGTAACTGATGAGAAATTTCAACTGTTGTATCAACTTCAGAATGTGTAACGACTTAAGATGATCTTAGTTTAAATAGCCAAAAAAATTCAAATAATTAGAAATTAAACATCCATCAATGCAAAAAAAACTCCCTATTTGAAACGTGGAGACATGCACCGTCTTTATAGCTAATCAGGAAGTTAAATGCGACACACTCCTGCAGCTATATATCCAGCTTCAACTGTAGATAAAGAAACACAGTTTTGCTTCTTACTTAACCAAGAGATTAAATTGTTTCCCAAAAAGAAGCAACCTCCAGACGTACTTTTACGATCATCAGCTGAACCTGCCCAGTCAGCATCACAATATCCAACTAGAGTGGGGGTGGTGGTATCATAGAAATACATCATTCCAAAGTCACTGGTCCCATGAACGTATTTAAGAATTCGTTTAACAGCTTCTAGGTAAGTGATGCGGGGATCTGCCTGATAACCTGCACATATCCCCACAGCATAAGCTATGTCAGATCGACTTGCTGTTAAGTATAATAGGTTGCCTACTATACTCCTGTAAAGTTTGTGATCAACTTCAGCACCTTCTTTTGTAAGTTTAACATGTGTCGCAGCTGGAGTCCACTTATTTCGAGTCTATTCCAAACCAAACTTTTTGACCATATTCCTAGCATACTTTTCCTGAGATATGAAAATGTCATCATTCTTTTGCTTAATTTGAAGTCCCAGAAAGCATGAAGGCTCTCCAACCATGCTCATTTCGAATTCTGACTGCATGATATAAATGAAATTATTTACTAGAACTTGAGGAAATCCTCCAAAAATGATGTCATCAACATAAATTTGAGCAACCAAAAGTTGGTCAGATTTCCTGTGTATGAACAAGGTCTTGTCAATTTCTCCTCTAGAATATCCTTTACCTCTAAAGTACACAGTTAGCCGATCATACAAAGCTCTCGGAGCTTGCTTTAGTCCATATAAGGCTTTGTTGAGCTTATACACATGCTTTGAGTGCTCGGAATCAGCAAAATCTTTTGGTTGAGCAACATAAACCTCCTCATTCAAGTATCCATTTAAGAAGGCACTGTTTACATCCATCTGATACAATTTAAATTTTTGTATGCATGATATACCAAGTAATAATCGAATGGCTTCAAGTCGAGCAACTGGAGAAAACGTTTCATCAAAGTCAATACCTTCAACTTGATTATACCCTTGAGCCACTAATCTGGCTTTATTTTTCGTCACACATCCAGCTTCATCAGTTTAATTTTTGAACACCCATTTAGTACTGATAACGTTTACACCTTCTGGTTTTAACACTAATGTCCAGACATTGTTTCGTCTGAATTGGAGTAGCTCCTCTTGCATAGCATTTAGCCAGTACTCATCCCTGAGAGCAAAGTCAACAATAGAAGGTTCAAAGGTGGAAATATAACATAAATCAGCAACCATCTTCATGTAATCGATCTTTTCTTTCCTTCTGGTCTGCATCCCAGTTGACGGATCACCTATAATAGAGCTTGCTGGATGATTTTTCTTCACATGAGCAAACGGAATGTAACGACCCAACTTTCCGGACTAAGCTGAGGTCACTACCAAATACCAAAACTCGACCATTCAACATAAAATTTAAAACGGACCAGTTACGATTCATTAAAGCATTAGAAACCTTACAAAAAGACAGTTTCGGGCCCTATTTTAAATCAGTCAAAAGTCACAAATAAAAACTCAAGTCACCAGTTCAAAATCACAAGTCAAAATATTCTGACAAAATACATAGCGGAAGCGATAAGAAAACCAGACGCGTCCATATGGCCTTCACGCATCCTTCCTGCCTCTCGTCGGTCTGCCCCTCGCTGTGCCCCTACCTGAAAAGTTAAAGAATAGAAAAGGGTGAGTATAAACATACCCAGTAAGGGACCCACTACTGGGCCCGTTAGGGGACAACAGTTTACTTCCTATTCGGGGGTGCCCTACATAACAGTCTAGTGGTTCCGTAGAACGCACATATCAGTCTAGTGCTCCCGAAGGATGCACATATCAGTCTAGTGCTCCCGAAGGATGCACACATCAGTCTAGTGCTCCCGAAGGATGCACTCATCAGTCTAGTGCTCCCGAAGGATGCACGTATCAGTCTAGTGCTCCCGAAGGATGCACGTATCAGTCTAGTGCTCCCGAAGGATGCACACATCAGTCTAGTGCTCCCGAAGGATGCACCTATCAGTCTAGTGCTCCCGAAGGATGCACACATCAGTCTAGTGCTCCCGAAGGATGCACCTATCAGTAAGGCACACTACCCCATAGATGAAGCTAACCGTTACCCCTCAGTCCATACTAAACCGTCTACATCAGTCATACCCCAAAGGCATTCATATTACAGTTCCGCCATAGGCTTTGTCAGTCAGATAGTATAGGTTTAAACAACTACACCCTCAGTTGCTATACGCATCACCAATTCGCACACCATTAGGGAAAACCCTAATCCCAATCTACTAACCAACCAAAACCGGACTCACTGTCCTTCCCCGTCCAAACTCCATGATCAACATTCAGACCAATGCTTTACTACATACTGAACCGTAACTTCAAGGTCCATCAACATAAAATCTCAATTTACAATTAGCAGTCATAGTATCTTTACATCAGACAAAATATAATAACAGTGCTTAACAGTCAACACGCATACAGTTATTCAGTACAGTCACTAACGTGTAATCCCCTGTGGATTACTACGTTTTCAGCCTGGATCCGGGGTCCAGTAGTAGGAAAACCCTTACCTGATACTCGGTTATGCCCCTCGATCGAATCCACGCTCAACGGATCAACCTAAACGAAAACACAAAGGTTTTAGTTGATGACTTTAGTAGAAGTCGTTTTAAAAAGGTCAGAAGCGACATCCGTTGACTTACCCAAGGAAAGGAAAACTACCTCCAAACAAGCCTACCGCGAGACCCGAGAACTCAAGCGTCAACTCTGTACTACCTTCAAGGGAGAAAAGTAGGGCCATATCTTATTCCAATATTCAAACTCTAATCGGATGTAGCAACATTAGGGAATTCATCGAAAACAATCCTTACCGAAGACTCACCGTGACCCGGAGCGGAGGACGGAAGGCTTAGGTGGCTTGGTGAAACAAGGAGCTCGGCTCGGCTTGAAGGCGTTCGGCTCGGCTCGGCTCGGCTCCACCTCGGCTCGGCTTGAAGGCGTTCGGCTCGGCTCGGCTCGGCTCCACCTCGGCTCGGCTCGGCTTGGCCTCGGCTCGGCTCACAGCTCGGCTTGTGGCTCGGCTCAACTCGGCTCGCGGCTCGGCTCAACTCGGCTCGCGGCTCGGCTCAGTGCGGCTCGCGGCTCGGCTCAACTCGGCTCGCGGCTCGGCTCAGTGCGGCTCTCGGCTCGGCTCACTCGGCTCGCTCGGCTCGGCTCACTCGGCTCGCTCGGCTCGGCTCACTCGGCTCACTCAGCTCACTCGGCTCCAGCCCGCGGCTTGCTCGAATCGGATCCGTGGCTCGGGTCTGGTTTTTGCTCCACCCGACAACGCTCGAGTGAGAGACGTCGACGGCGGACGTGGGTGGCTCTCCTCGGCGTTCAGGGCTGCGTCGGGAACACAGATTGAAGTGGAGCCGTCGACGGTGACAGAGACGGAGGAAGAGGGAGAGCTATCGGCTGCCGGCGGTTGGAAGCGAATCGGAAATGGATGGAGGCCGCGGCGGAATCCGCTTCGACGTTCGTGGACAGAGGCGGAGACGAAGGCGGACGACTACCACACGGACGGAGACGGAGAGGAAGAGAGATGGTGGTGGAGACGAAGGGGGAAGAGAAAAACGGAGAGGCGCGGCGGCGTCGGGCGAGGAAGAAGAAGAAAGCGGAAACGAAAAAGAAGGGGGGGTCTGTGTCGCGCGCGGGTTAGGCTAGGGTTTCTTTTTTTTTTTTTTTAAAAAAAATATATATATATATATATTAAAACAAAATAAATATAATTAATATTAAAATATTAATATTAAATAATTTAAAATAAATAATAATATATATTAAATAAAAATGATAATAATAATAATAATTTATAATAAAACATTAATACTAATTAGTTATAATAATATTAAATAATAATATTAATATTTATATTAAGTAAATAGTAAAAGGAAAAATATTAACATTAAAATTGAAATGACAATAATACCCAATACTAATAATATAATTAATATTATATTATTAAAATTCACTTAAAATGCGAAAATTTTTACCTCGAGCTTCGGGGCGTTACACGGAATTAGTTCTGATTTCTTAGTGATATTTTCCTCTGGTGATTTTTCCAAACTTTTGTCGGAATCATCAGATGGGTTATCAGCTTTAGGAACTTTTACACTGCTAGTAGTTCTAGCTTCAGACATATTTGGAATCTCATCTTCCTCATCATTTATCTGTTTGATAGCTGAATCGATGTCATTTATAACTACATTGATTGTTTCCATAACACTCCCAGATCTGTTATTGAAGACTCTATAGGCACGGCTGTTCTGAGAGTACCCGAGAAAGATTCCTTGTTTTGACTTAGCATCCCATTTCTGGCGATATTCCCTGTCAGCTAAGATATAACATGTACTTCCAAACACATGAAAGTATTTAACATTTGGCTTTCTATCTTTCCAAAGTTCATGAAGTGTAACAGTTATTCCGGATCTAATAGTTACCCTGTTATGAATGTGACAGGCAATATTTACAGCTTCTGCCAAAAAACATAGAGGTAAATTTTTGGCATGTATCAAAACACGTGTCATTTCTTGTAACGTCCTGTTATTTCTTTCTACTACACCATTCTATTGAGGAGTTATAGGTGCAGAGAATTCATGATGTATTCCTTTTAGTAGACAAAAGCTGTTAAAGCTTTCATTATCAAATTCTTTACCATGATCACTTCGGATCCTGATTATTTTCTTCTCTTTTTCACGTTGTAGCTTCAAACACAGATTTTTACATATTTCAACAGTATCTGTTTTGCCTTTGAGAAAGCAGACCCAAGTATATCTTGAGTAGTCATCAACTACTACCAGCACATACCTCTTTCCTCCCAGACTTTCTGTTTGCATTGGACCCATAAGATCCACATGTAGCAATTCCAAGA